>NC_044346.1:7102749-7702749 GCF_007364275.1 Archocentrus centrarchus
AACATGTCGCTCCTGGTCTGATTGGGGAGGGGCCCAGAGAAAACTACAGAGTCCGACATTGTTTTTGCAAAGTTACACACCGAGTCAATATTAATTTTAGTGACCTCCGATTGACGTAACCGGGTGTCATTACTGCCGACGTGAATAACGATCTTACCAAATCTACGATTAGCCTTAGCCAGCAGTTTCAAATTTCCATGAATGTCGCCTGCTCTGGCCCCTGGAAGACATTTGACTATGGTCGCCGGTGTCTCTAGCTTCACGTTTCTCAAAACAGAGTCGCCAATAACCAGAGTTTGTTCCTCGGCGGGTGTGTCGCCGAGTGGAGAAAAACGGTTAGAGACGTGAACAGGTTGGTGGTGTACCCGGGGCTTCTGCTTAGGACTACGCTTCCTCCTCACCGTCACCCAGCTGGCCTGTTTTCCCTGCTGCTCGGGATCTGCTGGGGGGGAGCTAACGGCGGCTAAGCTACCATGGTCCGCACCCGCTACAGGGGCCTGGCTAGATGCAGGATTTTCCAGGGTGCGGAGCCGAGTCTCCAGTTCAGAAAGCCTGGCCTCCAGAGCTACAAACAGACTACATTTATTACAAGTACCGTTACTGCTAAAGGAGGCCGAGGAGTAACTAAACATGTGACACCCAGAGCAGGAAAGTGCAGGAGAGACAGGAGAAGAAGCCATGCTGGTAGTGAGTCGGCTAAGGGCTAAGCTACTAGCTGAGCTAAGCTAGCGAATTTCTAAAAGCAAATAAAGTGAGTAATGTGAATACAGGTGATTCAGCAAAGAGTATGCTATTTAAAGTAGGTGAAGATTACACTAAAATATGTTATTATCCAGATAAATCGAGTTATACAGATATAACAGCTAACAGACAGCAAAACACTGTGCTCCGAAACAGGAACAGGAAGTGATACAATACCGCAGTGAGAGCCAACACCAAGTGTTTAATGTAAGTTTAAATATGAGGCCCAAAGAGATGTTAACGCGAGTGAGACCCTTTTGTGTTTTCTTTCTTTTGTTCCAGTAATTATGGAGGGCACTGGCATTTGATTTTGTTTTGAGTGAGTTGCTTGACAGCCTCCTGAATCATATCTCCTGGTACTTAACATTTTGGTGTAAATGTGATGTGTTTCTGGATCTTGGAAGTTTCTTCTTGAGTTTTTTTTCCTCTTGTTTCCCATTGAAGAGTTTTTCTTTAAATATATCCAGGATCAGAGGGACAGAGGCTGTTATTTCAAAACCAAAACTAAAAGCAGAAAAACCCAAGAATTGAAGGCCACCCCAGTAAAAGCCCGGCGAATCTTTTCAAATGAGGAAACAGTCCAAATAAATGCATGTTAAGTTAACTTGTGAAAATTAAATAATGTAGTCTAATTTGATTGTCACGGATGTACCCCACCACTCGCTCGGAAGCAGCTGGGATAGGCTACCTCACACCTCCTGGAACTGGAAAAGCTGTTATGGAAATAGATGGAGTTGAAAATGCCTTAAATATTAAAAACGAATGTGTGTGAATTTGTGGGGGTTGGGGCACTTTTTATGAGTCATATGCAGTCTAGTTTCAGGTGGCCTATGCTGCACCCAGAAAAACAGACCACTAACAGTAAATGCAAATCAAAACTATAAATTCAAACAACTGAAAATCTGATTTGAATAAATTTGAATAGAATGCGACAGAAGAAATACTAAAAGCTATCCTGTTGTATGAGATGAATGCAGCCTCTTCATTTGTCCTTTAAATCTTGTATAAGATTGTATTTAGATACAAAGGGTGTTTATATTATAATATATGTTGTGTATTTAGGGAGAGGAGATGGAAAGTGGAGGTAAAAGCAAAGAGTTGGACAGTTGTTCCTATCTTGACGGCACTGAGATAAATTTTAATGGTTTCCAGATCGTGTTTTTTTTTTTTTTCAAACTACCTCTGTCATACAGCACATTGTAAATGAAGATGGATATTCTGGGTTTAGCATAAGTGTGACTTTGCATGTCACCTAAATATAAAATGCTGATTTGATCCATTAAAAATCCAATTTATATGTATGCACTGCAGGTACTAAAAAGGCCTTTTTTTTTCCTTTATCAAAAGACTCATTCTAGTGTGTGCATGTGAGCACCTCATTGCATTTTTATCCTTGTATCTATGCATATGTGTGGTTTGGAGAAGGCAAACTATATTCAAAACCTTTCTTTTTCATCCTGATACTCAGTGGCAGTCAGGGTGCTGTTGCCTAGCATGCAGAGGTCTGTGTGTTCCTCCATGGATATGTTTCATCAGACCATCACTGACCCACCACCAAACGAGACCTGCTGAATGATGCTACAGACAGCATAACATTCTTCACAGTCCAGTTCCTTTCACATCTGTCAGACAGGAGACCAGTTCTGTTATTCTATGGCAAATGCCATTTTGGCTCAACAACAGGGCCTACTAGAGGATGTTGGGCCCTCAGGCTGCCCACATGAAGTCTGTTTCTGATTGTTTGGTCAGAGACATTCACAGCAGTGGCTGCTGGAGGTCATTTTGTAGCTCTGGCAGTGCTCATCCTGTTCGTCCTTGCACAGAGGAGCAGATACTGGTCCTTTTGATGGGTTAAGGACCTTCTACGGTCCAGTCCATCTCTCCTAAAGTAATTTCCTGTCTCCTGGAATCTCCTCCATGCTCTCAAGACTGTGCTGGGAGACACAACAAACCTTCTGGCAATGGTACGTATTGATGTGCCATCTGGAGGAGCTGGACTACCTGTGGACCCTCTGTAGGGTCCAGGTATCACCTCATGCTACCAGTAGTGACACTGACCCTAGACAACTGCAAACTACTGAAAAAACAGTAAAGATAAAGATAAAGAGGGAAAAATGTGAGTGTCCTCCACCTGTAAAACCATTCCTGTTTTGGGGGTTGTCTCATTGTAGCCCCTCTAGTGCACCTGTTGTTAATTTCATTAACACCAAAACAGGTGAAACTGATTAACAACCCCCTCTGCTACTTACTGACCAGAACAATATCTCAGAAGTTTAACTGACTTGATGCTGAACTCTGATTAAAAAGTGCTCGTTTATTTATTTATTTATTTTTTTAACCAGTGTTTGTATAGTCACATGCTAATATCATTAAAGATCATAGAGAACGAAAACAAAGTCATGAATCTTTGGAAAACTAATTTATTTGCTTTTTGTGTTGTCACTTTATAAACTTGACTGATTTCTATGTGTACATTTTGTGTTACTTGTTGGTACACGATATAAAAGTATGTTGATTTCAAGTATATTAACTCCAGACGAGGTATGCTACAAGTGTGTAGTTCATACTTTAATGCTATACTTCTGTCATAGTTATGTCATATGTAATGGTTCATAATGCATTCTTCTTGTAAAGCTTTGCCAACTTTGCCCACGTTTAGCCACCTGTCACTTCTAATCCTACTGCCTGAAAAATGTATTTGTCCTGATGTCCCTATATATGTTTTTACCCGTGTCTTTCTACCTTTCCTGGAAAGTACATTCCTATTGTCTGAATGTTGCCATCAATGCAGCAATCCATCTATAGCTGTCTGGTACCAGTAACAGTGTGCAGCAGCCTGCAGTTTAGACAAACATATTGTTGGGTCAAAAAAATGAGATAAATCCTCACTTTTCAGGCCGATAAACTATCTTCCCAGGTTTTTTATTTCCAATTAGAATCAACACCTGAGGAAAAAAATCACAAAACAGAGCAGAATCATTGCCCGTTGTTTTACTGAACAGTCCTGTGAATAACTACAGGGGTTGGACAATGAAACTGAAACAGCTGTCATTTTAGTGTGGGAGGTTTCATGGCTAAATTGGACCAGCCTGGTGGCCAGTCTTCATTAATTGCACATTGCACCAGTAAGAGCAGAGTGTGAATGTCCAATTAGCAGGGTAAGAGCACAGTTTTGCTCAAAATATTGCAATGCACACAACATTATGGGTGACATGCCAGAGTTCAAAAGGGGACAAATTGTTGGTGCACGTCTTGCTGGCGCATCTGTGACCAAGACAGCAAGTCTTTGTCATGTATCAAGAGCCACGGTATCCAGGGTAATGTCAGCATACCACCAAGAAGGACGAACCACATCCAACAGGATTAACTGTGGACGCAAGAGGAAGCTGTCTGAAAGGGATGTTCGGGTGCTAACCTGGATTGTATCCAAAAAACATAAAACCACGGCTGCCCAAAGCACGGCAGAATTAAATGTGCACCTCAACTCTCCTGTTTTCACCAAAACTGTCCGTCGGGAGCTCCACAGGGTCAATATACACGGCCGGGCTGCTATAGCCAAACCTTTGGTCACTCGTGCCAATGCCAAACGTCGGTTTCAATGGTGCAAGGAGCGCAAATCTTGGGCTGTGGACAATATGAAACATGTATTGTTCTCTGATGAGTCCACCTTTACTGTTTTCCCCACATCCGGGAGAGTTACGATGTGGAGAAGCCCCAAAGAAGCGTACCACCCAGACTGCTGCATGCCCAGAGTGAAGCATGGGGGTGGATCAGTGATGGTTTGGGCTGCCATATAATGGCATTCTCTTGGCCCAATACTTGTGCTAGATGGGCGCGTCACTGCCAAGGACTACCGAACCATTCTGGAGGACCATGTGTATCCAGTGGTTCAAACATTGTACCCTGAAGGCAGTGCCGTGTATCAGGATGACAATGCACCAATACACACAGCAAGACTGGTGAAAGATTGGTTTGATGAACATGAAGTGAAGTTTAACATCTCCCATGGCCTGCACAGTCACCAGATCTAAATATTATTGAGCCACTTTGGGGTGTTTTGGAGGAGCAAGTCAGGAAACGTTTTCCTCCTCCAGCATCACATCGTGACCTGGCCACTATCCTGCAAGAAGAATGGCTTAAAATCCCTCTGACCACTGTGCAGGACTTGTATATGTCATTCCCAAGACAAATTGATGCTGTATTGGCCGCAAAAGGAGGCCCTACACCATACTAATAAATTATTGTGGTCTAAAACCAGGTGTTTCAGTTTCATTGTCCAACCCCTGTATCTTGCTTGAGAGTCATCAACAGTAATGTAAAAACCATCAAAAATAGTATTTAAAAAACACAGAAAATTAGTACAAAAACCACACAAAAAATATCCCACAACATTTCTGCCTGAAATTTTACTTGTGTTGGAGTAAATGGTCTAGTTCTTATATAGCACTTTTCTTTTCTACTTGAGCACTCAAAGCACTTTATACAACATGCCTCATTCACCCATTCACATAAGTGCTGTCTATCAGAGAGCAACTTGTGGTTCAGCATCTTGCCCAAGGATACTTTGAAAAACAGACTGGAGCAGACAGGGATTGAACTGCCAACCTTCCAGTTAGCAGGTGACCTGCTCTACCTCCTGAGCTATATAGTAGCTGAGACAAGACTGCATTACTTCAGATGGCCAAACTGGAAAAAAAAAAGTTATTTACATGCATGGATGAAGTTGAAAATGCCTTATGTCTGCAAGTTCTCATAAAAATTAACTTATATATATAAATATATATTAGGGTTTAGCAGAATGTGACTCACTTTATGTGCAAGTAAGTGTGCCCTGCATGCATATAAAGTAGGTAAATGACTCATTCTAGTGTGAGAATGTTAGCACCTCATTGTATGTTAAAAACAAAGAAATGTGCATGAATTTTCTGGGGTGGGGGTGGTGGCTGTAATTTGACATATGTTGGCGCCAAGAAAACAGACCAGGAGGTTAGTTGTAAACTGTTAATTTGAGCATCATAAAATCTGATCTGATAAAATTTGCCTGGCATGTGACAGAAGATATGTTTCAAGCTAGCCTACTGTACACAGTCAATGCAGCCTCTTCATTTGTTATTTAAATCTTGTTTAAAATTGTATTTTTATGCAAGGATATTTATATTGTTTCTATATGGAGAAATTGGATATAAAAGAGAAGAGTTGGACAGTTGTTCCTGTCTTGAGGGCACTGAGATAAATTTTAGTGGTTTTAAGATAGTGGTGGCTGGACTGGAAAGTTGTGTTTAAATTGTTGGACCGCAGTGAAACAAACACTCATTAAGGGAAACAGAGGAGTGTTGTAATTAAGCAGCCGTCAACTTTTAGTTTGTAAAGCTTTTTACTGTTGTATGTTCAGTCGGCCAGTTTGGTATGATTTTTGTCCACCTACATCAGTCAAACAGCACATTGTGAAGGAAGATGTTTATATTGGGGTTACCAGAACTGTGGCTTTGCATGCCAGTTTAAATACACTCAGAAGTACTGAATACTCCTCAAAATCCACTTTAAATACATGTTCTGTAGTACTGCAGGTGCTGAAAAAGTTCTTTACTATAGACTCATTCTAGTGTGTGCATGTGAGCACCCCATTGTATGTTTGTCCTTGTATCTATGCAAATGTGTGGTTTGCAGAAGGCAAACTCTATTCACACCTGATCTGTGAACCTATTTGTCTTTGCATGTCATGAGGCACATGATATGACAGTCATGTATTGATGTTTTCATCAGAGTCTGTGGGAACTTGTCAGTTCTGTAATAAAATGTATGGAGGCAGCAGTGCTGCAGCTGTGAAGTTCTCCCAGGAAAGTAAGACTAATGGATATACAATTAGCAGATGGAGGATCTCTCTTTAATTTTTTACAGTGTCCTGTACTCCTGTATACTAGAAATATTTTTTGTACTTAGATATATCACTGTGACTACAAAAGATATATTATGATGTTTAATGTACAGTTCTGTCTCGTGAGACAGAACTGTACATTTGAGTTGTTTTTTTTTACCTGTGTGCAGAGCTGTAGGTTAAAATATGTCCTCTCATCATCTACACACAACCAGGGCTTTTCCTACAGACTACATTCCTACTGTGTATCAAAACTTTGACATTTTGTTGGGATTTTTCACATTTTTAAGGAACTGTCATTGTATTTCTAACTTGGTTTTCCCAAATTTTTTATTTGAAGGGATAATTAAAATTACACTGAAATTAATTCTTCAAGGGAAATTATTTTACCTACAAGTAGTGAGTCAAAATGGAAGTGCAGGAAATGATCGTGCAAGCTGAGAAATGAAACTGTTGTGTTTCTGTGTGACCACACAGATGCACTGCTGCATAAATATTATGGTCTCTTAGTAAACATGGCCTCTTTTTAAATGACCATCAGGGACAACAAAACTTATGTTTTCAGTTATCACTGAGGTTGAAATATTAAAAAACTCCAAGGAACTCTCTTTTCAAATTAAAATGTCTTTATACTCACGGCACAGTAAAGTTTAACCTAAAAAACACGTTTCGGCACACAAGCCTTCATCAGGGACTGAAACAGAGTCCATGAACACACTGAAGCTTTTTTTAGTGGTGTTACACCAACAGCAAGCTTCCACCTACTGTAGGGTGTTAGTGCAGCCTGAATAGGAAGGATGTTCTAAAAACAGGCAGATGCAAAAGAATAAAACGGTAACAATACCAAACCAAAAAAAAAATTAATAAATCAGGTTCAATATTCAAATTCATTCCGGATGAGATAAGAAAAACACAGAGCAGCATCAAACCAAAACAAAGATGTATCTTCAAAATGGAAAATTTATGGAATTATGGAAATGGATTTCATTCAGGAGACATGTACATTACAGCAAGAATAACATCTAGAAGGTCTGGGTTCGATTCCACCTTGGAGTTTCTGTGTGGAGTTTGCATGTTCTCCCCGTGTCTGCGTGGCTTGCCTCCAGGTACTCCAGTTTTCTCCCACTGTCCAAAGACATGCATTTAGTGGGGTTAGGTTAACTGGTGATTCTAAATTGCCCATACGTGTGAATGTGAGTGTGCATGGTTGTCTGTCTCTCTGTGTTGGCCCTGCGACAGGCTGGCAACCTGTACAGGGTACACCCTGCCTCTCGCCCTATGTCAGCTGGGATAGGCTCCAGGTCCCCCGCGACCCTGAACAGGATACTTGAAATTCTACATGTTAATTCTACATGTTCCCAGCATGTTTTCGTCTATGCTGGCCCATATATTTTTGTGGTATCTGGTGATTAGCAGCCAGCTATTCAGATGGTGAATTGCTCTACTGCCACTGTGTACAGTGTGTCAGCATGTACATCTTGCATACATGCAGTGTAGGGTTTAATCCCGGGATCCGGGATTCCCGGGAAATGCGATCAGAACCATTTCCCGTTTCCCGGGAAACGTTAGACGGGAAACCGGGAAAAAAGTCGCGCGCGTCGATTTGACTTTCAGAAAGAAAAGAAAGCTTCAGAATGTTAAATTTAAGGAAATATTGAGAGAAGGGTTCGTTTAATGCGAAAAGCATTACTCTTCATTTCAGGCACGTTCAGCCTCCGTTTAAGGCTTCAGCCTTCATCGCAAGCGTTTTAATAGAGGTATTACACAGTTGTACTTTTTTCCTCTTTAATTTGTTGAAATCGTAGGCAATGTGTTTACCCTAAGGTATTTTGTATTATATAATTTTATATTATTATATATTGTTATATTGCATTATATAGCCTATAAAATATGCCTGCCCTGAACAATAAAGAAATATCTGTTTAACTTCGAGTGTTTCTTTTCCTCGTTTGCAGCCGCTTACTAACAATCATGAATTAGGATACGGGCCTAATGTATGAAGAAAGTATCATGAAATAGATTGCTTTAACATATTTCGCTTTTAAAATGGAGTTGAGTAAAATGTATATTTTTTAGGCTATAAGGATTGGCCAGTTTTTCAATAGACGATTCACAGCGAACCTACTTTAACCCTCAGACACGGTGTTATAAATTTGCTGTTGCCAGAATGGCAATGACCAAGTCGTAGTGCATTACTCAAGGCCCTGTGTTATGCCATATTATAGTGAAGTACGGTAGTTAACTTTTCAATGACTATTACAGCGTTCCACTGGTGGAGATACAGTGTAACAGATGTCGCCACGACAGCGTGGCTGAGCCATTATCAATGCTGTGGAGATGAACCGTATTGTTTTGCACCAGCAGTTGTAAAATATCTTGGTATAATTCCATGTACAATGGAGGAATATTTGAATTATATTTGTTAAGGGAGTGTTGAGGAACGATACAACACCGCATAGCTCGAGCACTCAAATGCCGAGATGTAGGTTTTATTGCGTTAATCAAGCCAACGTTGCCCCCTACTGGGCATAACAGGACATAGCTGGAAAGCTACCTCTACAATATCACAATAGGTTAAGGCCGACACAGGCTACAGAAGGCCTAATTAAAATAAATAAATAAATAAACTTTTTCCCGGGATTCCCGGGAAATGGCTCGTCATTTCCCGGGATTTGATTCATGTCATTTTCGGGAAAAATATTAAACCCTAATGCAGTGGAGTTCCATGGAGTCCTGTGCTGTGGTCTACTACACACATTCAAATTCAAATCAGTTAATTGTAACCAATAAAATTTACAATTTTAATAATGGGCTGGAGTGAAGGTATAATAAACATGTGGAGATAGAATTGAGAGAAAGGAGACGAGGATAGCAGGGATCTGTCTTCAGGAGGCATAGCTAGTGTAAGTGGACAACTAATATGGTGATGTAAATGGTAAATGGACTAGTTCTTATATAGCGCTTTTCTACTCAGATATGAGCACTCAAAGCGCTTACACAACACGTTTTTACATTTACCCATGCACACCCATTCATACAAGCACTTCCATGATAAATTAATTAAGCTAAGTGCTTTAATTATGTAACATTCACTCACATTCATACTCCGACAGAACGGTCGGAGAGCAACTTGGGGTTAAGTATCTTGCCCAAGGATACATTGGCATGCAGTCAGCAGTAGCCAGGAATTGAACCACTGACCTTCCAATCAGTAGGTGACCTGCTCTACCTACTGAGCTGCAGCCACCCCAAATGTCCATACATGTGGAATATTTTGACATTTTTCTGTGTTCTGTTAAAGTATTGTTGAGTATGAGAGTCCACTTTGCTCATATGTGAAGGATAAACTGTTATTTAGTGATTGTGTATGTATCAATTGCCCATGTTTTTCAAATTCTCAGTGTTCACAAGTAATTCAGGAGTGGCCCTTAATCGACAGGGCATTGAGATATGTACTGCACAGTTTCTGCCACAATGTGGTGCTAATTAATAAGTGAGCTAAATTGTTCGTGAAAAAGTGGTAGAAGGGAAAACTCTTCTTCTGTTGTTGTTCTTTTGTTGATTCATGAAAGCAATTAATAAAAAGCTTGACGAGAGAAGTTCTCATCGGGGCACCAGAGAATGTTTTGGCGGACTATGCAATCGCAGATGATCGAAGGATCTTGTACTGGTGTAAAGCAAGAAAAATAAAGGGAAACCGCCACGTGCAGAATACGACAGTGTCCGCCTGATCTCTGGTTGCAAAACTAGCACCTTAGAGTGCCAGGGAAACTTCTATAGTGCAGAGAGATTGTAGAAAGTAGAGAGATGTCTATATGGGATCTGTCTCAGGCAGAATTTCAGCCCTAGGCCTGTCGATGCTGTGATGAATTTATCTTGACTCAATGCTATTAAAGTTTTTTTTTCCTGAAATGTAAAAGTTTCCACCTACCTGTCCAATCTGTGGCAATCATCAGCCACAGTCCTCTCATCCTGTTACTCCTCCCAATAATTTTCCCTCATATGAAACTTTTAATTTCAGTGATTGTCCCATGTAATGAATACATACACATCTGACATGAAAACTTTCCAACGGGAGCAACCTTATAAAAATCATTCTTTTTTTTTTAAGAACCAGTGGCAACGTGACTGTCATGGTCCTTGGTTCCCTTTACCAACTCACCTTCTCTCTCTCTCTCTCTCTGTGTGTGTGTGTGTGTGTGTGTGTGTGTTTGTGTGTGTGTGTGTGTGTGTGTGTGTGTACACAGACTCCACGCTGTTCCTCCAGAGGCGGGATCAGAGGGATTGGTCTCCACCCCCTGTAATTGAACAGCTGTGGTCCCTGCTTCGTTTACTCACCTGTTGGCAGTTATGCTGATTAAGATCCTGGCAATAAAAGATGGAAAATTCCATCAAGCTAGCGCCAGATTGTTGCGTCATCAGTGGTAATACTAAGCTCGGCTCCCTCTACAAACCTTCACCCACTCAGATTGTTGTTGTTTCCACTGCTTGTGTTTTCCTTCTTCTCCAGCTTGTGAGCAACAGCCTCCGAGCAAAAGGATCACAAATGCTTTTATAGCAGAGCAGAGAAACAAAGAGAGGAGTGTGTGTGGAAGTCCAGTCTCAGCCTCTTGCCAGCTCTAAGGACTGTTTCTTTTGATCAGAATAAAAATGTATTTAACCTCACCACCGTGCTCTGTGCTTGTGTCCAGGTTAATAGACAGAGCTTAACAGACTCTCTCACTCAGCAGCCCAAGCCTCCCATTCATGTAGGTGTTGAAATTTCCAAAGCAATGCAGTCGCCGTTCAGGCTGGTTGTGATGCTGTGAAATACATTTCTGATGGTAAGACAAATGCTGTGACTTTCCTATCACAGAAACTGTTTCATTCAACAAGCTTCTCAGAGGAGATGTAAAAGCCCACCCTGAATTTATCAGGGCTTTATGCTCCATAACTGCTTCTGCGCAGACTTAGTGCTCATTGCTGGAAACATGGAAAAGTAATCAAACTTTTGTTTAAAAAATCCATTGTTTCTCTGAAACTGCTGAAAGCTGCCTCTAAAATCAAAGATATCTCTGAAAAGGTTTTTTTGGTTTGTTAGGTTTTTTTTTTTTTTTTTTTAGTAATCCATTTTTTAATAATTAAACACATACACACCTTGAGCCATGGCGCTCTGCTTTAGCAATCCCACCAGGGGCCTGAAGTAATCTGACCCATCTGCTCATTAATGTGCCATACTGGGCCTTTGTGGCAGCAATAAGCATACTTATAATAAGAATAAAGCAATATTTAAACCACAGTGTTGAAACTTTATATTCAGTAATTTTCTAAAGCAACTGTGAAAGCCTTTAGAAGTGCTACACATGACTTAATATTCAATCTAATGTGAGTGAAAGTCAAACAAATTTGAGATCTACTTTGTGAAAAGAATGCCAAAAATATTAAAGCAAGTATGATACAGAAAACAGTAAGTTAGTGAGGCATGATAAGATAAAACCCATCACCAGTTCAGATTGTGTAATGATGAGATTAGATTAGATTGTACTAATGTCTGGTTTGAATATTTGGTCAACAAAGTTTTTCCAAAACTAAATTGATTGTTGACAATGAAAATGTTTTGTATAACAGTGAAATCTGGTGGAGGGAGAGTGTCTTTGAACCATGTGAATAAGAAATGTCCACTTTTCACTTAGATCTTGGAAGTAAGGTGTAAAAATGCAGGACAGGAGAACAGATATGTGCAAATATGTTACCGCTGTAATGAAAATGAAGTTAGAGAGGACATGGTGTTGACTGTAAAAGTGCCTGTTTTATGGAAAGCTTTTCTGAATAGTTGAAGCACTAAGTTACATTCTCCAAACTAAACTCTATTGAACTGATTTACTGAATCGAGGAAACCCCTGAACAGTCTTTACCTATTTAGACACAATCTTCAATCTTTCCAAACATCTAAACATGTTCTAACTCACTCACACTCATTGTTACATACTGTAATGACTCACTTGTGATGCAAAACCAGTGGAGGCAGAAGTGAAGCACAGATGTCATTTATTAAACACTGTGAGGGCACAGCCTGCAGAGTTGAAGGTTGACACCAACAATGGAAGGAAGCAATGTGAGAGGCAGAGGAGGAAGATGATGAAGAGCAACATCAACAACAGTTCAGACAACATTTGAGCTCCTGCATTAGATTCTGTTTTTATATGAAATACAATAGAATAAAGAGTTTACTCACAACAGCGTTTCCTTTCACAGTTTTCTTATGCAACATAAAGCTTGCTTGAGTCACTTTGAAAAAAGTTAAACTGGCAACTTTCATGAGTAAATCATAGTGTGAGACATGGAAGTCTTATGACATATGCTATGAAACATCAACATTTACTATATATTTATTCTTTTTACTGTGATTGAAGGAAGTAGGACAACTTCAACAACCCAGTCTCAGCAGATCCTCTGTTTTCATCTTGATGTCAGCAGGTGTCGGCACATCACTTTGGAGATATAAGGAAAGCTGGGAGGAGACAGGAGTGTGTGTGTGTGTGTGTGTGTGTGTGTGGGGGGGGGGGGGGGGGGGGGGGGGGTCATTTCTGTTTTTCCTTACATTTTTGTAGAAATTAGACCAACGAAATTGGAAAGACTCGAGTCACGAGTTCTAAACAATTTTTCCTTTTTGTTTGTTTGTGTTTTATGTAGTGTGATGAATGCCCATATTGCTCCATATTATTTTGACTGGTTGTTATCATGAAGACACTGTGTGCATTTCAGCAAAGATGAGACTGTTTTGTTGCTTAGTGAAATTGTGAAAGTAGAAACAGATGTTTTGTGGATTTACCCTGAAAATTGGGTTTAGTGTTAGAGAGAAGGACTACTACTACTACTACTAATAATAATAATAATAATAATAATAATACCCACTAAAAATTCAACTAAAAAGTGAATGTAATAACTATTTTCTCAATTAACAATTTTTTGGATTCAGTTATTTCTGCTCCTTCACGATGTACAGTCATGGAAAAAACAACAAAGGTTTCAAAGGTTTTAATATCAGGACACAATAAAAAAGAATCCAGTCTTTAGCAGGTCTCACAGTTTGGTAAATACAGTTGATAATAATGATAAAACGATATGGATTAAACTAATTATGCTAGAATGAATAAAAAGAAAAAAAACCTAAAGTCTTTAAAAATAGGTCATTTATGATTTATGATAGGTTATTTTAAATGTGTTATTGAGTCTGCAAACATCAAGTCCTCGGGCCTGTTGGAGACAAGAAATGAAAAAATGTATCCACAAACCACAAAATGCTTTAAAGTCCTTTAAATACAATCAGTGAGTTATTGAATGAAAAAAGCAGGTGATATGAGTCACCTGTGATAGTTTTCTTTTGTTCTGTGACAGAGAGGCAGAGTGTTGGGCCTGATGTGTTGCTCAAAGGAACAGAGGAGTTATTAATAAGATCATCCAGGCAGGAAAAGTTTGTTTCAGTGACTTTTTAAAGAGTTAGATTTTCCTGTTGTTTTATTGATAGTTTTATTATTTTTTAATGTTTTCATATTTGTAAACTTTCTTGACCCAAATGTTTCCTGAGGGGATGAATAAAATTATGCTGGATTTAAACCTTCAGCAGAAACTATTTTAGTAACAGGCTGTGGGTCAAAATGGAAGCTCAGGAAAATCTCACAGGCTGAGAAATGAAGCTGTTGTGTTTCTATGTGACCACAGAGGGGCAGTCCTGCATGGAAGTTGAATCTCTCATTAGACACGTCCTCTTTATAAATAGCTAATAAACAACAAAGGTGTTTATTAGCTATTTAGGTTGTTTGTTAAGCTTTTTGTATTTCAGTTTGCTCACATAAACTTAGCTTCCTGTGGTGTGTGTGAAATAAAATGTTTCCTTTCAGATCTGAGATGACTGACGTCTCAGTGGGACCTTACCTTAGTGTGATGGCATGTGTATAACATTTATAAATCAAGTGATTGACTCTTTATCTGTGAAATGAAAGACTACCTCTGACAGACTGACCTTTGCTGCCCCACAGATTTGACAGCTACTCAGCTACTGTAATGGTGGATAGGAGGCCAATCAACCTGGCCCTCTGAGACACAGCCAGACTCACTGATGTACGTCCAGTCACCAATATAGAAGAAAGCAAACTACTTTCACCTGCTCCCTTATTTACATCATTCACACTTCTTGATGCAACCCCCGAGGGATCTGTGTCTCCTTCTGGGATTGAACTTCAGATCTTTAACTTGTTAGTTTAATTAAATATATAACACAGACCGAGAACACAAATGTTGTTAACATGACACAACTACAGTTAAGTTCAATTTTATTTATATAGCGCCAAATCACAACAAACAGTCACCTCAAGGCCCTTTATACTGTAAGGTAAAGACCCCACAATAATTACAGAGAAGGATACAAAGTGGGTGTAGCTGGTATTTACTGTCAGCTGACTTCAAAGTGAAGTCAGTGATAGAAAAAAATGCATGACTTAGCACTAATGACCTGACCTATGTTTTCAAATCATGCAGTATATTCAAAGTACTTAATATATTTTTCTCAGCTAATGTCTATCTTAATCATGAGAGCATCACTTTAACACCAACCGTCACATCAACATAAACCTTTTGATGATCATACCTGAGATAAACCTGTTCAGTACAAGATTAAAGGTCAGAATGATTTAATAAAAGCTGGATGGGTGAATGATGGATGGACAACTTCTAAAAGGCAATAAGAATATGCAGCATCAATATTGCATTTAACCAGTAACATGCAGTTTACACACAATGATTTAATTTGATGGATCTTGATCTAAGAAACTCTCGAGCTGAGATCAGGAGCCTCTGAGTGGGAGACACAGCAAACCTTCTGGCAGTGGCACATATTGATGTGCCATCCTGGAGGAGTTGGACTACCTGTGGAACCTCTGTAGGGTCCAGGTTTCACCTCATGCTACCAGTAGTAACACTGACCGTAGCCAAATGCAAAACTAATGAAAAACAGTCAGAAAATATGAGAAGGGAAAAATGTGAGTGTCCTCCACCTGTGAAACCATTCCTGTTTTGGAAGTTGTCTCATTGTTGCTCCTCTAGTGCACCTGTTGTTAATTTCATTATCAGCAAAGCAGCTGAAACTGATTAACACCCCCCTCTGCTTGTTTAATAAAGTACAGTTTCTGGTTTTGGTTCTTTTTCATGGTGGACATTTTAGAGGCATTCTGGTCATGCTTGGTGCCCCGTGGGTGAAGGCATTGTCTTTCTGGCAGATAAGACTCCCATGAGGGTATTTCTTATATTTCCTGCTGGATTTAAGGGTTCAGAATTTTCCTCTAAACTGTAGCAGAAACATTTTGTAATTAATGAAAATCTTCTCAAGTTCCTGCAAACAGCGTCAGAGACACATCATCATGTACATGATCACAGCAGTGAAATGAAGGAGCAGAGTGTGGATGCTGTGTAGCAGCCATTATGTTTCTGCCATCTGTTACAAGCATAATCTATCTCACTCTGTTCTCCTAAAGGCCAAGACATCAGGACAGTCAAATCAATCTGACTTATTTGTGCCAGAAATCAGTGGATATCAGATTAATGGGTTATACAGTAGCTGTCCTCTCAGCAGGTGGGAAACATCAAACTTTATTTGTTTGTGTGCATGTGCGTATCAGAAATAAGATTTTCCTGTACAGCTCAAAGTCAGGTTTAAGACACAATCAAATTAAAATGGCTTTCTCATTTTATTCTAATCTGCTGGACCGCAGAGATCAGAGCCTGACTGAGTCTGAATTTTTGGAGTCATCAACTGATGTTGATGTTGATGGAGTAAAAACTCTGATATCTTTATAATTTATATACTACACCTGTTTATGTACTGTCTCTGTGCACTATAAATACAGAGTTTCTTAGTCATATGAAAAAGGGAAAATTATGCTCGTCTCCACACCGCTATCTACATGTGCTGCAGGCTGCGTGGGAATATTGTAAACAATCTAGTTCAGGCTCCTCTGCTGGACAAACTTTTTCTTTTCCCAAAAAACTCATCTTAAATCCAAAATTGACAGCAGTCATGCAGGATGGCACAAACAGATAAGCAGAAGACCAGGCAACAGGCAAAGTCCATGAAATCAGCCAAAGGGTGAGGACAGCATGCCATGACATGATTAACAGATTTGTTTACAGCCTCAAGAAACATTAAACTTTCTGAGATCATATTAAACTCTTCAGTGAACAAAGCCCTCAGATAAACTATGATACAATCCACAGACAAAATTCAGCCATTAAATTATAAGCTAAATGTTAAACAGTAGGGATGCATGGACAGCTTTTTGGACAGCTTTTTCGTTGCATCCTTTTTTTCCATCCTGACGCCAGTAAAAAGGCTTTTGCAGTGAGGTGGGGAGCCTGTGCAAACCAGATTATACTTGATTTGATGACTGCAGAGAACTTGGTGCTGACAGCTCAGATTAGGATCGGTTCTCACTTGAAAAGGCATTAGTGTGTTCTGTCAGGGCAGGATTTCTGTTCAATGTGCAGTCAGATTGAAATCAAAGGACAACGACGCCTTAAAAGAAGGGATCATTATGTGAGACTGAAAGCATCTGAGCAGTCTTGTTCCTTCATCTTCACCAAATTATTCAGATTCACAGACTATGCGCATGCAGGCATCACACAGCAGACGTGCACAGGTGTTAACATGGAGGACGGATCAGTTCAAGCAATTCCTGCAATACAGCAACAAGTAACAGGCGTCACACATGTGCTCGGAAGGTCAAAATGTCACAGAGAACAGGGCCCATTAAGTTCAACTAGGAGAGAGCGTAGACGAGCATTTCCTTGCCATACTCTGCCTTGCCACCAAGTTTTATCTTTTTTTTTTTTTTTAATTTGGAACTGGAAAAATAAATTTGAGAAGACAGCTGACAGTGCGGTTTTTAAGGCATGCAGCAGAGGGCGCCGTGCACATTCACAGAAGTCCTCAAGATAAAGGTGAGGGTCCAAAAACAGGAGGGTGAAAAAAATGTTCAAAACAGTCATACAAAAAGAAGGGAAAAACTTTTTGTGTTGTTTAACTGCTTTCAAATAAAAAGCAACACAATCTGTGTCATGATGTAATAAAATACCTACTTGGTTGTAAATTTACTGGCTTTTAAAATGCATTTAAAACTTAAGGCTGAGGGGCAAAATGTTTTTTACAGGCACATACTTTCCCCATTTGAAAGAACTGTGAATGGATGCACCAGTACAGAGGATATAAGTTAATATTAATTAAGAATTTAGTTATTTTTACTTTCGGGTGGAATTTAACTGAAAGAACTCCTTCATGTGGTAATAAAACATTTAAAATCTCAGTGGTAGAAACAGATTACTGATACAGTATAAATACAAACACCATAAACGCAACATCGCTGTGACAGTTTTTATAGTTCTTTCCTGGTGATTAAATAATAATAATAAAAACCAAATGATTCTTATAAAGTTAAACTCTAAATGAATATTGATTATGTGAAAGTTTCAGCTTGATTACAGTTATCCACACATGACAGCTTTTTTTCATGGATTAATTCAATTCAGTTTTATTTATATAGCATCAAATCACAACAAACAGTCGCCTCAAAGCGCTTTAATGGTTTTCCTGATCCAAGCTGCATATTCGGGATCACAGAGGTCCATGAATGCAGCTGGGGCTCTGCAGACAAAGTCAGGATTTCCCAGAAAGGAAATGACCCCATAAATCTTGTCATTATGTACCGCTCCTCCACCAGAGTCTCCCTGTGAGAGAGAAATATAGTTTATCAGGCTAATGACTTCTACTTCTGTATTTTAAATGGTTAACAAATGAACTTTTAAAAACAGATGTAATGTTAGGGATCGTGTGGACTCACC
The DNA here is from genome assembly GCF_007364275.1 of Archocentrus centrarchus. Classification (NCBI taxonomy): domain Eukaryota; kingdom Metazoa; phylum Chordata; class Actinopteri; order Cichliformes; family Cichlidae; genus Archocentrus; species Archocentrus centrarchus. Next base: position 7,121,234 of record NC_044346.1, read on the forward strand.
CGACATATATCTATGCCGGGAGTTTGTCCACAGAACCAGTGCTGATATTTCTTGACTTGATAGGCCGCTGGGAATTCTTTCTGCAAAATATCACTGAGCTCTTTACAGTCGACAATCTCAATGTCTGCACAATGAAGAGCAGGTGATTCACCAGGTTCTAGAAAAAAAGGGGAGAATTTTATTTTTTTAAAGTACAGTTTTAAAAGAAAAGTATACAGACCTGTAATAGTTTATGCAGAACTGCATCAGAAAAGAAAAAGTGGTCTGAGCTCATAAATATTTTTTATTTTGAACATTAAATAAAGAAAAATACAATTTCAGTACAAATGTCAGCAATGCCATTAATGCCTATTTACTAGTAAAACTAACAATTTTTAAAAAATACAAATTATGCAAAAAAATCATCTTACTTCTTTTCCCATGAGCTTGTCCAGTGGTGGCGCCATAACCTGCAATCTCAACTCTGGAAAGAAACATTTTTTAATGTGTCAGTTACATACAAATATACTGCAGTGTAAATCAGACAGTGATTATTGTGCATGTAAACTCTGACGTGTGGCTCTGAGGCCTGTACTATGAAGCAGGATTTCATTTTATCCAGGTGAGTTTTCTGGGAAGGTTCGCCTCTTATGCTGCAAACCTAACCAGCTCTGGAGCAGAGAGGTGTACTGTGAAGCAAGATTAACAGCTTAGCAAGCTGTGCCAAAGTTAGTCAGAGTTGTGGCTCTCTTTTTACCTGGCTAAATTGCCGTGGTTTGACGTGAAACCTGGTCAGCAGCAGGGTATTTTAGGCTTAAAAGCACCACATTTTCACTGTCTCTGTTTCACAGCATGTTTCAAGTGCAATATGGATTCTCTGCTGAGGGATGATGTTTACTGAAACCACTGAACCGCAAACTGTGCATCACATTGTCACAGGAATGTGGATGCAGTAATTTGGTGATGCAGAAAATGTCTTTATACTTTATTCTAATCTGTGTCTAAGTCTCTTTAACTCTGCTGGAATTGCATCTACTAGAACACAGACCGCTGGGCTGAGTGAACAGCTTAGAACTTGTGTTGAGCTAGCCGCTGCGCACTGCCTGTATATTACTTTTTGAGGCCGTACATGACCATCATATACACTGTATGCACCCGCTCCCTATCATTCTGCATTTCTATTGGTCGCATGAATTTATGTCACACCCGATCGCAGCACACGTGAGTGCTCCCTGGCCGCCATACTTACACTGTGCTTGCTCAGTGCAGTAGGAAACTGTTACTGCAGCACATGTTACTTCCTACGTGAAAGGGCCTTGAAGAGGCGCGTTTACATGAGCGTGCACGGAGACTAAAGCAGAAAGTCTGACTTAACAGAGAAGTTGATATGACCACCGTCATGATACCTGTTGCTGTAGTTAGCGCTACATGTCAGTATCTGTCAGAACAAGTTTTTTTTAAAGCAGGGAAATCCACAGGTCACCTTTCAGGACGGTTTCCACAGTCAGGAAGTGCTATAGGAGGAACCTCAGAGGTGCTCGGTAGCTGCAGCAGCATGATGTCATGATCTCTCACCGTGTTGTTGTTGTTGTTGTTGTTGTTGTCTGAATAAATCTCAGGTTTTGCTGTTATCTGCACTTCTTGTTGTGGAGCCCCTTGATGCATGCTTACATTTGCAAAGATGATCCTGCATGCACACGGCAAACAGACAAAACTTTAACGCTGTCACTGCAGTTCTGTTCTTGTCTGAGTACATTTTATTTTCTCTAGAATAGCATAAACATGAACTCTATACATTGCTTGGGTTCAAAAGTTTTAGGTTACACTCTGATCTTCTCACCCTCCTGGCTTCAGACAGTGAGCTGCAGTCAGAATCCAGCGGTCACTGATCAAAGAGCCTCCACACAAGCTTGAAGATTTACCTGCAACAACTGCTCTCAGTTTGATGTGATACTGTCGCTCACACTGATGACCTCCGATGATTCTCTTTTGCAGATCCACCTCTGTGTTCACTGCGACACCTAAAAGAGGACCCACCGTGTCACTGTGAGTTAGAACTGTAAAATATCTGCTTTCAGTACAATAGAAAAAGTCACACTACTGACCAAAGTCACGTGTGTCTGTGTGAGGTTTGGTATAACTTTTTCATAACATACAGACAAAATCATGCCGTAAGCACCAGAGGCATTTAATATAGATACTGTAGTTGAATACTCACTCAGAGAAAAGAAAAGAAGCACCAGACACCGTGTTGCTGCCATTCACTCTCTGTGTGTCTGTCTGAATAGTAGTCATTATATAGTCACCAGTGTCATTATGAAGCCTTATCAACTGCAACGCTCCACACATTTATGCAAAGTTACTTTTCAGCACTTCTTGCTTTTGCCTTTCATAAAGTTACAGCAAGGAATTGAAGGTGAGATCAAACTGCTCTCGTTTTTCATGTGAACTCACTGACTTGAACCACACATTCTACACCCTTCACTGTACGTATGCTGTGAGGAGTGACTTCTACATAGGAGAAACCAAACGGCCACTCCACGGATGCATGACGCAACACAGGAGAGACTCCGCAGCAGGAAAGGACTCAGCTGTACTTCTGCACCTAATGGATAAAGAGCACTCTTTCGAGGATGCCAGTGTTCTTGACAGAGAAGACAGATGGTCTGAGAGAGGAGTAAAAGAAGCATCTATGTCCTCTGTGAATGACCATGACTGAACAGAGGTGGTGGCTTACAGTACAACACCAGCTGTCAGCCACCTACAGTGCAGTCTTGGGATCCCTTCCCAGGCGCTTCAACCCAGACTCACATGTTGCCGCAGGTGATCTCAATAAGTCACGTAATGGGGTGGGGCAATGTCTTACAGTTTCACCCTTATCCTCCAGTGATACTGATGGCTCTTTTTTTTTTTAAATTAAGATCAGGAACACCTGCTGACTAGGATGAATTTCTGGATGAGATGAATGGTTGCACCACAGTGGCACCCATTGGGGTGGCTAATTTCTTGGGCAGGAAAACCATTTAGTCTCACCATTTTTTAACATTCAAATTTCAACTCTTCCGTATTGGCTTGTATCGCAGCTGACCGCTGGTCAGGCTCGTTTTCAAGCTCACTGTCACTGTACTGAAGGCTAGAGTCCTCTCTGCAGGGGCCTGAGTTTGAATGTCCCAGACCAATGCTCTGTCCCCGCCTTCCAGTCTACTGTCAGCACTGTCCTATCCAATAACAGCAGTAAAGATGTGGTCTGAAACGTCTTTGTCTTTATCATCTGCCAAATCAGAGTTTCTTTGAGCAGATTCTTTTGCAGCTGTAACAAAATATAGAATCATTTCTGCAAACGGGGAAATTCAACCAAGCTCAGATGCAAACTCTGAAGCTCATTCTGACTGTGGCTTTGGGTTAAAGTGCATTTTATTTCTTAGTCACTGCTATAAGGAAGAAGGTGAAATTGCTGCTGACAGTTGTAAAATGATCGCCTCATATGGTTTAGTTTGGAGAGTTAAAAATCTGGTGAACATGTTAATTTATGGTGCCTCCATTTTCACTCATAGCATCAACACAGCATCAACCTGAGCAGCGAGACGAAACAACAAAGCAAAGTGCCTGATGCGTTCATACAGTGAGATTCGTTTTGTCTTTGATTTCTGTTTATTTTACATTTCTGAATTGGAATTAAATGTCTAAACAGACAACTTAGGTTTAAAACCCCTTCCTGCAAAATATGAGAAATTTCCAATTTTATAACCGACTGTGTTATTAAGACAGACATTGTGATAGAGCTCTCTCTGTACGTCTGCATACAGTGCATCATGAGGACTTCAATTTAAATGGATAGAAAGTAATAAACGAACTTATTGTAATGGGACTTGTTTGGGAGTGAAAAGAGCAAAAACATAAAGGGATGATTTCCCAGAGCTGCTCTGATGAGTAATGGCTCCAGAGATTCACATGCTTATCTGTTAGTTAGTTTTAATGCATTCCAACGTGACTGGAAGATATTAACAGCTGATTAGTGTAATGGGAAATTTTTAAGACTTTGCTGCTTTTCTGTGTGAAGCTCAGCTTACTGATTGAAAGGCTCCATATTGTCATATTCTGCCTCCATGTAATTTTTCTGATATACCACATGTTAATATACCACTTATCTTTTGCACACAATGTTCTGACTGTATTCTGTGATGATGACAGATAATTTGCCTCTATAAATATTCCAGGTGAGCAGGCCCGCTTTGTCAAAAAGCACGCACATTACTGCTGCACTCGCTTCCGTTTTTGATCCTTTAGCAAAGTTAAATAAAAGTCACAAAGAGCGCCTGGTTGCGCGCGCCTCCATTTATTTCAGATTTCCACAACATTATCTACTCAGCTACAATCAGCAGTTGGGATACAGGAAAATAACTCCCTGCGTAAACTTATGTGTTGCGGACTTATTAATTAAGCCGATCAGAAACGTTATAATATCTAGGATTCTCAGTAGAACTAGGGTTGGGGTTTTGTATCGGTTCAGAGATCTGGTAATACCTCATGTCAACAAGGGTCCTCGACATTACCAAAAACCGGGTGCGCGCGTGTGTGCGCGGGGATTTGGAGGTGGAGGCTTTTCTTGCGTCTCTCTCAGCTCACAGACGGAGAACTGACACCATCGCGACTCTGCACAGCTTCGACTCAATGTTTCCTCAGCGCCAATGAAAAAGAGTGAGAGTGACAGTTGTAAGTATTTTTTTTTCCATCATATCTTTGCTTAGAGTTTGCAGGGTAGCTCAATGATTAACGCATGCCTGTCAGGATCAAGTTTATGGTACTTAGTACCATAAACTTGACTTATCAAAACAGAAGCAACCATACCGTTAACTGTCTACGTTTTTATTTGCTGAATTTCCCTGTGATGCATGTAGTAATAAACTCGTGCACACATTTAAATATGAGGTGATGGTGGCTGCTCTCCATATTACATTCCATATTAAATTAAACATGCAGAACAGTCTATGTTGTGCATGTTGCCTCTGTCTTTCTATAGTGATGTTTTCTTTGTGGACCTTGTTGCTGTGGATTGGTAGGATTAATCTTGATCTCGATACTCTTTATTAGAGTGAGATATATTTCTCGGCATCTCTCTGGTGGTGCAGCAAACCAAAAACACTATCAGTCACAGAGCTCATCTGTCTGCTGCGGATATAAACATGAGCAGTTACAGAAGCCCTGGAAATAAATTAGAATTTTGTGTACCAGGCTTCTAAATATCATAGAGATCAAATAATCTATAAGAGAGAGAGAAATCCCTCCCTGGTGGTAATGTTCATAGCTCTGGTCCACATAAAGGCCTTAATTTGCTTTAAAGTGTCACAAAGAAAAACAAAAAGGAAGGCTCTGGGATAGAAAACTCAAAACAGAAATTGGACACAAATTGGAAAAAATTGCAGAATTAGAGAATTCCAGCTAGAGAAGAGTTGAGGAAAATGAAGGGAGAGGATAAGAGGAGAGTCTGAGAGAGGAGATGAAACAATGTGAGATGAAAAAGGGAGATGATCTGTAAAGAGGGTACAAGAAGAGATGGGCGAGAGAAGAAATAAAAGATAGATGAGGAAAAAAGGGGAAGAAATATAAAATCTCCTCCACTATCACCTGATAAGAAACCAACTGTAGCGCATGCTGTTCATGCAGAGTTTTATCTTCTTAATCTTTAATCAGTTTTGTACCTGTTAGTATTGAAGTCGTACTGCTTGAATTAATGGACTGCTGTAAAGCAGGGAAAAAATAATTAACCTCTCGTGACCTTTTGTTTTCTCTTTGCTTTCACTGTCCGGGTGAAACAGAGCTTTTAATTTAATTGGTCACCCACTCTTTAGCTTTTAAAGCTTTTTATTCTCTTCTGTTCACCTGACCAATTTGGCATGCTTTTTTAATGAACCGCATGTGTGCTGAATGCTGTGCAGAAAGAGGATAAAAGTGCTGCTGATACTGGTTTTAGCAGTAAGCATAAATACACCCCAAAATTTTGTATACCTTCCTAAAAATCTACTCTGTGGTACTGTGAGTGCTGCAAAGTCTCCTGTATTTTTACCGTTAATCACTTCCTCAGCGCCAAATGACTGATGTGGGCACACAAACGCCTCACTGTATGTTTATCTGAGTCGATCCATATGTGCCGTTTGGAAAAACAGATACATTCAAAACTGTTCCGTGACCATGTTTGCATTTGCAGGTCTTTGATCCATATGACATGCTTCTAGGAGTATGGATCAGACTCTGGGCAATCTGTGAGCACTTGTCAGTTTTGTAATAAAAAGTGTGGAGGCAGGCAGCAGCGTGGAGGTGGCTGCGATGCACACTAGATCCAGTCCAAATCTGTTAATTAAACAGCAACAGAGGAAGTAGATTCCCTGGGGGAGTAGGACTAATGGATAGCTAATTAGCTGATATGTGTGTGCTTTCCTGTTTTGAGTTAAAAAATATATATTATTTGGCTATTACGTGTCATAAAAAGTGTATACACATAATAAATCCACCGTTTTCCCAAAGAAAGATAGCAAACAAAGGCTTATAGTGTGCCTTTTTTGTCTTGCTGAAAGCATTGATGTGAAAATGTGTTCATGTGGCATTTCAAGTTTAGCAGCTTAGAGCACTGTCACTTTCTACTTTGGGCTAAAGTAATAACTTGTTTACTGGTCTGTCTTGTGAAGGTGGAGCTATTTCTAGTAACTGTAGAGGATGAATAAGCTAAATTTAGCAGCCCAAAAAGTACAATGTTCCCCACTGATATATCATTATTTTAAAAATCACCTAAAATTACAGACTGTCCATAAAAAAAAAAAAAAAAAAAAAAAAAAAGGCCCAGTCACAATGGCAGCACATCTTATTTCTTTGAGAGTAAACAATGACCATACTTGGATGAGAGGACATAGTGCTAAGTTATCAGGTAATGCTGGCTAGCTTGATTAGCAACTTGCCAACATAGACTGTATGGGTGACAAGTTTCTAGTACAATTAACTTCACAGAAGCAATATTATTTGCCAGAGAGTTGCATTTAAACATTCCTAAAGACATCAACAGCAGGAATATGTTCGAGAGATCCAGGTTAGTGACTTGAATTAACTGAGGTGCTTGCTAGCATTAGCTGGCAGCTTTAGCCATTTATATCAGCATCTACCAATTTCTAGAAGTGACTTAGAAAAAAACCTCTCCTGTACAGTTTTATATAAAGGAAAATCAGCTATAGCCTTTTTGTATCAAACTTCAAATATTTTTTATTTCCGCTGCAAAGCATTTCAACATTGAGACTCTGTTATAGATATATGTATAACCTGATCCTGGAGCCAACCTATAGTGACCAGGAACAGCACTTCTTGAGTTGGCTTAATTTTTTATTTATTTTTTAAAAAACTTTTTAGCCCTGGAGGCTGCGGCTAACCTAAAATGCACTGACTTGGCTTTTTTAATCTTTGTGTTATCAGAATATCTGTAGTACTGGAAATTCACAGATGCAAGTGTGTCTTTCAAGCTCCAGTCTGTGAAAGTTTTGTCTACACAATATGCACGTGTACTTAAGTTGCTGCATGTCCAGGCCGAAAGGGCTATTTTAATTTTTTTTTTTTTTTAGCCTCCCACTGGGACATACCCTCTGTAGCCTGATAGCAACACCACCAACAGTCTCTGCTTTGTCCTGCTGTATTTTTTGGAACTCTTTTGTGGAAAAGAGTTGCATAAAGCAGACTGACATTAAAAGAAACAATGGAAATGCCCTAAAATGCACTTACTGAATGTAACAAAAATGAGCGGCCCTTTGGGCAATCAGCATGCATTCACTTCCCCAAATGAAATAGTTACCAGACGGGCGTTTGTGTTAATGGGGACCTTGTGGCCTCTAGATTGCATCAGCAGGCTGTTTGTTCCAAGCTGTGGATTGAACAATTACGAGGTACTGCGCAGACATCATCAGAGTTTTTGGTGAGGAGGAAACATGTATTTACCAGCCGTATCAACCATGTAATCATCAACAGGCCTAAACAGAGAGTCAGCACTGATGTTAATATTACTGCTTTCCAAAAATTCAGCTATTGAAATGCATTCAAAGGCATCTCTTTGCCACCTCTTATGTGCTCTTTTGTCTTTATGAGAGGTTAATCATGCCACAAATGTGAGAGGTTAAAGCCAAATTGCTGGTTATGCGACACATAATGGTAACTAAACAAAAAAAAAAACCCACTGATGTTAAAAGTGTGCTCCACAAAATGAATTCTTAAACTGTTGTGTGCATAAATGCAGATTTTTAAAAAAAGTTTTCAGCTTGTTCCTTTGAAAGACACAACAGCTGAAGCTCACAGCAGGTGCAAGCTATTTTCATTAGCAAAAAACATAACAATAGCATCCAGTGTTATTATGTGCCAGGCAATTGTCACCTCACCAGCTAATCTCTACATACAACACTTCTAGTGTAGCTTTGCAGTTATGAGGAAGCATTATCATGGAAATGACTGGATAAGCAGCTGGAATGATCAATACAGGAACCAAGAGTGGAGAAGTGTCCTGCAGTGTCCACCATGGCATCCAGTGTGTGTACACACACCTTCAGTGAATTCCATCAAGGGACAATTACTGCTCAGGTGGTGCGTGACTCAACATTAGAGTCTTTCCTATCTGGAAAAGGTGCTCTGAAAATCTCAAGATGATCCGTGGCTTCAGCTCATTCAAAGGCAAACTATGAAGCCTGTCCTAAAAGACATTCTCCACTGATTCGTGAGGGAGGTGCTGGTAATCACAAACTGAGTTTGCAGCAATGAGTTCAATCAGAGTTGAACTGGAGGGATCTCTGACGTGAACGCCTGAAGCTGTTCAATCCGGTGTTACAGAAAGCATAGGATTGATGCGATTAAGAAAAAAAAAAAATGACCGTAACCTAGTTTGAGTGTGCAGTGGAATAACACAAAAAGTGGATAAAAAATGACTGCTGCTCAGACTGCTGACAGTCTGAGGAAGTGTTGTATGATTTCTATAGATTATGAACTACTGTTGTTTTCTGATAAGCTTCTCCACTTTACAGCCCTCTCTACATTTTCATTCTAATTTTAAGACAACAAAGCAAAGTTGTTCCAGACTCACTCTGAATTCTACAGATACTGACTGTATGCTGCCCAACATAATGCAGCATATTTACACTAAAAAAAAATAATCATTATGTCACTTTATAAAGTGAGAGCCACTACATAGTTTTAATCCAAATTTTCATGATGTTTTGGTGCAACAACCGTGTGGCGCTCACCCATTTTTTCCCCACTTTTCTGTGACACACTTCTCTCAAAGCCATCATCACGTCAGCAAAGAGGATTTTTCTACACTTGATGAGCAAAAAGTGAAGACTGATTAATTTTTCCTGTAAAAGTGAAATACAGTGAAATCATAAGAATAAGAATACTGTAAATAATGACCAGTAATCTACTGGTAAAACTGATACAAGGAAGTCAATGTAAGAACATACTGAAATGTCTATTAGTTAGACAAAACACATATTTCATTTTTTTCTACTTTTTTTTTCAGCACGAGCACGGCTTCAATGTCATTTAAGTATTTTCTGCTCGTGCAGAATGATAAGGTTATGAAACCACAGAAGATTACCATTTCACTCCCTCAATCCAGTCTTGATTATTTTTCAAATGTATTTGATATTCAAATGTGTAGGCTTGGCATTTGCTTTTGCGTGCTGCTGCTAGAAAATGAGGTAGAAAGTGGGGAAAGTGAACCAGAACAGTGAATTAGTAAGCCTTGTGACTGTATAACCTAATTTTACAGAATCCCAGAGCAATTCTTGAGACTTGAAGTAATAAAGAAGTAAGTACCACCCTATTATTGACTATAAACTATAAACTTCTTAGCTTCAGTTTCCCCGTATGGCTGCATTAGGAGAGACCAGAATATGCAAGATGTTTCAAAAGCAGCATCACACTGTTATTTTCTGTTCACAGGAGGAAGCCAATAAATCTAAAGACTTGCTTTGAAAAAAAAATATATATTCCATTCCAGATGGAAAATTAAATATAGTGAAAATTTTGAATTTTAATCATCACTTCAACTAGCATCAAAGCTTAAATAACATCGGCCAGTTAACATAAATTTTCCCTGATATCTCTCAGACCATATTATCTTCACTCTGCAGATGCTCAGAGGATGGGTGTTGTCTACACACGTGCACAAATGCATTTATCGCGCACCTCCCCTCTCACACACAATACTCATTGTATCTGAATGCAAAAGCAAGGACTCTCCAATCAGCATTCATTCAGACTCTCGCTTATCTCGTCAATTTGCTCCATACAGGGACCTTTAAGCCTTGTCTTGACCTTATGTTACCATAGCAACACCTCCTGGGAGGGCTTTCGCAGAGCTGGTCGTACAATGGCAGCCTAGAGAGGTGATGCACTTCAGGAAGAAAAATTGTCAGTCTGCTCTTATTGTGTTTATCAGAGATTAGGATGGGAGGCAATAACAAAAGGGAAATGAGGGGAATGTTGGGGAGTGTGTGCGTGATTACGTTAGCCTCGCAGGGACTGCTGGCACCTCAGTGGGACGTTTTAGTGACTGTTTAATGCATAGTTTGAATATTTTTTTTAAAAAGTGTACCTGTAATCACTCCAGCTTTGTCCATATGTTTATGTAACCATTCAAGTTTTTATTTTCCCTTTTATATTTATTAAGCCAGCAGGTGGTTCAGGGGTCACTGTAACTGTCACTGCCTTCTTCCTATTTTGAGATTCCTCTCAAGCATTTTGTATATTTCCTTTTTTCATATTTTACTGTTATGCAATATTAAAGTTTTAATTGGATTTTCGTTAATTTCATATTAACAGATAGTGTTATGATAGTGATGTGAAGCCTGTGGTGCATAAGCAGATAGTGTTTAAACCCAACTTTATAAATGTTCAAAAATAATTAGTCTGTATTAACCATGGATATGGACTCTATCACCAATTTCTTTTTATAGTTTTTATATGTTCAGTTCAATTCAGTTTTATTTATATAGCACCAATTCACAACCACAGTTGTCTCAAGGCGCTTTATATAAAATATTATAGAGAGAACCCTAATAATTCACTATGAGCGACCACCTGGAGAGAGTAGGAAGGAAGAAGAGGAAGACCTCCAGGCTCAGGAAGGAGCTACCATGTGCCACGACTTGGTGGATGAGGGAAAAGAGAAGGAAAAGGAGGAGGGCTCAGAGAGACAAGGACGAAACACAAATGTAGATGTGGGTATTTTTTAAAGCTCTACCGGGGATAAGGTTGGATTACACGGAGAACGCAGTCCACGCGGTCAGAAACAAAGTCTGATCACAGGACAAGTTTAGGAGCCTTTCTGAAATGCTCCTACTGTTTGTTCATTATTCATCCAAAACTGGATGACCTTTTTTTCAGACTATGGTTCTGGTATTATATCGGCTGTTGTGTGTTAGCTGATTTCTAATATTGCACCAAACCACTTTCACTGCATTACAACATTCATTTATTTATTTATTTTTGTGAGAACTGACAAAACAGACTTTATTGAAAAGGACTTGTTGAAATTCCCTGTTCTCCACTCAAGCTGTCTGACTGGAAAGAAAAAAAAATCAATGAGGGCAGAAAATGAATTGGTGCCTTCATTTAATCTATTGAACCGTTTTAGCTCCATGTCTTTGTACAGCGTGACACCTGAACATTGTGCTCCATATTCTCAACCACAATGTGGTTTTGTGATATGAAGCCTATAAAAAGGTCAGTCGGGAGGACTGTCTCACGCTTATACCACCTATTAATGGCGTCTCTCACACAGCACCTAGTTTAGACCATCAACTGACTGACAGTCTTCCTCTGTGTTCATGTCTGTTATCCCATTTTTGTGCTGCTGTCATTTTAAAAAGCATCCACACCTCTGCTGCTCTCTGTGGTCATTTCCTTGTCAGATTGATGGAACCCTCCTCCACCCCATTCATCTCCACTTTTAATCAGGACCTCTGTCCTCAGGTCCATCCATTAATCTCACCGTTTGTCATCACACCACATCACATCCATCAAGATCTTCAGCGTCATCCTTCACCCCTGTCCCGCTACCACCACTGTCTAGACTTCCTCAGGGGGATATTTCCAGCACAGCTCAATACATCACTACTCATGTGATGATGTCACAATAGAATCTAATCACTAAAGATTTCTTGCAAAGTGTCATCATCTTTTCCTGATGAGTTGAACAGATCTTTAAGCCTTTCTTTCATTGGAATCATTTCTGATTTAAACATGAGGTTTTTAAAAGCCCAAATGACTGAGTCAGTGTGAGGCTGTATCAGGAACTTATAGCAAATCTGTGTATTTACTGGATGTTGTGAGTGTCTTTGCTCACCTTCTTTGTACCAGTAGTAGAAGTATTAAGCAGGTCATAATGACAGCTCCACATCTATACTCTTCTCTGGTATTTACATTTAGTAATTGAGGTCACGACCTACAGATGGCTCTTAGGTTTGGTCTAATGTACAGGTGATTCCTGTACATAAGGACTGGCATACACCATGATTTAAACATGTGTTTGATCTGCTGGTGGTATCACTGCCCTTTAGGTTGAAATTAATTAAACATTATTAAAAGCTAAGTGAATAAAATCTTTTCCAAACATGGTTGGAGAATTAAATCACACTTTAAAGTCTATAAATTTCCTGTATGCTGTCAATATGTTTTACTTATTTTAATCTCCAGTGGCTCTCTCTATGGGATTCTTTAGCAGTATATATATTTTTACCTTATCCCTTTCCCTCTCGTCCCCTCATCTTCACATCTGCATTAATGTACTTCAGCCAGTCAAGGTTGCGGAAAATATGTCTCTGCTATTTTTTCCCCCATAGGTCAGTGCATTTTGTTCCTAGCAGAGCACCAATTATTAACCATCGCTGTGAGGGATGAGGGTGTGCCTGTGTGTGGAACAGTGGTGATTAAGGAGCTGGGATGGCTTCATAAACAAGTCTTGTACTAATAGAACTAAATACCTTATGTTTGTGTTTTGCTGCTCGCTTGTTTTTGTTGTGACGGAAGCAGGGTTGTTACGTTTATTAATAGCTTAGTATGCATCAAGCCGCTGCGCTGATACGGCCAAACTTTTGAAACTTTTAGGTGCCGTCCATATGACAAACATCAGCAGCAAGCATTTTATCTGCACATAGAAAAGTGTGTCTTTGTCAGTACGTGTAATTTCCTGTTCACTCTCTCCTGCTGAGAGGAGATGAGGAAATGAATGGAGTTTGCATTTCTATTTTTGAACAGACACCTTTTCAGAAATATGTACTGCTAAAGCGCACTAATTAGCAAGTTGTATAGTATTATTGTTTAGATGCCAAACAATATATATATATATATATATATATATATATATATATATATATATATATATATATATATATATATATATATATATATATATATATATATATATATATATATATATGTGAGTTTTTACAGAGGACATACAAAATAAAATGATGGTCGAGAACTGAACATGCAACAAAAGAAGTCTCCTGCTGTACTTGAAACCGTGAACAATTCAGCACTTGAGTGCTTGCTGTCTCCAGGCAACCTCAAGGTAACAAGACTTCCCGAGTCGCTGCTTCCATCCAAGCACAGAACAAGCCAAAAGTTGATAAGAAATCTGTTTACACGGCCAGGCTAGATGCTTCCTTGACTCCAGTTCAGCCTAGCCTACAGGCTGTTGGCTATAGTTTTAAATAACATGTATATATTTGGGGAGACAGTGTATCCTGTAACTCTTGACAAACGTGCAAAGAAGTAAAACACCAAATTATTCTTTCAAATTGTCACAGAACAAACACAAACACTGCAGCTTAATTAAAGTAAGCTAAGCTAAATACCACCTGACTCATAAGTGAGAATGTACCCTAAAAACTACACGGGTCACATTTGTGCAAGCTTATAATATCCTGTATTGAAATTCTAAAGTCAAACAACAAGTTAGCTGCGCTGTTAAAAACAACTGCATGCAAAATGCATGCTGGAAAGGGCCGAATTGAATAGAAAACTGACTTTCTAATATCTGTTTAATGCTGTAAAAACAGACATATTCAAACAGCAACTGAAAACAGGAACTCAGAAAAGGTCCCAGAAGAAACTTGAACTTGCCATTTCAGGGAACATTTCAGGAATAAGTGTGTGTCCCCAAAATGCCAGACTGCACCTTTAATGCATTAAGCACTTTAAATATCATTTGCCCATGAAGTATGCTAAATTAACTGACTTTGCTTTGCTTTCTGTAGGGCTGTTGACCTGTTACTGATGTGAGCTTTCAACACCCGTTGCATCAAAGTCCTTAACGCCTCCATGGAGCTCATCCAGTTTTCATTGCTGCCTCAGGAAGTCCCTACAACTAGCTGGATCAACAGCTCTGTCCTGTCCTACTCCCATGTCCTGCTCCTCTCTACTCCCTCTGAACCGCTTCACAGCTTCAACCAAGATGATGATTCTTTTCTCTTTAACAGCACCTGTCAAAACTGCACCAAAAGTAAACCCGGATCCCTCCCTGGTTTGGCTGGAATCTTCATCCCACTTATTTATGGCATAGTTTGTGTTGTTGGCTTGGTGGGAAACACTCTGGTCATCCATGTTGTTGTCAACTACACAAAACATGAGTCAGTCACAAACATCTACATCCTTAATCTAGCCATTGCAGATGAGCTTTTTATGCTGGGTCTGCCATTCCTGGCGGCACAGAACGCGTTGCTCTCGTGGCCTTTCGGCTCTCTGATGTGCCGTGTTGTTATGACGGTGGATGCCATCAACCAGTTTACCAGCATCTTTTGTTTAACTGTGATGTCAGTGGACCGATACCTGGCTGTGGTGCACCCCATCCGCTCTTCTTGGTGGCGGCGCCCCCATGTGGCTAAGACTATCAGTGGCACAGTTTGGGCGGGGTCCTTTGTAGTGGTGCTGCCGGTGGTGGTGTTTGCAGATGTGCTGAAGGATGATGGAAACTGCAGCATCGTGTGGCCTGAGCCAGCAGAAGTGTGGAAGACATCTTTCATTGTGTACACATGCACTGTTGGATTCTTCTGCCCCCTGCTGGTCATCTGCTTGTGCTACCTGCTGATCGTCATCAAGGTATGACCTTGAGACTTTTGTCACACAGAAATAATTTGATTTATTAAGATAAAGGGGGGGACGTGGAGGGGAGACTCAGGGCATTAGCCAGTCAGAGCTGTTACAGCCACTTGAACTTTAAGCCAGATTTCTTCTGATTGGCTGCCCCTCACAAACAGGTTGAATGAGGTGGTGGCTGTGCTCACAGCCAGATCTACAGTGTGTGCCTGAGATGACCCTATATTATATAAAGATATCCCCTCTCTTAGATATCATACAGCTAGACGGGAAGTAAACACTGTCCGAAACTGACCGCTTAGAGGAGTCTGACCAGGGATTATTGCGCATTCATTGACCACATAATTAAAAACACTGGGCCGTGTTTGGGCATGAGTATCCTTGATTATAACAGTATATGCACAGGTACGTATGTGCACACTGTTACTGTAAGTTATAACTTTTAATCTTCTGCTTTCACAGTTGCTAATCTTTTTGCAGTGATGATTAACATTGCTCATGTTGACTCATTATGAGTCATGTAACAGCATCTGTGGGAAACATAAATCAACATTTACTTAAAGAACACAATGGCTCATTTTACATTGAAACTCTACTGCAGTGCATTATTTGTTTGCCAGATGTAGCTTTGTAAATTAAAAAAAAAAAAAAGATATTGCAGTGTTTTCTCCTTTCCATAATGACATCCCTCCAAACTTGCATCATTCAGACAATTTGCAAGCAAATGCGTACACACTGAAGTCCAACATAAATGGAACATAAATGGACTACACTCTGTTAATATCACTAATGGTGAGTGTACCAAAGCAGTATTTGCACAGACGTAATGGAAAAGCAGAGTGTGCCAGGGTTAGTAGATTTTTCTGTGTTTTGGGAGAAAAACAGCAATCGGATCATAAAAATGTTGTTCTCCAGCTGTCTGTATTCTTTTAACTATTTAAACTATACGCTCAAACAAACATAGTATCACACGTATCCTCCCTAACCACTGCCAGTATCTTAGATGGTGTTGGTTATG
This sequence comes from Archocentrus centrarchus, assembly GCF_007364275.1. NCBI lineage: Eukaryota > Metazoa > Chordata > Actinopteri > Cichliformes > Cichlidae > Archocentrus > Archocentrus centrarchus. The sequence goes on from NC_044346.1 coordinate 7,137,351, forward strand.
TGTCATAGTTGTGTACTCTTTGACAGTTTCAATCATTTTATAGATTTTTTTTGCATCGAGGAATCCATCCATCCGTCTTTTTAACTACTGGGTCATTAAGGGGGCTGAAACCTTTCCCTGCTTTCATTAGCTAAAGGACAGGGAAGGCCCTGGACAGGTCACCAGTCCATCACAAAATTAATCTAGCATAAAGGGAAAAAAAGGAAAAAGGGGCCACAGAAAACGGGATGACTCTGTTACACTGGTTTCTTTCTTTCTTTAAAAGAAATCTGTGTCCATTTGAGCCTTAAGCTGCACTCGAATACATTTTGGATGAGCTTTCCCATTAACCTGTTTTTAAATAGAAAGTATTTGCCTTTTCTTTTAAAGGTCAGAAGTGTTGGGAAACGAGCGCAGGCCACATCATCCAGACGCAGGAAGTCGGAGCGTAAAATCACCAGGATGGTAGTTGTTGTTGTGGCGGTGTTTATCTTCTGCTGGCTACCGTTCTATGTTCTAAACATTCTCAACCTCCTTGTGGTTCTGCCCGGAGACTTCAGGGGGCTCTATTTCTTTGTTGTTGTGCTTTCATATGCAAACAGCTGTGCCAACCCCATACTCTATGGATTTCTATCTGACAACTTCAAGAGAGGCTTTAGGAAGGCCCTGTGCCGCGCTTCGCGCAGAGTGAACAACAATGACAGGACAGGCATCGAGGTCCAGAGGCCCACAGAGGAGTGGGGTGGCATTGTACTCCAACAGCAGATAAGTGAGGGAGCCAACCATGTGCATGGGAAAGACTGTAGTAGAAATGTAGAGGAGGAGGAAAACGGTGGAACAGAAGGTGCAATACAGATGAGCGACATCTGCAAGACATCACAGAATGGAAACCAGAGTGGAGTAAAAGAGGGCTCGAGGACACAGGTCGTGCAGAGGGGTAATCGTGACCAGGGTGCCGCCTTTGATCCTGCTGAGGGCGTGTCCTCTCTGGCCAGTAAAAGAAGCAGGTCGCCTGAAGAATTCTTGAACAGAAACTCTGTGCTTGATATCAGCTATCTGTAACAGACACTTCTTTTCAGCGGAGTTTGGTACCTGCCATCAATGTGGAGCATATTACAGCGAGTAAGTCTTTGAAGTTGGCTGTAATACCAGTTTACATTATGTAACATCATCAGTGCTTTTAACCATTAAATGAAAGGTTAAAAATAATTTAACCACGACAAACCATAAAAGCAGCCACAGTGAAACCTTAAAGACACAACAAATTGAGACCGCTGTTTTTAAGTATCGCTGTTCTTTTCAGTGAGACTGTTACTTTTGAAATTAGCAACTTCTTGTGCTGAAATGGCACCCAATGAATCATGCCTGAGTGGGTAATGACATGACTAATGACCCACTGTGGAATGAAAAAATGTCAGCTGTGTTTACTTGTATGGCGTTTGCTTTTGAGAACAGCCCACAAAGATCATTAGTACTGTTTCCACAAAACACGCCTCTCAGTCAGAGCTCGTGTGCGAGATCGTTGGAGATGAACCAATTACTTTTCTTCTTTTTAAGGTTAACCGACATCATGCTTTAGGTCATGGTTTGTGGCAATGTGCAATAATAAATCAGTATAATGACAGTGCCATAAATAGATACGACTTTGGTTATAAATCTGTACGTCATTAGTGATTTTTAGTCAACTTTGAATATTTATAGTGCATTTTTTGTTACTTTTTAAAGCCACACATATCTTGTGTCATTTTTAGCGTTACACAGTGTTAGTCAACGTAAAGAAACTGAGTTGTGTTTAAAAAAGTATGGGTGTTTGTTGTTTATTGTGAGTTTGATATTTTATGTCTTGTTTAAAGCTTTTTTCCACTATGAAAACGTTGTATATCAGTGATGTTTTTAATGCTACGGTGAAATATTAAAGCCAAGTGCTACGTCGTGACAGTGGGCTGAGTAAACGTTTACTTTTACCAGCATGAATGTTAAAAAAGAAAAAAAACAACAGTGCCATCTGAACGATGTAATATGTACATGACATAATGTATGTATGTGTCCCAGTGTTATAATGTGCTCACCAAAAAAGAAATGCTTAAAAACCAATGAAAACCAGTCAGCTTTATTTCAAAATGCAAGTTTCATTAAAGACATAAGACATGTAACAGATGTGTGTTCACATTAAACATTTGAGGGCTCACAAAGCTGAACGGGTTAATGCTGCGCTGGTTAGCTTGGAAAAAGGACAGGACAACGCTGCCCTCTAGAGGTCCACATACTGAAGGGAAGGCAGTTATTTACAAGCCTCAACTCGTTGCAAAGAGAAAGAAGTATTGCAAATATTTTAGAACGTGTGTTTTTTTTAATTCGTTTTAAATCACAACATTTTTTGCAGTTTGTAAAAATAATCACAAATTTGGATGATTTTCAGATCTGGGTGTGTGAGACAATGAACTTTCATTTTTTACATTCATCCAGCATTCCAATAATTCTTCCACTCCACCTTTACTCAGGTACAATGTCTCCAATCCACTTGAGGTAAGGCGGGTTACCCTGGTCAATAGGCAGGCTGATGACCTCAGCCACCTCATAGGGATGGTTAGAGCTGTGGAGGACGATCAACTGTGATTCCAGTGAACAGAGTAAAGCCAGTATTTAAACTTGGACATGATGTGGTGAATATAAAAACAGACTTACCGGACATATTCAGCCAGAGCAGGTACCTTGGAACTTCTTGTTTTGATCATCTAAATTAGGAGAGACACTGGATCAAACAGGATTTAAGGCATATTAAAATATGCTAAAAAAAAAATATGCTCGATCTATAATATAATTTTAAATAGCAGCATTGTATTGCACTTGCCCCCAGGACACAGAAATGGAATTTAGCTGTATTTGAAGGAAGATTTAACAGTACCCAACAAGCACTCACCAGAAGCACCTCATTGTCCTCCTCGATCTTCCCCTGCCATTCATATCTGGAGGAGTGGGATACAAATATTTTGGTTTTTAGGTACCAGCTTCAAAGGCCAGAATATTTCTGCCAATTAGAACATTTTATTTATGGTTTTTAATCAAAAACACTGGAAAAGAAAGCTCAGTGCGACGTGACACTAAAGAATAACTGAATAGCTTAAAACATACATAGATTTGATTGCTGGGACAATGTTGACACAAGCTGCTAGCTTCTTTTCCACAATACCCCTGTGAGACAAAGAAAACAGTGAGTCCAACAGAAATGAGCACAGATGAAAAACATTCTCACTTGATATTTTCTTCTATAATAACATGCGCTCAACGGCTGCTTTGTTAGGTACACCTGTTTATCAGCTTGTTGAGCAAATATCTAATCAGCCAATCACATGGCAGCAAGTCAGTGTTAAGCAATAGTTTTTCCACTTCTTTGTTCATTCCGTCACTTCCATCCTGATAGTTTCAGCAATCTCCATCCAGGAATTTGCTGACATTTGCGAGTCCTTATACTGATGCTTTGATTATTATTCCTTATGTTGAGATGGTGATTATTATTCCCTCACTGATAAATTCAAAAAATTGTGGCGGAAAAGTAGACGAAAGTGCAAGGCAGGAATCGACCCTGATGAACAGGCCACTCTCAATTGTTGCGGGTTGTGTCGACACGACCTGTAGTTACAATTCTCTGGAGGTGCACATCCGGTTATGATGTAGGTTAGGGCATAGATTTCCCAGTCAGTAATTAACAGTAATTAACATATAATGTGCATCACACGTTTTTGTGATTGTTTGAAGCCGAAATCAAAATTGAAATTCTTCTGTGCCACGAAGAATTAAGGCTAAAAAACGAACCCAGTACTTGTAAGGTACACCTGACAAAGTGTCTGGTGAGCGTACATTATAACTGAAAAGATGGGAAAAGAATGTCTAAAAGGATCACCTGGCCAAGTCTCTAGCAACTGTGTCATTAGGACAGGTGACGAAGGCGGCAGAATGTGTGCCTGATGTGTAGGTCTCAGATGCCATTGAGAAAGCCCTCAGTCCAACAGTCCTCAGCAGCTGGAACATAAACACACTCAGGAGCACTGTCTAACAGGAGAAAGCACAGAAAATAAATATTAGCGCGATGCATGGACTTTATCAAACATGATTAGCCCGTTTAAAAAGAAATCAAAGCGGAGTGTTAGAGGCATTCGCACGCTTACCAAAATCAAAGCTTTTAAGGATCCACCCTGCAGTGTCTCTGCTGTGGGCAAGCCAATGCGCATTGCCTGAGCAGGTAAGACAATCAAAAGGTTAACCAGCAACACAACTTTTTTTTTTTTTTTTTTGCACTGTCTAGAAAGATTTGTTCAAACCAAGTTATCTGCATGCACAGGGGAAAGTCTGTTAATCTAAGACTTTTACAATCAGCATACTGCACGGAACAAAGCAGAACCGCACTGAAAAGCTGTGGCTGCAGCCATTTCGTCAAATGTATTTATGTGTAGAAAGGCGCTTGTAGGTTTTGAGGTTGTAGGTTTTGCAGGTGAACCCAGGTTAGCTTTGAGCTAGTAGTAACCACCGTGAGCTGCTGCTGAGCAGCGGCTGAAGCGCTCCGAGTTTATGAAAGAGCAACACTAAAAATCAAACTGGCTGAAGCTTTATCATAAGTTACTCGGTAGGAGTCCAAAGAGCAACTATTAGCTACATTTGTTGCAACTTACCTTCTAACAGCTGTCTGTCACAGCCCGACATGTACAGGAAACACTTTCTGTAACTATTCCTGTCCCCGCCTTTCACAATAAAAGCCCCTGTCATATACACAAAGCATTTCGCCAGCGGGATAGTTTACGTACACATTTCTCCATGCAGTAAAGCAAACAAAAAATAGCATACACAGAGAAGAGAGTAAATAGTCTGGTACTTTCTATTTAATTTGAGAGCATTTTCTACTATAAGCCTCATTCATCCAATCACACACTCATACAATGTTTTTTTCTAGAGCTGTGCACTTTTATCTAACACAGATTCAGCACTACAAAAAAAGTGTATCTGTCCAAATACGTGCAAATCTAACAATTTTTAATCAAGCACAGATATTTGAAGAAAGTCTTTTGCATTGTTTGCTTACATGCAAAATAAACTTTAATGCTACAGCACAGTAAGCACCCCACAACAAAAAGTGTCCCTCTCAATTTCGAAAGAGGATGGCAGGTGGACAGTGTCTACAACTTGATATCGACATGGGCACACTGATAAGGATTAAAATTGAGTTTGAATTTTAAAAATAAATAAATAACTTCAATTAACTTAAACAGGGGTTGGGCAAGAAAACAAAAAGTCAGATTATAACTGAACCTGAGGAAAAAGGGAGATTGCGTTTGATTCCCAGCAAATGAATTTTCATTTTTATGAAACACTGTTCAAAATGTTGTTTTTCATTATCTTCAAATTCAGTGTAATGTTTGTAGAAGATGGACTTCACTTTAATCCACTGCAAAGGCACAATTTTTTTGTGCCTTTTCAACAAAATGTAATACGATTCAATTCCAGTTTATTTATATAGCGCCAAATCACAGCAGCACTCGCCTCAAGGCGCTTTCTAAAACATCAGAAGGTGACATGAAACGCAAAGCAGTATGAGATGCAATTACACACAGCTGCTACTGCACATAATATCTACACATGCGAATATTCCGACATGCACGCTTCTGTGAAATTATTAAACCTGCAATGGCAGCAGACAGCCATATGATGGCAGCTTTTGTTCATCACACAGGAGTATTCTTCATGACCGGCGCTCCGGTGGTTATAACACACACATGCACGCACACATGCACAATAAATCAAGTCCTGTCAGGACCGGCAGTGCCTGTGATTGTGCGCACAAATTATGTTGGCTGTATGTGTGTCTTATTTGTGTTTGTGTGTTATTCAGAGGGCCGCTCCTTTTGATAACATTCACCGCCTCCCTCGCACTCCCCTGTCTTCACCCTCGTCCTTGATTAAAGAAGAAGACAAGCGTGCCACACGTACACGCTAATATCCACACTCGCACGCCCTTACGCATGCACACACACTTGACACATGCACTCGGGGAAAGACAGATTGAGCTGTAGCTGATGTGAGAGCTCTACCAGGAACGCTTGGACTCGCATAAAAGACGAAGCGAGAAGCATTAGAGGAGCTTGTCAAGCTTTTGCAAGAGCAATGAGGAGCGATAGAGGGAGGAGGGACATGTTGGTGGTGGGTGGGGGGGGGCTGGTTCCCATAGAAACTGTGCAGTCAGCACATCTGTACGTGTTGTGTGCTGTCCTCTCTCATTGGCATCCTGCAGCTTCTCCCCAACACAGCTGGACATGCGCTCGTATGTAGAAGACACATACACACATATACATGCAAATATGTACAACTGCTCACCCTGGCCTGATTACCATGGTGACAGAGCCCTCAGTCCGTGTGGGATGCTATCTTTGTAGCTCATGTGAAACAGTTCATATTTGTTTGTGTGTGTGTGAGGGAGAGAGAGACAGACAGCAGACACACAAGTTGCTACAGGCGTGGGTAAACTGTCTTGCCCCCTCTATTTTTTTATTTTTTTCACCAGCTTTTATCCTTATTTTCTCTCTTTCTCTGCCTTTGCTCCCATCTCCCTCGGTCTCTCCCTCTGTCTCTCACCCTCCTCTCCCCGGAAGCATGAGGAGAATCAATATGTTTTCAATTTGCAGCAGAGCCTTCCTCCTCTGCATTCTAATCAGGCTCCACTGGTCCTTTAACTTCCGAGAGAGAGAGAGAGAGAGAGAGAGGAAGAAACAGAGAGAGAGAGAAGATCGGAGTAAAGGCAGACTTCAGCTAAAGGACATTTTAATAAGCAGCTAAAATGTGAACTTCAGAGTCAGTGGAACATCGTTGCAGTTTCATTACAGATCACATGAGGTGGACTCCAGTGGAAAGTAGAAGTCCTGACATCACATCCGGGCTTGATGCGGTTTCATTCGGTGCGGTTTCCCATTGGAGGCTCTTCTCTTCTATTCCTAAAACTGCCACAAAACCACTCAACACTGTGGAAGGAGACACAATATGACGTTTACAGCTTTATTCAGTGTAGACTCCAAAGCTGTACAATGAGTCAGTTAAGCTGATATTAATCGCATTGCTCAGCCTTCATTATTGGCTGTCTCAGTCTTTGCTGTCTCTGCATCAACGCAGCACCAAGTTACTGGATACCTCAGGTTTTACACTGTACAGCCTTCCACTTAAACATTCATCTAACTACTGGCATCCTGGTAATAGTTTACACACAAAAATGTGTCAATAATAAATTTATATGTTTTGGTTTAAACTGTGTCTCTCCCATCATTTGTAATAGCTCATTAGCTGGACCATGACAGCATATGCTGAGCAAGTGGAGAGTGAATACCTGCATGCACTGAGTACATGCATCAATGCACTTATGACAGAAACAGTACCATACGTCTGGGGTGTATTTGTCCCTGTTGTATTTTTCCTGTCTGATAGGTTTGTTTGTTTGTTTGTTTGTTTGTTTGTTTGTTTTTTCAACCAGTTGTCTAAATCACATACCCATGAGCCTCAGCCGCACTTTTTGGAGTAAACACAGTGATAATCTTTGCCATATACCTCCATTAATAAGGAAGTTTGATCTTTCTAACTCAGTGAACCTTTTAGTATTTTTGCCTAAGCTACATCTTGGATATTTTCTACTGAAGTTGCTGATTATTTGTACTGATAAATCAGCAGGGACAGCTTTGTACACAGCCAAGCTTTGGATGCACTCCAGTTGCTAGTCACCTAACTTTGTTCATGCTGAAAATGAATTGAAAATGAATTTCATGGAACCAGGGGAGCCCAAAACTACCCACCATGCGGCTTTAAAGGACAGGCTTTTTAAATGAAGAGAAGTGCTTGCACTCACGCACAGTAACTGTGATTAAACTGAAGGATGAACAGGTGACAGCGGACGAGGTGCTGCAGTCTCTGTGTAGGCTTGTGTTCCTGGACAAGCGCGTTATGTCAGTATCATCCACACTTTGAGGATTCGCCAGCACACCAGAGAAAGAGTGTCAGGAGCGCACTGACTGACAGACAGACACTCAAAAGGAAATCAAAAGTAAGACTGGAAAATGAAAAAAGAGAAACAGGAAACGGGGGAAAAAATGAGAGGGAAAAGAAGAGGAAAAGAAATCTCTCTTTCTCTCGCTGTTCTCCTCTGCCCCCATTAACGCTGACTTCTGCAGAGGGAGAGCTGCCCTGGGACCTTCCTCGTTCACCCAGGAGATGAGAGGAGAGAGAAGTTCACCTCACTAACAGCAGGGTCTGCGAGACGATACCTCAGAGGAATGAAGATCCACAGCAATTAGCCCGTCTCTCCCTTTTCCCTTCATCATACTCATTCCTGCACTTATCTGATTATTCAAATAGCACCCATGGCTTAAGGATGGATGGCATGCATGTTCTCTGGTGATTAGCTTTTTGACCCACAGTCCTGACTGCGAATAAGAGGCTTTTTATAGGTTATGAGTCACCCATCATCTGTAAAAATGCTGATTGCATAATGCAGCACTCCAGTTAAATTGTTAATTCATGCGTGAAGATTTCAGGCACAAATAAACATGCATGCCGTTTGAACACCGAGAAAAGGCGTCTTCTCACGATTTCTTTATTTTTTGACTCCCGAGGACCGAGATCCCCTCACGAGTGCAACCCTGGATGTAACAGCAAGTCCCATGTATCCTTTTAGTGAGATAACACTGAAAAAAAAAAAACAAATACTGTAATACTTTTTACACTTACAGCTATAAACGCAACATGTTTGTGGGATTTAGGTGAAATGACCCTGTAGAGAGCATTGTGTAATTTCTAATGAACATATTCATTTTGAATAAATGATCAAAGCTGTAGCCTCGCAGTTTATGCTAAAACAGAATGCATGTCTTATGCTTTTATTTCTGTGAGCACGGGGACCATAATGTTGTTGTTTACCCCTCTGGTAACAGCTTCTGATAGCAAATAAAATGTATTTTGGCTCGGTCAGTTAATGCAAAGATCAAAATGAGTCAGTCTGCAGCTTTTAAAGTGTGCGAGTGTGCTTTGTGGAGCTGCGGCAGATTCCACACAATTTCCGAACCGTTTTAATTCAGTGCGCAGACTGCCTGCCATATCAGTGGTGGTCTAATGTGTTGAGGGTAATTGTAGTAATGTCTGAAAATGAAAGTGGGTAGGATTTATTTAAATGATTTCCCTCTGAATGTTTCCACTGTAAATGAGAAGAAACCCAAACAGAGGAGCGGGATAATAATGTTCCCACGTTCTTCCAAAGCACAAGTTGAATAGCAAAACTCTAAAGAAGAGGTCAACAGACAGAACAGCTGGGCAAGCAGATGTGGATGCATTAATTCTGAGAGACTTTCCTGCGTCTTCTTTTCTTCGCTGCTACATGAAGCTCCTTAGATCAGCTCTGGGGAGAAGTTTAAAATCTACCCAAGTTGTGTCATTTAATTTCTCTTCTTCGCTCTCGTCCTCCCCCCGCATTGCTAATTCACCAGCCCACCACCTCTTTCTGTCTGCCTGTGACTTTGCTCGTGGCGCTGGAACAGAGCAGAGGAGGAACTTTCGAAGTAGGCCAGGTTGCAGCAGGTAACGCAGAGTCATTCATGCAAACTGGAAGCTTGTGATGAGAACGAGAGGAACAGGACACCCTGGCTTAGCCTTGGGCAACAAGAGGCAGGGAGAGAGGTGAAGGGTAGACGGGAAGAAAAGGAGGAGATGGGGTAGTGAAAATCTTTGGGGACGTGACAAAAAGAAATGTATAAAATGTGTGTTAAAAGGAAAAATGGAAGTGCAGTAAAAGAAGGAAAGAGAGGAAAAGAAAGAAGCTGCATTGGGTGAAAAATACTTATAAAACTACACAAATTAGAAGTTTGTTTCCACAAAAAGGGGTTTTATGAGAAAGGGCAAAAAAATGGGAACTTTTAAATACAAATCTTTTCATTTGAATGCAAAATTTTATTTTAATTTAGCAAATGGACCAAATGCTGAAAGTGAGAGATGTGCAAAAGTCTTGAGCCAACCCTAATCTCTTTATATTTTGCTTCAGAGGAGCCAGACCTCCAGCAGTAGTTCTTCAGGCTTTCTGAAGGTTGTTCAAAATGTTTCTTTGGACATTGGCTGCTTTTTCACTCATTTTCAGTCCAGTTCTTGTACCTGACCATTTTCAGAGGAAGGTTTGTTTGGTTATTAGATGTTAAACCACTTAACAATGACCTATAACCTCAACTCAAGGGATGAGCCAGTGTTGTGTCTTCACATAATGGACAACTTAGCGAAGAACTAAATTTAAATTGTATCTTTAGGCACTTTGTTACCAGCAGCCTGTTGAGAAAACACACAATTTGTTCCCATTTCTTTAGTTGAATCTATGAAAAATGCCAAGGATAACACAGTTTAACAGACGTAAAAATGTATTTTCACACCAACAATGTGGAAAGAGCAAAAAGCTCTTAGATAAAAGCCTGGCATATCTTGGCATGGTATGTGGTGCGTCCTTAAAAATATTTGAGGAAACTTGACAAGTTGAGAACCAAAGAAACAGCAGGCTTAAAAAACACCTACAGCAGATGAACAGTTTCTGAAAGTCATGTCCTTCACAAACAGGAACAAATCCAGCAAAAAAAAAACCTGACACAGCACCTGAGAGATGCATCTGGCCCTTCAGTTGATCTACTGTTCACTGCAGCCTCATCAGAGTGTGAATGTATGTGAGAATGAATGAATGAAGACATGATGTAGAAAACGCTTTGAGTTCTCGAGTAGAGTAGAAGAGTGCTTTATAAGAACCAGACCATTTATGGAGGGATGAATTAGATTTGGTTTCGTTGTTAACAAGAGTGGAGGCGGTCAGGAGAGCCTGAGTGTCTGCAGCCATCTGTAAAACACGGTGGAGGCTTTGTCATGGTTTGGAGCTGCATTTCAGCCAGTGGTGTTGGGGATCTTGTCAAAGTTGATGGAGTTACAATACAAACACAGAAAAGTATCATACTGTAAGACTCTGCAATACCATCTGGAAAGCATCTGATTGGCAATGGCTTAATTTTTCAGCATGACAATGATCCTAAACACATGCAGCTGCAGTTAAAGCACACGTGGATAGAAAAACACACAGTGGAACACTATCAGTCATGGATCGGCCTCCCCGGAGCCCGGCGGTCCAGCTGTGCTGAAGAATAAAGGTGGTCACACCAAATGCTGACTTTCAAGCGTGTTAGAATTGTGCAAACTCTGTACTATGCTTTCATTTATGCTTCCACGTGTTTTAAAAAAATTACTGCACCTAATTCTCATTTTCTTAGCAAAATATAAAGAAATGAGGATTACTGAAGACTTTTGTACAGCATGTGTGTCAACAGTTCAGACCAACACATTTAGAATCATCAGTTCACCTGCACGTTTTTACACTGTGGGAGGAAGCCAGCCCCCAACCTTTTTGCGTTGAGGCAACTGTGCTAAACACCACACCCCTGTGCTGCCCAGGGTTCATAATTTAAAAGAGTTTTTTTTTTTTTCCTCACTGTAAAATAGTAAAGAAATCTAATTAGTCGGTTTCATTTTCAATCACACATGATATCATTAAAAAAAACTCCATGAGTCTGAAGAAATATCAGCACTCGGGGGGACAAGGCTAAACCAATAATAAATGACTGTAATCTTGGGCTCTGAGGAGACACTGCATTATCATTCTGTGGAGTAGAAATCACCTCATGGGCTCAGAAATACTTCTGAAAATCTTTGTCAGTCAATTAATGTCACTGCATCCAAAAATGGATCATAAAACTATCATTCAAGGAAACAACAAACAAAAAGAAACAAAACAAAAAATATATTTTAACATGATCTAGAAAATTACTTTGGTCAGGTTTCATTCACCTTTAGCCAGGATTTAGTAAATTAGCTTAAGTTCAAATTCTAAAAATAAGACCAGGTGCTGGATATGACAGAGGAGGCTCAGCTGAAATCCTGTTGGGGAAGAATGGCAAACATCTTGAAAAACTACAGCTACTGGTTTCCTCAATTCCCAGTCACTTGGGCCCTTTTTCCACCGACCTGGTGCCAGTGCTTGAACCGTTCATCATTTTTTCCAACACGTACGCACTCCGTGCTCGGCTGAAAAACAGGTTCAACTCCAGAACCGCAAGCTAGCTGGTCTGGAAGCAAAAACACAGGACGCAAGGGCAGAAGGGCGTGACTCTGAAATCGCAACATAAAGCTTTCTACCGTTATTTCACTGCATGGTGTGTATTACACGAGAAATCGATGTGATTTTCATGGCAGTAAATTAGGTTGGGCCCTAAGGCTGAACTTGCTGCTTTCTATCAATTCATATCACAGATAAAAGGACGCAAAGTGCGTACTTGTCGTCTTGCTCGCAATCACTGTCTGTGTTTACCTCTGTGCCACACACAGATACTGCATTTTGTTTGGACTGTAAAATATGTTTGCAGCACAACAGGGTGGTCTCCCATGTTTGTGCCCTTTGGCTTCTGCTTCCAGACGAGGACCCGCCCGCACTCATACGTAAAGAATTAGCTCCCAAAACGCGGTGGAAACGTGGGCCTGTTCGTCAGCGTTTGGCCGGTTCATTGAAACAGACAGCATGCGTTGGCACCTTGGTAGTGGAAACGTGGTATTATACAGCTGTCATGGTCTTGCTGGTATTTTGGGATTGTGTTGGGCTAGTTTCTCCCCCCCTTGGGGCGGAGTCTTGTTTCTGTGCAGCAGCCTGGTGCACCTGTGCTTCATTAAGCTCATCAAGTTCCTGTATTTGAAGACCTGTGGAAGCCTTCACTCCTTGCCAGAGGGTCAACTACCATTCAGTGGTAACTAGGCTTGCCTTGTGATCCCGTTAATGAATTGTTTCATGCTTTGATTATTATTTTACCTGTTCCAAAAAGTGGATTAACTTTTTGCATCACCTTCCCTCACTCTAACAAGTAAGCCTCACCCTTCTTCCAGTACTTACTTGGATTTCCGTACCTGGGCCTCCATAGTGATCTTCCTGCGGACCCCATGCCCCGCAGCTCCAGAGAGTGTCTCATCCCTCTGGTCTTTCTCTGTTCTGTGCGCCAAGAGAATTATTTAAGCTTTCTGTTTTGAATGCTGCCCGGATATCTAGTGGATAACTTGATGCGTTATTGTGTTTAGATGTGATTTAAGTTGTGTTTGTAAATAAAGTTTCACTTTATTGAGAATTTGGTTCCTCCGTGACTGTGATTGAGTCCTCCTCTTGGGTTTGGCCTGATGTCCCTGACCTAGCATGTTTTTGTTTTTTTTTCTTTTTTTAGCTGCGTTGCATTTGTACTCGTTGTCCTATATTCAATTCAGTACTCATAGGGTTCAGGAATAATGGTGTTTAAATGATTTGCAGATTCTTGTTTTTAATCTACAGTTTACATATTTGCTTTGAAATAAGCATTTGGCTTGAATGTGATCTTAATGCAGTGAGCATCCGTCAGTACCATCGGTTACTGATTGAGGTCATAAAGTCAGCAGGAAAGTATTTACTAAGGTCATACATCAAGTGAGCAATGGGCAATTTGAATTGTTTCCATAATCAAAGGAGTTGCCCTCTTCTGACAATTATAAAGTAGGAATTTTAAAACTTTTCTGCCTTGGCTTGACTTTTCAGACCAACGCTTGGTCCATTTTTATATGCAGTTTAGGGCTGGATTGTTTGATAGGGCAGTAAAAGTACTGCTGTTGTCTTGTTGTCCACTTTTACTATAACAACCCTGATGTTGTCACTTATGTCAATTGTTGGAGCCTTTAACCTAACATGGCTGCGCAGCCAACTTTTCTGGTTTAAAAAATAATAATACAACTTCCAGTGCAAAAGCATTGGGGTTTGGTTAGCAATCAGTCATACAGCCGTGATTATGCAGATGTATGAGTGTGATCTTAATGTTTTTTGAATTGGCCGCCAATTTTGCAAGATTTTGGTGGGCATGGCTGCAGAAACGTGAAAGACTTTAGCTCCTGTGCCACTTTCTGACCAGCCAAGCCTGGAAAATAAGTATCTATGGATACATCCACAGCCGAGACCCTCACCACAATGTGAAAACACACTGAGGCTTTGTTGTCCAGAATCTGAAGACACAGACAGCTGCATGTAAAACATAGTCTTTATTAACTGGCGAAAGCATACTGGTACAAATCTCTAGATTTCTGCTGGATATTTGGTGCTGCACTGAATATGTTGCTTGACAAACAAACATTGATCTAAAGGTCTTTTAAGATGAAAATGTCAAACTGGAGTCAGCTATTGCTTGTGCATAGCGGGTTCATAAGATGCAGCAACAATAATGCAGTAACAATGCTGGGCTGGTCATGATTAAGGGATTTTCTGTGCCTCTCCTCTCGTCTCTGGCCATCAGTAACCCGAGTGCAGCAGGGACTTAAGGCTGTGGCTGGATGAGAGGAGAGGAGGAGGAGTAGAGTGGAATGTTAAACATGTCCTCTAGACCCCAGAGGAGGAGGAGGGAGGGCGGCCAACATGGCAGACTGTTCGCTCTGTGCCTCCACGGCTCAGTCTCTATCCCTCTGTATCACTTTCTCTCACTTTCTTCCTCCCACTCTTATCTCTTGTTTGGAGATTTTCTTTAATTTGGAAACTGTTCGTACTTGTCATTGTGTGGGTCTTTGTTTGTCACTCTTATTGTAATTCAGTCAGTCTACCAGCTGTTATTAGCCAAAAGGATTTGCGTCACTAAATGAGGTAATGCTCAGTTGAAAAAAAGTTCAACCTATTCTTTCAGGATGATTGATAGTGCAGTACCATGATAGCTGGCTGCTCTTTGTGAATGGTACAGGAAAGTTACTACATCTTTTGCACAGTATTATATTATTAACACTGGCCTTAGAGGCAAAATTTAACCCAAAAGAAGTTATTTTGGAGTGGTTATTGTAATATGATTTAAAGAACGGAGTCAGGTGTTCCACTTGTGAATATGATATTGGAAGTGTGGATTATGGAAGTGCCCGTCAAGGCTACTGCTACTATTTACACATGGAAAGGAATCCTGCAAAGATCACAGCAGGAACACAGCGTATGATCCTTAAAGACATGAAAAAGAACCCAATGATAACAGCAGAACACCTGCAAAAATCTACACAACATGCTAAAATTATAAAAACTATATTGGAAAAAGACAAAGAAAAACATCACAATAGTGTAATTTTAAAGACACCATGAAGGAAACCACTTTGAAGCATGCAGCATCATGATTTGGAGTTGTTCCATTACCTCAGGGCCTGGATGTCGTGCAATCATAGAAAAATTGTAAAAATTAAAAATTAACTAAAAATCGTATCCAGACATTTTTACAGGTGAATGTTAGGGCAGCAGTCTATGCAGGAAGCACTTAAAGCTGTAGCTTTATGTTGGGGTTGTTGTTGTTAAAGGAGCCTAAATAAGTTCCTAAATTTCAGATTTCACTTACTTTGCCAATCCTGAACTGAGTAATTATTTGGATTCATTAAAGACATGCAAACTGTAACTATTAGTGTCAGTTGTACTGGCACAGACAAACACAATCAGTTGGGTTATGTTTGTATATAACTCTAACTTGGATGAAGATCAGACCAGATTATATTAATAATCCCTTCAGAAATCCTGGTAATTCCAAAGGTTTGGTCTTGGGGAAGGCAAAAAAGCAACCCAGGCTCACAAATATGCTACATAATGTCTTGTTTGTTTACTCCATAGTAAATCAGAGGTACAATAATGTAGTGGATGCCTGGCATGGAACATAAGATAAGATGGGGAGGCTGCACTGTTCCATGCATACTAAAGCAGTAGGCTTTGACAGTAGCACATACTGTATGTGAAAAAGACAAGAGAAGCATGCTGTCTATGTCATCACCCACCAGTGGTTCAGGCAGCTGTGGGGTGATCAGTAAGAAGGTAGAGCTTCCCTCATTACATCCAGATCTGACTAGTGCTGCAGTGTATGGCCTTTCAGCCTCTGAAGTTTTGACATTTAATTTGAGAATCCCCAACAGGCAGCTTATTATAATTTCAAAATGCTGGAACAATGTCAAAGACTATTGCTCCACATGTCCTCAGCTGTAGTATGTCCCTGGCATCACCTGAAACATGCTAATATATGTAGAAATGCACATACAAGTGGACCCAGTTGCTACACTCACACCAGTCTCTTGAATTCCTCTTTCAGTCCTGCACCAGTTACAGCCTAATAGCTAAAGCTGCTACAAGTAGCTCTGTATATCAGAGGGTTACTTTAAAAAAAAGTCTTAACACACTTACAAATTATGAAATGTTGTATATGGTACTTGTGAGTTAACTTTGAGTTAACCTTTGCACCACATAGCTCACAGCAATGTGGTGTGTAGGAAGTGGAGCTGCATGCATTTGAAACTTCATAATTCATGTCATCTGAGAGAATTCTGGTTAGCAACCTGCATTCATGCACTGTATGGGTGTGTTGCATAGAAACCTACCAATTAGGCCAACAGTCTGCTAGTACAATTAACCACATGGCGAGCCATATTATATGCAGTAAATCATCTTGGGAACAAGTGATTGAAGATGGTTGTGAGATTCAGTTCCGTTAAACATTACCTGAGGTACAGGTTAGCAGACAGCAAGAGGCCTAGTCAGCTCCAACTTGTCTCTCAAAGCAACTGCACCCCTAATAATGCATTTAGCTTTAAGCCTTAATACAATTTCAACATGTCAGTTATATAAAGACTCACCTTCTGAAGATTCATGGTGGAGGAAATTAGCCATGCAAATTTGATCAATTTAAGAGGAGTCCTGTGGAGCTGAGAAATTAAGCCAATGTTTAAGTGCCAAAAACTGCAGTTCCTCTACTGGCCACTTGAGGTCACCTCCAAGAGACTCCCATTTTAAACTATCCAAAATTACAGGATTGAAGATGTATGTCTACATTTGCATTGTATAAAAAAATGATTTGAGCCTTTATTGTTTTCCTCTTCATTACAATGCACAATGTGTTATTTATTTATTTATTTTTTTTATTTTTTTTTAAATAACTCATCCATAATAATAGCATTGATTGGCAGGTGTTTGACAGGCAGCTTTTAGCTAGTAGTTGTCTGCTGGGCCTCAACTATGCTAATTAGAGTCAATGCACAGCAACTCATGAATGTGTTTGTGCTCTTCGTGCTTTTTGGAGCTTTTATGTAATGATCTGATAATGTTATGGGTTGCTGTGTGATACAGCCTGTCCAAAACATTTGAGCTTCCATTTTGGTGAGTGAGATTCTGCTATTTTATTTGTATTTTACTTATTTATTTGTATATTTATTAGCTTGTTACATAGCATTACATTAGCATGTGTGTGAGTCAGTGTATAGCTCCTGTATAGTTTATTGAGACAATTATTAGCATTAGCCGATAACTTAGCATTCCAGCCTCTCATTCAAATAAGGTAGCTTGTGGCTCTAAAAATCTAATGTGGCAGCACTAACACTGAGGCCAAAACATGTTTCTGTTTTATATGCAGTCTATGGAAGTGAAGCATCCATTTGAAGAATTCTGGGTTTTTTGCTATTTAATGTTGACCTCATTTATTAGCCCCCCAAGATTGTTGCGTGTACAGCACCAACAGTATGTGACATCACCATCTTCACCTTAGCATGGCTCATGATGTTCTGTGATGGCTCCTCAATTTCGATGTAGTTTATGATTTCCAAGAAAAAGTTCCTTTATGCACTTCACCTGTAATAAAGCTACCATATTTTTGGTTTTACCTTTGGCTACTCTGTTTTGAGATTATGCATCACCTTTGGACAAAAGTCCTGGGAAGGTAGAGAATCATCCATTCCTTCAGCTCCTCATGGGAATAAAACTCCTGTTTCCTCCAGGCAAGCCCGCTACACTCTATGTTTTTTATTCTTTGTGTGTGTGCATGTGTATGTGCATGAATCTGTGTCTGTATACCAGCAATGCCCATGAAAGTACCATGTTGATACAGTGCAGCCTATCACAAGAGGGAGACAGTTGCCGTGCTTGTGGATCCACTGAAGGAACTGTCCGTTTCAGCACCACAATGAGGCAGCAGCAGCCACAGATGTTGCTATTGAAACATGACAGAAAAAGATCCTGAACTAACTTCTGTATATCTTTAGCTGGATAATAAAAAACAAACAGAAATCATCCAAAAACACATGCAGATTAGATATACTCATTTAGATTCCAGGTATTACACTGTATTTCCACATACTGTAGATGCAGAAAGTCCTCAAAACTATTTGCCATTTAAAGCTTACCTAACCTGTGGATAAAATTCATTTTATTGAGGTGTTTTGAACACGTGTCTAAATATAACATGATGTATATGTGAGTGGCTTTGACAGTATTAGAATCACTGCAGTTTCTGTAGGGCGAGGGGATGAGAAACATATGACAGAGTCAGACATACCGACCATGGATCAGTGAGTTTTACAACCTAACCAATCTATTTCTGTAGAAACCATCCAAGCTTTTAACTGCTCGGTCAGGTGTTTTACACTTTCTGCTCTCCCCTTTCATCATTTGTGTCTCATATCTGCCTCTCACCAGGAAATGAAAGCACGCATCAGACTGCTGGAAAATAACGCACTGATGATGATGATAATAATGTGACACTTTATTGATTCCTGTCAATTTTTTTTTCTTGTTTCCGCTGCTATGAAGAGGCTAGAAGGTGGAGGTCAGATACAAAGAAGCACCCCTGGGGTAAGTAGGGGCTAGTGATTCTGCAAGGACACTCCAGTAACATGAACTTTGTTTGCACTTTTTTATTTAAAGCGTCAAATACATGCTGCCTGATGAAATAGAGCCGCCACGATGTGTTTAAACCATGCAGCGCACACTACAAAACCTACAGATTGCTTTGGTAATTCAGGGCAACAGCACTGCAAAAATATCTTAATAAGCCATTTGTTCTACTTTCAGGTCTTATTTTAACAGTGTCATTGCTATCATTCAGGTCAAAGACTTTACATATTTTGGGACTTTCAGTGGTTTAGCCCAAACAGGAGGGATCTGACACCTCACAGATCAGTTTCAATATAGCTAATGTAACAAGTTATTTTTGATATAGGAAGAAATTTTAGTTGCTGCCCCGGATTGCTCTTTTTTTTTTTTTTTTTTTTTTTGTACTTTCACCTATCTTAAAACTTTGAAACAATATTGTTCCATGTTTTAAAATTGTTTAATTGGACGTATTACCACACTCTGACTTCAAACGACAGCTTTCTGGCTCCAGCTATTTTAGTCTGTATGCATTTTTATCACACTTCATCTACTTTTTCATTATTTTATTCCACACTAGCTATTCTCGTTACTATTTTACTTGCGTTAACACAGTTTAACACAGTTGCGACGCATTTCATATCCATTTCTTTGCGTCAGTAAAGCAGTGACCTGCCTCCGGGTGACGGTGCTGTACCCATAAAGGTGCCCAGCCTCCAGTGTATTGGGAAATAATGACTCCAAAGAAAAGCTTTGATGATGTTCTACAGACTGAAGATATTAGCTTCAGAAAAAGATAAACCGCTAAGACTGAGCGTTGGATGTACTGACTTGGAAAAGGGCAATTTTATTTATTTATTTATTTTTGCAGTGCGCTTGTTTTTGCGTAAAGTGCTGCTGCTGCTGCTGCGCACGGAACATCTCCCTCTCTCACTCGCTCTCTTCCTCGCTCTCTGGTTGTGTCGATTTTTTTTTTTCATCCTATGCTCCTAACCATCATCCACCCCCTCCTCCTCCTCCTCCTCCTCCTCCTCTTCTCCTCTCTCCACTTCTATCTCGGCTCTGCGAAGAAGAAAACCGAGGAAACCAAGGATTGATGTGTTGCTCGACTTGAAATTTGCCATTTTTTGCGCACATAGCCCCCTCGCGCCTGACAGCCTTGCCAAAATAGCTGCTTTTTGATGATTTCCGATCTTTTTCATGTGATGACAGTAAACGCCTGTGTGTGTGTATGTGTGTGTGTGCACTCGTTGTTCTCCGGCTGACCGTGATATAACCGTCTAGGACCGTTTGGATGCAGGAGGAAGAGGCTCTGACGCTCCGGAAAGCTTCGTCCATCCCTTCTTGTCCTCCTCATTCCCGCGACCGGCTGTGTGACCGGTGATGCTCGGCCCCTTCGCCTGGATGCGCCCCTCTCTCCGCGGTGTGCCGTCGGTACCGCTGCCCGTATCCCCGTATAGCAGAATTCCACTGTTGCCGGAGAAAGGTCTAGGGACCACATATGGAAACTGGGGACCAGAATTTTAGGAAAAAGGAAAACTAAGCAGGCTGTCGTTTGATTTTCATAACTTGATGTTGGTTCTCTTCTTCTTTGCTTGATTTTGTTAATATTATTTGGAGAGGGGGGCTGATCGTACCCGGTTGGTTTATTTCCCATCATCTCTTAAGGAATGGCTGGTTTTTGTGGCAGTCATGGCACTGGCTGATATTTGGCAGTATTTATCATTCTGTCCTTGATTTGGGGGGAAGTGCTTGATTCTGCTGGTTTGAGTCTGTCCTTTCATTCCTTTTGGTACATTTAGTCCTAATTTTCCTAACATATTCTGGGCCCTGCCTGTCTGTCTTGCCTGTCTCCCATCACCCTCTTCCCACAGAATCCATGTGGTAGTCTGATTTTTCAGAAATGTTTGAGGTGTACCTCCATAATTCACCTATCCACTGGGTTACACCAAGCTAGTCATCACTGAATTGTGTCATCATTAATTAGAGATCTCTGCTTTATCTTCTTTGGGGAGTATTTTAAAGAAATCAGGCCGCCAACTGTGTTAGTCTTAACAACACTCCACCCCCACCCCACCCCTGTGTTTCTTCATTCCTTTTCAGTATGAATTAATTCACACTGCGTGCATGCGGGTGCTCGTCCATGCACAGGTGCGTGAAAGTTTAAGTCTGTGAGCGAGTGTGTGTGTGTGTGTGTGTGTGTGTGAGTGAGCAGGAGAATGACAGTGTAGGCTGTGTGTGACAGCCTCTGTGTGGGGAAAAATACATAATAAAATAAATAAATAACTCAAGCGCTCCATGCACATCAGTCCATACATCACCGTTGAAGCTGTGAGGATTGTAATATATGTAACTGTTTCAGTCAGCTCAGAAAGCCTAAATCAGGCCTAAAAACAGCCATAGAGAAGCTGAGCAGAATCCTCCATCTTCTCATGATCTGGGCCTTTCTCAGAGTTTGACATTTAGAGGCCTTCCAACTCAACAAAGTAGGCCTAGCTCCCAGACCAGGTCTCTTGTGGGATCTGCTTGAAGCCGGTGTTTTTAGGTCGACTTTTTTTTTCTTTTTCAGAGCAGGGCAACTTACTGCCATTTGAGGACTCAAAAGCTTTAGAGCTAAGGGTTCTGCTGTCATTGCCAAAGTCTGTTTGACCCCTCTGTTGGGCCAAACAGCCCAAAATCCACCTCAAAGCTTCACCTTTATTATCATTTTCACCTGTTTGAAGACCCCCCCCAAAACCAACCATACGATTTCCCCCGAGCTCCCCCAACTCCCCCGCCCCCCCAGCCGCCCCCCGTTACCGTCGTCCACCCGACGCCGCCCACCCCCCGTTTTCCGAGCGGGCGTGGCGACGCAAACTCACAAATATTTACTTCCTGTACATCAAGAGGAAAGGGGGCCCCCCTTTCGTGGAATGCGGCAACATGGGCGTGTTTGACCGCGGAGTTCAGATGCTGCTGACCACGGTGGGGGCCTTCGCTGCCTTCAGCCTCATGACCATCGCCGTGGGGACAGACTACTGGCTGTACTCACGCGGCGTCTGCAAGATCAAGAGCAACAACGAGAACGAGACCAGCAAGAAGAACGAGGAGGTGATGACGCACTCGGGCCTCTGGAGGACCTGCTGCCTGGAAGGTGAGCCAGAGTGATGCTGAAGAAGCCACATATACATGTGCAGATACACCAACGACACCCTGCTCAGGCTCACGAGCAGATCAATCCCTGCATGCCCACACATACATTCACACAGTCCTGCAGTTGCACTCACATGCCTACACATAGGCTCACATGCCCACACTATACTGTATGTACTCTGCATCCATTCCCACACTATCTATCTATCTATCTATCTATCTATCTATCTATCTATCTATCTATCTATCTATCTATCTATCTATCTATCTATCTATCTATCTATCTATCTATCTATCTATCTATCTATCTATCTATCTATCTATCTATCTATCTATCTATCTATCTATCTATCTACTTCATCATCCTCGCCTGCAACTTGTGACATGATTCTTTGTGTGTTGTAATGAATGCAGCTTCTTCCTGTGTTGGTGATTTGGATGGCTTGTCTATCAAATGGCCACATTCTTGTCCATGGTTTGGGGCTGCCTTTTTGGTCTGTCATGGCCAGTGTGCAGAATGGCTTTTTAATTGTCCCAGCAGAGAGCAGCCTGGCCCACTTAACAAACTGCCACAGCAGACTCCACATGGCACACATGGTCCAGCCAGGTGTACAGCTAAGTTTATCTTCATGTCAGGCTGATGAACCCATATTTCTTTCTTATGTCGATGTGGGGAGTGTTCAGTGATCACAGTAAACCCTTCCTGCCCTCCATACTAGCCTTGAAGTGTAGATGAGGAACAAAATCCCAAATCCTTGCATCATTGAGGAGAAACCAATGTGATGCATCAGCAGGGCTTATTTTAGACCTGGTGTTGTTGGGCTTCCACCCAAAAAATTCATTTTTAACTTTTTGATTGTAAAGCTAGGAAGGTGCACTGCTGTGTTCAAAATAGTGGCTGCAAAGGGACGATTTAAAAAAACACTGCTATACAGCTATGTTTGGGAGCAGAGATAGATGGAAATCTGGCATAATTGTGGCATGAATATGTCTTTGATGTGTGCAGAAAGAACGATGTTTGGTTGAGGGAGAGAGAAATGAAAGCATATGTGAGTTGCAGTGCGAGTTTGTGATCATACAAAAGGAAAAGCTGTGAAGTGTCTCTATGTGTGAAAGCGATTTTGACACATGCACACAAACACTCACTCTGCAGAGGGTCACATCACACACACACACACACACACACACACACACACACACACACACACACACACACACACACACACACACACATTCACACCACACACACACACACACACACACACTTTACATACGCCATTCATGTTCAATCCATCGTGATCCTAAATCACACAATATCAAGCCCACAGATTCACATAACAGAGATTCGCTGCATTTGTAGGATTTCTCCCACGATTCAGTGAGATTGCTACAAAGAGGAACTGCTGTCTTCGTGTTCTGCTGGACGAGCGTTTAAGAGAAAGAAGAATAGAAAGATAGAAGTGTTGTATGTAACACCGTGTTCTTACGCTGTTACCATTTCAGACCTCCAAATCAGCATCTTTGTCATAATTCGGACAGAAAACGACATGTTGCTGAGTCTAGTTTGATGTCATAATCAGCACCTACCTATTACTCATGTACTGTGTGTGTGTGTGTGTGTGTGTGTGTGTGTGTGTGTGTGTGTGTGTGTGTGTGCGCGTGCACGCGCGCGACTGTATGTGTGCATTCACGCGTAGCATGTTATGGTGTGGATGCTGTGACGTGACTCTCCCTGATTGTGACCTCACATTGTCACACTGGTCGAGCCGTGCAGCCCGATCCCGTCACACACCTTGTTATTCATCCTCACAGGATTATTATAACATTATTATGTCATGAGCTTGTTATCAGTGATCCTAAAGCTGTGGCAGCATGCAGAGTAGATTCCGCCCTCATGTACTTATCTTGCATATATATCTTTATTGTCATTTTATGGGGAAAAAATAGAAGTGTAAGGAAACAGCACAACTTAAATGATAACTGCTGCTTTTATTTGATCACCAATTTTTCTGCGACGTGATATCACGCTGTCTTCTCTTCTTATCCTTCTTATCCTACTATTTGACTTCATGACATTAAACTCTGATCTCATACAATAATCTCACCCTTTTACCAGTTCCACACTTTCAAGCTAGCTTTTTTCTCTCTTTTTTTCAAAACAGATTAGAGTATTCCTTGATCTTTTTTCAAGATCATAGAGGTGAAGTTCTGCTGCGAGAAAGGACACACATCTTTGTACATCAGGTAGCAGATGAAGCTGAAACATTAGAGACTTCTGTTTCAAACTTAATTACATCAGAACCCTCCCTGACTTCACATTTTTCCTGCTCAGTATTGTTGCATTTTTCTGTAGATTTCCCAGCAAAATTATTCTTTACCCAGGTTTATCCATGTATATCCTGTACTACTAGCACTACTGTGTTTTCTTCTTATTTAAGTGCGCTCAGGTTAAAAGTTACAAAGTCAACATGCATACTGTCCTCTGATCATGGCACAACTCTGACAAAATTACCTAGTCCAGGTCAAGTCTTGCAGTAATTTGCAAAGCACAGAACCGATCAAAAGAAATTCATCACACCTACATTTTTGTCTTCAAAACTGATTTGCTTCTCAAGCTTTGTCTCACTCCTGGCTGTCCACATACTGACACTGTATGTGGGCGAGAAGGTCATGCCTGGCCCGACGCTGACAGTCTTGTGTCCAGGTGCAAGGTAAAAGAAAACACACGCCTATCCTTTTGTCTTTCAGATTCTCTCATCTAATGCAGGACAAAAATACAAAAGGTCATATCCACTAATAAATTATTTAGCGATAAATCAAAGGAAGTTGTTCATAGCAGTTTTTTTCTTTGACTTGGGAAAGCACAGGTGGCTTAGTTCCACCACATGTCCCATTAAGCCATGGTAGTAAACCAGCATGCATCATTAATACACCTGTGCTTCCCTTGCTGCGAGGACTCCAAATGTCTGCCATGAGAAAGGTTGTTACTTGCAGATAACAGTGTAACTTGTACCCAAGAACTACTGTAAAAGATGTAGTGCCTTTTTTTAAAAAATGTGTAAAACAAAAGTAATAAATGTAACCACGGTTCTTAATTCAGCATCATCTGCAGATACAATACACGGAACAGCAAATGGCAAGCAATAGGACAATAGCCCTGAAATAGAAGTTACACTCAGCTATCACCCTGACCACAACACTCCGAATAACAAAAAATAAGCAGTTGCTAATGCTTGCTCATTAACCGAGTTGAGAGAACTGCTTAAAGGTGCGATACCATATTCAGAACAACTGTTCTTAGAGCATCTAAGCACCTCAGGCCAAAGCTGAAAGCCTTTAGACCTTTGTTGACTCTGTTCATATCACACTCTTTGTTGGAAACCCTTTTATAGCTCAGGAACATGGAGGGGAAATCTGACAGGTCGCCTCCAAAAAACCAAAATTGTTTTGTTTGTTTTTTGGACCGTATATTAATGTTCAGAATTTTTTTTTTAAGTTGTGTATATGAAAGCTGCGCTAATCACTGACTATACAGTTTCAAGTGAACCTAAATGAATTTGCATCAGATCAGGTATGAGGCTTCTGCCATCATGGCTTAGGTACTAACATCTGTTACAAAAAGAGCTGCAAGAAAAGAGCACTGGACACACTGAAGCTGTGCACTGTTTTAAAATTTAGACCAAAAGGCATCTTATTTCACACGACTCTTGTTTCTGTCTTCTCTATTTAAAAAAAAAAAAAAGGCTAATTTTGTGCAGGTGTGATAAAGTGACCATGTGGCCACATTATGCAATCATTTTTTGAGTACAGGTCACGGAAAGTCTGGAACCGCGCACCACGTAACACTGCTTGGTTTTGAGCGCAGGGACAAAATGTGTTTGTTTTTGAGGATGGAAAACATGAAAACTTGGCACACAATTTCAAAATTGTGTCAAATCACCAACACGTTCGCGGATGTGAATGCAGCCACGCCAACTCACTCCATGTGATATGCTTATTTTCCTCGCTAAGTGGCTTTACTTTTCACACTCTAGGCTTGCTCGGTGTCCTTGGCACCAGAGATTTGAAATGGTTAAGAGCAGAGAGGAATCTGAGAGAGATCCAGCTTGCTCCGTTGTGCTTCGCCTTCAGAGCTACAGTTGCTTTATGGCTGCGTGGTGCAGAGAAGAGAATGAGAGGGAGGAGAGGAAAAATTTGGGAGGTGTTGAGAAAGAGAAAAAAATACAGGGGGGGGGCAAGAGAAAGAGCAGGCAGCCCTGGTTTGCTGTCACACCCCCTCAGGCATCCTGTGCTATCTTTAACACACAGGCCCACGTTCTATCTAACCTATCTTTCCCGGCTTTTAACATAAAACGTCGCAGCGTGACAGCGAGTTTACATTAATGCTTGGGACATGATGTAAATGATTTGTAGATACTAGTGAGTGTTAAAGGTTTTGTCATCACAGTGACACGTTGGCATTACAAAACATGAAAGCTCGCACGCAGCACTTTCATGTTGAGCCTGTGTCCTGTGCTGCAGTTGTGAATATGTTTCTGCTTTAAATGCTTTGGTCTGTGTGCAAAATGAAGAAAAAAAAAAAAAAAAAAAGCTGGCTGTCTCTGTATGGGAGTGCATTACGGCGATGACATTAATTATGCTAATAGCCAACAGCTCCGGTAGTGTTGCCGTGCTTGATCGTCAACAGGGGCTCTCCACGCTGCCTCTTTATCTAAAGCCCCAGATAGTGATGTGCCAGGATAGGGGAGTAACTAATTACATGGAATCAGAATACAAAATTCATCCGCTGGTGCAAAAGAAAAAAATGTAGACCAACTCTTTATCTAAAGCTCCAGTAAGTGCATCAGTGGATGGAGAGCACAAATGGCGTGTAATCAGATTACTGTGGCAATCTGATTGGACAAAAAAAAAAAAAAAAAAGTCACGTATCTTTCATCTGAAGCAGCACTCAGGCAGTCAGTGTACTGTAGGCAGGGACAGCCGACCGCGAAAGAACACCCACTGCTTTATCGGATGCTACATTACTTGATATGGGGAACGGGAAATGATGATTACAAACAGATTTACTCCAAAGTCACCTGATAATGTGTGATCTGGGATCTGTAGGCTCCCAATTACAAACAGAAACTAATTAAATGATGATTTCATTTAAAACTGTTCAATTTGCAGCCTGAACTTGCACTGTGGTTACCTCAGTATTTGCCTGCTAGTCTTTTTCCTCTCTGTACAGGCAGTTACGAGCACAGATTGCTGTAGTCTGGATTGTTATGAGTATATTTTCTTCTGGCATAATTCTGGCATAATCATGGAGGAGTTTTTGCATCTTTTTATGATAACATTTAGAGTTACGTTTTCCCGTGATGCTGGAATATGAGCTCACAGTATTTGTTTATGCTGTGGAATATACTGTATACCCCACTCTCACAAACACTTGATCTGAGATCTGAGACTCTAACTAAGAAACCTGCCCCAGTATGGTAATCTACAGAGCTTAAAATGAACCTTATTACAACATGTCCTTCCCCTGTGGTCAGTACATCCATTTAGGTCACAAGAAATTTGGATTCACTTCAGTGAAACACAAATTATAAGTAATTAATAACCAGGAGCTTTATACCATAAAATGCTCCAAATGTGTAAAACTGTGCCTTATTTTTAGGAGAGGGGAGGAGTGCTGGTGTAAGGAAATGAGAGCCACTGTTCTGTCTCTACACAGAGGCCTGCAAACAGTCAGCATCCAGCAGCGCTCGGTGGGCGCGCTGTTGTTGATACTGTAATAGGAGTGACTGATGGGTCAAGGCAGCTGTCACACCGCAGCCGCAACCACCCAGCTACTAGAAATTCTTCTCTACAGAGACAACAAAACCTATTAGAAAATAGTTTTTTTTACCTTTATAACTTATTTAAAGGGTTTTCCAGAATCCCTGTTGAGATCAGGAAGTTTGGCCTTTTTTCATTGTGCCTTTCCTTTCAGTGGTGCAGTGGGTGTCACTGTCACCTCACAGCAAGAAGGTCCTGTGTTTGAATCCACCGGCCAGCTGGGGCCCATCTGGGTGGAGTTTGCGTATTATTCCTGTGTGGGTTCTCTCTGGGTGATCTGGCTTCCTCCCAAAGTCCTGGTGATTCTAAATTGGCCATTGGTGTGAAAGTGAGCATGAATGGGCATCTGTCTCTCTGTTAGACCTGCGACAGACTGGTGAACTGTCCAGGGTGGACACCGTCTTTCACCCTGTGACAGAATTAGACAAGCAGTTAAGAAAATGGATGCATGTCTCCATCAAGTCATAGATGTTCTTGGAAAATAACTTCAAAATAGAGATATGCTGCTGCTTTGACAAACATGTTTACCACATCAGTCAGAATAACACATTTTACTGTTGCGTGACCACATAAGGCTTCATAGCCCAGCAATTAAATTATATTAAACTGATTTTAGCACACGTGTAAATTTGTTGCCACAACACTCCAGTTTAGGGCTGCATAAAACGATTATTTTAGTAATCGAGTATTCTATCGATTATTCCAGCGATTAATCGAGTAATCGGATAAGAAATACTTTTTTTTATTAACAGTTTATCTGCATATTTTAACTTCCGTAATGCAGTTTCTCGCCATGTGAACAAACAGCGGTGAATGGAGCAGCTACAAAGTTCTCTTTTCTTCACCTTAACACTTGCTGATCAGGTGCTTGATGAAGGACCTCCAGCTGTTTCACAGATTTAATGGTGGTTACTAAAAGAAAAAGCTGCTGTTTTGGACGCTGGAAAAACGTTTCCTTTTTCACTACTTGAGCTCACCGTCACAGCTTCGCCTCTTTGCGCTTGCGCAGTTAAAACCGCTGCCTGCTATGAGTGTTTTGAAAAACTAGTGGCTGCGGGAGCCATGGCGCATGTGTGAGTAATGGTGTAATGCTTTGTATTCACAAGCATTCTCGAAAATACGTTTCTACTGCAGGTCTATATTTAGTCACTAATAAGGGATTAAAGTATAAAAAATATTTTGAAGGAGCCCCTCGGTCCTGGGGGGCGGGACTTCCGGTACCGAACCATCGCTAGTGCTAATGGCCCGCGCTCGCTAGCAAACCAGTTCTGGTAGCTACAGCTGAAGTAAAGACAAAAATAGCAGCTGAAATTCTCAGCGAGCACAACACACACAGACACACAGAGAGCAGTGGAGGCGTGGAAATGCATGTCAGCGACAGTTGCCACCCGTCCCGTAATGTTACGGAGCCGTATTTCACGGAGTCCCGTAACATACGGGGTTCTGTATTTTACGAGACAGGTGGCAACTCTAGTGATGATCCACTCTGTGTTAAATGAAATCCATCGCAGCGACGGAGAGCTTTTTAGAATGTGTGCTTGTGTATACGTGAGTGATTCACACTCCAGTCCAGTAGGTGGCGGTAATGCAGTTCTATGTTGGTTTGCCAGCCCCCAATAAACCCACAAAAAAACGTCAGCACTAATGCTGCTAATGCTAGTGAGGAGCGCCGCTTACACCGAGACAGCTGAGCGCTGCAGAGTTTAAACGAAGCATCGACACAGTAAATTTGTGTCGATAAATTTTTAGAATCGATTTAATCGAGTTAATCGATGAATCGTTGCAGCCCTACTCCAGTTGCTGCCAGTTTGTCATTATGGAGAGAAAAAGTAACAGGTAATTTAGTGTTATTTGTTTACTTGTTACTTATTTACTAAAAACTTACTACTGAATACTTATTACTTAATTTTTCAGACCACAATAAAAGCTGAGATCAAAAAGTTTGGGAAATCCTCTTCCAGTGTGGCTGCTATCTTTAGATTACTCCATGGAAGTCCTACAGGGCAACCCTCACTCGCTTTTCTCGTGGAAGTTGAGGAATTCGCAGGAGGGCAAATCTAGCTAGTAACGCACGTACTCGGCAAAGATTGTGTTGTGTATCAAAAAATCTTACACACTGGCACACAGCATGGCTCAGGTCCTTAGGATCTTAGAATACTGTGCTTACAGTCGGACAGAGTAAGGGATAAATTCACTGTGCCCACGAGCTCATGAATTTAAAAAAAAAAAAATACTTTAGTTATGCTCCAGGTCATTCTTCTGACCTAACATGACACCTTTGAGCTTGAAAACTGTGTCACTAAAAATAGCAGCTGTTCTGAATGCAGTTCAGAGATGCACGAGATGAGCTATAAAATTTAAGCCAGGCATTGTTTTCTTTTTTGTTTTTATGGAACCATTTGAGCACTAATGACACACTTTTCTGTCCTTGATGAAAACAATAAAATAAGAATCTGAATGTTTCAGTTTAATGTGCATTAACTCTGTATTTTTCCCTTTTGACTGATTGTAGTAAACATTTCACTGTTGATTACAAAGCTTTCTCTCTCTATGTACGCCCAGTCTTTTTGGACAGTTGAAAATCGCTTAGTATGGTAAACAAACAGGATGAACTTCATCTCTAAATCCTGATAGATCACATTTGACAACTTTCCTTTTCCGTGTGTGTGTATTCACACTTGTATAGATGTACACACAGTCCTGGAACAGCCTCCTAACATCCATGCAGCAATTACTCGTCCCCTCAGACCCCACACTCCTCCATCCAGCAGCTATCGAGTCTGCTCCAGTTGGATTCACTCAGTGTGCCTGTCATTCTGGACGGATGGCCCCGTGTCGGTGGTCCAGCTGTGGAGGCTGGCTCCAGAGATCCAACCTGTCGTGGGCTTCCATGATGGATCTTGCCCCGGGACAGTCTCCCGTTCATAGGCACAGACCGGAGCTGCCCTGGGGGCCCCAGCCTTGACAGGTGGAGCTCAGCAGGCTCTAAATGCTGCTATTAATCTCCATCACGGCGGGTTTGAGAGCGAGCGAGGTGTGTGTGACAGGAGATATGTTTCTGGGAATGAGGTGTGAGTGTCTGAGAGTGTACTGTGAGTATGTGTTTGTACCACCGTCAATTTTAGCTTTCATCACACTCAAAATCATTTCGCTGCTGAAGCCATCTGAACCCCCTGAACCTTTAAAAACCTTACCACGTTGAATAATTTCCGTCTATGCAGGACTGGTTTGACAAAATACAGGAGCCTCTATGCAATGTGTTATGTACGGCTCGTAAGTTTATGTACATATGTACATACGTGTATTTATCACATAGGAGTGTTTGAAGACAGTGAGGGACTCTATTGCTGTGCAGCCTCGCCACCTCATTAGGTTTAATAAGGTTCAGGTTCCCATGAGGATAAAGGTTTACTTTAGGGTAAATACTTGGTTTTGTATTTTTCTTCAGCACCAAATTAAAGAGAAATTTTGGTATTTTCACAGACAGGCTGAAAGTCAGAAGGCTGGCCTCTTAAACTGAAAGGCTCTGTATATACATACATTCTTGTGATTGCCTGCATAAATACACTTATAGTATGGCATACCTTATATAACTATATGCCATAAAAGAACACTACATATACTTGCAGTGTGTGCATAAGCACTGTGAAGGATTTAACTTACAGAAAAGCTACGAGTGACCTTAGGCTGATTTTCATTTACTCATTTTCTTTTAGTAATCAGCATCCCATTAACAAAAGCTTGTAAGAGCTAAAACCAAAAAAAACAAAACAACAACATTAGAATTAAAATGGGAAAAAATAATAAGTTGATTTGGGTCAGTGGTTTAAGAGCATAATTTTTCTTTTGGACTATATGTTTTTTAATACATGATAGTCATTTACACATGTCACTCTTTCATGCAACTTTATGATTATTTGTAGCAGCAGGACAGCATCTGGCTTTTCTACTCTCATTTTGACTGTTTTGGAAAGTGATTGCGTGATAGAACGTCTCGTTAGTAACGCTCAGTGTTCTAAAAGATCATTTTCAGTTTTGTTTGTCAGATAGATGTATTAAGATTAATTTTATTTAAGATTTTGATCTTTTTTTTTGATTTTTTGATTTCCAGACTTTCTATTCGTGAAATTTTAAAAAATCAGTAATTGATAAATGGAGGGCAGCACAGTGGTGCAGTGGTTTAGCACAGTGAGAAGGTTCTGGGCTCGAATCCACCATGTGGAGTTTGCATGTTCTCCCAATGCCTGTCTGGGTTCCACGTACTTTGGCTTCCTCCCACAGCCCAAGAGCATGCATGTTAGGTTAACTGGCAGTTCTTAATTGTCTGTAGGTGTGAATGTGAGTTTAAATGGTTGTCTGTGTTAGACCTGTGATAGACTGGCAACCCATCGAGAGTGTAACCTATGATAGCTGGGCTGGGCTCCAGCCCTCCCTGAATTGGATAAGCAGAAGAACATGGATGGATGGATGGATGGATGGATGGATGGATGGAGTTCTAAAGCAAAAACCAGAAAATGCATTTTTCTGTCTGTGTCTTTGGCTGCGTGATATATGGTTGTTATGCCCATGCACAAAAACTTCACGAGTTTCATCAAGTTTCCCCCCTTAAAACAGAGCAGAGGTGTGTTTATGTGAACATATGCCATAACACCATTGTCCTAGAGGTATAGATAGTGATTTTCATAGGCTAAATAGAATACCCCCCCAATGCAGCCCAAGATACAAATAGAACTAAATAAAATTAGAAAATCAATTTCAAAATCTTGAACAGACAACAGTGAATACACGTATGTGTGCGTGTGTGTGTGTGTGTGTGTGTGTGTGTGTGTGTGTGTGTGTGTGTGTGTGCGTGCGTGCGTGTGTGTGTGTGTGTGTGTGTGTGTGTGGGGTTTATAGGTGTGTTTTTACATCTCCCCCCAGGATGATTAATTCCCCTAATAACCTTCTTCTCGTTAACCAATTAATGCAGTCAGTCCACTTTCTATTTGTAGCATGGTCCGTGTCCTCTTTCATGGCATTGCTGGGTATCTATGGCCACATGACATGGCGTAACTATGGTGATGCAGAGCTCTGTTGGCAGCACAAGGCCGGCTGTCAAACAGGCCTCACGGCCTCTCAATCAAAGTGACTGTTTACGAGCACTCACACACCACCTGGGACTGACACACACACTCCAATCCACACCATTGGAGGGGCATCAATTTCACACACACAGAAAACATCTACATGCAAAACCACGAGCGCGTGCACAAGTGGAGACGCAACGGCATCCTTTTAATAATGTCATAAAAACTAATGCGACTAACAATAATAATAAACAGGCAGCTATGAATACAATTTTACAAAACCTTAAGATCAATAAAACCATAAAATGTTGTGTTTAAAATAAATAAAAGTAAGAAAAGCACTGATTAAGATGTAAATTTAGAGCCATTAATTATGTGAAAGTTAGACTGCAGGTAGTAAAAATGTAACAATAATCTAAATATGTAAACTCAATGAAAGGATTTATCAAAATGTGCATAATTGTTAATAATAATACTGTAAATGCTATGGGCAAGATCCAGATCTGCTTCATAAAATATGAACATAATCCATTATTGAAATATTCTGATGTACAATCCAACCATTAACTGAACTTTGTTTTGTCTCAATAAAGTTATAAACAAGTAATTTTTAATCCATAATCATTTTTATGTAGGACAGTATCCAGGCTCAGTTACCACAGAGGATGGTGAAATGACATTTAGTCTAGAGTACTAAAGTAATTTTAACTTAGTGGGTATTTTTTAGAAAGACTGTTAAATACATTTAAGTTTTGAATCAGATCAGATGCTTCACTGCGTCAATGTATTTTAAATGTGTATCATTTTATTTCACAGTCTTCTTTTTGTAATCTCTTAGGTGATTACAGTGTATCCAAAGCCTCCGCTGTTAATGTGAAAATTGCTTCTGAAAACTACAGCAGTGTGTCCGGTCATGTGTTTGTTCTGCAGATGCTGAAGTGTTTCACTAACAGGGTTATGCAACAGGACAGAGCTGTTAGCAGTCTGTGGTGTTACAAGAGGCAAGCGTGCCAGAATGATGTAGTAGCAGGAGCCACTGACTGTCCTGCATATATGCATTATTTCTACAGTGTAAGCCGAACCGTGACTGTTTTAACACAAAGAAAAGGCAGCAGTACTTTACAGTCTGAGAACAGTAACTCACGTGAAAATACATCCAGATGAATCACTTGTATTGTGTTACAATGTAACAGTGATTTCCACTATTATAAAAGTACACCATGTGCTGTGTTTTCACAGGAGTGTCCAGCCTCTTACAGTAGTAACAGTATGTCACGTTCTTTGTTTTACAGTATAGTAGGCTGACTGTGGTGTGGCAGGGATCTGTTGGCACCTCCACACAGTCTGTTTAACGCCTGGTGGGAGAGGTGCTGACAGGCTGACTGCTCCCTAATCCTACAGACGACAGGAGCCAAAGGGAATGACCAGGAAGCTCAGTGTGTTTTATGCATGTATGTACATGTGTGTGTATATACATGTACCTGTTGTAATAATCTGATTACTTCTGGAAAATGTATTTGTGGTCACTTGGAGAAGATACAGACACTCTTTATTCTTAGAAGATAAAGTACTTTAATATCCATGTTTGTGTACATGTTTGTGTCTCTATTTACTGATCTCTAGATAGAAGTCATGAAAGCATGTGACCCCACCCGCCATTAGTCACCGCAGAGTGACAGATCGAGTGAGCTGCTGTCATTGCGAACGCAGGGTAAAGCCGATAAGGAATCTGTATTAGTAGTAACATATGGCCAAACTGATGGAGTAACAATGCTGTCATCTCTAAGCCACATGACTCATAAACATAGTGTGTGTGTGTGTGTGTGTGTGTGTGTGTGTGTGTGTGTGTGTGTGTGTGTGTGTGTGTGTGTGTGTGTGTGTGTGTGTGTGTTCCCAGTCTCACTTTCCTGTAAACAACACGTTAGTCGATTGATTACCTGATAGTAAGATGAGCTGATTCCTGGACCACTTACACACATTTAAGACGTAAACACATTCTACACACGCAGCCAAACTAAGATTACATATGCATGTATGTTATGTAATTATGTTCTCACTTATTGTGTGAGTAATAATGTGCAGCCTTGGTACAGAGCTGGGCAGTTCAGACATGTTGTATAGCCAGGCAGAGAGCACTGAATGCTGGCCCAGAGGTGATGTCATGACTTTGGATACATACATTTACAGATCACTTTTGTTTTTACATGCTCCACTTCTCATCAAAGAGAAGTGCGGAGGTCAGATTTGTAAGGTCAAGTAATGCGTTAAGTAAACTGACACAAACACTACTGTAACTTTCTTCATACCTGTTAAAATATGACATTTTCAGAGAAATATTAAGTCATTTGTATGAAAGCATTTATTTGTTTAGGCTCTTTTAAGCAATCAGGCTCTTTTCTCTAAAGCTGTAAGATGATATTCGTGTAGCCTGGATGCAGATGCACTACTGTGGGATACAATCCAGGACACAAACCATCCAGGCCACTTTTACGCCGCCTGGCAGACACTGAAGTATGGCTGAAGTAAGGTAGCGGTCACAGTGCAAGATCCTGTTGCAGTTCACTCAGCATTAGGCTGCATGGTGACACAAAGTTGGTCTGGCTAATTTTAGGAGTCACTTTTCCAACTGAGGTGTATTAAAAGATAATAGAGAGAGTATGATTTGAGCAGTAAGAGCATTTGATTGTAAGTATGGCAGTACAGCTCATGGAAACTCCAGATCAAACAGGTCTATGATCTGGCCGTTGGCTAAGTAAAGGACACCCAGAAGTTGCGGCACCCGTTGCACAAAGAGAAACCCAGCAAGGTGTGTGAGGTTATGATTCATCAGATCTTCGTGGTCAGCAGAAGTAGTTTATAGCCACGCTGCAGATGTGTCTAACTCACAGTGACGATAATGGTGCAACATGAAGAAGGCTGTAATAAACTCCACTGTCCACTTTTATGACTCGTGGTCTGCTGTAAATCCCCAGTGTGTGTGTGTCTGTGTGTGCATCTGGATGGGTTTCTGTGAGTTTGGGAATTTACAGGTGCTGTATCTGCGATGCTGTATCTGTGATGCATCAAAATATGGTTGATTGGCAGACCTCGACAGCGAGAACATTTTATTAGAGCCGCGCGTCTTCCAAGAGCGGCTTCAAAGTCTAAGCCTTCAAAGACCTGGAAAACTAATTTCTCATTTATATTTAGATTGATGGAATTAGTCTAAATAGCTGTGCTCCTTGCACCGATCAGAGCGACAGTATTTGAATCAGCATCTGATGACTGTTGGTGCATTGTTTAGTTGCTGCAAAACAAATCTGATCAAACCACATCCACCCACTGACAAACAAAGATTAGGAGGGCTTCTTCTGGGAAGTCTACCTGTAAAATAAAAAAAAAGGCAAGAGCTGAATGATTACAGAAATTTAAGATAAGTATTTAAAGGAGAACTGTTCTTATTTTGCACATTAAAGTCAATTTCTGGATTTTAGGGGGTAATATTTTCTGAAGATAGATAAGCCCCAGTGACACTGACTGAAATTACAGTACATACTTAACTTGAGGTTAATTCTTCAAGTTATAAGATGAAAAATTAGTGCAAAAAACTGAGCAGATTCCAGTCATTTCAGTATATGTTCAATATACTCAGTAAACTTTGAAAATTCATTGATAGGCATTTACCTGTAGTAAACACCTCCAGTCCTTGCTCAGTGCTTCAGCTCTCTTAACCCCTAAAGAGTAGAGAGGGCAATGCGTGGTGATTACTATAATTCACAGCCCACATAATCCCCAGCCTTTCTGCAGTGCTACACTCGCATTGCAAAGATTGGTGTATATGGAGGAAATAGTATAGATGAAAAAGAAATTCATAATTAGTAATTTGCATGTATTAGCTTTACGTTCACAAAACCACGGCTTTGCCTTCTGGACATGCACAGATGTAGGTTTAGGTTATTAAATCAGTCTCATAAATCATTCTCAAACAGATAAACAACATTACTCAGTCTCGGGATAATTATCATAATTGCTGGTGTTTTAAATAATACTTCAAATGATGGCAGTACAATTTATTTATTTATTAGATTCAAATTATTACAAACATATAACATCGTAATAATGTAAAGGGCAGAGCCGGCGTTCACTCATGTGCAGTGACAGATATCAAACACAATTGCATACTGTAACTAAAGGTGCCTTAAAGAAAGTGTGCATACTGCCTTCATATGGCATGTGATGCTACAGACACACTAGAGAAAACTGTGGGTGGAAACCATGACACAAATATTTGTCATTTTGTTGCCTTTGAAATATTTGCTTCAAAGACGGGTATCAGGTCTGCGGCCACTCGCAGTCACGTGCTCTCTTCAAAGTGACTTTGGTGCATTAAGATGGTGATAAAATGGCAGTGAAATGGATTCAGTCTGCAATCAGTTTGTGATTGAATGGGTTCAAGACGGCAATTACATGGAATCTGTTTGTGATAATACAGTGATTGACCGTGATAAATAAACTCTTTGGCCCTCTGTCGCAAATCTGTTGCCATTTCCATGCACAGAAATCACTTTAAACAGAAACTCACATTAGTTTCTTAGATTCAGAGTCCAGCCAGAACCTCGTAAATTTGAAACAGAAAGTCGGAAATTACAAATAGTGGCATAGTTACCACAGCACAGCAATTTAACTGCAAAAATACACAGGCGCTCAGCAACCTTGCTTGTAAATAGGAATCCAACAAGAATACAACCAATTGAGTCGCGCAGTCGCTCTGACTGAGATAGTTTGAAGATAGGCTGCCTCCCACCTGTGCAATTGCCGTGGCCACTGGTGATCTCCCAGAGGTTGAGGGTGTAATACCCTCAACTGGCCCCCCAACAGCTTTCTAGTGGTCACCAAATGGGAAAAAAATTCATTGGTATCATTGGGCGACCACAGAGTTATGAACATAAGTGGAAACTTGTGGTTATGTTTAAAGTTAATCCAGAAAAGAGAACTGTTGGTTTGCATGTATGTGTGACATAACTTACTGGAGTGGTGGAGCTAACCGCCCAATAACCTCTGAACACATATCTCAACAATAATCACTTAATTCACTCAATACAAGTACACTGATAAAAGTTAAGTAGTCCTTTACTTAGCTGTGTACAATGTAACTACAGTAGGTAGTTATACTTAGGGAAATGGTTCCTTAGCATGCTGCTTTGTTAGCTGGTGGTTCCATCAGTACAGCAGCCAAACCAGTAAATACTGTGGTTGAGCTGTAGAATGGATTCTTATCCGGGCACTGGTGGAGTCTGAGGGGCCCACTCGCCACTTTATTGTCCTTGTAGAGTTAGTATCTTACAAGTGAGTGAGCAATAAGGCAGCTGGGTTTTGCTGACATCATGCTATAGTCCCAGGAACTGGAGGTTTGCCTGTTTACCTGTTTACAAGATACAAGTTCAATTTAAATGTATGAATTTATCCTTATTTTGCTCGTCATCCATAAGTGGAGTTACTAACCATCTCTACAAGTGGAAAGTTCAGTTAAAAAAAAAAATAGTGTTCTTTGTTGAAAAAAAAAAAAACAACTTACTGCATGACTGTGTCTCCTAATTTTTTAAATATATGTACTTTACATACATAGGATATAGGCCTACTGTGTATTTTTTTTTAATTTTCATTTTCTTCCAAGTCTCAGCTGTGTAAAAAGGTACAAATCACAGTCAGTTTGTAAAATCATAATGCATGCAAATACAACAGGCTAAAAAACAATAAAAGGTTTAAATGACTTGAGGTTCAGTCCGGCGGTAGCTTACTAATCCATCCCTCAGGAGCGAACTGGAGAGGCACAAAGAGACATACAGTAAGTAGGTGTGGCGCGAATCAGTTACTGGACTTTTAACTACTCATTGATCAGCTGCAGCTGCTAAATGACCCAGCAAAAGACTGTGTTTGTATTGGGCTGCTGGGGCTGTGTGATGGTGTGTAAATTTAACAAGCAGACTGAGTGTGCCGGCACATCCATTATTCCACCGTTAAAGTTACTTTAAATTGTTTATCTGCTTACTGTACACCATTTCCAGTCTTATCAGTTTCTTCCTAAGTAATGGCTACACAGTGAAGTGAAATTTGTATTATTTGAATAGAAGAGAAAAAAGATATCTTTACAAAGGGGAGGTTGACTGACAATAACAACAAAAAATCCCATTGTGAACATTGTTTTATACATATGCATTCCCATATCATGCAAATTTCCTGAAACAAAACATTCAGTTCAATATGATTTTTTTTTGTGTGTGTTCCTGAGACACAGCGAGCTACATGTCGCCTGCTTTACTCATGCATGCGGCCGATGAATTGGTCAAGAACAGGATCGTGCTGTTCTGAGGGAACAGGGAGCTTCTTCCCTGCAGCAGGTACCGTAGCACATGAGTTGAGTCAGAGTAAAGTGAAGCGATTCAGCAGTTTCCTGAAGCCTCTCAGAGTTCAGGTCAGTGCAGTGACAGCAGCGTGTGGACACAAAATGGCCTCCAGCTAGTCTGCTTGTTTGTTCTATTGTGCCTCTGTCCAGACGTGCTGACCGACAGGTGACAGGTGGAAGCAGCTCTGCAGGTCTGCAGTGTGTAACGACTGTGTTTGAATGAGCATTACTTATAAACCTCACTGTGAGTTAACTGATTGTAAAACACATTGCAGCCATCTGCTAACTGTACAGTGGAGAGTCTCCACCAGCATCACATGTTCACATAAGGGTGTGATTCTCTGATGCTCCAGCTTGAATGCTGTTCCTCCTTTTGTAAAGACTTCATGCTGAGTAATGTCCAAAAAATATGGCATAATATCAGTACACCACACACACTAACAGATGCCAAAATATTTCCAGCTGTGGCACATCATAACGATTTCAAGTGTTTCTCCAACAACGAGCCACCAACCTTTGAAAGGGTTGTCTAAAAAAAGGAATACAGTACAGCGCTCTCAGACAAGCAATCAGAGAACCATTTCCATACTTTAGGAAACCTGACTGTAGTCACACACACACCTCAGCTGCTGCCTTGTTTTATCTGTGGCAAAGCTATGTTTCCACATACAAAGGCAGAAACAACAAAGGATATTTGAATTCAGAGGAAATACAGGAGCAAGCTGTAGGTATGCCAATATATCAAGGGGACAACGAATTGACTAATATCAGACAAAATGTCTATTTATATGATACACTGTATATAAAAGATGGACCTTGGAACAACGACGTCACTCACTGGTTTGTGGAGTCCAGATTTGAAGCATTGAGGTGAGTGTTTTGGCCAGCGGCATTTTGGTTTTCGAAATTGAATGTCATAAGTAAGCGTTGTATCACCCTCACACAGTACAGACTTATCAGTCACAAGGTAGCCACACCCAAAAGCTACTCACCTATATTTTCATCTATAAGCGGAAGAAAATAGATGGATGGTTGGAGAACTATTTAATTTACAAAATAAACATTGTGCTACATTAATTACGACTAAGAACATTATTTGTAAAAATGTTTCCTGAGGTCATGAATGAAGGGACTACAGCAGGGATCCTCAAATCCAGGCCTCGAGGGCCGATGTCCTCCAGGTTTTAGATGTGTCTCTGCTTCAACAAACCAAATATAGAAGTCATTAGCAGGACCGCGTACTGAGGAGGTAATTCAGCCATTTGATTCAGGTGTGTTGGATCAGTTACACATCTAAAAGCTGCAGGACACCGGCTCTCGAGGCCTGGATTTTAGGATCCCTGGACTACAGTGTTGTTTTCCCATTGATCTATACAGATAGCCCCCTGCTGGCCGTTTGGAAGAATGCAGGCTTAAGGCAGGTTTAGTTTCTATAATCAGTATAGCCTTGAAATCTGGCTCTTAATAATAATAATAATAATAATATGCTATTCACATAGGCAGAATGTAATTTTGAAACATTTGACAGTGGCCACAAATTTGCTTTTCAACTGCAAAATCTTTATACAGTACCAGTCAAAAGTGTCCAAACTTTTGACTGGTACTGTATAATTAAGTTACAGTCCTTAAAATCTGTTGTTTGGCTTCTGATATCTATGATATAGATAAAATCTGTTACAATTACAGTTAAAATGTAATCATAATCAAATGATAAAGTTAAGCTCTATGTCCTGTGGCTGAGCAAAGGAGCAAATGGGATCATTTCAGAATATTTTCACTCTCTGTGAATGTAACATGAGTTTGTGTTTGCAGGGGGGATTTTTTTTTTTTTTTTACAAGGAAACAGTGTGATTTAAACTCATTTCTGTATGTAATGTGGGGTCACTGGAAGTAGGGAGGAATGAGAATAATGTGTTTAATTTATTTGACCTCCCTGAAACTCTTCACTTTTTTGGTGAAGGCTCTGGCATCTGTGCAATTGCCTGAAATTGTGTACATTTAAGTCTTAATGCCATGTCTAAAATAGTGGGAGAGCCATCCAAGTTGTCAGGATGACAGGACACAGTGCATGTGCTTCAAAATAAATGTTTACTGGTGGCTGTAGAAACTCACTGTTGTGCCTTTCTCCTGACCTCCTCCATATGCAGTACCAGCCAAAAGTCTGGACATAATCAATGACAATTTGAACCAAAAATGTCAAATTTGGATTCATCACTCCATCAGACATGTTGCAACTTTTTTTCTGGTGTACCAAAAAAAATACCTCAGCCTTTTCTCCCTGTTTCCCTTCCTTAAGAATGGCTTCTTGACAGCCGCCCTTATACTGAGACCATTTCTGATGAGGCTTCAGTGAACAGTGGATGGATCAGCTGAAGGTCCAGATGCATCTCTCAGGTCCTGTGCTAGGTCTTTGCTGGATTTTATCCTGTTTCTTAAGGACATGACTTTCAGAAATGGTTTATCTGCTGTAGATAGTATTTTTAATGAGTGGAAAAAAAAAAAAAAAAAAAACAGGCAACACCCAAAGAGACCTCCAGAAAGCTTGGAGAACTATTGCTCAAGACCACTTAAAAATTCTAAGAAAATCTGGCTCCTTGGAAGCAAAATTTAAAAAAAAAAATAATGGGTGGCTCAAGAATTTTGCACTCTACTGTGTTTTCTCAGCATTTTTTTTCCTGATGCTGCTGTGTTTGTGAATTGGCATCCCATTAAAAATTACCTTTTGCCACTGCTATGGCAGAAGTTGATGTATTAATGTGCTTCTCTTAATATTCAATGAGAATTATTCAATGACTTTTTCATCTGCTGTTGGATTAGTGTTTTGAAGTTGTACTGAAACACTGCTAAAGGCTGGCCTCCTGGCTTCAAGATATTTATGGAACTAAATAGTTTATGAACTTCAGGAGGAGCAAATATTTTTGTTTTTGTTTTCTAAGCACTTCACCCTCTCTCCTTTCCTCCCTCTCTCTGCCCTCGGTTCCTTCCTGCTTGTTGCCAAGCGTACTTGCAT
Organism: Archocentrus centrarchus; assembly: GCF_007364275.1. Classification (NCBI taxonomy): domain Eukaryota; kingdom Metazoa; phylum Chordata; class Actinopteri; order Cichliformes; family Cichlidae; genus Archocentrus; species Archocentrus centrarchus. The sequence goes on from NC_044346.1 coordinate 7,179,473, forward strand.
TTGTTGAATATTCACAGATAATTTAGACAACAGAGGAGGCAGGGGCAGGAGGGAAGTAAAGAAGAAAGAAGGAAGAAAAAGGGAAGAGGAAAAAAGGGAAGGATGAGCAGAGGAGGTGGAAGAAGAAGAAGAAGGAGAAGAAGGGAGAGAGGGGGGTGGATGGAGGTGCTCTGGTGGATCCAAACTCTGCACTCATTGGCTTTTTCTTAAATGAAAGACTGGAGGCGAGAGCTGCAGCGAGGCGCTACTCAGAATACTGGATGCTCCTTTCTCCCCTCCCTCGCTCTCTTTCAATCCCTCCCACATTCTCGAGGAATCAATAGTCGCAAATTAATCATTCTGCCCAAAGCACTTTGAGGAAGATGGAGAGAGGGAGAGAGAGAGAGAGATGGTTTGCATAAAGTGGCAAAGCAGCAGCAGTGTGCATAATCACACCTTCAGTGCGCTGAGCCTGATTAGATGTTATTCATTGTTATTTCACTTGTTTGGGGATGAGTAATCATTGTTGTCATGGCGATTGTTGTGGCGCCCCCGTTAGTCGCTCTTTATATCATTTCAGGGAGGAAATATCTCTTGCCTTCATGGAAATCCACCAGTTGGAGATTTTTAAAGTCACACCTACTCTGAAATCTCTGCTCTGAAATATCAAAAAAAAAAAAAAAAAGAAGAAGAAGAAGCAAGAAAGTCCAGAGTTAGTTTGACAGTTTTAAATTGTTTTGCTAACTGCAAAAAAAAAAGAAAAAAAAGATGTGGGCGAAGGTGCAAAGTCAGAAGAACTCTTACTAGAAGAGCCTGGGGGTTCCTTCTTTTTCCAGTCTTTATGCTAAACTAATCCAAGCAGCGGGCAGTCGTACAGAATTATATTTAAAGGATCAATATGAGAGTGGTATTGAACAAGTAATCTAATAACCCTTGTTCCCCCAAAATGTCAAACTATTCCTTCAAGGCTCTGCGCAGGTGAATGATAAAAGGAAATCCAATTACTGCTGAAATCCACCGAAATGGCCTGTCTGAGCCGGATGGGCTTCAGTGTCTCTGTGTTTTGTTTATCTGCTTCTGTGGATTTTTTTTCCCCAGCCTCAACCACCCTCGCGGATTACTTCATTGATTATTCAGTTAATCTTTTAGTGTATAAAATGTCAAAAATAACGACAAATGACCGTCACATTCAACTAAAGCTCTCCTAGTGGCAGCTATCCATTTAATAAGAACGAGTAATTATTGGTTTGTTATTAATTAATGACTAATTTGACATGAAGGAACAAGCAGGAAGCACACAGGGTGAACATCCTGGATATGCTAAGTTTTAGACTTATGGATTCATTTATAGCAGTTTATGACTGAGGTGTAACTCCCCAAGAATTAAACAAAATTTAAATGTATTTTATCTGAAATTACAATCTAATTGTATTTACCTACAAATACTTACCGGTAGATACACTAAAGGGTAATGACACATTATTTTGGAGTGAATGATGGACTTTTTGACAATTTAATTGGACTCTGGTAATACGTATAAAATTGTGATAAGCATCATTCTTCCTTTCTTACTTAAAATAAAAAAATAAACACTATCAACAATCGCAGGGCGTCAACACATCAACATCCTGCCCGAGGAGAGACACAGGCCATGTAGCCATCATCTTCCTTCTGAAGCTGATCATCTCTCCGGTCTTATTGACGTTGAGAAGCAGGTGATTGCTCTCAGACCACTTCACAAAATCATCCACTAGAGCTCTGTGCTCCTCCTGCCCATCACTAATACAGCCCACTGCTACAGAATCATCAGAGTATTTCTGTAGGTGTGCAAGGTGAACATGAATGAAGACAGCACAGTCCCCTGTGGAGGTCCTGTACTGGAGCTCACCGTATCAGACAGAGCACTGCCCAATCTCAAATGCTATGGCCTGTCTGTCAGGCAGTCAGTAATCCATGAGATGGTGTACGTGGATGTGTAAATGATTGCCTCATTCACTCCTTTGTTTGTTTGTGTGGGAGCCACAGGTGATCATCTTTAGATGATCACCTTTTAAACTATCAGGTAATGCTAGCAAGCTTGGTACACAAACTGCATCTATTGATTGTGAAGTGCATCACAAAGTTGTGCAGATGTACAAATAAAATACTAGAATTGTATCAAAATTGGATCACAGACTTCTTGGATGGTCTGTTAGTACAAGTAAGTGCTCAGAAAGCTGTATTAGTTGTCATATAATTGCATTAAATATGCTCTGAAAGGCAAAACACCACAGTCTAGAGCTCCGATTAAGTGACTCAAAATAGTGGCACTATAGCTACTAGCTATGGTTTGCACTTAACTGCATAGCTTTAAGCCTTAAAACAATTTGTATGAGTCAGTTATTTAAAAATAATAAATAAATTATCCCACCACAAGTGTTCATGAAGGGGAAACTTACCTATAGACACCAAAGTTATTTTGTGTTTCAGGTTGTAAACATATTGTTTTCTGCTCTAAAGTTGTGGGTGTTGACTTACTTTTGGAGACTGCCTCATGTGGCCATTTAAGGAATCGCAGTTTGTGCCAATTGAGCACTGTTGAAGAGCATTGTTCTTGGCATAGAAAGGTAGGCTGATATACACAAACATTTTCCTTATTCTCCCCATTTCAGTAATAAACAGGTTGGGCTTCATCGACTCACCTTGCACAGTTAACCATATGTTTGTAACGACTGAAAAAGAGTCTGTAAATTGTTTTTGTGTGTGTTGACCTTCTGTGCAATTTGAAGTCTTATAATGCTGAGCCCCAAATCTTGCTGCTTCAGTATCCAGCCGGGAAAATTGCCTCTTGCTTTTTTCCTTTTAATTATTTATTTCAGGTTTGGCCATGTAATGAGATTTTGTGTTTGGGTCTGGACCCAAATCAGCAGCCTTGAAACTAAGATGGAATGATTCTTAGACACCAGGCTAGAATTATACATGCTCTCACAGTTCACAGCTGAATATCTACACACACACACACACACACAGAGTTTCCCAGCTTGCGTGACAGTATGTGTTGCTCTCTTTAAGCAGACTGCAAGCATATTACTGTGACCGTCCCACCCAACCCAAACAACAACTACTACTTCTCTTGCCTCAGGAGACTTTTCAGTTTTATTGCATCTGTAGGAGAGATCATCTGTGCCCAGAAACATCTGGGAGAGATGTTGCTGCGGGGATGAGAGATGAAGACCTTGGTTCAGGATGGAGTGAAAGTTTGAAAGGGAGATGGAAGAAAAACCACACACACACACACACACACACACACACACACACACACACACACACACACACACACACACACACACACACACACACACACACACACACACACACACACAGGGTGGAAGACGAGCCCAAACATTTGGGCGCGTGCTGAGGAAAAAGGAGGAAAAGAAGGATGAGGGGAGGAGAGAGGAAGGGAAATTGGAAGATAGAGCAGATGGAGAGAAAAACAGTCCTGGTGACGAAAAGAAGAAGGAAAGTGAGAGAGGTGGAGGTAGAGGAGAGGAGATAAAGCAGAAGACAGGGACGGGCAGGCGTGTGCCAAACAACATCTGTGAAGGAGGGAGAGGTAGCTGTGGATGTGTACGTGAGAAAGATTTCCAAACAACATCTGTACTGAGATCAACGTCTGTAATGAGAGAGGGAAGGGAGAGGCGAGGCGAGGTGAGAGGAAGAAAAGATCTTAAACCAAGAGCGTGCTGAGGTGATGACTGACACTGCTGTGAGTGATGGTTAATGTTGTTGACACAGCAAGCGAGTTGAAAAAGCACACTGGAAGCTTGTGTATGTTTTATTGCCACAGAAACATCAGCTGATAGAGACAGACAACACTTTCATCTTGTTTACTCCTTTGCTGATTGGGTAAAAAGACCGCAGCTGAGCCTTTTGGGAATCATCATCTATCACCAGCGTGGCTTACTAGCATTACCATTTGTCCCATCTATCACCAATAACACGTCAGGTGCTCCAGCTTCAGGAGCAATCAGCCAGCTTTTGTCCACCAATCGATAGCAGGATTGTGATTTACAGAAGCCTACAAATTTTAAATGGTTTCTCAGTTACATTTAGGTGGCAACATAATTGCTGGCTGGACTGTTCTCAAAGAAAAGGCTTTGTTTTGGCTGAATTTTGTTTCCTGTCACAAAAGGAACACAATCCAGTCACATTATCTTCAAAAATGACTTGCCATCATTTGAGTATCAACATTGTTTCTAGAAGACTGGGCTGGAGTGCTGAGACCTGCGCCAGGAGCCACGTATTTCTCACCACCTCCCTGTGACTCAGACTTCAGTTTTGGAAATGTATTAGACAAGATGCAAAAGGTCAGCTTCTCTGACAGTGGACGTAGCTTTGCAACTTCAGCAGTTGGGTTAAAAAAAAAAAAAAAAAAGGTTAATGAGATTAAAAACAATCACATGGTGATGAATCCAAATCATCAAAACAAGAGCACAAGGTCTGCAAACTGGAGAACTGCACGCAAAAGCACAAGAATCAATCTGTAAGGCGACCGGGGGACCAGAATGTACACTGAGGGAGCTAATTAGAGAAATTAGGAACAGATGTGTAGGTAAGGATCAAGTGATTGCGATGTGATGAGAAGAGGCGATGATGCAGGCGTGACCCAACATCTGTCTGTTGCTTCTACCTAAACTGGTGGTGAGGGCATCGGCACATAGACGTGTTTGTGCTTACTTACACTCCTAATGCTGTGATTTAGCAGCTGGACTGTTGTTAGAATGCACCACAGAGGACATCAGTCCCCTTTTGAGCAACACTTCTTTACAGAATAAGACAAGTGCACATTGATTTGAAATGTGGAGTCAAACATGCAGCAAGGGGGCCAGAACCGGCCAGCTGGAGAGTCTAGTTTGGATGGCTTTGCAAAGTGTGAAAAGGAAATCATTGTTTTTCTTTTTGATCTTGTGCCTTGATATTTCAAGTATATCTGCCTAACTCTGCTTTGCTACCACATTAGATACATATCTCAATTTGGCCAAAATATGGCTCAGCCAATTCTGCTATGAGGCAAACGATACGAGTTTGGGGTTACATCAATCATGGCTGATTTTCTGAAAAGTTCAACTTTTCAAGTATCTGCTCACATGTCAGTTAAATCATATTCTGTATCTATGCTGAGAAAGAGAGGCGGTTACCTGTGTCGTTCAGTTGATATATGACAAGTGCGATGAGTGAGCAAAACTTAGCTAGTTAGTAACAGGTTACTGGCTCAGTTCGTGCTAACCGCTAATCAAAGTTTAGCTAGCGTGCCTTGTGAGTGACTGATTGTTGTTGCTATGATGAATGAGTGGACTCAGCAAAGAAGAAGAAAGAGCTTTATTTGTCACATACATTTACATGCAGTGAAATTCATTCTCTGCATTTAACCCATCACACACATGGAGTATGTAGTACACACAGCACAGCATGGAGCAGAGGGCAGCCAAAGGGCGCCCGGGGAGCAACCTGGGGGGGTGGGCTTGCTCAGGGACCCACAGTGATGCCAGCCCAAGGATTTGAACCAGGGTCCTCTCAGTGATGAACCCTCTTCTTCTCCCCTAGGCCACCACTCCCCACACATCAGGCACACACACCATCAGTCGCTGAAGGAATGCATATATGTGAATCCTGCCTTATGTGATAGCCTGTCTTACACAGTGGTGCAGTTTTACTTTCAGCAAATACAGGTGTGAATTAGTTTGCCTTCACCTGAATATATATTAAGTGGATCAGCTTTTTTGTTAAAGTTGTGGTCTGTGTTTCGGGAAAGTTTTATTGAATTCATGCTTAAAATACATTCTGTTTGCCCCCCCCCCCATCCTCATATTATCCTGATCATTTTTATTTACGTGTTTACATGACATGTCTTTGAACGATTTTGTGTGCATTGATTAGAGTATTTATGATTTAATGGGTCCTTGTGACCTGTTAATGGAGTGTTTACAGGCCAGTACACGATCAGTGCTGGTTGCTAGGGACCTATATGAGCTTTTGCACAGCCGTTGCTATGCAGGGAAAGACAGCGAGCAGGAGAGCGAGCGAGTAAGCAAGTGAGAGAGCCAGAAGCCCATGCAGCGGATGAGTCATAGCCCCCCCCCCAGCCCTCCCTACCCTCACACTCATACCCCCTGCCTCCCTTCCACTGACTCAATGGGACCTCACACACACACACACACACAGATGAGCATGTATACATGTGTGCGCATGGACAAACATTCACAGAAACACACACACGCGCGCACACACATGCAGTTTCCTACCAATCCTCTCAGTGGTAGACAAACCTGTTAACATGTCTTCCCTATGGATAACGGCTAATGGCTCATATTCATATGCCTGCACACACAGACACAAACACACTTGCACTTTTGCACACACATAGCCAAACACACATGAACCTACCTGTGTAAATGCACAAGTGCACATGCATAGTGCAGAGATAAAAGCACTTAATCCCGTGGTTGCATACCTCCTGCATGTGACAACAGCCCACATTCAGTTTGTCCTTTCGAGATGAACATGAAACTAACTACAAGGTTTTATAGCTGAGATTTCTCTGTCCTGGAAATCGGTCGTCTCTGTACTCATCCCAACATTCACGTTAGCACAGTCAAAATTATTGTCACATAATACAAGGTCCTTTTTTAGTTGGAGTAGCGCTAGGAGTCCTCTCTCCAACTGTTGCTGTATAATTAAATGCAAACATAAATATTAGAAATAAAATAAATGTGTTACGTGAAATAATTATTTTTGTAGAAATTTGCTAATGTATTACTTGGGTAATGATTTCAATATTTGCTTTCATATGTCTTTTCTATATTTTTTAAATTTATATTTTGAAAGTATCATTATTAGCAGTGCACCTCTGTTTTCTAGCAGGTCCCCTGACTGAAGGGGCCATTTACAGTGTGATCTTAGACTACCAGTGGGCAAAAAGCTGACCTTATTTGCATGAAGAAGCAGAAATGTAAAAAGTAAATTTGTTCTGGGAAATAAATTGTGATAAATGAAAATAATTTAGCAATAAATACATAATTAAAAAAAAAAGAAGTTCAAGCAACTTGTCATTTTCTAGATCATATTTTGTCTCAGTTTAATGGCATATTAATTGATTTATTTTTTAATTTTGGCAGTTATGGTTTTCCATACCTGCCCAGCCAATAGGAGAAGAATAATGTCTTCAATGTCTTGTGCAACTTTGGGTGAATTTGTGACAAGCCTGTTAAATAAGTCACATTTTCAGCATCTTAAAAAAAAAAAAATTAACAAGCAAATAAAACAAATAATCATGATCACCAAATGAAACAAATTCAATGGCAGCAAATCACAACAACAACAAATCAAAGTCAGATGATGTTTCTGATAATGGAGAGGATGAGCTGAGAGAAATCACAGACTTTCTCAAACAGAGCTACAGTGGACAGACAGGGAAACAGGAAAAGAGGGAAATAAAGGGTGATAGAAAAATGTGGGGAAGGATGAAGAGAGCGAAAGAGAAAACCAGTGTTGCTGCTAGTATCTTGGTTATTTATAGTTTAAATGTCCTGGCTCTTTTTGCCTGAATTCATTGTCTGCCCCTCTCTGTCTCTTCCCTCCTCTCCCCCTCTAGCCTCTCTCCCTTTCTCTCCCTCTCTCTCTCTCCCTCCCTTCCATTTTTCCCCACACCAAATATCCACATCTCTTTCTTTTCTGTCTTTATTCTTTCCATCTCTTAAGTTGACTTAGCCTCTGCCCTCCACTCCTCCGCCGCCACCCTCCCCTCCCTTCCCCTTCATCTCTCTGCGCTTTCATTAGATATTGGGTCAGTGCTCTTTGCTCAACTCCTCCATCCCCCACCCCCTCCTCCTGCCCACCCTGCCCAAGCTCCAAGCCCTCACCGATGCTGCTCACTGGTGTGTCGTTTTCTTTAGTAATGTTACGCAACGTCCATCACAGACACACTGGGGGGCATGGGCGGGTTCTGCGGTGAGGAAATAGTAAGAGAGATATGGACGGGGAGGAAAGACAGTGGATGACAGACATAAAGGAGAAAAGAGGGGGGGAGAAAGCGAGAGCTTGCTATTTATTGGTCACTGACCCGCTATCTTGCCCGATCCTGTGGTCCAATCAGTCAACCTTCTTGAGCTAACGGCCGATTCTGACCCATTTCCACGTGTGCTTTTCACTGGAGCATGAATGTATTTTTAATGTGTGACATTATGACCATGACCGCATTTTCATTCAACATTCCTCATCTGTCAAACAATTCACATCCCATGTCATGAATACAAAAAAAAAAAAAGTATTTTATGCTTGTGGTTTCTAACCAGCATGTAATATTCACTTTTTAATTGCACCAGCGACGAGTCCCACTGTGGGCTGAAAATTAGACCTCTACTTAAATCATTTATTAGACCAACAGGCCACTGCAGCTCATTTGCATGGGCTTTTAAAGAGAGGGGATATTTTAGAATAAGGTTCATTACAAGATTCTGAGTATTTGAAAAACAGACTCTGATGATTAATCTGATTATGTAAAAAATTCAAAATGACTCAGGACTTTAAACGTATGCTGTAAGTGAGCTTAACTAAGAATCCCCCCAAACAGAGTCAGAATATATCATGACCACTTGTTGCAAAGAGGTTTTTTTGTTTCTTTAACCAAAACATAAACACAAATAACATTGTGTGTGGCTATATTGGCAATTATGTGGATTAATATTAATGACATCATAGAAAACAATCAAATAAAGCAAAACAATTCATCGTTCTTTCTTAAATGCTCAGATGTATTCTGCTCTTGCCGTGTCCTGGTTCTCCAGTTTGTGATAGACTAAAACCGTCTATCAAATCCTAGACTGGATTTATTTCTTAAGCTCAGGTACCGTTATCTGTACTGGTCAGGAAGTTAGTTAGTGAGAACCTCACCTTCAGTGCTTTGGCCTGTCCCACGAACTCTGATGCCAGCTTTGTGGCATCAGTCTCCTTTAACTGGAAATGTGTTACAGGTTCTAGATTAAGTACCAGATCATATGGCTAATATGAATGTAGCATTTCCTACATTGTAAAAAAATGAAGCATTTGAAAAGCTAGTAGCACGGCAATGTGATTTCTAGGACACAGGATTAGTTCCCGAATTATTGAGTTATTAAAAATGAGTTTAGTGCCTCACAAATGTAACATGTGAAAATCAGGCTAAAGTCCAATGTTTTAATTACTTGTTTATGTTTCCCAAAAATTTAAAACTCACAGATCAACATACAAGAAAACCATTTATCTTTGTTTAGTTTCTATGAATTGTTAACTTGTGTCCAACTTTGCTATTAATTGTGGTTTCATGACAATGCAGATAGACAAATATCCTCTTGTAACATGTTTCACAACTTTATTTTAAATTTCAGCAGATTTTGGAACACATATAAAGTGATCTACAGGTTGTTTCAATCTAACAGACAAAGCATTTTGGTTTCAATTTCTCTTATCAGCACTAGTGATGTGCTATAACAATTAGGTACAGAAAACAGTATGTGACACCAAACTTATAATGGGGAGGAAATGTGAAAATTTTGAGTTAAATGTCATGGGCATGTGATCGGCTGCCCAGTGCGCTGCAGCAGAGACGATTTTTTGGAACATGCAATGTAGAGCTGCAAAATGAGGGCAGGTATCTATCCCACATATAGCAGCTTGCTGTAATTTTATACGGGGCTAAACATCTGTTGCCTCATTTATCAATGAGCTTCAGCGGGATGCTGTGGGCTTTATTAATCTCTCCCATTTCTTTCATTTTTGTCACCTCTCCTTCTCCCACGTCTCATCCGTCTGTCTCTTTCCCGTCGCCTTCTTCTCCCCTCTGCTTTTTTTCCGTTTCCTCATTTTGCTCCTTTTTCTCCTCACATGTGTGCCAAAGGAATTCATCGGAGTGGGAGGGGGAGGAAAACATTGCAGAAAGTTTCACTAAACAAAACTAGGATAGAGCAGCGGAGAGAGCAGAGACAGCGCGCTGAGGGATTTCTCAAAAGGGGGACAGTGTGGTTGTTTGCAGGTGGTTGGTGGTACTCCCTTTTTAAAAATGAATTGTTTATTAACTGTACCTGTTCATTTTTTTTTGTGCTTTTGTGAGACCATCTGCAAATTTATGTCTGCAATTAATATCTGTACAGCCACAGATGGAGGTGGATGTTCCATAATCGGTAACTGTCTCATCAGCAGCAGCATTGTCCAAGTTTATTTTACATGTGTAGTGGATTCATATCTCAGTTTGATCCTTTTTCTTTTCCTGCTGCAGCATATTATTTCTTGCACTTAAATATGTACACAAATCAATGCATGACAAAAAAAAGTTTTCTACTTTAATGATAGGGTGCAACAATTTCAATGGTTTAGGTAAAATATCTGCCATCACTGAGATGTATACCGTCTGTGTGGGGCTTTTGCTCTTTGTTTGCACCATTCAGCAACTGCAGGTGCGCTTTCCCAGCGCTGTGAGCGCTGTCGTGTTTGTCACACCCTCTAATTTCACATCAAGCTGGTGAAACAGGAGTACAATGCTAAAAACACTTTGCCTTAAAAAACTGTGACCCTGTTTTCACCACTCGGTTGTCGTTTCACATCCTTTTACACGTGGCAGTTTCAAAGTGCGTAGCTGCTGTTTGTGAGGTGGGGGTAATGCCTTCTGAAAATCTGCAACCCGTATTCAAGGCGCGTATTCGCTCACCAAGTTGTAACACTCTTGTTGTAAAAGTGCTACATGCTGGTGACACAGTACAAGTCCTACTTTTAACAGCTGAACTGCTGCTTCTCTGCAGCTCTGTCCCCAAAAAAAGAAAAAAAGTGTTGCTGAATTTTCAGGTGTGATTATGTCTGATCACAGGTTTAATTTTGCTATCAAAGGAGACATCGTGTAAGAAGGATTCATAAAGGTGGATGTCTGCAAGTGCATCAGTGCTGGATGAAGATGAAGGATGCATGATGAGGACCAGTGATGCATGAAAGCTTCTGTGGTTTATGTTTCTAGCTGAGCTGAATAAGACGAATGCTGCAGCGTGCTGCATGTCATATGCACGGTGGTTACATTCACATATGTTCTCTTCTTAACTTTAACTCAGTAGGAAATAAATATAGAAATTTGGCATAATTCATGGGCTTTATATAATTGTCCTGATCTCTGTCGCAGCTTAAATGAATGGTTTGATATTTCCTTCAATGTCTTGTCAATTTATTAGACCAACACTGAATGTAAGGTTCGCTGCCCTAAATTAGCAGCATTGGTAATAACAAGAATGTTTTTGAATGGTTCTGTAATGTAATCCACTAGTATGCACAAGGTCTTTGAGGTTATATTTTTTATATAAAATTACTGTTTTTAGCCATCAATTTTCAAATTTACTGTTTTACAAAAAAAGCAGAAACAAGTGTGCCGGCTCAAATTTGGATATAAAAATTGAATGTAGTTCAGTGAAATGAGTCACTTTTAGTTTAAAACAAGTTTTGGACAGATTTCTGAAATATCTGGTTAAACACTGCATACACTTTTTAAATACTGTAGATGTAAATCCTGTTAATACTAATATCCAGTTAATACTAATATTTGTTGATTGATTTTTGTATACTAGACGTACATGCTGTCTTTAGCTAAGAGACAAGGGCATAAAATATAGCTATACAAAATGTGGGCGGGTATAAACAAGTCAAACTATATACTTAGCTTCTGTACACTGACTCTGCCGTGAATAAGTGAGCAGTGACATTAAAATCTGGACTTTCTGAATCCTCTGTCAACACGTTTTACACTGAAATGATACAGCAGTCCAGCAATGTTCAGCGGTAGTTTAAAGTAAATGTTATATCACGGATATACTGTCACCATATACCCTGTTTATTTACTGAATGTTTGCATTCAGTAGTTTTTTTTAAGGCACGCCTTCTGCTAGCATGCTAATGTCGCTAATTTAGTGCCCGCTTTAATGAAAACGGCCACTGAAAGGGAAACTTTGCAAAGACGGCTGTTGCTAATTTAACTGCATCGCTAACGTTGCCTTGATGTGTGTTGGATTATGTAACTTGAAACTTTGCCTGATATGAGATACACTGTGATTTCTCGTGGTTTAAATGTCTGTGCTTCACTTCAGAGGGTGTCTTGGATACTTGGATATTTCTTTTCAGGTGACCAGTTGCATAAAAAAGATATTTCTTAGTCATTCTAAGGATCTCACTGGCTTTCTTTCACCTGTTTTCATGGCTTTTCTGCCACCAGCTGCATGCAGTGACATAACCAGTGAATATTCTGGGTCCAAACTTGATGGCTGGCTGGGGCCATTCTTACTTCCAAGTACTGAGTCTTGGTCAGGACCCATATAGGCTGCACACTGAGCTGCAGCCTTTATTATCCTTTTGCTTCTTTTTTTAATGTGTGGGTTAGTTCTACAACGTCAGTAGGAGTCCTTCAACATCTGAAAGAGATGTGATAAGTCCATGGGCTAAAATGTTCTGCTAGCGTCACTGTATCAGGACAACTGTGCTAACCAAGGACATGTAACCATGGGAATTGAAGAAAGAAGTTTTTTTTTGCAGATGGCATAAGTTTCGCTTTCTTCCTTCACAAAAAACCTGTTTACCTGACACTATGAAAGGACATTTTAACTCAAATCAGCATTTCCTCCTAAACCTAAACACATACCTTTAGTGGCTAAATGAAAACAAACGGCGACAGAAACTTAATATCCCAGAATTCCAACTATTATTTTTTAGTCTGAGGTGGTGTAACTATCTCCTAGCACAGCAGGGTTTTCCCCGCCTGTTGGAAATAAAATAATTATAACAGATTTAATTGAAATGTTAAAATTTCAAAAGTTAAAACCTGTTGAGAAGGGGTTACTGACCCAGCATCAGTACGTGACCAATGCAAAGGCAGAATGTAGCTGTGGTGTTCTCCCGGTGCCTGCATGGGTTACAGTTCAAAAACATGCACATTTGGTTAATTGGAGATTCTAAATTGAGCGTAGAGGTGGATATAAATATGAAGTGTTGTCTGTTTCTCTGTGCCCTGTGATGGGCTGACAGACTCATCACTCTCTAACCTGCCTCTTGCCCAGTGTGTGCTGGGCTAGGCTCCAATTCCCTATGGCCATCTATAGAATAAAGGATATGGCTAATGGATGGATGGATTTACTGTATAAACACCGGTTTACCCACATTAGTCCACCTGGCCCTTGCTCTGCTACTGATCAGAAGCACTTAACCTTAGTTCGGTCATTTTAATGCTGAGGGAAATCTGAGTGATGAACTCATTTGGACTAAGAGTGTGATTACTTATGAAATGCTCTCTGACCACCTGGCCCCTATAGTGACCTCCACCACACTGCACCATGATCTGCCAAATAATCACTAACCGGTCATTTTCTCCTCTTTGCTTTGTGCCACATGGCAACAGGCTGCTCTACTTCCCTGCCACAAAAAAGGAAAAAAAAAAAAATCAAAGTGAGGACGGAGGCTTCTTTATCAGCTGCAAACCCAAGCAGTTCTCTCTCTCTGTCACAACTAGACATCAAAGTAATTTATGTGGTGCGTGTGCACACTTGTGCATGCCTGCTGGTAGGAAAAGTAATTGCTTACTCTAAATTAGTTAGAACAAACAGGGTGAGAATCTAATTCCACATTTATTACAATTATCTTTAATGGGTCTGTCTATTGTCAGACGTGTGGTGAAATTGCGTGGAAATGAATTGGGCCGCCCGGGTTCAAAGATTAAAATGAAATACAGCTCACAATGAAGTCGTTTAATGAAGTGAATGCTTTTTCGGTCATCACTATTCTCTTGTTCTCTATCAAAGTTTTGAAGCGCGTGAGGTGTTCATCTTTGGCTGCACGTTTACTGTATCAATTTTGTCTAACCTCCCATGATTCAAGCTTTGATTTTTTTCTTGCATATATACATATTCTTTTTTTTTTTTGCACATTGTGTGTAACAGAAATAACATTTTGCATTTTTTTTTATATGAGACAAAGTCAGGAAATGGAGTTTAATGAATCAGGCAGTTGCTCATCCTGAGTCTCTGAGAAACCTGATTACGTCTCCTTCTACAATAAAGCCAACAAGGCAGTTTGATCTGATTTCACTTTCCCTGGTAACCCTCTGGTCTCCTGACTTTTCCTTATTTTGGGTCATGACCTATAACACTGTAACATGATGTTTTATAATGTCTCTACTCAAATTTGCAAAGCAGTGTGCACTAAAATAGCTGCACTGGGAAAAAAAAGATGTTTTTTCTTTTTAAACTTCTTCTGTTCTGTTCACTGGTTCAGATTTGCCTTGTCAGACTATAAAAGAGCTGCCCTGTACTTTACAGTAGTGAGAGAGAGAGACCCAATATTAGACAACTGAAAATTAGGAGGTGCTTTGAGTAAGGGTTACCAATAACAGTCTACTCTGTGCAAGTTTGCATGGGCATTTTTGTTTATCACATGGAAGCCTCATTAACAAAATCTGAACACAGAAAATACTTGTGCAGGAATATAATAATAAAAAAACTGCAAAGTTAGGAAAATAATCCTCAACTTAATTATAGACTTAATAGAAAAAATGTTAAAATAATAATTATAGCACATATCAAATGAGCTTATACTGAAAAGCTTTGAAAATTGAGATTTTAACCATTTCCTGAGTATATTTTTACCTTATGAGTGAATTTAACTTTATGTGCATTTTTATTCTTAAAATTTTATGTTTTTAAAGTTAAAGCCATAGTCAAAAGTAGGATAGTTATTGTTGTTTCTATTGATTCTGATACAAAATATTTTGTTTTACTATCCGTAGGATGCTGCAAATTAAATGTGTGTTTCACAGCAGTCTAGATCTGTTCGTACATTTAACTTTTCAGCTACAGGCCATAGACCGTGCAGGCTATGTGTTGATGCCGCTGAGGCAGATTAAATGTGTTATAGTGCAGTCAGTTATGTTTTAACTTTATATTTCTTCTGTAAATGTCACTAGAATTCAAAGACTGGTGCTGGGGAGAAAGGCGGGGCAGATGCAGTAGGTGGGGGGGTGGGTAGCGGGCGTCTTAAGCATCCCTGCTAAAGGTTCATGGATGAAGTTGTTGCAGCCTTTTAGAATCTAAAATGTTCATATTCAGAATAACGGAGGAGCCTACAGAACACAAAGAAATATTTACAAAAGCATGAAAGGAGGGATGAATGTACTCCTGGGTGAATTTACATTAACAGATCGAGAAAAGAAAGGAGCACATTTTCTGTGTACCGTATTTGTAATCCACTGAACTGAGCTGATAGCCACCTTTGCTGTGCAACACGTCTCCTTTGAGGTCTCTGATGTTCATCCACCTTAGCAGCTGAGGGATTACTTTAGTGGCACTTTAACACACAGATAGACTGAGCCATAATTAGCATAAGGAATAAAGACACGCCAAGTATTTGCATAAGACACAGTAGCGGTTCAGAAGAGGGCATTTATACTTCACACACATTTTTCTGTATCTCACTGAGTGGGTTAGGATGTTAATACTTCATAAAAGGATGTCTTCTAGTGTTTCATCATACTGTATTAACTTATCCTTAACAGCTATGAGGTCGGTCTATAAGCAGGATTCTGATTGGCTTGTGACAGCAGGGGTCGCCAGGGTCTCCTCTTATTGGTATAAATCATCCGCTGGCAGACACAGCGGCCCCTCTTGCTGTGAGCATAAGTGGGTGACAGAGCTATCCTGACCTCAAGGTGTGGGTTGGTCTCGGAATAATAGTATCTGTTCCATGTTTAAGCAGAATGTATAATTTAAAAGGGGCAATTTGGAAGAGCGACACTTCATTACGTGTTGAGAGAAGAAGGGAAGAGGAGGAGTTTCTCGGATGGGGATTTCTCAGCAGGCGCAAAGGATTATGCTTTTCTTTTTTTTTTTTTCTGAGCAAAAGATTGGTTGATGATGTCATGTAAAAAAAAAAAAAACCTGCAGTTTTTACAACACAGTGACAAAAGCTGAATGCATAATGAGCCCAAATGAATGAAAAGCAGATTTGTTTGCTAGCACAGGTTTGCTTTTCACAGTTTCACACAATCCAACTGTAAGCTCGTAAAATCTACTTCTATGAGGTGTGTGATTTGGCTTATTTTTCTATACCTCCATGGAGTTGTGATTTCTATTTTAGCCCTGTGATTGTGTAATACTCAAACAGGGTTTTAAGGGCTGAAAAGTGAAGCCAGTAGTACCAATAACTGCATTTTTGTGTATGGCCACTTAAGACTGGACTCACAGGTTAATCCCCATAAGCCCCTATGTTAAAATTACCAAATTAAAGGAAGCCGTAAAAATGTTGGGAACGGCCAGTTTGCCTAGAAGTTGTTTGCTAGACTGCTGCTCAGCTAATCTGAATCCCTGAACGTCTTTTCTGTGTTTGTGGTTTTGGTACCTTTTTGAACCTTTGCTGAATACATTTGTCTGAAAAATAAATGACTTACGTTTTTAATTGTATTAACAGCTAATTAGCAGGTTCTTGTGTTTGTCCAATGCATCTTTACAGGCTATGGATGCTAACCAAACTAGCCACTATTAGCTTCACCCTCTCATCCAAATCAAAAGCCGTATAAAAGGACACTGAAGTGCCTTATATATATATATATATATATATATATATATATATATATATATATATATATATATATATATATATATATATATATATATATATATATATATATATATATATCCACCTGTACATCAGTTATTGTTAAGTTATCATTTTCCAGTTCAGAAAGGAGGATTACCTATATTATCCTCACTGACTAACAACTTGTGACTGACAAGTCGTTACCTACTCAGCGTGCAGTTTCACAATCAAACCATCCCTTACGCATAACAACAGGTTTCAAATGCTCAGCTCAAAGCTTAATAACAGAACTTTACAGAAACCAATGGGTGACATCACAGTGCCTATGTATTTTATTTATTTATTTTTTTTTTTTACTGTCTACAGTCCAAATATTGGCACCTCTGGCTCAAAAAAACCCAAGATAGACACTCAAAATGCAACAGGAATTCACAGCCCAGTCAGTGCTTATACCATCTGTGGCAAGATTGGCAACTCTTACACTTCTGGTGTGTGACCCCAAACAAATATCATAACAATGGACGCCTTAAAGCCGACACCTTATGAAGTTTTTCTTTTTTAAATTATAAAACAGCTTGCTCCACATCTCATCACCACTGAACCACTTGTCCATAAACATAATACAGTTTAGATGCTTGTTTGCCAGACATGCACATGACATTAGCATATACTGTACCGTCCATCTATTTTCTGCTCCTGATCTGGGTTTGAGAGACCTCCCTCTTCCCCAATACTTCCTCCATCTCATCCAGGGGGACATCAAGGCGTTCCCATGCCAGCTGAGGGCTGTAATCGCTCCAGTGTATCCTGGGTCTGTCCCAGGGCCTCCTCCCAGTGGGATATGCTCGAAACACTTCACCTAAGAGGCATCCAGGAGGCATTCTAGTCAGATGCCCGAAGCACCTCAATTGGTTCCTTTCAGTGTGGAGGAGTAGCAGCTCTACTCTGAGCTCCTTACCCTACAGTATCTCTAAGGGAATCTCATCCACCCCATGTTTCAGTGTGAATGAGGAGATCTATTTTCCACCGTCTGTCTATATCTTCAGTTGAGATCAGCAGCACCCCACTCCCACTGTAGACAGTGTGAGCAGGAAGCTGCTTCTCCTTCCTGGGTTGCCTGACAGTTTTCCAGAATTGCCTCAAGGCCAACCAAAAGTCTTGCTCCAGGGCCTCCATGTGGAACAGGCAGCAGTCAGGGGCAGAGGTCCTGGCAGTCCAGCATAAATACTGTACTTATTAATAATGATACACGTGATATATTTCTAGCATGTCACACTCATGTTGGTGTGTCATGATTTATTGAGGTTTGCTAAATTATCATCACACAATAAAAGAATGAAATGAAAGTGTGTAAGAAACAATTAATGAACTAATAAACCATTTTGTGAGCAAGACAAAGCAGATTTGGGCTGATAATCCACTAATTAATTATTTGTGGTATTAATGGTTGGAACTGTTGTTCCTGCTCTTAAATACACAGCTGCATCTGTAGGATAGATAAGTGCCAGTTCATCCAAATCCTCAAGACCCCTCGCTCTCTCCACAGCCTCACTCTGGTGGATGGAAGCTGGTAATCCTGGTAATTGTACTGGACTGCACTATAATCAGGGGTATGAGTGTATCTAATAAAATGGCCGTGGAGTCATGTGTTTAACCCCTTGCCCCCCCCCCAAAAAAAATAAAATCAGCCAAGAAATGAAATGCTCTGCACAGGTTTCTTCCCTGTCAAGACAATAACGCACGTTCTCAATTTGAATTGCAGAAGGAATAAAGAAGGAGAAAGAGAGAGAGGCGCAGAGGAGGGGCTGGAGCTGCAAGCTCATTTCAAATGGGAATCTGGTCTTCGGGGCACAGGCACATGTATGTGAGAGACAGATAGGAGAGCAAGTTGGAGGGAGGGTGAGAGATAGCAGGGAGAAGGAAGGGAAAATGCAATTCCAGATTACATGTGCTTGTGGTGCAGTGTGGGTGGGCGTGTGTTGAACCAAGTGAGGGAGCGTGCGAAAGGCAGAGAGAGGAAAAGAGAGAGAGAGCACTAATGGTGGAGAGAGAATAGATATAACGTAGTTTCTACATAGCAGCGAGTGTGTGTGAACTGATGTGTTTGACATACTGTGGGATGATGACACCAGAGCTCAAACCAATAAATTAAAACAGAAAACCAAACACATGCAAAAAGAAGTCTTCTTATTAAAGTTAAGGGGGATGGATGGTGGCACCAGTCCAACAGTGCCTTTGCTGTATCTTCTAAACACACAAGACATCGTAAATACACATTTTATAACCACACACACACACACACACACACACACACACACACACACACAGATATTTTATCTGTGCTACTCTCTGCAAAGGTTTCCTTTTTCTTTACAATGTGATGTTATTGGTTGTGTAACAACTTGATCAGAAAGAAAGTATTATGAATTATACCCCCCCCCCCCCCCTGGCTGTCAGCTGACTGATCTAAAACACAACTACTGATCTATTTCTAGTCTCACTAAACCACATTGGCTTTCACAGCTCAAAAGTGTGTCCTGCCTTTCACTAAAGCCAAAGTGTGTCCAGCCTTTACATTCAGTCTGTGGGGACTGACTTGCTTTTGGAGCCAAACTCAACTGGCAATCCAAGGAATTATAGTTTTAGACACTTCCACGTTTGCTTCATTGCTCAGCTCCTGAGGTTGGTCTTGATCTTCTGTTTGAAGGAACTCAGCAAGGGGCATGCAGAGAGCCACCGTGAAAATGTTCCTGGCCTTTCTTTTCTTTTCCAGCACAACACCTGGGTAGCTGTTACCCTGAAACTTTTTCATATTGTATCAGCTGCAGAAACTTCACAGTTTATGATAGTAGTTTAATTACTGCTAACAACACAAGACAGAAATTTCCCACAAGACACCAACGTCTCGCCCAGATTCCTTGGATATAATGCCACATTTAATTTCAACTGCTCTCATTAGTTGGGAATTACTGACCCCAAGTATTTTGGTTCAGTCAGGTATCATAGACTAATGCTTCTGGGGAGCCCAGTGCACATTTAACATGCTCTTATTCATACAGAGGTTAATTTTGATAATGCAGCTATGGGTGATATAAAAATCTTGCCCAAATGTCTGGTGGGGTTGTTTTCTGTGGGAGGACAGCCTCACAGTGTCATAATGTCTTCGTTTGTGATGCTGTTTTCATCCTCCTCTACCTGTGACTTCTTCAGCCTCTCTGTGCCTTTCCCTCTCTCTCTGTTGAGTGTCTCTGCTCTAGCGTTACACTGGCCTGTCAAGCTTTTTCTTCTTCTCCTCTTCCTGGGAAACATGTAAATGACCAAATGTGCCTCAAGTCAAAACGCAGTTGCTGAAATCAAAGAAATATAGTTTCTAGGATGCAGTGCTGAAATGCTAAATACCATCTTCACGTGCACTGGAGGGAAAATGACATCATTTTAAGGACCTCTGGTCATCAACACTTACAGTAGCACTTTATTTCTATGTCTGTGAACCTCATGAGTACACTCAGCATGATTGAAGTATTTTTAACTTTGTAGTACCACTCGCATTTGTCCAACAAACAATTACAGTAAGCAAGTGAGACAAAGGGGCATTCAGATGCAAAGTTATTTCTGCTGAAACACACTGCACTGTCACTCATCACAGTCCTTTCAGGAACCGAACAGGATTTCAACGCGCTCCTCTACACACAGTTCACAGTGAAATTATGAAAAGATGAAAGCATTTTTGCAGGATTCTGAAAGGTTTCTGCGCCGCTTCCTCGTGAAATATCTTCTTTAATGTATCTATCAAAGTGCACCTGATGAAAAACACTTTGTTCGTCTGAGAGTTTGCTGAGGTGCATTAAAGATGTGTAAATACGAAACAGGCTGCTGTTGGAGTCCTGTCATGATTTTTTTTTTCCACTTTTATTTATCGGGCTTTGTTATAAAATGGTTATTTTCTCTATAGTTATGATAAAAATGCAAAATACCTCAAAGTTTAGGGGCGAATGCTCTCACCGTGATGAGTGAAAAAGACAGCTAGAGTGAGGCTCTTAATAACGGGGTTGATGCTACAGTGTGTGGATGTGTGTGTGCGCCTGTAAGTGTGAGACATGTTGTGAAAGTGTGCCTGTGTGTGTAGCCGATGCCCATTTGAAAGCTGGGCACTAGTCTTTCGTCCTTCAATCGCCAATTAACAAGGGGCCATTTAATTGCAGTGGTTTGGGAGGGTACAACAATTACCACTGAGCGAAAAACACACAAACATGCGCACACACACACACACACACACACACAATCTCTCTTAATGAGCGGCACTATCTGTTCTTCCTGTCTATCATTTGCATTTTTGCTCTCCTCTTGCCTCCTCCTCACCCTCCCACCTGCATTTCTGAGTTGTTTAGACTGAACTCCTTCCATCTTCTTCCTCTTTTCTCCTTGTCTGTCACTTTTTGTTCTGTGATACGTTTCAAAGCTCCCAACAAAGCGCTTCTCCCCGCCTTGTCTCCTTTGTCCCAAATAGGGTTGATACAGACACAGAGGATAATACTCAATACTTGATATCAATTTGGATACCAAACAAAAAAACCTGACAAAATTAAGAGAACTTTTTTTTAAGGAAAGATTAGAACAATACTGTCTGTGTAGTTGCCTGCCCAACTTTAAAAATGGGCAGGTAATGTTTGCTGGCTAGCTCTAGCATTAATGTTACTGTTTTATTATTAGCCATAGCCACTAGCAGCTACCTTAACGAGCAATGAACACACAGCTGATTGCTAATAGTTAAGCGGCTAATATTAACGTGTGCAGCAGGAAAGTTAATGTTTATGATAACTGTTTAATACTTTGATGTTGAAACAGGAGCTTTAATGAGCTCGTGAAATTCTTCATATAGACCTGGGAGTGAGTCTTTGAGATGCTTCACCAAGTCTGCTGCACTCCTGTTCATGTGCTCAGCTGCTGGTGAGGGGAGGGGCTGTGTGGCTGAAGTTGTGTGTCAACTGGAGGAGGCAAAGTTGGCACAGTATCAATGCTGTAAATCAGTATGTGCATTTTTAGACACTTCTGCATTGTCCTTGTTTGCCAGTCCCACAGGTTGCTGCTTGGGCTCCTCCTGATCTACATCTCCTTGTCATTATTTTCATTTTGACTGTATTCAAACTGAAGGGTGGTCATTCAGCTGAACACAAACACAAAAGCATGCATGTGTATGCAGTATATTTTTAATTTTGTGTCAGTTTTTTGTTTGAAGTGTTGATTTTCAATTGTCTGTAATATATTCTCTTTCTTTCTCACAGGTTCTTTTAAAGGCATGTGTAAGCAGATAGATCACTTTCCTGAGGATGCCGACTATGAGGCAGATGCTTCAGAGTACTTCCTACGTGAGTCTTTCTTCCTCCAAAATCCCAGAATAATCCCAAAGTTTTCATTTATGCTTTTTAATTTCTTTCCTTTATTGTCATCCAGTTTCAGTTGGTTTTGAATCAGTTACATGGCATCTTGAAGTTCTCTTTCACTGACCACATCTTTATCATAAATTCACTGGATAGACAGAAACCTCCACAGTTATATAAAATGAAGGATGGAAAGAGAGGATGTGGGACTGATGAAACCACACTTGGTCAAAGAAGGAAAAGCAATGCTCAAGGAAGAGGGGAAGAGGGCTGGGATGAGAAATTGCCCCTTTTGTCTTAGAGAGGGCAAAAGGAAGGAGTGGCAGAAAGACAGAGATGAGGAGAAACTATAGAGGGCAGTGTAGAGTTAGAGCAGAAACTCAATAGAGGAGGAGGGGTCAGGCATGTGAGTGGAAAAATGGGGAGAAGAAGAAGAAGAGGAGGAGCCAGAAGGTAATATTAAAGTCCTCAAGAAGAAACATTCTGGGAGGTGAAAGAGGACAAGAGCAAGGTGTATCAGAAGAAAGCACATGGCCCATGGAGAAGGGAAGGTTGAGAAGGTGAAGGACAAGGAGTAGGGTAGCAGTACAGTGCTGCTGCTCTCCCAGCGGCTTCCCAATTAGGACACTTTCTTCTATAAATACTCTAGGCTCTGCTAAGTGGGTCACCCCTCTCCCACTCCTTTTTCCTTCCATCCATCCATCCCTCACCTCCTCTTGATTTCCATCTATATGTTTGTCCATGTCCACTGACAGCTGGTGGATGGAGTCCTTGGGGTAGGGTAAAGGATACGGGGAAGCAAGGGAACTGAAGTTGTCAGGTCCACACAAACCTTTTTTTCTTTAAAGTTTGAAAAAGTTTTAATCTAGTTTAGTTGGAACAAGGATGCACAAAGTGTGGCACAGGAAGTCTGCTAGTTTGAGACTTGTTAGTTTGGATATAATAGTTTGTTGTTGGTTTTTTTTTTAACAGAAAAGGGTTTCTTGGTGAATTATAGGATTTTCTAGCCGCCAAAAGGTTTACGTTGAGGCCTTTAAGACAGGAGAGCCCGATATGTCTCTACTCTTTTACACTCGTGTCTACTGAAGGACAGGTCGGCCATTTTCAAATGGAAGATAAAAGCTGCCACTCATTTTATATTTATATATATATATATATATTTTTTTTTTATATATTGTATTTTGACAGGTTGAACCACCAAACCTTTCTTTGTTCATCATCGTTGCAAATGTTGCAAACTAACCATCACTGAATTTGTGCAGCTAAGCTAAAGTTGCTGGGCTAATTGTATCTTGCTTGATAACATTATTGCCAGCAAAATCAGATTTGAGTGAAAGTTGCTAGTTGACTAGCGACTGTAATAGTAATGCATGTATAAATTCAAACTGTATTGATTTTAACCACCTGTCACTAAATCACATAATAGTGTAAAGTAAAGAAGCACGACAGTAATCCAGTATGGGGGTGGTTAGCTAGCTAGCGCCAGCATGTCTCTGACACTGATTGCTTCATCATGTTCAAACCAACTTAAACTACTCCAGTATACAGTGTGCAACTTTGTATGTTTCTCATCAGTGTTTTGGCTGATGCAAGCTTGCACACTTCATCATTTTGATCCTGCTCACATGTCCCTACATTTTTAATAACATCTGGCTTGTAGCAGTGGTCTGCACAGCAGTAGGCACAAACAGTAAAATAACAAAATGCAACAAAAAGTAAAGTTGATGCTGAAGGCAAAAAAATTCAACTGAGGTGATAAAGTCAGTAGTTTACATCTTTTTATTCATCACATCAAAGAATTTAAGGGAGCAGCTAACTGGCATGTTGTGTTATAAGGGTTATAAAGATTAATGAAGGACTGTTTTATGGACTGGTTGAGGGCTTTATGTGGACTAAATACATGAAAAAATATATGAGACATAAAGTAATTATGTAAGTAAATTACAGTAATCCCTCACTCATCGCGGGTGTTACGTTCCAGCACCACCTGCGGTAAGTGAAAATCCGCGAAGTAGGGACGCTATATTTATTTTAATACTTATACATTATTTTAGTAGTTATACACTATTTTAAGTTTTTATAAACCCTCCCCACACACTTATACACCAAATATATACATTACTGTACAACACATACTACGCATGTAAAGAACAAGTACCACAAAAACCCGCGAAACAGCGAAAATACCGCAATAAATATTTTACACTAATATTGATTGAAAAACAGCGAGTCCACGAAAAGCGAAGTAGCGAGGGATTACTGTATATATGTCCAGTACTTGATGTGATTCTCATTTCCTAGAGTGTCCCTTAACTCTTATAGATTGTTTGGATCAAATTTGTCTCATTTTGACATTTGACAGCAGTAAAACTAATCTAAATGCCTTCCTTTGAGCCTGAAATATGATAACTTTTTCTAAAGTCACCCAAAATTTGTGTTATTTATTAAGGTCAGACAGGCTATTTGTACAATCTAAATAGATCTATTGTTCCACATTTGGTATAATCATAGAGTTATTGGCCTGGGTCAAAATTGAGCCTGACTGTACTGTGAAATATGAACAGTATGTAAGCATTAATAAACGTTAATACACATGCAAATTCATAAACTACCTATCATTTTTTTTCTAACATTTGTAATGGGATGTAACCACTGCTGTCCAAAGAGATTGACCTAGATTCATTAGAACAGTTATTAGCTGTAACCCTGAAAACAAGTCAGGTAAAACAGTTAAATGCCAAACTCAGCTATAATTATATACTGGAATTCATTGCTGTGTCAAGTGCTTAATTGTAACTGTCACCATTTTCACAAACTGTCCTTCTGTTCCTATTCTGCTTGCTCTCTGAGCACCACTTTTATAGTTTGTTGGGTTACATAACTATTATAAATGCATTAACACACTGACTCTTGCACTATTTGCTTTTGGTTTCCTGTATTCTTCAGTGATATGCTAATCAAAGCCTATTTTACTGTCCAATTCACTGCAAGTCACTCTGATTAACAGTGTCAGCTAAATTACTGCAATAACAATGTAAAGTGTGGATGATGACACATTTTGACAGATGGCAATGTTGGAACATCTGTTTATCAAGGCTGGATTTTTCTCTGTTATTCTGCTTATTCTGCATATTCAGATTGTCATACACATCCACACTTGAAAGCTTACAGTTTGTCACTCATTTTTGGACTGGGGGAGTGCCCATTCAACATGTGCCTTTTCAGAACAAGCCAACTGTAACTTGAGTGAGGACTGAAGTCAGCTGTTGCAGGATAAAATGGGCATGGCAGTAAAATACACAGCCATTTAAGGTTTCCAAAACTTACCTTCAGCGATTCCACAGCAATGGGCTTGATTGATATTACATGCAAAGACATTTTACAGAGTGCAGTTTAGCCTGTGTGTGTGTGTGTGTGTGTGTGTGTGTGTGTGTGTGTGTGTGTGTGTGTGTGTGTGTGTGTGTGTGTGTGTGTGTGTGTGTGTGTAGCTTAATAACCAGTGAGTCTCAGGAGCATAGTAATGCTGAGCTAAATGAATCGCTAAGTAATCAAGCAAAACTTGACTTTATATTATCACTTACTTTGATATACCCAGTTGATAATTACAAGAGTTGAATAAAACTTGGGCGATAATAAAATGCATGGCAGTCTCGGTGCAGAAGGTATTTTAGAAAGAAGGGGGTGCCTTTAGGGAGGTTTTCTACTGGCACATTACTGCAAATTAACTACTGATTGTTTAATGACTCAGTCAACTATTAAAAATCAGTGGTTGCCCAGTGATTGCATTGAGTTTTTTACCTGATCACAAATAGTTGGGGCAACTAACTGGTCATCCAAAGGTTGAGCATGCAAGAACCTCAACCTCTGGGTGACCACTGCTGATGGCAAAATGTCACCTGGTGGAAGGTAGCCTGTCTCCAAACAATTGCAGACTGGCTGCAGTCACTCTCGGACAGATTGGTGAAGGTGTTGAAAATTAGCTGTGTAATTTATAAATACAGACAGATTGACAGTGTGTTGCAATCAGTCTAAGTCAGTCTGCACCAGTGAGCACAACTCATCTGCATTTGTCTCTTTGCAATGAAGACTCAGCTCAACTGGTTGTATTCTGGTTCTATTCCTATATAAAAGCAAGATTTCCAAGTTCCTGTGTCATCTTGCAGTTAAATCACCTGCAGCAACCACATTGCTATTTGTGGAGGAATTTCTGTTTCAAATCTATGAGGTTCTGGTGAGACTCAGTGTAAGCAGTTAATGTGAACCTCTGTTTAATGTGAATTTTTGTGTATGGAAACAGATTTTCAACAGGCAGCAACAGATTTGCAAATTTCATTTACTTATCACAATTAACTGCCATATTATCACAAACAGACTGCATCTAATTGCCAACTTGACCCCATTCAATCACAAACGGAGCCACCTTCACACGTCAAAGTTGCTTTGAAGACACCAACTGGCTACCAGTGGTTTCTGACCTGATCCCTGTCTTCAAAGCAGCTTTGTCAAAGGCACTTCCAAGTTCATTGCAGAGAGTTGCAATAATTTTGGACAGGCTGCAGTTTCCAACCACTGTTTTCCCAAGTGTGATTATGGCATCAGAAACACGGGTTGTAGTCGCTGGTGTTTCATACATTTTCATGCATTGCTATGTGGCAAGCTTTTGCCTGGGAAGCCATGCATTTGCCTGTGTGACTGTTGAGAAAGTACAATAGAAAATTGCTTTTAGGCAAAACACAAGCACGGCTCGTTCAGACACTTTCATGAAACCCCAGAAAAACAAATGTGAAGTAGATCAAATGAACAGATTCCGACACTTGCACGCATACATCGATTCCTTTATTTGTTAGAGAGATTCTTTACACACTCTCCTATCTTTGTCTCTCTCTGCCCAAGGGCCTTTTCTATCTCTCCCGCAGTCTCTTGCTCTCTGAGCTGTTTCACCCTGCCCCCTCCTTTTTAACTCTCCTCACACTGGGTGAATTTGCACATGTGGTTATGTAAGAGCAAGCAGTCAGCCTTCGTCCTGCAGCAGTTGTACTATCAGCCACAGCCACAGAGAGAGAGGACAGATCCGCCACCAGAATCCTTCAGAACAGCATAATATAGAGGACAGAGCCGACGAGTTACGTTGCCGGCGTACCCATCTGAACGAGCGAGCACCGCTGTCAATGCAGAAATCTCTCTCTCTCTCTTGACTCAACTGCGTTTTCTGTTTCCAGGGAAATTTTACTGGTGTCTCCTTTCGGTCAGACCTCTCATGCTTGAAAATTAACTTATGATTAAAGGCTTCGTGTTTTTCCTGTGTCTGTTTCATCCTGTGCAGAAACCTTGAAGACAATCACAGTCACTGTCTTGGCCAGAATATTGACTTTTACGAAACCTTGTACAAAAATATGCATCAGACAAAATCAAAACATGGGGCTTCAACCACAGTCACCAGCTCTCCTGAAAACAAATATTATACAAGGACATACGTTTCACCTCAGCCTGCTGAGGCGCTTGTTATGTCCTCTATAAAATCATTTTGATGTACAGCCGACTGTCCATAATATCTCTTGCACTGTCTGCTGTTATTGCACATGAACTCCTGCTGTCCTTGAATCCAAAGCTTGTATTTATTGTATAACAGATTTAGGTGGCAGCATGTTTCTTGGTGTCATCAGGGTGGATTCATGTACATTCACTGTATCTACAAACAAGACAGAGAGAAAAAGCAAAATATATTTATTTGAAATTGTTATATAATTGATAGCATTTTGTCTTTAAAACGGAAGAGATCTAAAGCCCACAGTGCATGGCTATTTGTGTACGGATGTGTATTTGTGGACATGGTACAGTGAATGTTTTGACTTGGATAACATATGAGTTATGTGTATTGAGGCTTTAATTTAAATCATATGATGTGAATAATACACAGATTTCACATAGGCTACTACAGATGCTGTGTGTTTGCAGAGTTGGAAACAGTAGAAAGGGGAAGGCTGTGAAGCATACAACACAAAGTGTGTGTATGTGCACGCGCGTGTGTGTGTGTGTGAGAGAGAGAGCGAGAGAGAGAGAGAGAGACAGTGTGTATGTGCAAGCATTTGAAGTGTCTGTGGTGTTGTGTTATGCATGGAGCCGTTGAATGGGATTAGATATGGCTAACAGCTCAGCACTGGCCCTAACTGGCTTGAACAAGGCACAGTTACACACACGCGCATGTGCACATTTGTGTATATTTGTGGGAACCTTCACAAAAAAAAAAAGTGAATTCCCAAGACCTTAACTCCAATCATTACAGCCACTGTCTAATCCTAACTCGAACCAGCAGCAGTGGAGTTTTGACCACTAAAGTTACTATAGAGCAATGTTTTACACAGAGCACCCTATAGATAAAGCTAAGCACATTTGTGCCAACAGTTGTAAGCCATTCTACTGACAGTTACAGAAAAATGGAAGAAATAGCATAAATAGCAGACACAATAATAGATAAAAGTAGGTCTGCAACGATTCCTTGATTAACTCAAATGATTTGATTACAAAAAATCCTCGATACAAATTTGTTGCTCCGATGCTTTGTTTAAAGTCTATCTCTGTGTAAGGGGAGCGCTTCACCCACATTAGCAGCATTAAAGTTCTCCGTCGCTGCGATGGATTTCCGTCATTTGCAAAAAACGACCCTTTAACACAGAGTGTATCATCGCTGACGCGTTTTTACTCGCCTGCACTGCTCGCTACACTCGTGTGTGTGTGTGTGTGTGTGTGTGTGTGTGTGTGTTGTGCTCACTGTGCTGAGAATTTCAGCTGTTAGATACCCATCACCACAGTTTGCTAACGGGCGCCACCATTAGTACTAGCAATCGTTCAGTAACGACGGGGAATCCCGTTCAGTACCGAGAGGCTCTGTCAAAACATCCACCGCTGTTTGTTTCCCACAGTGAAAATCTGCAGTAAATCTACGGAAGTTAAAATATGCAGATGTACTGTTAATAAGACAAAAGTATTTCTTATCCGATTACTCGATTAACCGATGGAATAATCGATACTGATACTAATACTCGATTACTAAAATAATTGATAGTTGCAGCCCTAGATTAAAGTTTTTCAGTTTTTACTGGTACCGGGTAAGGGAGTGACTGATATGCACAAATCAAGTGGAGTTTTGTAAGTCAAAAAACTGGCCAGCAATTAGTCATGTATATGGCAGTGTGTCCCTACCATAGGTGTCTATTTGAATGCAAGCTGTCTTATGAGGTGTGCAGTTTTCAACTTTTATGTTACCATCAGTAAGATGATACATGTGGCAACAATGTCTGTTAAAATGATGACACCTGGGCAATGACTGGCCTTGTGAATTTAATAGCCCTTTGTTCCCAATAACAACAGCATGGAAGATTTAGTTTACAGTAATCAGTCCCACAGTGGCCACAATGCAGCTGCCTACCTTAGCACAGTAAAACAGGTGATGTCAGCTAGCTAACACTATTAGAGCTCTATGGGCTGTGGTGATCACAGATAAATCAGCTTAGGCAACCAACTGTATATTTTATATTGTAAAATATCATGTAAGCTGTTTTAACAAGGCCATCATAATCATTAGCATCAAAAGTTAGCATCGCAAAAAGAACACTTAACAATAGCCTAAGACTGTGATCCATATAAGATACCTTCATCAGCAACTGGGATCAGCTGCTGAATGTGTCAGTCAGAGTAGACACAATCACTAAGACTTTCCATCATGGTAATGGCCGTGCTGCTAAATGAACACGCAGGTTGATCACCAGATTCTACAATGTATATTTCTACTGCGTCTTGCTGTAGCTGCGTGGGCATGTTGCTGCTCAACTCCCTCGGTACTACATATTCAGCTCAACTGATTCGGAAGGAAGCTTTTATGCAGACGCCGTCCAGCCATCCATCTGGAACTGCAGTCTGTAAACCATACTGAACAAACCTCCCAGGGTATCTAATGATCAAAATTTGAAGGTATATAAGGAAAAACATACACATAAACATCTTGGAACTATACATGAATACATTAACTAGTACCAACATCAGCATAGGATGTAAAATGCTTATCAGCAAAATGTGTCATATACAAAAAGTACACATTTTGTAATGTAGCTCCCTCCAAAACATTGTTATGCTGGATGAAGTGGAGTTTAATTCTGTAGAGCTGTTAAATTTAAAGACATTTAAACTGTTTTTGGCATAAACTGATCAAATATTTCATAGGTAAAAAAAAAATGACTAGAGGTTCAATAACTGTAATGCGGTAGAAATTTAATATGAAACAGACAAAAACAAGTCCTATTATGCAAATGTGTGTATTTAAGGAAATATATTTAGTTACTTTACACCTATTACCTTTGTTTGTTTTTTTTTAAACATAAAAAGCAACTTGAACAAGTGAGGACCAGCCAAAATATACTGTCCTCACTTGTGAGGTCTGAACCTCAGTCTGAAGATAAAAAAATGCAGCACACACATGTACAGAGTCCTGATTTGCTCTGAAAACTCTTCCAGCTGCTATAATTAGAATGCTGAACGCTTATATATAAAATGCTAATACTTCGGATCGAGATGCTAGGAGACATGTGACGTCACCCTCTGATGATGTCATCGGACCCACTGATGTCACTGCAGCTATTTTGGGCAGTCGAGTTGTGACATGGAGGCATATCACGATTTACATGAGTAATACGGCATGATAATGACTGGCAGGCTGCGCAAGCTCCCCCGTGTGTGTAGTAGATCTACACCCACACACACACGCACACACACGTGCGCACACTCACACAGGCACGTGCAAACACACATCTGCAGGGTGGTGTATGTTTTTATTATTCTGTTTTTCTCCTTCCACTTAAAGAAAAGCAGTTTGCTTCCTAAAAACGATTCGTTCGTCAGCCCTGCATGGGCACACAAACGCACACGCACACACACAGACAGTTATTCCCCTGTAGCTGTTTTGCTGAGTTCCCACTACCACATGTTCTTTGCTGCTGGGCTCTCCCACGTGGGCGAAGTTGTGTGTGTGTGTGTGTGTGTGTGTGTGTGGGAGACAGAAAGAGCGAGCAGATTGTTCCAGCATGGTTAGTGTACAGTGTGTATGGGAAACACCCCACTTTGGAGAATGAGCGAGTGAGTAGGTGGTGGGCTGATCGATGAGTGTGTTCACTTTGTAGCTTGCTGAGCTAATGCATGTGTGTGTGTGTGTGTGTGAGAGAGAGAGAGACAGAAAGAGAGAGAGACAAAGTAATTGGGGAGGGGGCAACTGTACTGTAACTGTAGATTATGGTTACACATAACACTCTGTGTGTGTGTGTGTGTGTGTGTGTGTGTGTGTGTGTGTGTGTGTGTGTGTGTGTGTGTGTGTGTGTGTGTGTGAACCCAAGAAGCTCCCATGGTGGTGTCCACCCCCATCTCTATAATTCAGCCACAATTACAAGGCTCTCCTCTGCTGCAGCTAATGAAACCATAAGTCAGCCAGAGACACACACACACACACACACGCACACACACAAACACACATCACTGCAGCAGAACCAGCCAAGCAACTGGAGAAATGAGTGGAAGATGAAAGTGTAATACATAGAAAGAAAAGGCTGTTTTAAAGGAGGGAGTGTGTATTGTACCCGAATTATAGTGCTCTGTACATTTTGTACTGTTATCGATGTAGGAATGACCTAATGTCTCAAAAAGTGTTGAATAACTTTGCTCACATGAGTAGACTCTTTAAAAGAGAAATCTAAACAGAGGAAAACAGTCTTATAATTAGCTTTTAGCATGTTTAATAAGATATAATCACACAGCTGATAATCAGCTGTATTGATCATTTACCATTGATAGAGGAATATCATGAGCAACAGTAGGACCAGGAAGATTCTCTACTTCCTCCTTTGAATAATGGCTTCTCCCTGTGCAGTAATAATCCTTACCAGTTCTCTTCTAATTTCGAACCACTAAACCAATAGTTTTGCATGATCCAACAGGGGAACATAGAAACAATATTACAAACCAATTGCATGCTGATAATTAGCACACAGGGGCTCTGTTCAGGGTGTTCACTGCCTCTTGTCCAATTATGAGCTGAGACAGGCACGAACTCCTTCAGCATGTATAAGGGGGTGCAGATAAATTGATCAACTGACATATCCAGATATTAAGTTGTTGATCCGCTCACCAGTAATATTCACAAACTGCATTTCACTGTAACGTTAACTGCAGTTTTTTTCACATGGAAGCCAGTAAAGTCTTTTTCCACTTAGAACAACCCTCTACAGCACTGCTGGAGGTCAGCAGCTGAACGGGGTTGCTTTAAGTCTTGGAAGACACTTTGGGTTTTGATGGTGATTTGTAAAGACCTTTAACTGAAGACCAAAATATTAATAAAGAAACTGATCAAATCATTTATGGCACAATAATGTCCCATTCAACAGATATGGTAGACAATTCTTAAAAATTAGTTCTGATGGTGGTCTGTTGGAGTTTTGGTGCACCATGATGAGGCACATTCGCCTCAAACCAGATCAAGCCAGAACAGGTAAGAAAAAGTTACAATCCCCACAGAAGCCTAAAGCTTGCTTAACAAAGACACTAAAACATACTGTAGATGTCTCCTCACACTGCTGCCACTAAAACTCATTCACTCTCAATTCAGCTCTCTCCGTCTGTCTCTTTGCTGTGATGTGCTTGGTGGCAGGGTGCGCCTGGAGGCCAGCGCATTTAAAAAAAAAAAAATCTTTTTTAACTCCCTGCCTTCTGCTAAAAGTGCAGGTGCAGAGAAGGAAACAGAGGGAGAGGGATTGCTGGAGGCAAAGCAGCTTCACAGAGAAGTGAAAGCCTGCAGTCTTCTCTCTTCTCTTCTTTTTCCTCTCCTGCTCTCTATCTCTTTTTCTTTAGTATTCTTTTCTTTTTTCTTTTCATTTCCCTATTTAGCCCCTTATTCTTCTTGAATTTTATAATTATACATGCAGTGTTGGAACAAAACCAAAAGAACAATAGGCAGTGCAAGGGTCCAAATGCAGAATAATAGAGCAATTCAGGGGGCCGGCCAGGTGGCCAGAGATGGAGCAACTCAGGGGACCTGTTGGGTGGTCAGCAATAGACACGGAGCAACTCAGGGGACTGGGGCCAGCCAGGTGGGCAGCAACAGAAGCGAAGAAGCTCCGGTAGAGTAGCTGGGAGCTGGCGATGGTTTCGAAGACCCTTGGGTTGCTTGGCTGGGGGCCATTGATGGCGGATGTGATGGGACACCTCAGGTTGCCTAACAGGGGCCCGGCAATGTCGGCAAAGACCCTTGAGTGGCAGCGCCAGCCAGAGGCTGGCGTTGGTGAAGGTTATGGAACACCTCTGGTGGTTTGGCTGAAGACCAACATCAGCGACAGTGGCAGAAACCTTCCAGAAGTTTGGCAGATGGCCAGCAGTGGATGCTGAGACTTTTAGACTGGGGCACGGGACTCACTGGCTCACATTCAGGTTTAGGCAGCTCAGGTCCCACAGGCTCTGGAGTCTCAGGTACAGGCAGAGAGGGACCCACTGGTTCAGGATGCTGTGGTTCATGTTGCTGGAGTGGCACTGGAGATTCTGAGACCTTAGGGTTCCTCAGAAGCTCAGGATTCTTTGGGGACAGACAGCGCAGGGTTTCACAGTCTCCTCTGATGACTGGGCACAGGATAGTCAGGCTGCTCAAGCTGCTGCTGTGCAAGGGTCACAGTCTCGCAAGATGATTGGGGCTGCCCCGCAGGGTTCTCAGTCCTCTCTGAGGATTAGAATCACTCAGAATTCACTGCCGACTATGAACGCTGAAACGGAGGCTGGGGCCTGGCTGCCCTCACTCTGGGAGCAAGGACAGGTGTAGGGTGCTCATTCTCTGGGGGAGGCCCCAGGAGAAGCAACAGTCTCTGGGAAAGATACAACATGGCTGTGCGGAAGAGCTGTGCGACTGGTGAATGGGAGGAATCAACTTGTTCTAACAGAAAAAGCAAAACCTTGTGTGTGTGTGTTTGTGCGTGCATGTGTGTGTGTGTCTGTGTGTGTGGTCTAGGTATTACTCGTGTTGCATGAGATTACAATAAGGGTTAGGCCTCAGTTACACAGGCGTAACCCTTACTGACCAGTGGGAAAATGTGTATTGCCTGGTCAGTTGGCAAGTGGTTGCTGGAGGTTGCTGGCTGTTGTTGGGTGAAATCTGTCACAAAGAGGGTCCTGCACCAAAAACCTCCTTCTGACTGCTTTGGTTGCTAAGATTGCTGCAGTTCCCTGTAGAAGAGTGGTAGTGAAACTTGAAAACTGGAGAACATTCACTTCAGAGTAAAAACTTCTGCCTCCCCCTGAAACCAAAATGTTTCAAAAGGCACAACTTTTACTTTGAAGGTGAACATTCTCCAGTTCCAGTTTTTTCATGGTTTCACTATTGCTTATTGAGTAGTTGTTGAGTGTTTATAAAAAAACGGTGGGTGTGGCCAATGGCCTAGTGACCAAAGCAATTGTAAGGAGGTTTTTGGTGCAGAATCATATATTTCTTTAAGACAAATTTCAGCAACCACTTGCCAACTGGTTGAGAAATATATATATATATTTTCCTCAGCAACCAATCATTATGAGCAGGTCACTGACCGGTCTCTAGGCCTGCGTGGTTGGGGCTTTAGCAATCAATTTCACAGCCACACCCAGCAACCTCAAGCAACCACTCACAACCATTTTTTCTCTAGCAACCAGTGGTTGACAGGCTGTCACCACTGGCCTCTAGACCTGTGTGGCTGGGGTCTTAGGCAAGCAGTGGTTATGGTTAAGGTTATACTGATTCTCCAGGAAATACGTGCAACTCAGTGTAATGTCCTCTGAAGTCATGTATCCATGACTGTAACTAAATGTGACAGAAGGCAACTTTGCTTATTCTTCGAATATGTGTGCATCTTTGTGTACATACAGTGTGCACCTGGTATGAGGGATTTCCACCTTGAAGACAATGTGCACTGACAGCACATGAAGAAGAGGAGACGGGGTTAAAACAAATAGGAGGGAGGAAGAGTAGGAGGAAAAAGAGGAGGGGAATCTTGGTGCAGTTCCAACTCTGAGGTCACCTTAATATTTGATCTGCTTCAGTGGATGAAACGGTCAGAGAACAGCTATAATGCAGAGCAGGAGCGAGCGAAAAATGCAGGATTAAAAACAAAATGAGGGAGGGAAAGAAAACCAATATGAGAGCCACTGACATTAGAAACAATACCAAGGACAAGACCTGCTCTTTGTTCATTTTAAGGACCTTTGAGCAAAGCAATGAAAGCAGACCCTGTTTTATTACAACCAGTGTTGTTTTGCTTTTGCATCGTTTCAATAGACAAAGGGTATACGGTCCGGTCAAAGCTCTGCAAATTATGATGGCTGTTTACAATAAACAGTTTCTCATCTGCTGATTATGAACTCTGCAACCATTCAGGCAAAATCAAAAACTGACAATCAGCCTTTCACAAGCAGCATGCGGATATTTTCAAGCACAAAAAGGTTGCAGCTTTATGTTTCATAATAAACATCTGCATTTGAACATCTGCATAATGAACATCTGTATTTAATGCTGGAAGGTGCTGGAAGGAGCTTAGATTACAATGACACCTTCTACAAGTGAAGCAGAAATAATTTTTAAAAAAAATGAAAAGAAATTGAATCAGCTTGTTGAAAACTAACAAAATTTCAGAATCGTGACACTGGTCACCTCAGAAACTGGCTCCATGACCACGGCAGTGCCATGACAACCCTGAGGCCAATCAGGAAATCAGCTACGCAGATGGCAAACAGACAGACAGCTGATAGGGGAGAAGAGAAGGACACACACACACACGTACAGAGAGTGGAGAGATGGGGCTATAAAGTGATGGAGAGGGGTCTCATGGAGGGAGCCAGACACACTGCCCACTGGAAGATCTGATACAGACAGAAATGGAAGAGGAGAGGGAAGGGATTTTTTTTTTTAACATGTAACAGTACACTAAAAGATTTTACTCTAGGATCATATCAAGAATATCAATACAAAGGATTCTTTTAATGAAATACTTCAAAGTAGTAGGTTGGCTTCCAGCCCACAGATGTGTGAGCAAATGGTGTGCATTCATTTAAGCATCTTTTTTTTTTTTTTTTGAAGTAATCACACCATCACAGGATGATAGGCGAGATGGTGTTTAAAAGTGCTTCCTGCTGTGCTGTCAAGTGGCCATAGTAAGCTTCAGCATCTGACACATGTAGGCTTTCAAAATGCAGTATTCTTACTGCAAGAGACTGCAGAAATTCAGATTGCCTTCAAAAACATACATTTTCTCTTTCTGATTGTTTGTGAGATTTGTATTTGATAATATCTCGTGCCACGCAGGTACAAATAAGTTAAAGTTATTTCATCCATGCCAAATATTACTTATTCTCATGTCATACTATTAATAGCAATAATCATATCTTTAGGGAGTGTCCAGTGATGACAGTTATGGTGACTATTTTTGCCTTGATGCGTGTGTGCAGGCGCTGTACGAGCCTCCAGTATCTTCCCCATCCTGAGTGTGATCCTGCTCTTCATGGGGGGGCTGTGCATCGCCGCAAGCGAGTTCTACAAGTCACGGCACAACATCATCCTCAGCGCCGGCATCCTCTTCGTCTCTGCAGGTACTAAGGGAAGCAGGCAAATGGGCAGATGAACCAGGAGGTATAATAGTAAAAGTGGGTGGGCAGATGGAGGGAAATGTGAGTTAGGCTGACAAAACGACACTTTGACACAATGAAAAGTAGTCTGTGTGCAGCTTATATAACAGTCTTCATGTAGAGCAACAATTCGTCTTTTAAGCTCCTCAGAGAGTTCTTTGCTATGTTGGAACTTTCAGTGACCAGTATGAGAGAGTGTGAGAGCTGTACTACAAAACTGAACACACCTGCTCCCTATGCACACCTGAGACCTAGTAACACTAACGAGTCACGTGACATTTTGGAGGGGAAATGACAAGCAGGGCTCAATTTGGACATTTACGGGTGTAGTCTCTTAGGGGTGTACTCACTTTTGTTGCCGCTGGTTTAGACATTAATGGCTGTATATTGAGTTATTTTGAGGGAAGAATAAATTTACACTGTTTTATAAGCTGCACACAGACTACTTTTCATTGTGTCAAAGTGTCATTTTGTCAGTGTTATCCCATGAAGAGATATACTTAAATATCTGCAGAAATGTGAGGGGTGTACTCACTTTTGTGATACACTGTATATTCACCTACATATGACTACTGTGCATATTTGTCACTGTAACAGCATAAATTACTTCTATTCAGGACTCCGCTTTTACTTTCTATCTACCTATGAACCTATGAATGTTATTTACCAGAGTAAATTTAAAAAACATACACCGAGGAGGAAGAGCTAAAGTGAGAAATAAGTGAGCAATTTACAATATCACAGAACTGGGGTGCAAACGTCTGTGTTGTGGTGGAGCACGGGGGGAATTAAAGTGTCCTGTCCTCCGTGTAAGCCACGATGGTGCTCAATGACCACTGATGATGTGAAGCTGGGGAGACAGAGATAGTTCAGGTTGCCATTTTTCTGGTTTCGTGTGTGTGTGTGTGTGTGTGTGTGTGTGTGTGTGTGTGCATGCGCATGCATGGTTCTAGGCCATGGCCTACTGTGCTGCACTAGATAACTAGTATCCCTCCAAGTCAGAAGTGAGAGATGCAGTTCTGTTTCTCTCTCTCTTTCCTGCTGTCGGTGTCTGTCTCTCTCACCCTGTTGCTAGGCTAAGAGGAGGCCACTGGGATTACACTCTAAAAATAAGGTGTCCCTGATACTTTTTCTCTGATCCATCTCAATCAGGCCCACACAGTTCTCACACCTCAGTCTGCTGCGCTATGTCTTTATACAGAATTGTTTTCACCGTTTAGCTCCGTATTTGTCTTTTTGTCTCTCTGGCTGTCTGTCCATGTCTGCATCTATTTCTGGCTACGCACATACTCAGAGTCCTGGTGTATGATAAGCACAGATGATGAAAATACAGAAAGGGAGATAAGAGAGAGACTAACAAAGGATGTGAGTTGGACATCAGTGGAGGTAGGGATGACAGAGGAGGGTAAAATACAGAGACACAGATAAAAACATTCAAACAGAGCATAAGAAATGGAAGTGAATCTGCCCCAGTTTGGACCAAAAAAAAAAATCCTGCACTTTTGGGAATATGTGTTCTATCAGCTACCACAGATTCTCCTCATATAAATCCGTTACACATAGATTTAATAAATTACTAATTTATTTGAAGCATATTTTGGTTCTCTGCCACGCTCATTGATCAGCTGTCTTCAGCCATCAGCTGTGAAGGACGGCTATCTGGCTGCTTTCCTGGTGGATAACAATAGCAGCTGAAATGTAAACAAATGGAATGTAAAAGCCTCAATTAAATATGAAAAGGCTGCTTTCTTATAATAATCATAAATATCATTCTAGGCCCTGTGACTGACTATTGAATCATTATAGATTCAGTGAAACACTACTATGTGTCAAAATAATGACGAATCCTAATAAGTCATTTTAAGCTTTCCGAGCTTTGATTTTCCCCTCAGGGAAAAGCAGCTCAGTATTACAGACCTGCAGTTCGGTTTGACAAATTACTTTTGAGCTGCTGAAAATGGGGACGTTTTATAAACATGGATGAAATTCCTAAACGGTTAATGCAATGCTTTTGTTAAACCCCTGGAAGTAAAGCTGCAAGTCTGCACTTCCAATGGCTGATTGATCGATTGTTTGGTTTAAAATCCCCCGTGGTGGTGTGCAGAGGCAAAACTACAAAAATTGTGTTACTGTCTAAAAAGCTATGGATCTCACTGTACATGCTGAACTTGATTCAGTTGCTGCTGTTACCAGCTGTCCTAAATACAGTCCTTGCTGCCCTCCATACAGAGACAAAGTTACAAAAATGTAGTCAGTCTGAAGAGACGCACTGTGGGTGAAAAGCTAGAGCAGGGTACGCTTTTTAAGAGAACAAACACAAATATGGCTGTTTCACAGTCCTAAGACCAAATCTACCTTCATCAGGTAATACACATATAATCGTCTTAATTTAAACTTTAAAATATTGACTTTACATGTGAATATTTCATTAAATTGTGGTGACTTTGGTTGCTTAATGCGCGGCTTTGTTTGAGATGGACTATATTTTAACTTTTGATTTAATCTCAGTGCCTCTCTTCTTTGCCCAGGTCTGAGCAACATTATAGGAATCATTGTGTACATATCAGCCAATGCTGGGGATCCTTCCAAGAGTGACTCCAAGAAGAACAGCTACTCCTACGGCTGGTCCTTCTATTTTGGCGCCCTCTCCTTCATCATGGCTGAAATGGTGGGCGTGCTGGCTGTGCACATGTTCATCGATCGACATCGGGAGCTGCGTGTGGGGGCACGAGCCGCCGATTACCTCCAAGGTGCAGCCATCACGCGCATCCCAAGCTACCGCTACCGTTATCGACGCCGCTCGCGCTCTTCGTCCCGCTCTACGGATCCCTCGCACTCTCGCGAGGCATCGCCAGTGGGCCTGAAGGCCTTTGGGACGCTGCCCTCCACTGAGCTGTCCATGTACACGCTGCCCAAAGGCCAAACGGGCACCCCGACAGCCACCTATAACTCCACGGAGAGGGACCACAACTTCCTGCAGGTCCACAACTGCATCCAGAAGGACCTGAAAGACTCAGGTGGCCACAGCAACACCGCCAATCGGCGCACCACACCTGTATGAAAATGACACAGACACTAAGAGAAGTCAGAGGAACTCTGGGGGGAAAGACAGCTCATGGTTTAAGGAGACAGAAAGAGGCAGAGAAAGGGGGCTCCAAAAGATCGAAGAGTGAGGGGTAAGCAACAGAGGGGAAGATCTGAGCGCTCCACAGCACCTCAGATAATCACTGAGTTTGTTTACTAAAAAGGAAATGGAGTAAAAATGCATAAAAAAAGAAACATGCATGATTTTCCCATGAACCATTGTTTAACAAGTTTTGAACATCTTTGTAAAGAGTTGAGGGAGAGGTCGGGGAAAGATGAGTTGGGATGGGGGGCATTCATAATGCTGGGTTGGGGTGGTTGGTGGTTGAGCTGTGGAAGCGTGGAGTGGTGGGCTGGGCCAGACTGCCCGTTTATAGGCGAACTTTATATTTTTTACTTATCCTCAGTCTGAACAAAAGGCCCCTTGGCCATGCCTATGAACCCACCCTCACACCACCATACCACAAGCCCCCCCAACACACGCACCCTAAACTCCCTTATAAACCCTACTCCTTTCTTTAGTTACTGTAT
The DNA here is from genome assembly GCF_007364275.1 of Archocentrus centrarchus. Taxonomy (NCBI): domain Eukaryota; kingdom Metazoa; phylum Chordata; class Actinopteri; order Cichliformes; family Cichlidae; genus Archocentrus; species Archocentrus centrarchus. The sequence goes on from NC_044346.1 coordinate 7,219,738, forward strand.
CTTCTTGATTTCATTCTTTATTCGCATTAATACTGTGAACCATTGCGGTATGGGAATTTAGCAGGGAGCATTTCAGGCCGCAAAAAAGAAAAAACAACAAAAAAATAAAACAACAAGAAACACGTAAGTTAATATATGTATTGATTATATATAAATATATGAACATATATGTTAATAAATCATGACTAGACTTCCCTGACGCAAAAAATATCAACAAGGAAAAAAAAAAAAACGACGTAACCTACAATGAAACTAAACCGAGTCGTCATGGAAACTAAACCAAGACGGAGGATTCATTGTGACTGGCTCACTTGAGGCTTCAGGCTACTCGATAAACTGGTATTGGTTAGTGTTAGATACATTATCACATTCTTTTACAACAACAACAAAAAAATCTTTCAGCCTTCCGCCGAAGCCCTGGCAGCCATCTTTGTTCAGGGTCAGCTAGAGGTGAGAAGTTGGCCACTCTTGCTTTTGCCCCGTACAGGGGAGGGGTGAAGAGAGAACTCTGGGTAACGGATGGCCTCTCTGCAAACTTGAAGATGACTGTGGACCATGAATCGTCACTACTGCCAAAGACACAAAGTAGTGCGTGTGAGAACATGGCTACGAGTGAGCTGAAGCTAAGTGAAGAAAAGAAAAAAAAAAAAAAAAAAAAAAAACAATTTTAAGAATTTACATGCATGCTAATCAAAATCATCCGATCTGCTTTTAAGGAACCTATGTTTTGAACAACTGAACAATGATACCATGTAAGGGCAGTGGGAGTGAAAAAGTAGAAATTAATGTTACAGTACTGTGTCAATTTCAATTTTTCTTTGTTTTTTTCTTTTTTTGTTTTTTTTTTGAGTGGGTTATTTGGGGTGGGCCTTCATCAAGCTTGAAACAAAAAACAAACTTTGAAAAACAAATCAAGGCGTTTTTTTCTTTAACAGAAGAAAATTTTATCTTGCCTTTTCATTTAATTTGATTTTCTCAGTTCCCTTGGACTCTCACAGCCTTAGTCTCTTTCTTTATCTCATTTTACTTGTTCTTTGGTTTTGCTTTGTGTTGTTGTAAATGAGAAATTAAAAACAAAACAAAACAAACAAAAAAAAAAAGCATAATGTCTTTCAAGGTGCCAAAACTGAATGATTCTGAACTTGGATGCATCAAGTCCTGATGACGAATAAAAATTGAACCCCCCACCCCCCACCCCCGCAGGGAACTGAATGAGTCTTTGTTGTGTTGTATTTGGTCTAAGATCACAACCGAAGTCAAAGCCGACAAACTTAAAACTTTATGTAAACGATGAGAAAATGAGTTTTGCAAGACCAGAATGTCAATGATGCAGTAGTTCATCAGGCTGAAAAATCCATCACAGTTCCCTGGTTATTGTAATGTGTGAAGCGCAGAAAGAACGTTTTTGCGTCACTGGTTGTCTGTATTGCACAAACTAATGAAAATCTATTGAAAGTCAAACTCAAGGAGGCTCACAAACAGACATACCAAGGACAAATGACTCTGGTTTCACTGAAACCTGACTAATACTCTAGAAGGTGCAGTTATTCTTCTGAAAATGGAAAAGTGCCTATAAAATGACCTTGAACACACATCGAGTGATTGTTGTATGTAGAGTAAGTTTTACTAAAATGTGACCAATGCTTTTGGAGGAGTGGTGATTCGAGTAAATTCTGGAGGGACAGACTACTGATGCCTCGCCATCGCACAAGCTAATAATAAATGGGCCCACAAGTTTTGTTTTTTCCAAGATGTGGCTTTTCAGTATGTGAATATCAGTGTTCCAGGATGCTTCATTACCTTGCTTCTGACGATACAGTAAAGTGTCATTTCTCACAAATGACATACAAATGTGTGGTATAGCTTCTAAAAAGTACTTTGCAGATTTGCCGTAGTACCTGTTGAACCACTACATGAAGTTTCATGCTGTTTGATAAGGCATGGGGCAATGCAGAAGCAGCCAGGTGGGAGCTTCGGGAGCACTCCCGGTGGGTCACATAACTGTTGGGTCGCTGTGTGTAATGTAAACAAAATAGGCCAAAAAAAAATCTGGCAATTAGCACATTAATTGTTCTGCTCTAGTGGGCAACACATTCCACTTCCTACAGCTGTGACACTGGAGCACTACATGGCATTAGATCAGAGGGATCCTACCAGTATGAGTGACACCTTTCCAAAAGCTTAAAGCTGGTTCAGCCCAAACAGCTCAGCTTTAGTGATTTCATCGTCCCCTGCTGATGGTAAGTCTAGTAATTGTTGTTGAATGTGATGGTGTCACTCTCCCACCGAGAATAATGCCAAGGTAACAGGCTGTTATGAGTGTAGCCAAATTTCACACAGGATTTGCTTAAAAATGAAAACACTAAGTGCAATCTTTGGAGGGATGTTGTGTACACAGTAAAATACCTCGTTAGTAAAATACCTCGTTTGCATTCATTCAAGCAGGCGATGAATTCAAGCCCAGCCAGTCCTGGCAGATCAGCACATGCTGGCTCAGCTGATGCACTTCTACACATAGAGTGCACTATTTAACCCGCTTATCCCTGTCTGCAGTTGGTGCAAGTCACTTGGCAACCCACCACCCACCCACATGTCTAAACTGCTAACTAGGCGCTGTTTGTCTGTGTTGGCATGTACGCTGCAATCACCAACTCAATTTTATGTTGCATTTAAGCACACAAAGTTGGTCATTTGTTAGTCAAACACATGCACTGAGACTCAGTGGGTAGAAAAGTCACACATATTGCTGGGTTATGTTGCATAGGAAAGGTGAGATTTCTCCAGGGTCCAAACAGTGTTCACAACAACTTGTGTTTAACACTTGGCCCTTTGTCTGTCTGTACTTTTTTCAAATCACCTTCTAAAGAATCACTTTCATTCATTCGCTTCATCTTTACCTCCTCAGTCGCTCATTCACAGCCCTGTTCACTCTCCCCCCTTCTGTCATTCTTTTACTCGTCCCCCCCCCCCCCTCTGTTTCTCTCTGTCAGCTGTCTGTCCTGCCATCTCCACGAGCTGTGGAATAAATCTCAAATTCTTCAACATCAGTCTCAATGTCCTGCGTGTTGCATGACACTCTGTCTCATGTGCTGTCTGTCCCTCTCTTTTCCTCCATCCCTCTCTCTCTCCTCTCCCGGTGCGATGATCAAAGAGGCTGGCATGTCTCTCTGCAGTACTGCTGTGATCACTGAAGAGCAGCGAGCGAGCGGGGGAGGGAGGGAGGGAGGGAAGGAGGAGGGAGGAAAGGGAGCGGAGTAGTTGTTCAGCTTGAGTCAAACAGCAACACGCTGCCCCCATCTGGAGCGGAGGTACATCATGATTTTTCCTCATACCAAAATTTGAACTTGGTGACCTCACCAATATGCAGCCAGGGAACATAAATCTTCCACAGCAGTGTGCTTTAGCACCATCAATATAGTAGAGGCTAAATTTTATTGGCATTCTTGTAAGATTTACATCAGTATAACTCAAGAATGGTTTTAAACCCCTTAATAGCATCAGTTCAAAACAAAAGCCAGGTCGGGGCACTTTATATTGTAAGGAAACAACCCTTCAATACTAGAAGGAGAAATCCTACATCCCCAAAAACTACTCCTGCGATCAAATGCTTTGCAGTGGGTGTGAGGAAGAACTCCCTTTTAACAGGAAGAAACCACAGGTAAGCCTGCATGCTGGGAGCAAAGTGCTCTGTAAGGATAGCGTGGCAGCATGATGGTGCAGTGGTTAGCATTGTTGCTTCACAGGAAAAAGGTGTGAATTTGAATCCAAAGGCCAGATGGGGTTTGCATGTTCTCACTGGGCTTCTGTGCTCAAGCCCCCCCACAGTCCAAAGACACACATGGGTTAGACTTATTGGCAAGTATACATTGGCCATAGGTGTGAGCATGAGTGTGCATAGTTGTCTGCCTCTCTGCGTTACCCCTGCGATAGACTCACAACCTGTCCAAGCTGTACCCCACCTCTCCAAGACAGCTGGGATAAGCAGAATTGGATAAGCACTGGATGGCACCGTGAAATATTTAAGATATGACAAATCCTGATCATTCAAGACTAATAACTGAAGAGCAGGATAATATGGGATTTGGTGTGTAATTGTAAAGTTTAACAGCATGTAATTTTAAACAATTTATAAACAGATTTACATGACAGTACATTATGACCTGACTCCTAACATACAGCGCCTGTGTAGGGCCTTCAGAGCCCATGTGGCTGATTTGTGAGACTGCTTACATGATGTTTTTGACTCCCATTAGGAGTAGGCAAACTTTATTACTTTATCATAGAGCCAGCCTAACTTCTTTTTTTGTTTTGTTTTTCAGTCAAAGCCACAGTACTGTGTAAAAGTATTGAGAACCACCTCATTTCTTTATATTTTACAAGGAAAATGTGGAATAAGTGCAGCGATTTATTGAAACATACAAACATACATGGAAGTACAGTGTATAAGGTAAAATCAGAGTTTGCACAACAAAGCCAATATTTGGTATTCTTTAAGTAGTCTTCAGGAATAGTTCTCCAGGCTTCTTGCAGGACATTTTGGATGTTGGCTAAATTTTGTTCTTTGTCAAGATGATCCCACACTGCTTCAGTAATGTTGAGGTCCGGGCTCTGGGGAGGCCATTGTATGTTTTTCTGCGCAACTATGCTATTACTGCACTGGCAGTGTGCTTGTGATCATTGTCATGGTGAAAATTTTAAATTTGCCAATCACATGCTTTCCAGATGGTATTGCATGGTGGATTGAAATCTAACAGTACTTTTCTGCATTCATAATTATGTCAATTTTGACAAGAGCTCCAACACCACTGGCTGAAATGCAGCTCCAAGCCATGACAGAACCTCCACTGTGTTGTACAGATGACTGTAGATGCTCACTGTTTTATATCTCTCCTGGCCTCCTCCATAATTTTGATGACAATTTGAACCAAAATTTTCTGATTTGGATTCATCACTCCATCAGACCTCTTGCCACCGATTTTGGTGCAGTTCTGGCACACCTCCACGTTTTCTCCCTGTTTCCTTTCCTTAAGAATGGCTTCTTGACAACCACCCTGCCACTGAGACCATTTCTGATGAGGCTTTAGTGAACAGCAGATGATCATCTGAAGAGCCAGATGCATCTCTTAGGACCTGTGTCAGGTCTTTGCTGAATATTTTCCTATTTCTTAAGGATATGACTTTCAGATATTGTTCATCTACTGCAGGGGGTCTTCAACTCCTGCAGGTTAGATGTCTCTCTGCTTCAACACACCTGAGTCAAATATAGAAGTCATTAGCAGGACTCTGGAGAACTTGACTGCATACTGAAGAGGTAATTCAGCGATTTGATTCAGTTGTGTTGGATCAGGGACACATCTAAAACCTGCAGGACACTGGCTCTCGAGGCATGGATGTGAGGATCCCTGATCTACTGTGTGTGTATGTGTATCTATATCTAGATGTGTGTATATATATATATATATATATATATTTTTTTTTTTAGGCCTTTTTTTTTGTCCCTCACTTGTCAGTTTTTAAGGTCACACTGGACAATCTTTTAAGATATGCCAAATTTTAAGCTAATAGCTCAGTTTGTTGGTACAAAAAGAGTATTTTATGCCTGTAAAACTGTTATCTTTGACATTTTTCATAGATTTAGCTAAAGAAAATGTGTTTCTGCAACAGGCTGCTCTTAACAAAGTACCTAAAGATACACTTTAAAATTGGTTGCTTATTTGTAGACACAACACTGGCTCATCTCTTGAGTTAGGTGCCTTTTTTATGCTTGAATCATAGGTCAGTACTGAGTGACTCAGGAAACAAACAGGAAAAAAAAACATTTCTCTGTAAATGGTCGGGTACAAGTATTAGACTGAAAATGAAAAAGCAGCCAATGTCCAAAGAAACACTTTGAAAGCCTGGAGAACTATTGCTTAAATCCACTTTAAAAACTACAAGACAGTCTGGCTCCTTGGACTATGAAGAATGAGGGTTGGCTCAAGACTTTTGCACAGCATTGTACATTTATTGGCTGAGAGCTCTCGATTTTACAGGGATATGAAATGAATTTCAGTTCATTTGCCAGAAACATTAAGTATTCTTTTTTTTTTTTTTGTCCTGAGGATTTTTAGCTACTTTTTGTTGGCCATTTTACAATTTGTGCAACCCTGGCCAGGCTTTACAATACATCTGTTGGATTACCTTGTAGCACAAAATGAAAAAAACAAACAAAAAAAAACAACATATAAATGTTAATGTTATCTCAGATGTAATATTACAATTCTTACAATACTTCCTGGAGGTTACCTAATTGTTTTAGAATGCAAATGCAACGGCTGCTATTTTAATAAATGGCATCTCAAATGGCAGATAATGTAATAAAAAAGCAAGCAAAACAAACAAACAAAAAAAATTGTGGTGACACAGATGAGCTCGGAGGCGTTGGTAGCTGATTATTATAGGGAGGCAGATCTGGGGGAACAGCTGCTGTGTCCTCCCTCACCTGCAATTAGTAAGCTTTGTAGGTCATGGACAGTTTGAGGCTATGGAACAAACCATGTTTAGATACAGGCCGACACGGAGACACAAAAGCAACAAAGAAGGGAAAATCAGGGTTGAGGTCAGTTCTGTTTAAATGAAATCAAATTATAGGATTGTGAATCTGAATATAGTTCCAATTATGGCATAATTTGGTGTGTCAATTGACTGATAGTAGTCCCGCACTGATTTGTGCTTGGTGTCAGTTTTCTCGGTCTGCTGCAAAGGAGCACGTTAGAAAGCGAGCAGAAAGCCGTGAGTTTAAAAACTACACGTGTTAAGTGCGTGCAAACAGATTTTTCTCTTCTTCCAGAGAGAAAGCCACCAGGCAGGCAGGCAGAAAGCTGATCTGCAGGAAAAGGGCGACAAAAACGGAAAAACAGCGAGAGTAGGTGTAAGATGTGAGTTAGAGCTCTCCACCCTGTGTTCAGGCTGTGCCATGAATACAAAACTCTGTGTTAGTGTTTGTTTGGATGAGGAGCACTGCAGTGAAATGTAGCTCAAATCAAGTCCTCAGGTCCCAAAGCACACTGAGACCTTCCACAGATATGATGTGCTGTACTGTTACTAAGGCAAGAGCATGTATCAGCTTTAAAATGCAGCCGCTGCCAAACCATTAAACATGCCTGATGCATTTTTATTAGATGTAAAAGAGCACAGCAAGTATAATTTGCTCAAATGCAAACATATTGTGGCATTTTTAGGTAATCAAAGTGTCAATTAGGTTGTATCCAAACATAGCAATTAGTGATTCAAGTGTTTACTCAACCTTTGCACAAGGGGAGATTTTCAATGCAGCAGCTTAGGCTCTGCTTTAAGTTCAACACACTGTATTAAAACTGATTACTGTATTAAATAACCTGTTGATACCACATAAATGATAATTTATCAGTCAAAGCAAGGATGCTTGCATTTGAAAATTTTTTTCATACGTTTAATGAATTCACTTTCTCATCCACATTTTTTCAGTATCCACAAATTTTCATTAATCAGCCACAACAGCAAGGCTGCTAGTGTTTTGTTTCAGGAAAAAAGCTAGCTGTGGGGAACTACCGGGGGAACAAAGCCAGTTTATGTACTTGGCAGGTCTTTAAACTGTATGTCTGTCAGCATGTCAACACAACAGGGCTCCCACTATGCAGGATCCCAGCAAACATGCCTCTAGGGGCCCGTGTAGGGCCACATTAGGCAGATCCACACGGCCCACAGTGGGCAGTATGCAGTGGGCTGTGTGAGATTTGGAGGCCTCGAAGGGCAAAACTGCTATGGGCCCCACAGGGGCTAGCCTACATGGGTCTCACATGGCTTTTCTATGGGCAGCCCACAGTGGGACACCCACAGAATTCTGTCTTGGAGGGTGCAAAAGGGTAAAATTGCTATGGGCCCCACATGGGGTTTTTTGTTTCAAAGTGATCAAAAATTAATTGTACAGACCATTAAACCTAATAGTAATTTCAGAAATCTTTGGTTCACTTATCTCAATAACTGTTAATGCGATCTCCTTCAACTTGGCAAATCTATCAAAGGGGCTCAGTTAAGTGCAGTGCCAAGGTTGGTGAAGTTTAAATGAGCAGTTTTCATATTTTGGCTAAAGGGTGTTTTATTTTACTAGTGTTTCCCATAGAAAGGCTTTTGCCTGCTCCACTCTATGTGAGGGGCAAAAATACATATACATGAGTTTGTTTGGCTAACTCAAACCTTCAAACTCAAACAAGGCTGTGGAGGGACGTGAAAAACTTTCACAAAATGTCATCATTATCATGGTGTAAAATGCTATAAAAACTTGTAAACTATTGTCAAAAAAATAATCTACTGTAGGTTACACTAATTTGAACAGAAACTACAGTAGTCAATCTAAACTGCAAGCTGATGAATCCACCATTTGTGGAGATTTTACATGGTCTCCCTTTGTCTGCGTGGGTTTGCTCAGTTGGTTAGATTAATTGGTGAGTCTAAATCAGAATCAGAATCAGAATCAGAAGGTTTTTATTGCCATATGGGTGAACAGGTTCACAGCATTAGGAAATTGCTGCGGTACTTCGTGCTTACAGAAAAAAAAACAAATAAGTATAAAAACTATAAGACAATATACAAGTATACAAATTGCAAATATACAGAGATATTAGAGCTATAACTATAGCACAATATTACAAAATTACAAAATATACAGTGCAGAGACTAATTAAAAGATAAAAAAATGTAGACTATATTCCACTAATATGCACATCAGTGCAGTCAGACAGGTGCATAGACATAGGGTCATCAGCGTTTGTGGAGGGTGGTGGTAACAGTCTTAGGGTAATTGTTCATGAGTCCAACAGCAGAGGGGAAGAAACTGTTCTTATGGCGGGAGGTTCTGGTCCGTATGGACCGTAGCCTCCTGCCTGAGGGGAGAGGGTCAAAAAGTCTGTGCCCAGGGTGAGAGTGGTCGGCTGTGATCCGACCTGCACGCCCCAGTGTCCTGGAGGTGTACAGGTCCTGGAGAGATGGGAGGTTACAGCCAATCACCTTCTCAGCAGAGTGCACAACGCGCTGTAGTCTCTGTTTGTCCCTAGTGGTGGCTCCAGCGTACCACACAGTGATGGAGGAGGTGAGGATGGACTCAATGATGGCAGTATAGAACTGCACCATGGTCCTTGCTGGCAAGTTGAATTTCTTCAACTGCCGCAGGAAATTGCCCATAGGTGTGAATGTGAATGGTTGTCTGTGTTAGCTGGCTGGCAACCTGTCCTGGGTATACTCCTCCTCTCACCCTATGACAGCTGGGTTAGGCTCCAGCCTCCCCACGACCCCGAAAAGGATAAGCGGAATAAAATGGATGAACTATTCAATCAACTTGGAAGCAGCGGCAGTATTGCAGTTTGGTGCCCCATACATGACACCGTTTAAGTAAATGCTCCTTAATAATCTGCTGAATACTGCAAAAAGACCCAGCATTAATTACTCCATATTATAAGAGAATCCTCAGCGTTTCATAATTAAAGTGAGGGTTAGTGTAAATTTAAGCCACTTACAACCAAACTGCATAGAAAGAAATGAAAAACCATAAAAAATCTGTATTAATTTTATAGTGGCACAAAATTTGTGGACTGACAAAATTTCACATATCTGTGGAAATGAAGAAGTGTCTCCCAAAGCAATAAGAACCAGCCCACACTCTGTCTTATGATATTATTAAGAGATATTCCCGAGGCAAGATGCTCCATTTAAATTGAATAGAGAACGGTGGGGATACTGTTTAAGTAATAATAATAATTTTCCAGGACAGTCAAGAACTTGTGTTAAACCTTGGTGTGTGTGTGTGTGTGTGTGTGTGTGTGTGTGTGTGTGTGTGTGTGTGTGTGTGGTTTGGACCTTTGGATGTTCCTCTTGACAACTTCAAAGTGCTGTTTAAGGGAAATGATTTTGTCACTGAGTGTCCTCAAAGACAAGAAGACGTGTGTGTTGTTATGGAAATTAAATTCTGTAAGAAAAGCTTTTCTGCATGCAAAAATAAAGTGTAAAATACAGATATGTTTGCATTATTGAAATACTTGATATTAAGGAGTTTCTGTGTTGGCACACCTGTCAATCAAAGTGGCCACTCTCCCAGCTTTAAGCCTTAAAAAAAGCCCACATGGATGAGTTATAAAAAAATCACCTCACAACAATTGTTCTGACATTAGCTATAAAGACCAAGACTGCTTTTGAACCAGGCTGTACACATTAATTTTAACATATGACTCTATGGGGACTGACTGTAGGCTAGACATAAAAGATGATCGCACTGATGTTGTCCCTGTGTTAGTCCCACTGTGACTCCTCCGGCTGAGTGCTCTGTGTCTCACTGGACCCAAGGGAACCACAACACGCCCATACAGAAGCAACTTATTAATCATTAGGTAAGCCTGCCATAAGCCATACCTTACTTTAACATCTTTTTGGACACTAATGAGGAGCATAGTTTAAAACAAATTAACATCTTGCTGGATTCATTGTAGCTTGAAACTACTGATGGAGACCATAATCTCACCAGGAGAATATTCATTGATATCAGAGCAAGGAAGCCAAGGACCATTTTCCATTGACTTCTACTGAGGTTTTGCAGATATGTGACCACTAAGCACATGGCATTAACTTGTCTGCCATTTTGGATACGTGACAATCATGGTGACAGTTGTAGGATCAAGTGAATAAGGCCCCTGTCACACAGGCCTAGAGACCGGTCCACAACCACCGGTCCACAACCACCTGTCCACCTGAAAAAGGAGTATTCCCTGACCGGTTGTGAGTGGTTGCTAGAGGCTGATGGCAGTCACAGCCTCTTGTGTGGCAGGTGTCATCTGCAGGCACTGAGAGGTGGTGTGGCTTGTTTTGGATCAGTGACACTGGCAACACCTGGCTCAGTGTGCCAGTGCTCTATAAAAGCCCTCAGAGCCCAGTTGCTGGGTGGCTCACCTCCCTGAGACACCTTTTGGATTTTGTTTTTTGTGTACACCACTTCTTCACCCACGCACTCCTTTACACCATTGATTGTACTGACTACACACACCATGCATAGTTTAAGTTATTAAGTAGTCTGTTAGTTGTGTGCATCTTTTTTTCCCAGTATGTGTCAGATGTCGGAGTTTTGTAATGTCTTATTAATGTTGTTTCTGGTGTTCCTGAGTGTCCTCGTGTGTGTTTTGCCTCTCAGTGTCCTCGTGGATGTCTGGTCTCCCCATTCAGGTTTGTCTCCTGTTTTCTGTGCCTTTTGTTCACTGCCTGCTTGAGTTGATAAGTTCATTCATGTGTACTGTTATTTGGATTTGTGCCCTTACCTCCCTGTTATCTCAAGTCTATGTTTCTGTTTCCATGTCTACTCCCTGTTTTACTTTGCCAGTCCTTTGTATCGTGTGCTTTGTGTCCAGTTCTGCTTCCCTCGTCTCATTAGTTAGATTCAGTTCACCTGTTCTCCCCTGCTGTGTCCACTCTCCCCGATTACCTCACGTGTATATAGTGTTTGAGTCTCCTCCGTTCTTTTCGTGTCCTTGTCTTGTCTTCTCCTTTCACTGTGTTCCCATGCTTCCTAGTTAGTGTATTTCTGGCTCCTGCCCTGTGTATATCTAGTATATTTTTCCCTTTATGTACCACACTGGCCTACAGACTGACCAGTGATCCCCTGGCAAGCACCTGTCACAAGGGAAAAAGGTGCATTCCTCAAAAACCTACTTGTGATTCCTTTGGTCACTAGCATATTGCTGCCGTATCAGTTTGAATGGTTTTGACAAACTTGCCTACAGATACCGTCCAGCTACTTGCCAAGCTGTACTGAAACTGTGAAAAATGCAACACAAACTGGAAATGAGAAGGTTCGCCTTCAACGTAAAGGCTGTGCCTCAGACCGGAGGCCAACAGCATCTAGCCAACAGGCACAACTTTTACTGTGAATGTAAAACTTCTCCATTTGTGGTTTTGATTGGATATTTTTTATGTTTTACTGTAATTAGTTGGCAAACTACAGACAACCAAAGCAATCATTAGGATGTTTTTGGTACAGCACCTTCATTCCAAGTGATTTCACCCCAGCCAATAACCTCCAGTAACCACTGCCAACCAGTCAGGGAATACACATTTTCCCTAGCAACTATTGGTTCTAACATCCGGTATGGTGGACAACTCTTGAGCAATATGACATCACATGAGAAACCTCAATACAACAAGGCTTCTTTTTGAAACCAGAAGACTCGCCCCCAGTTAGCCATTAAAAGGAATGCAGGTTTAAGGCTTCAGTTTTCAGATCATAAAACTGTCAATCTTTTATCTACAGTCTATGGGAATTGACACTTTTGGATCGAGCCTCAAGTGGCCATCTGAAGAACTGCAGTTTTTGGCACTTGGAACCAGCTAGAGAGGAGCTCGCCTGCTACAGCAGCTATGACCTACCTTCCACAGAGACTTTTTTTTATATACCTCCTCCCGGATTATAAAGAGAACGCAGTGATTGTCTATATCAACAATAAGCCCAGTTGTCCTTGAGGCTTCTGCAGATAAAGAATAGAAGACATCAAACGGATGACGGTCAGGTAATTACACTTCAAAAAGGCTCCGAGCCTGAGCCTTCCAGGTTTATGAATTCGCACTCCAAAAGATCCATCACATGTATGCACTTGCACTATAGGCTCCACACTGAAGAGGCACCCGCAGTCACCAGTGCCACATACATTTACAGAGATGCATGTGCATATTGCTGGGCAGAAAGCGAAGGAACACAGGAAAACACACGCAGATACCCTCACAAACACACATACCAATTACAGACACAAAACAATAAGGAGAGAAAGACTGAGAAGGATAGAGAGCCTAATTGCTATGATTATAATCACCCACTCAATGAGAACAAAAGCTGCAATAACAATTATAAGTTGTTTAATGCAGATTTTGTGGAGAACTTTATTACAAACCATTTTACAGGAGATAAACTTTCCAGATCAGTTCCTTTAAATGTTATTCAGTTACTGCATATGTTTGGGGAATAAACGCAGCTGTGATTTTCAAAATGTCCTAAAAATAATAAAATAAAATCCTGCGACTGCGTTTGGACTACACATTTTCCAAACAAGACAGAGCCATCATCAGTAAACACAGCAGTCATTATATGTGGTGTATAATGAGATAAAAACTATTGTGTCTGCCTCAAACCAGCGTGCCCTCATTTGAATGGTGGCAGCTGGTCTGAGAGGCAGGGAAAGAACAAGGACATGGCTTTGACCTGGTTTGAATGGGAGAGCGCTAATTAGAACGGTGATTACTGGTTGTTAGCGCCGCACAGGGGACATGACTGAAATGATGTTGAGAGGGCCGCAGCCGGGGAGTTAACACAACAAGGGAGAAAGTGCTAGATACACAGAGGGAGAAAGAAACTGAACTGGAAAGAGAAAAGAGTAACAAGCAACAACCCAGGATGAGTGAGAAAGAACGAATGCAAAAGAAGGCAAGCTTAAACCGAGCTGAAGCCAGGAAATAAAAAGAAAACACAACGAGGGTGAGTGTATGAGGCAAAAAAAAAAAAAATAAGAGGAGGAGATCAAACATTTGTGCTGCCTAAAATCAGGAACAACCACTGCGACAGAAGAGGAGCTGTAAAAAGAAAAGAGGAGGTACAGGCGTTCCTTTCCCCCCACAATGAGCTGAAGTATTATTGTGGTTTTGGTAATCACCCAGCCATCACTGTGAAAGAAAACCCACTATTTGAGCACAGAGGAAACACAGATAAGAGACAGCTAACCACCTATTATCACAGAAAAACAACTTTATTTGTCGTCATATTAAAATATCTGTCTGAACAAGACACTCCCAAGCTTGGTTGGTAGAAATGAAAACAGTGTTTTGTTGTGCATTATCTGCATTTGCAAGAGTTTCAAAAGCTCTCAGCCTCTGAGATTCTCTCAGGAGAGATCCTTTGTTTGCTGTCCTAATGGTGAAAACTCAAGATGAGTGAGCGGGCAGGGGTCTAGCCTGGATTAAGATTTTGGATGGTCTCACGACGCTCTTGGTACAGAGTGTGGAAGGCCCGAGCTAAACTGAGGAGGGGCGCATCACAGTTTTCCATCTCCTTCTGTAAGAGGCAAACACAAACGCACAGTGATAAATGTCACTGTATTATATTAAAAAATAGGCTATTTTCTGCATAGTTCATCCTTGAGATATGGGTACTATTAATGCCCACCCTATCCCCAACCATTAACACTGTATATATTGTGATGTGTACAATACGCTCACTCACAGCTGATGTCTCGTGGTACTCCAGTCCCTGACTTTGGGCCCATTCCTTGGCCACAGATGCCTGGACCTCTCTTCTAGCAGACAGATCTGATTTGTTGCCCACCAGGACACCTGGAACACACGCAAACACAAACACACACACGGGTTCATAAACACAGATTCAAGCCAAGGTGATGCACTGCTTCTGTCTCCATGGAAAAAAAAAAACTACATTTGACTACAAGTCTCTAAAACATTAACTGAACAAACCACAAGCCTTCTGGAACAATGTCCTTGTTGAGCCTTGCTGCCACATATAAAATTACTGCAGATGTTAATATTAGTATTCTTTTGACCGTAGTGGTCCTGATTGATTTCCCTCCCTTTTTTTACAGTCAGTCTACCAGTATTTCATATGTTGTTTCATATGGTGTTACCTGGAACATGAAGACCTTGGCAGTGAGCACGGACTCGCTCCATCCAGCAGCTGCAGTTAGCAAAAGACTGCTCATTGGTCAGGTCGAAAACCAGGCACAACAATGAAGGTTCACCCCACTGTGGAAGGGAATGTGATGAGGTGGGAAATATTGGTTTTTATATATAGGGAATGAGGGAAGTGGGGCAGACACAGGATTGGTGCCACATCAACTTTCTTTCTACTTCTGTAACAAACTAAATAACATGTTACCATGACAGGAAGTGAAGCTCTGGATGATGAATTTCACTATCATGCAAATTTAAAAAAGAAATCTAGAGAACAAGTCTCACCAATTTCTCACAGGACTCCACTAATGTCTCCTTCCCTGCAGAGTCTATGATGTAGAGCTCCTGGAGGGGAAATGCAAGGAAAAAAGGAAAAGGAAGAAGTGTTGTTCATGGGATGTTTTCTTTTATAAGAACATTAATCTCAGACCTACAATGCTGCCAAATAGCATACTCAATTCAGATGAAGAAATAACAATATTACATGTCTGGGAAAGCTTCTTCCATACGAGAGATGGATTCCAATTGTCAGCATTTTAAAACTGGCTTTTAAATTAGACAAGAACTCGGCTGGGTGCCTAATACCTGGTGCTTCATTCAGCACAGTGTAGCCTGCACCTGGAGGAGACAAAGGTTGGACTCACCACGCTGTCATTGGTCGCTGGGATGTTGACGCACTTCATCAGCAGCTCCACACCTGTTGTCTGCCAAACAAACAAAGCTACAGATGTTAAATTTGTTACGTGAGGTAAAATTTAAAAAAAAAGGCACATGATTTTTCTTTGTCATAAACAATAATTCTTTCTGTCACATTATAGGTGTGCCTGTCCAAATACATTTAACACCTACAAAAGTTTTGGAGAGGAGAGGAGAGGAGAGGAGAGGAGAGCAGAGGAGAGGAGAGGAGAGGAGAGGAGAGGAGAGGAGAGGAGAGGAGAGGAGAGGAGAGGAGAGGAGAGGAGAGGAGAGGAGAGGAGAGGAGAGGAGAGCAGAGGAGAGAAAGTTGGTCATCAGAGTTACAGCTGGACAAGAAGCTGTCTAGTCTTATCATCAGCATTACTAATTATAAGCTCGGCTTAATTTGAAGGCAGTTCCACAGTCCTAGAATTCAAATTGTTGCCAAATCTTGCTGCTGTGTCTGTTACACTGATGCTTATTTTTATTAATGTCTTAAAAAAAAAAAAAAAAAAAAAAAATATATATATATATATATATATATATATATATATATATATATATATATATATATATATATATATATATATATATATATATATTTGCTTTGTGATAAGGCTGTAGCAAGTCTCTGGTCATTTGGGCATTCCCTACAAGCTTTTTTATACTGTATCTGCATGACTCACAATTCAGATACTCCTTATTTACATTATTGTGGGCCTTGGTGCAGGCATGCATTTCATGCACTGTCTGAAGAAAGCTGTTTTCACCTCCTTAGCCATCACTTTAAAACAGCTCTCTTCTGGTTGCCTGCAGAGGGTTTGAGCAGCAGGTGGGTGGGGCTGCTGTGCTCACAGCCTGACCTGTGTGTCTGAGATGATCATGTTTGGGACATCCACTACAAAGTCTGAACTTTAATCAGGACTACTTACACATATGCTGACCACACTGCTTGAAACTTGGCCATGTTTAACATTTAACAGTATACACTTGCTGGCCGCTTTATTAGGTACACCTGTTCAGCTGCTTGTTAATGTAAATATCTAATCAGCCAATCACATGGCAGCAACTCATTGTATTTATACAAAATGAGCATCAGAATGAGGAAAAAAAGATGATTTAAGTGATGCTGAACATGGCATGGTTGTTGATGCCAGACGGGCTGGTCTGAGTATTTCAGAAACTGCTGATTCACTGGGATTTTCCCACACAACCAACTGTAGGGTTTACAGAGAGCGGTCCGCTGCCGTTCTCTGGGCGAAAATGCCTGGCTGATGCCAGAGGTCAGAGGAGAATGGCCAGACTGCTCTAGGCATCAGTAACTCAAATAACCACTTATTACAACCGTTACAACCAGGGAAGTACAACACATTAAACGTTGAACCAATTGGGCTACAGCAGCAGCACTCCTGTCCCCTAAAAACAAAAAACTGAGGCTAAAGTTTAGACAGACTCACCAAAAATGGTCAATAGAAGAGGAAAAAAGGAGAAAAAATAAAGCACATTGTTATTTTTTTCAATCATGATGCCAAATTACAGTTATTTACTTGCATTACTGAATGGAAAAGTAGTTTTAGAGGTTGAATGTTATGTTTGAATGTCTGACATCTCACAGAAATCCAGTGTGCCGGATCAAATTTGAGTATAAAAACATGAATTCAGTTTGTTACTTACCCCATAAATAACAATATCATTTGCAGTTTTACACACGTTTTTGACTGATGTCTAAAATATTTATATTTTCTTGTTTTTATGGCAGGTGATCTAATGAATTTGTTAAGCACTGTATATTGTAGTTGTTTAATGGGAATAAATGTGTTAGGTAAACAGATGGTTGTGGTGGGAAGATGGTCGCAACAATACTGTCATTAATAGACTGTATAACACTGAATCTCACAGTTGGCTGGATAAGCTCTGAAACAATACTAGAGATTTGCAGTGAACTTATGAGCAGTCACCTAATGTTACAGTAGCATTTGGAGCCATACCGAGCTAATGAATGTATGTATCAATATCCAGTGTCCTTTTAGCAAACAGCTTATCCCTACTGTTATTTAGTGCTGGGCAGGTAGCTTACAGAGGACCTTGAGAACTTTTTCCTCTAAAGACAGCAGCCTGCTAAGCTATAACTTGTAAATGTTGAATATACATCACATAAAAGCAGCTGCAAATATATTTTAAAACAATAAGAATCACACAAAACTGGCTGTGCTGGTTGGTAAACTTTCCTTCTTCTTTGTAAGCTGGAGGCGGCAGATGTGTTTTTGAATCTGCCCCAATTGCAATTTAAGAAAAAGTGGCTATTTGAACTTTGGTCAAACTGTCTTAATGTAAGACAAACTGCAGAAAGTGGACACCTTTTAGAAATGAATACAGAGCAAAGAGAAGTAGCTGTTGAACTAGATAAAGTGCAGGCAGTAGAGGGGAAGGAGGATATGGATATAACTTCTGTGTCATCACAAATGCACCTTCTTTACAAGCTATGAGATCTAAAGAAATCCTAAATGGAGCGGATAGTTGCAGGCTGCCTTTCCCCCCACCAGCTACAAACTGGTATGAGATCAGTGGTGACCTTGAAGAAGTGAATCGAGGTTTCTTCACATCAGCATCTAACTCTAAATTGATCTGATCTCCTGAGCTCACACTTAACGAAGCACATCAAATGCAAGAGACCAAAATCCTGCAAACACACACACACACACACACGCTGTGAAAACTCACTGCCTCTGTGAAATACAAACACACGCACACCTCAGCCCAACATTTACCCAATTCATACACACGCAGAGTTCATAACAAGCATCTGGCTGTACGCGTACACACATACGGAGCATGCTGCAGTCCCACTTCAGAGCAGGCTAATGAGCTGGTGTGATGCATAGGAAGCGTCTCGCTGGAATGTCAATGAGAGCCTATTAGTAGCAAATAAGCTTGGAATATTGCTAACAGGCCGTCTGACATTTTCAAAGGAGGACGTGAGCAGAATGGCTGACAGCCTCGGCTACCCTTCAAAACCAAAAGTTGAAGAACATGCGGGATGACTAAACCTTCACAGCACTGGTTAGTCCAAATGAAAGAAACACACATTGTGTCCTGTTTCCATCACTAGTGAAATCTTAAAGAGAAAACACAGTTGTGTAATAGAAAATAAACAGGGATAATGGGTTAGAAGGGTCACCCAGTCACCCGTCCAAAGCTTTGCAGTCATGATATTTGTAAAAAAAAAAATTTACATTTTTTAAAAATGACACAAAGTTTTTTAAAAAAAATATGGTTTGATTTTTACAAATGAGACAACTTATTAACATTTTTAATAAACTGCCTCCTTTGTATGTTTGTATTACATCATAATTTTTATATTATGATTGATGTATTTAGGAAATTGAAAAGAAAGCGATGGGGTGCTGAATTAAAAATACTTTTTGCAGCAAAACTAGCTACTGGAAGAATCTGGAAACTGCTAATCAACTGCACTCGATTGACTGACCATCAAAAAGTGTGAGCACTTCTACAAAAGCAGACGTTTTGGCAGTTTGCTGGTCTGGATCATTGAGGTGTGTGTTAACAAAATGCTTCAATCTTCCCAGGAGCGTACATCCCAGCAAATTCAATCCCAGGTCAGACCATGCAATGCTCAGAGAAACTGCAAAAAACCAAAGAGCTGCATCTCAGACTCCACAGGCCTGCGTTAGCATGTTAAATGTTAAAGTTCACGACAGCACAATTAGAAAAAGACTAAAAAAGCATGGCTTGTTTGGAAGGGCTGCCAGGAGAAAGACTCTCCTCTCTAAAAAAGAACATGGCAGCACAGCTTAAGCTTACAAAGCTGCATCTGATCAAACTACAAGACTTTTAGTGCAACGTCCTTTGGACAGATGAGACCAAAGTGAAGATGTCTGGCTGAAATGCACATCACCAAACCCAGCAAACACACCTCTTTCCAACTGTCAAGTTGGCTTATTTTGCAGCTACAGGACCCGGGCACCATGCAGTCATTGAGTCAACCACGAATTCTCCTGTATTACCAAAGTATTCAAGTGTGAGGCCGTCTGCCTGACAGCTAAAACTTGGCCAAAATCGGGTCATGCAACAGAACAATGACACCAGCAAATCAGTCAAACTCCAGACCGCTGACTGAACGACTGCGGCAGGGCCTTAAGAGAGCTGTGCATAAACAAAATGTTCACAAACCTCACAGGAGACCAAAAGTCCTCCACCATTGTGGAGGTTCATGTTGCTGCTGCTAAAAGTGTTTCTACCAGCTACTGAATCACTGGGGTGTACATGCGAGACTGCACAGAATCCTGTGAAAACCTTTCTTCACATGACTGTATTAGTAACAAGTCTGGTTAATAATACAGTCATATGAACTAGAGTCTCACTGTTAAAATGTATATTGTAAAATGATGGAAATAGCGTTTAGAACAAAATCAAAGTCTCAAAGCCAAAAGTGGGGTTAAATTAGGCATCGACGCTAAGAGGAATAAAAAAGATGAGATTAGCTTTGGTTTTAAAAGCTCCTTTTTAAAAGTTAAAAGTGTGAACTGTAGCATTCAGCTGCTACCTGAACCTGTTCACTCACTACTTAAAACACATGCTATGCACTTTGTTTGAAATCAACTGGCTATTCTTACTGTATTGCCTGTAATGATGAAACAGGCCAATAAAAATGTGCAAAATAACACAACTTAGAGCAAAGTCTATGGAGTCAAAATGAAAGTGAGCACTAATGTGCTCAGCAGTCCTTCCAGATTAACCTGAGGATGGCACCAAATGGAAAGCTTCCTCTCAGGGGAAGCTCAGTAAATTATTTTTTCATATTTCTCATGCAAATACTGGACTAGAAGCCTAATTTGCATTTCACTATTACTACCAACTTGAAAAAACAAAGTAACTCCTGGATGAAAAATTCATAGTTTAACAGATTCAAAATTGTTTTGGTTTGTTTTTTTTTTTCCCAAAAGTGGAGTTCCTTTTGCATGAAGCACTTTGCACCAAGTGAGTTAAGAAATTAAAAATATTTCAACTAGCATCAGACAAGAGATTGGCTACAAATAGGTGTTTCAACAGTTGCATAGCAACAGCAAAGACTGTGACCAGCAATTTCCCATGAGCATTTCTTTCAGTGCATCCAGCTAATAAAGTGGTGTCAACTGGACACACAGCCTTAATTTACAAACGCAGACCTGAATTTACTTTCAAAGCAGTTTACGTTACTGAAGATTTTCACACAATTTCATCTGTATCATTTCTTTAGATATTTTCATGTTAGCCGTATTAATTGAAAAGAAGTCTTATGGCTTGCCTGGATTTCAGCAATCATGCATGCTAGGCCATAACAAATTGAAAAGGTAGCATGACTGCATTCCCTTTCTACTTTATTACTACCCTGCTAGTCCACCGTGAAGAGACACATGCAGCATCACAAATAGTGACTGTATTAAGCCTATGCAGTATGAATAAACTCAACTTTGTTGTTGGTGTGTGTGTGTGTGTGTGTGTGTTTGCTAGTTTAAGTACCTGTTCTGGTGGCTTTCCAGAATCCTGCTGTATTAATTATCGACGTTCCTGTCACCTCAGAAGCCCCAAAACTGCTGACACAGCAAGACCTGAACAATCACACGGGTGTGCACACACGCAAACACACACATTTGGCGCTTGTCCAGTAATTCACTCACCAACCTGTTCTGTCCAATAACCAGCTGCAAGGCTTAATGGCAAGCTCACTAAATGTGAGTGTGTGTGTACTGTGAGTAAACTGTACTAGTATGTATCCATATTCACAAGTGGACTGTACCTGCACTTCCTTACATTTGCAGTGCACTAGTCCTTTAGAACATTGAGGAAATCAGTGAGCAGCCATGCCCCGTATATCACAGAGTCACGTTAATGACATGGTTCCTTTCCTCGTGTAGATTAGCATAAATAATGCAGATTAGTCCTTCTCTGCATCAGCATTAATTGGTACATTGTGCTCTTGTGCACTTCAGTGATTCCTGTAGTAAAGACCTCTGCAGGTCCTTGAAAAGCTTGCAAGGAGTTCCACTACATGTAATATAAACATAATCATCATTGACTATTATTAGAAATGCTGATTTTCTATTGATGTGTAATTACATCTTCGGTGAAGTAAGTGTTTCATTAATCTGCAAATTCTACAGTTCTTGATGGATTGCGCAAATCGGTAACTGACTATATGTGATTAACTATGCACCAGTACCCCCTGTTTAACCGCTTTGCCTACATCTATAAATACATACAGAGCCTTCTAAGACCTTAATAGGTCTCAGGAAGGTTAATACTAGTTATCAGTACAAGTGTGCCTACTAAAGAAGCACATTTTGCCAATTACATGCTGATTAGCTGCTGCAGTCTCAGGAAGGACTGAACACCTGAATTCTGGAGCACTTCACAGCTCACAGATAAGGCTATTCCCCAGAAACTACTGTGCTGGCAATGAGCCAACATTACACTTGATGAGCTGCTCCTTCAAACCCAATTCACCTCACTTACCCAACCTGAATACAAAAAGACATGCCTGTGGCTAGTCACGGAGTACAGCCCAATCTGTAAATCCCTCAACAACTTGTTTTACAGCTCCATTCCTCTGCTGATTGTGTGAATGAAATACAGCACATCCCTACTGTTAGGAGACATGTTATGCTGACTACTCCACATACACTGCAGTATATCTGGCACTAAGTTTGCTTTCTCTGTGTTATGTGACAGTACTACACCAGGGGGCAGTTTCTCAGGCATTCTCAGGAGGTAGAGCAGTTCATCTGCTAGTCAGAGGTTTGGTGGTTCGATTTCTGGCTGCTCCAGTCTGAATGCCAAAGTACCCTTGGGCAAGATACTGAAACCTAAGTTGCTTGTACGAATGTGTCTGTGTGTGTGTGAATGAAGACATGTTGTGCAAAGTGCTTTGAGTGCTCAAGTAGAAAAGCACTAAGTCCATTTGCTGTTTGCTTGTGAACGCAGACATGGACAGCTGCAGATGCCACAGACAAGTAGTCATTCCTAACACACTTTTTTCAAACCTGCTTGGAATCTGCCTGACGGACCCATCCATAGTTGGTGCAAAAACCGAAGGGCAGCCAGACGTCCGCTTGGAGCCTCACATTCATCCTTTAACGACCAAATTAGTGACTTGGACCCAAGTGTATGCTCGATTTTATGCAGCAAGTATAATAGCTGCTCTACATAAACTAACAAAAGATAAACCAGACTGGCTTCTAAATGTAGCAGGGCTCAGTACTCACACTCATTGTTCAGTCAGGCTCAGGATGGTTTCCTTGGCCAAACAAAAATGGCTGACATGTCCTCAGAGCTGCATAGCTCCAAAAGGCTACTGCTCTCCCCGTAATAGTGTTAGCAAACAATTCAATTATAAGCCATGTTTTTCTCTGTTTATTCCTGATTGCTACTAGTCAAAATAGGTGTCACTACTATGGCAACATCAATCTTAGGGTCCCATTATGCTTGCAGTTCTCACATGGCACCTTCCACTGCTTTGGTGTTGTCAGCCAGCCGTGCACTTCTCGATTTTTGTAACCTGGTGCATTGCGTTGTTGCTGCTGTGGTCGGGTTGAAGACATGAGTGTACGATCGTACTGTTTTTTTTTCTACCATTATAATTATATATATCAGTACAGAAGCTCAGAGATGTTGCTTCTTCTCCTCTTATACCAGTGCTGATGCAGAGATTTTGTCTGAGTGGCAACACATATAATTCAAGAGAATACTTCAGCAGGTATTCGTGCCATAACAGTGAGTATACATGGATGTGGCTGTGTGCTGACATCACATCAGTGCATGAAGCGACCAAAGTGGCAAATGGAAACCTTAGACCGAGATAGCCTAGGGTCTAAATTTGTTGTTGTTGTTGTTATTTTAAATCAGTCTTTATTTTTGTGAAACAGTCTAACGTGCATTAGTTTAATCTATGAGCCAAAATTAGACTGGTCTAACCCTACAGATTAGTCTGAATTATGAGGAGTGTGTGAAACTCATCCCACTCATGGGATCAAACCATTCACTGACTACCTGCTAATGCACTCACCATGCTGTAATTCTTCTGGAAGAGAGTGCCATCACTGTAGAACATATGAGAAAGAGCACTTTTACCCACTGCAGCATCTCCTACAAACACACACACACAGACAGACAAAAGAATACAACTATAATAACATGCGCGTGTGCGTTTACAATGTAGTTTTTGTGAATTTGTCAATCATCCATTTGTCAATCAAACTGCTTCACTCGGCAGTGACTGGTTTGTGAAGGCTAAATGACTGTACCTGCAAGATACTAGAGACCCACCGAATATTATCTTTTACATTTAGAAAAGTATCAGTCATGTATTTATTACCAGTCCTGTAACAAGTAGGCTGAACATTATAAGAAGACCTTAAGGCTTTCGCTGCGGATGTTTCTGTATTAACTGGTTAGCTTTAGCCCCCGTTGCTTACATATCAGGTTGGGCTGCTTTGAAACCCTTACCGACCAGCAGACATCTCGCCCTTAACTTCACCATTACATGGGACGACCTCCAGTCTCTGCCAGGTAAAAATGCTCTTGAAGGTAAACGAGCTATATTTCACTGTTTATCCCTCCAAACACGCATCTAAATTTCCTTCCTGGAGCCTCGGGAACATGGACAGAAAGCGTTTCTTAGCAACCGGCCACGGAGTTGTTTCATTGGTCCAGACGGCGCGTACGTAATCGCGTAGTTGTGTTGTCATTGGCTGTTTGTGAGGCCATAGAGCGAGGTAAAGGCCACTTTTCCCCGGAGTGTGCCTGTTAGGCAAAGCTTACTGAAACAGCGTCCAAACGTAAATACCAATGTGTGTAACCGTTTATAACAGCACCGAGCAGACATGACGACAGATTGATGTAGCTTGCTGGAAAAACAGTGCAATATCATTTATACAGCCTGAAGGAGAAATGAAGTATGAAGTTCCTGCATTGGTCTAGTAAGCCCACTAGAGGGCGGAATTTATACACCTTCACCATCAATCATGGAGTTGGAGGTGGTGGGTGTTGGTAATGTTATACTGTTGTTTATTAATGTCGAAGCATTTCAGCATTGGTTTCATAAGTGCTCTCGTATGAACTAACCTTTATTTTTCAGTGCACACACCTTAATTGTATAACCTTTATTAATTAATTAGTTAATACTATGTTCCGGTTTAATCACTGTTTTCTGTCACCTTTCCCGCCCACCGTCGATAAACGGAGAGCGCGTGCCTCTCTGTAGTGGTCCCGTGAGTACATGCGCGCCCCCCTCGTAAACACTTACGCGTGTTCGCTGTTTTTTGCTGTTGTTTTGATGAGGAGCGCTCCGTCCGAGGCGTGACAGCGGAGGCGCGTTCACGGGGTCGCCACCGGCTTCTGCGCTGAGCTACGGAGGAAAGGCATCACCGTTACACTGTCACAAACCTGTCTTTGCCCGCATATCCACGAGACAACTGGGACATTAGAGGTTAAATTAAAACCAGCGACACGAGAGAGCGGGGCGCCGAGGAGACCGGGAAAGAGACGCGCATCCCAGCCGCGCAGAAGCAGGGGTGCTACAGTAGTGGTGGTGTTAGGAGCAGTTTCGGTTGCCCGGTGCTCCACACGCCCTGTGCCTTTGAGCCAGCAGCGGGGAGGAGAGAGGAGGAGGAGGACCATGGAGGGGATGCAGGCGTACGGAGCCGGGAAAGCCGGAGGAGCCTTCGACCCCGTCACCTTCCTCCAGCAGCCTCAGACCATTCTCCGCATAGTGTCTTGGGTGAGCGACCGCTCCAGCTGGAGAAATAAATAAACGAAAAATAACTTTGCTCTTAGATACAGAGTAGCTAAACAGGCCACCGCTTATTATTATTATGCATATGTACTGTCAAACGTGGGTTTGAGTTAGTCAACCAAGGGCCCAGAGAGGCTTCCCTTCAGTGTGGAGCTCCTGTAGATGTTGAAGGAAGCTATAACATGCTTTTGATGTGTTGCTTTATTTATGCGTTTCATGTTTTTACCTTATATTACAAATAATATTCTCATCACGCAGTGGGTTGATGGGCTACTAGAATGAGTCCTGATCGGTGTGCACCAAATTCACCTTCCACAGATAATACATTAGTGACCAGATGATGTTTTCTAATGAGCAGCAAATACTTTCATAATAAGTGATCACCCTCCTTATCCTGAGGAGGAGGGGCGCTAATGAAAAGGAACAGCAGCAGTAGGGGAACACCTTTAAGAAGCATAGTAAACAGATGGCAACAAAAGTCCCCAAAGTGGACGCTCCACCGCCAAGTGGCATTTTATAGGGTCAGAGTCAACTCCTGATGTGAGTATATTTGTTGTGGGGTTGTAGATTTTAACCCGCAGCTGCATCTTTTGTAATTAATATCAGCTTTAAGAGGAGTCAAATGCATTATATGGTGTTTTCATAGGGGAGCATCAAGCAGAATCATCTGGTTGCTGTACATTTACTATAGACGGTAAGGAAATAAATATACTCTACCACTTCATAAACTGTGGCAAGTGATGAATATCAGACACTGTCTTAAAAAAGTGACCCTTGTTTCACATGGGCAGCAATTAGGAGTGCATTAAGATTTCCTTTAATTTTTAATAAAAATAAAAAGGATCTTTCGGCAAACTGCAGCAGTGCAAAATACAGTGACTAGCAAAATGTGAGCCCTCAGTCTGTAAGGTAAAGCATGCAATATTTAAAGAACTTCCCACATTATACAGTGTGTCAGCAAGCCCTTATAAAGTCTTAAATGTCTTCCAGTTACATTTAATAAACAAAAAATAATTATAAAAGGCCTTAAAAATACTAAATTGGCTTTAATTAACTTTGTGTGGGTTTTAAATCTTTTTGCTGGGGTGCTGCAAGAATTTTCTGTACTATTTTCACCCCTCTGTAGCTATATTTAAATCATATAATTGTTAACCCTGTGCTTTATAGTTATACTGCTGCTTTTAGGCTGTTTATATATGTGTAAAATCAGTTAGCAGTAACAGTAGGTTGATAAGATACATTTACTAATTCAGTCATTCATAATAATACAGAAATCCCCCGTGCTTATGCCTGGGAGGTCCGTTTAGGCCCAGCAGGCTTTTGGGCTTTTAGGACACTGGTAGAAACACAGAAATCACAGTAATGAAGAAGGGTTTGCTAACCAGCCTGCTCAATAGTCTATGGAACAGGGAATATGTAAGTTTAATGACAAATGCATTGAGAATAATAAGTACTCTTGGTGGTTAAAGCCAGTGGCTGGAAAAACTTTCAAAGCAGACTGCTGTACATCAGAGGTGCTTCAAACCTGGAACAGTGGGATATTGTTTATTTTGTTATTTTATTATTTTTAACACATTTAGACAATATGTATAGAACTAATGCTCTACCACTCAGCCAGACACTGTCGTTTTAGCTCACTGTTCAATTTGAACTGACTACTTTATGTTCAATTAGAAAAAGAATATTTGCACTTTTAGTCTAAAAAAGAGGCTAAACTAATGCTTTTATGCCACCTCGATTCATGCAAAAACAGGAAAACATGCATGAGTCGTTTTCAATATAGCATTCATTAAAATGGTCTCACGTGTGACCAAAGGCACTTCCTGACCACAGCTGCGGGGACTACCCGAAGGCAGCAACCCTCTGGGGTGCTACCCTGAGAGCTACTTATCTTTCTTTCTGTTTACTATCAATAAAAAATGCTTATGTGACCTATTAGCCTGCTAAGCTAACTGAGCTACAGTTGTTGGGTTTTATCCGATCATGACAGTAAACTGAACTGAAAAGGAGTTTGAGAGCTGTTCTTGTGCGGAAGTCTCAAGTCACCCCTTATTTCTTTATATTTTTGCTAGGAAAATGGGAAATAGGTACAGCGATTTATTGAACTGTGCAAACATGCTTGGAAATATATATTATAAAAAGAGCTTGTACAATTGAAAGTCAATATCTGGTGTGATCACTTTTATTCTTCAATGCAGCTTTCTTGTAATTTCCTCAGAAAGAGTTCTCCAGGCTTCTTGAAGGACATTCAGATCTTGAAAATAGAAACCAAAACAGCAAATGTTTAGATCTTATTCCTAATAAAAGGGCTTCATGGTCCTCAGATAAGCTTTTAAGAAACTTTTTATGTGACAGATTGTTTCAGCAGTGAATTTCTTAAACATTTAGCAATTTTGCACTACTTCAGACTTTCAGTGATACTGAGACAATGCTTTACAGGCGTGCAGTGTCTTTATGACTCCTCATCTCATGCCCCGTCCTGAGGTGTCAGCAGAGCAGCAACATGTCTCCATAGTAACAGGCATAGCTGGGCTTGTGATGTTTGGTGTGATGATGTTCATACTGAGTCTGCAGCAGTCTGTGGGGGAGGAAACTATCACATACAGCACTGTAAAGAAGAATCCCTTAGTTCCTATGCCAGGTATATTTCCCAGTAGTACAGCTGTTGTGGCTGTTAGGGTGAAAAGGCAGCTGGCTTCAAGTCATTCTCAATGGAAGCTTCATTCAATGAAGTTAAAAATTGGCACATGCAGCAAATAAATGTGCTGGCCTCAACTTTTTTCAAGACTTCAGTGACCAGGGTAAAGCGTCAGCCGCTCACATGCTTCCAGATTTGCAGACATGCACAAACAGATGATGTCTCATGAAGCACTTTAAGCAGGTTTCTAGCTAGTGGTTGATCGTCCGGTGATGCGCCTTGCTGCGGTGTTGTCACACCGGGCTGAAACTTTCAGCAGTTAGCTAACAGAACCAGGCCAGTATCTGGGATGGAGATCCCTGAGACACTCTGTAAGGTGACTTTTGCATGGAAAACCAACATTAAGAATCAGGCAGCCCCCACTGAACACTGTTCACATGCTTTTTGTCTGGCTTCTGGTTCTCCTAAATCCCTACAAAGTTAGCATGACCCACAGAGCGAGAGTAACCACTTTACTGGATGAAACACCAAGCTGAAAGTGGAATTCTCCTTTAAACATTTGTTTAAGGGGGACGTCACTGCCAGAGAGGGAGAACAGTTTATGAATGTTGGTCGAGGATTCTCTGCCCTCTCTTTTCCATCTATCTCCCACTTGTTGTGACTCACGACAGCTGAATGTGGACGTGATAATGACGTGTGAGCCCGCCTCAGAGAGTCAGTCCTGCATTTTATTTATGAAGAAGATTGGATGGATGAAAAGAGGAACAGTGAACACAGAGACAGGTGCAGGGAAAATATCGTGTGCGTGATAATCTTCTGTTTGAGGAAATAAAAATATTTGGATTTAATTAAGCTGAACAGGGTCGACCTGACTTGCAAAATAAACATGACATTGTTTGCCTGTGATTCTACTTTGATGTGCGTTTAAAAGCGAATTACTTTTGAAGCTTGGATCAATTCTTGTTTGCTTTGACCGTAGTTCCTTAAATTCTGCTGCTGTTCAAGGATTCGGGTTACTGCAGGGGTAACATAAAACATCAAATCATTATACACCTAAATATGCTGTTCTGCTTTGTGCTCAACTCTGCTAGGGAAGCATTTTCAGAAGTCAACATGCCCAAAGCGGAGCTCCTGTCTGCCCTGCGGGGTGAAAGTGCTGATCAAAGTTCACCTTTTAACTCTCGAAAAAAGAAAGTGCAGTTTGCTGCGTGCGTGTGTGTGCGTGCACGCATGCATACGCTTTATATTGAAAGACTAAAATGGTTATCTCAAATCCCGCTGTACTTTGAGTGTTGGTCCTGCAACAGGCACCTCTGTTTACATAGACAGTGGTAATAGGACTCCTCGTGCATTCACCAGATCCTGCCTTTGAATTAAAATACTATCAGGAACATAAATGACATTTCAAAAGAGAATTGTCACAGTAATTTAGTTTTTCTTTAAGAAATTTCAAAACTCTGGTCAGAAATTGTCAAAACAACATTATAGCTATTTGAACAAACCATGAATATTATTACTGTCAAAACGGGCAAAAGATTACATTCAGTTATTCCTTAAAAACATGTTAAAACCTTTTAAATATCTGTTTTTAGGCTTAAAAGAGCTAAAACAAATACAATGAGAGATATACATACTCATCAGTACAATTATTTAAATTTAAATATGTCTTTAAAAATCAAACTGGGGTACAGATGGATTGAAAACTGCCAACAAAGTTGCTAAATTGTTTGTTTTAGCTCAGCCTAAAGTACTTTCTTCCAAGAATCCAGACTTTCTTATCATTTGTTAAAGTGGTTTTGAGCAGACCGCAGAAACCTAGTCTTAAAGTCTGACTGTGAGCTGCTCTGGAAAATTCAACTTTTCTCATATTTCCTCCCTAATTAAAACACTCTTATATAAACAGCGTGGGATAGCATTTTAAAATTAGCTGCGATGGCGATTAGCATTTCAGAGGTCAAGAGATTTTGTGCTTGATGAGTAACTATTTTGTATCACCAGCAGAAACACGTATGAGTGCAGGGCATTCCGTCAGCTCCTTGTTACTCACACTCACACACCCACAGAGTCCGTTAGTACCTACACGTCAAAATTCAGACAGTTTGAAAGCTATTTTAAGAAGCAAGTTGCATTTTTATGTTGCGTGCATGCTGTAGCTCTCTACATCCCAGTAGAACTCTTGTAGAATTGGAGATTCCTGAGAATTCTGAAAGAAAGGTGGAATTTGATAAATATTCTCATCTTTAAATGTAGCTGCTATAAAGTGTCAATTATAAGTTAGTTTTGATTTAAAGATCACAAGTAGGCCTTTTAAAATATGTTAAAATAGTGTGTGGGTACAAAAATGTTTTCCTACACGGACAGTAGTAGAAACATGCAAGCCAGCCACGGCTGTTACGGGGGTACAGAGGGTTAATCTGCTTGTAGTAAAAAAAGTGTGAACAGAAACTCTGCAGATGTTTGCATTAAATATTCATAAAGCCTAGAACCTAATGTCCTATCAATTAAGGTTGTTTATACATCCTTGAGATTGCTTTTTGGCCAGTGTCGCAACCATCCTAAACTCCCCACTGATAACAACATACTGCTGTAGAGAGATTTTATTATAAATCTTACCCTGTCAGTTCTCATTAGTGTATATAGGAGATTGCAGTGTAGTGGAAATCTTTTGCTTGTTATATTTCTCTGTTTGCACCTGATTTAATCTCAATTTAATCTAGTGTAAATGAAAGTGTACAATTTTATCAAGGCTTAGTTTCCATTGTTAGAGCATGGCAACTTGTAGCCACTAGGCCTCACACCTCTGCTATTTGTTTTAGTGACGTTTGAAGCATTTTTTATGCAAATACCTGACAATCAACATGGTTTGCCTTGAGACATTTGTGTAAACTCTCATAACTCAAAGTATTAAGATGGGACTCCACATATAACTGGTTGACATCGCTTTGGCTACGGCCAGCTTTTCTTTCATCCGTGGACTGGCTGAACACACAACAAAATTGCCCTTTCAGTTGCACTTGCTGTCGCCATTAAAAAAAGCAGGCTTGTAACTGAATGAGCAACAGTCCAGATTGCAGTTCCGCTCTCCCTTGATTCTGTTACGCCCGGCTTTACAAGATTGAGGGACCGTCTGTTTTTTGTTTTTTTTGCACTGGTACAAGCTTGTTTTCTGGGCTCGTCTGGTCATGTTCTCACTAACTGCCACCACATTTCAAATAGGAAGGAGATAATAAAGCAACAAAAAAAGAAAGAGAGATATCGAGGAGAGCAGTGTGTGTCTGTGTGTGTGTGTCTGTGAATGAGTGACTCGACAGAACAGACAGCAGAGTGCGGTTGTGCTCTGGACTTGTGATTCTGTCTCATTGTGTAGCCTTGGTACTGCAGTGGCTCTCCTTGAATTGTACTTTGACAAGGTCTCCTGTCTCTCTCACTCTCTCTCTCATTACATGAGCAGCTGCTGCCATGGTGACAACAGCAATCAGGTATCCCCAGTCTGGACCGACACGCTGCAGCAGACAATAAGCCCACACACACCCTCGCGCGCACACAGGATGTAATATTCTTCAACAGTGATCCTGTATTATGCAGGAGATAGCTCTCCGCCCCCCCACCCCTGTTACTTTTACTGATCATTCACTGCATTTGCTTTGTTTTGTTCACTTCAGGTCAAATCACATGGAAAACAAATCACAGAAATTTACAAGTTCTTTCTGGGGGAGATCTGATTGTGTCTGCATCAGCAGCAGCATCTTCTCTGTCTGTAAATATATCATGATGCTGGGCAGCAATGGCCATTTCCTTCATTTTTTTGCATTTATATAGTGGATTCATGTCACTGAGAGCACAGTATACACTTCAAATACAGGTACTACAATATGCTGCTGAAATGTTTCTTTTTGCACATTGTTTTAATCACTGCTGGGATAAATAAAGGGTATTGATGTTAGGAGGTTCAATACTCGCTGTGGCAGCTTGACATCTTAATAGTCCTGAAAGCATTACAAACACCTTTAGTCCTTTCTCCTGTCTGTTTAATGGGTTGGTGTGTCTTAGGGTGTGGTGCTTACAACATAAACAGTTTTGTTTGCTCAGCCTTAACCTTAAAGTTGACTTTTCTCAACTCTATGTCAGTATCATTGGCCTGTGACAGCAAGGATAGGCTCCAGCCCTCATGCAACCCTAAATTGGATAAGCAGTTAGGAAAACTGATGGATGGCTTTACTGCCTGCAGCACACAGAGAAAAAAAAATAGCTGCAATGTGCACATGTATACACATAGCAGAACAGCAGTAACCATTAACACCGGATTGCTCAGTAGTGATGGGAATTCCGGCTCTTTTCAGAGAGCCGGCTCTTTAGGCTCGGCTCCCAAAGAAGAGCCGGCTCTTTCAGCTCCCAAATGGCTCCTTAGATTTTAATTTAAAAAAAAAATAAAAGTGTAAAATGAATTACTAATGTAAAAACATACAATTAGGCCTATATCAAACATTTCTTTATATACTCAACATATAATAGAGTGCTCCAAATACAAATTATAAAACAAAACATTGGAAATCAGAAACACAAAGGGAGTTGATCCTGTTTCTCCTGCCTGATGACCTGCCCTGTTTTGTTCTTCTAATTACACTGAGGGATGAACAATTCCTATACAGTATACCTATGTAGGTTGTTTCTGCAGCCTGCTCAATATTAAATTTTAAATTCGCAGTCTACTCTCTATCAGAATAATCCTTTAACGCCAGGCGATCGCTGCTGAATCTCGGGTTTCCTGACCTTACAATGCGCGAACAGCTGATTAAGATATAGCGTCTCACTGCAGAGTCAGCTGGTCAAAGGAACTTGATCAGCTGGCTTTTCAAGGTAACTCCGCGACCATTCGTGCTATCGGAAAAATTCAAAGGGTTCCTGAAAGCTCAGAAATTGCACTTCACAGTCATGTAGTGGTATTACGATTTTTGTGACCGGAAGTCCGCAAATGCCGGCACTTTTGAAGTACGCTGTTTCTTACATGTTTGGAGGTAAAAGGTTAAAATGTTTCCAGTCTTTGCTACGCTTTCCGTCACTCAGTTTCCTCACCGTTCCCGCGTGTAGCCTCTATGTAACTCGCAACTTCCTCTGGCTCTTTCCTGTCTCCGAGCGCATTTTGCAGGAGCCCCTCCCTCTCTGGTGTTTGTTTACTCACTGTGCAGTGTGTCCGTGGACCCTCCCCTCCCGCTCAGTGTAGACGATCATATGCTACCATTCATCTTAACCAATCACGTGCGGCTTCCACAAAAAAAAAAAAAAAACGAAATGAAAAAAGAAACGGCTCACTATCGGGAGCCGGCTCCTAGAGCCGGATCGTTCGTGACCGACCCATCACTATTGCTCAGGGTCCAGTTATGTGTGATTGAATACGTTGTAATAAAGCAAGTCTTAGTTCTGGATGAATCCTGAGATGCTTCATTTTCAGATTAACCCGTTCCACGCTGAGTGGGCATTGCTCATTTTTTGGGAGGCCTGAGCACTGAAGTACCTTTACCCTGATCATCTAGAAGCTAATCAATGATCCCATGGTTTTGACAATTGCAAATAATAGGCCACATGAGTTATCTATGCAACTTCTGTGGGACCTTCATGCAGATCTGCAGCATCGCCACCTGGATTCACTCCATTAACTTATTTTGGTCCTGTAAGGAGGTCAGTGTCTCACCTCTTCTTACAGAGCTCCCAGATTTTGTGTCGCCCACTCAGCATGAAGGGGGTTAATCTGAAAATTAGGCATAAAATGTTCTTTTCCAGTCATCTTACACCATTATCATGTAATATAATCAGATGTGGAGATGGTGATTTCCCAGACATGAGCTGATCTGGAGTTACTCTTAAGCTCTGAGGGCAAACAGTCCTATGTGAAAGTGGGACAAACGCCACATAAGAAAGAGGGGGTGGTAGTTGCTCAAATAACAAAACTGAAAAAGAAGCCAAGATTCCTATCCTGCTGCTTTTGCTCTTAGTTTTGCTTTGTTTTACTCTTTCTTTTTTTTTTTCCTCAGGTGAAGGCACCTGAACTATGAAATGTGCTGGTTTACAACTTTAATTTGCGAGTGTAAAAATATTGCAAAAATAAGTTTAAATCTGTGAATCAGTGATTCAGCAAAGATGAGAAACTTTTTTTTCAGCATTTTACAGTATTTATTCCTTGAATATGGGCACACCGTGCTGAAATGGCAGCCACAGAGACTGGGACATTGCTAGGTCATTGTGTGTGTGTGTGTGTGTGTGTGTGTGTGTGTGTGTGTGTGTGTGTGTGTGTGTGTGTGTGTGTGTGTGTGTGTGTGTGTGTGTGTGGCTACTTCTAGTACAGGATTTTGTGAGGTACAGTGAATGAATAGCGGGGTGACATGAGGCCCAGCTCAATTGTCTGGTTCTTACAATGGAAGCAAAAAGGCCTTTGAGCCAGCACAACAGCAGCTTTAAATCATTAACAAACAGCCAGATTGGACTGATGTGATTTAGGTCTAGGCAGCAGCTGATATGGGTCTTTGTGGGTGTGTACGGGTGTGTGTGTTGCACTGCAGCAATCACGTGTATTTCTCAAATATGAGAATTTCTGTTTAAAGCTCTAAAGAAAGACTGAATGGCGAGACACAAAGCAAGAATTTAAAAGGGAGATTCTGGAGGAACCACATGCATTCACGCATGCATGCACACAATTTCAGAAGCATGTGCTTGCGCACGCTCACACACATACACACACACACAAATCTTGTAATCAGTATTCTTAAAGGACAATTTGTGAGTGACCCTCAGTTGGTCATAAGACCAGAGACTACAGTGCCTGCTTTCACCACCTTCAGAAGCCTTGTGATCTCTCTGCAGATTCAGTAGGGTGGGGAAGCTTCTCTTTGCACAGACACTCACACACATACACCTAAAGAAGTCAAGTCACATATGAAACCGTGTTACACGCTTCACTTGTTATGGTTTCTAAGCACGTGGGAAATGCTTGGGTGCAGAAACTTCATGTTTCATTTGTTTTTTATGCATTTGTATGTTTGATTCTGTGTTTTTATTTCTTAAACGTGCATGTAAGTTAGTGCATATCTTGCATATGCACTAACCGTGCATGGAAAAGATATGCTCAAGCTCAAGTCGATACAAGCCCCACTGGACTTTTGCTTCAAGCCTGAGAAAAAGCTTTGTAATTCAATCTGCCCCCTGCCATGTGGCACCAAATACAATTGTGACCCTGAAGACAGTGTGCGTTTTCCTGCTTAGTGAACTAGGTCATGCCAAAACTAGTGACGTTCCTGATGACTAATTTATTAGTCGATTAAACAAGGATAAAAAAAATTAGACAGTGGGGCAATGGTGTCCCAGTATTTTGTTGTCCAGTTTTGGTGAGTCTGTGTGAACTGTAGCCTCAGTTTCCTGTTCTTAGCTGAGTGGGACTTGTAGTACCAAGTGTGGACTTCTGCTGCTGTGGCTCGTAGTCAAGATTTGATGTTTTGTGCTTTATGCTCTTCTGCATCTTTTGGTTATAATAAGTTGATATTTGAGTTAGTGTTGACTGAATTTCAGCTCTGAGCAGTCTGCCCATTCTCGTTCTGTACATGCAGGTTCATCAACTGTCACTTGCTGAGTACCTTTGAAATTCATCTCTACAGTCACCAGTTACCTACATAGCTGCAGGTAACTGGTGACTGTTGAGGCCTCAAATTATAAGTGACATTATGTTGAGCATTATTAGATTGTTTTAAACAATAGTTGCATAAATAACAAGACAAAGCTCAAAAGTAAAAGTCATATCAAGAAAGTTAGAGTTGATTATTTTTTTTAGTTGATTATTTTTATTTAAAAAATAATTAAAAAAAAATACTACTAATGCTACTACTAATACTACTACTGTAAGAAGAAGAAGAAGAATAACAAGTGAAATAACAACAATACAACTAATACTGCTACTAGTACTACTACTAATAATAATAATGAAAACAAGAAGAAAAATGAAAATAACCAGAAACCCCCTATGAGCAAGCACTTTGGCGACAGTGGGGAGGTAAAACTCCCTTTTAATAGGAAGAACCCTCCGGCAGAACCAGGCTCAGGGAGGGGCAGTCATCTGCCGCGACTGGTAACTATCAAGTAGTTAATCAAACAAAAGTAAATAAACAAAACACAAATAAGTAAAGAAATAAAAGAGCTTAAAGACCAGGCGTCTCGGCATGTGGTTGAGGTGTGCTTTGAGCTTGATTCTGCAGCCAGGGGTGCTGCTGAATCTCTTCTAAGGTGGCCCGCTCTTTTGGTTCTAGAGCTAAACATTGCTCCAGAAAGTTCCGGCAGTCTGATTAGAGAGAGGACAGAAAACAAAGCGAAGATCAGTAAACTGCAGCAATCTTTTGGAAATTGTAAGCAAAACATTTATACAGTGTCAGCACCAAAACAGCTATTCTACCATTGTCTCACCTTGGGAGAGGTCATTGTTAAAAGAAATGTTCCTACGGAGGAACATGAAGGTGGTGAAATAGTGGTCTTTGTCCAGCATTTTGTAAAGCAGCGTGCCAAGCTGCCAGACTGTGGTGGGGGCAGCCTCATACCTCCCACATATGAAAAACTCTGGAGGGGCGTATGCTGAGGTTCCTGCAATGCACAGACAGAAAGGAAGGATGAGGAACAGGTTCAGACTGAAATCACAATCAACACTCTGCAGAGCAAAGGCTGAATCAAGGGCAGTAGCCTGATGTCATACCAAGGAAGCTGGTGAATGGCTCTTCTTGCACCCAGCAGCCACATCCAAAGTCGATGACCCGCACTCGCAGGTCACTGGAGCTGGTCTCAACGAGCAGGTTTTCAGCCTTGATGTCGCGATGAAAGACTCTTTTGGTGTGCATTTTTATGGCTGCATCCACCAACTGCCTCATGATGTTCTGAAACACAAAGAGGACAGTCAGAAAGCTGAAGAAGGGACTCATTTCCGTCAGTGTGGCAACTATCAAACAAGCTCTGTGGAGCTTCTCTGGGCCGGACTTAAGTACCTTAGCAACATGCTCCTCCAGGGGTCCAACATTGTTCTGCATGTAGGTCAGCAGGTTCACACAGGGGACTGGTCTTTCCATCACCAGGAGGACCTCCTGCTCTAGGTCATACCAGTCCAGTATTGAGACCGCTGCATGAGTGCCTACTGACTCTGGTCCACCTCCGACTTTTATCATAAGGAGAACCTCCAGTGGGACCACGTAGGTCTTCCCATTTATGACCTAAAGAAAAGAAAAGTGAATGAGTGCATGAGTTTTTCTGTCTGGTTTCCTCACAAACAGCAAAGCTACAGGAAGTTGAAACATTTTTAAACGTTTAAATCACTCACCACTTGATTCCGCTCCACATCGTCTTTTTTGATGTGTTTGATGGCCACCTACAGATCAGTCAGGAGTACTTTGGTTAGTGCAGGGAATGGTGGCAATGTGCAAGACATATAAGAATGTGTACGTTATACTCACTGGT
Source organism: Archocentrus centrarchus (assembly GCF_007364275.1). Taxonomy (NCBI): domain Eukaryota; kingdom Metazoa; phylum Chordata; class Actinopteri; order Cichliformes; family Cichlidae; genus Archocentrus; species Archocentrus centrarchus. The sequence goes on from NC_044346.1 coordinate 7,257,039, forward strand.
AAGTAGTCGGCCTTTCTCTTCCCAGCAAGAACTGAACCGTAGCCTCCTTCTCCAAGCAGGTAATCCTCCGTGTACTTTGCTTCAAAGTGAGCTACACAAACACAGATACAGGTTTTACTGTTGTAAATAGGAAACGGGCTGGTTCTTATATAGTGCTTTTCTGCTCTGCTTGAGCACTCATAGCACTTTATACCACATACCTCATCTCTAATCCCCCTCACTTGCTTACCTACATGGAAATATGTAATGACGTTATCTTGAGATTAATAAAAAAAACAGTTTTCAGCTTTGAACTTATGTGTTCCTTTTCTCACCTGCAGGATACAGCAGGAAACAGTTAAATTCAGACGTTTGCACAACTAGAAATACTCTGGTTTATTTGAAGGAGCTGACAGGAAAGAGCGTGCAGAAGGAAGCACAAAAGCTCCACAATTGCTAGCTGTCAGGTCTCACCTAGGCTCACGTATCATTAACATAACTTTTCTTAAACAAAAAGAAAATACCACAATATTCCCGTCATCTTCCAACTTCTTTACACACAGCTGTATCGTGGAATGTATCCAATCGTACACATTTGTGTCTGTGTATGTTACACATACACAGACACCCTTACACATACTGTGTACGCTTGCTAGAGTGATGTTAAAGAGGGCGGCCATCATGTAAACACTCAGCATTTTGTGTCAGTCATAAAAAGTGTCCATCAGCTGCTGAGCAGCTCTGCCTCAGATTTTAGAAAAGCACCTGGAAGCTGAACACGGCTCCAAAATAGTGTTGAGGAGGAGACTGATGCTGTGCTCCAACTCAGAAATGATTGTTTGACTTGTGAAATATTTGCATGTTTGTACTGCTGCTTACTGACATTTGACCGCAACACTATGAGCCCTGAAACTGACATCTGTTTGCATCAAATTATTATGATTACTGTTAGTGAGAGAAATTCAGTGAGGGTAAATGTGGCAAGTGTTGATGGGAAAAGGCTTAAAACCTGCAGGCTAATAGAGAAATTGCAAACCTGACTAAACAATGCAAGCTTAAGCTCACTGTTACTATCACACTTTCAGCTTACCTCTGTCACGTGTGAATGGGAGGAATGCCTTCCCACTGCTTGGTACGGAGGCTGATGGGCTGCTGCAGCCTGGGGAGGGGTCACGGGCGCGCTTCCTGTTTGCTCTCCCAGGAGTCTCTGATTCCGGCAGCTTCTCAGCTCCGTCCTTCTCCTTCCAGTTAGCCCCCCTGATGGTGTCACTGGAGTTTGTGCAGCTGGGTTCACACTTGAGTTTTTTTCCTGGTGTCCCCCTTTCAGTGCTGGCCTTCCTTTTGCCACTTTTTGCTTGGACAGCCTGGAATGCCAGCTGAGGGGGTCCGCTGGCACACCTCCGCCTTTTTGTGGGGGACTCTGGCATTGCGCTGGCCTTCCTCTTTGCAGGCATGCTGCGATGCTCTCCCAAGCTGTTTTTGGGTTTGGTGGTGATATCACAGCTCTCTACAAATGAGATAAAACCAGTTATTATCAAGCTGCGTGTACTGCAGTGATTCCTTAAATCTATCATCAGACTGTGTCCAGGAAGTCTGGGTGATGTTCAGTGTCATCAAGTTTTAATGTTCAACATTTTAAAAATCTAAAATAAATCAATCAGTACAAAAATAAATGACAGCTACAGTCTGGAGAAAGACTGCAGTTTAGTTTGAGGACACAACCACCTGTCTGCAGGCACACATTCTACAGCACATCCAGCAGCACTGCGTTTACACACATGTACACTTACCCAAGTACTACACTTAACAATTACTACACTTAAAATTACTCCAGGTCTGTACTCAGCCTACTTTCTCCACCTTCTGCTACACCATCACATGAAGCATTTAGCATTGTAGAAGCTACTTTAAGAGGAAATGACCTCGACAGAGACACTAAGCTGCTGCTTGTATGTAATTGTAAAATATAATTAGTGCACACAAGTGTTTTTATTCTTTAACTTGAGTTGAAATGTGAACACAGGCCGTGGTGACGACACTTTAAACAGGTTACTGACTCTGATGGCCGAGCTGTGGAATCACAGCACCATCATACTGCAAATAAACTGCATTTCATTAAAACGTGAAGAATCTAGCCGTGAAAATACATTCGATCTGTTTCCAATAACATTCAGAAGGTGGATCTTAAGACAAAAAAGAGGAATGCAGCTTACTGCACTAAAACCAGGGAAAATGAGCCGAACTGCAGAAAATACTTCAAATCATTTGCATTGAAAAAATTTTGAATGCACTAGCAGATGTTTTTCAAAGCAACTTTAAAAAAAAGGCTCCATGTGAAGCTTTATGCAGGAGCAGCTGACTCACCTGAGTTTCTCTGAGAAGCCGCAGGACTAAGGACATTGATGGTCTTAAAAGACATTTTGAATACTTGAAAATTTTCCAAAACACGCCGCCGCAAATATTCAGATGTTAAATTCAGCTGCTTCGATCTTGCTTCTGTGACTGTGCAAGTGAAGTGTGTGTTAAGTGCTGTGTGTTGACTTTGATGTCCAAGGTTCCATTCCATCTCTTTGTGATATCACTCTGTGATGTTCTTCTATCATGTCTTTCTATGAGGGCAAAGAAGAGGCTGAACATTCCAAAATAAGAATTTTTTTTTAAAATTAATAAGGCAGTCAAAAGTTAAATCAAAACTCAAAAACATGTTGGGTTCCCTTTTCAAATGTCTTACTGTGAATCCCCCATCACAGCCCTATGAGAACTGAGCACATATAGAAATACTGTACAGACAGTGTACCAATACTAAATCCTCTTATGCTAACAGTTTCCACCAACCTAAGTTACCTCCCCAACTGCCTGTGTTCCAATAGCTAACAATAGATTTGTATTCTCATATCAACCAACACTTCAATCTGCTGACAGTTTTACTGTTTCTAAAATGTAAACAAATTGAAAATGGGACCCAGTTCACTCTGACACACTTGGCTTCCTCTATCCTGGGGTTACAGGACTGCTGGTTTGCTGTATTCTTCATGTCAACAAATCCTATCCAAAGACCCACTGAACAACAACGGGGCTCAGTGACAAAGTTTGGAAGCATAAGCAATATCTGTTAATAGACTGCTGCTTATGGCATTTTCATGTTATTTGTTATCAGTACAAAAAATATAGAAAGTCCCCAACCTCACAGTTCAACTGTATACCAACCATCAGCTGAAATACCACAAATAAAAATGGTACACACAGTTAACACTTTCTATTCACTCCTAAAGCTGATCTGAGGAAGCATTTCTCAGCATCTGTCATTTCTATGTGCCAGTGTCAAAATAAAATGTTAAAACTTTAATCTTCCTAATTTAAGAATTCAAAAGCACATTAGATAGCAATCTGATGGGACCTGCACAGAGCCAGTGATGTTCTGCAATGGAAATAGTTCCAAATTAGGATGAACTGAAGATTTAGCTACACAAAGGGTGAACACACATTAAACACTACACAGGAATAATGTTCCAGTCTACCTGCCATATCTTGTTCCTTCAGATAGTTTCTTTTTTTTTAGCCCTTGAGCCTTTGTTGAGGCTGTTCCCCTCCATATATATGCTTTTAAAGTCTGATGGGAAGCTCAAGTCCAAATAAAGCATTTTGCATGTCTCCCAATGTTGTGAAACACCTCTGAAGACGACTCCAGCACCTTCCAGGTCATCTGTGGGTTCTGCATGTTCACGTTTCACAGGGAAACCTCGTCACTGCAGCTTCTTGGTTGTCCTCAACATCCTCAAAAACAGAGCAAAAGAACCTTTAGTCCAAACATCAGAAAAAACATTTAACACATTTGCCAATTCAACATATCAAGCTGCTGTTCATATGTTGGCATCTCTGGTTAATCATGCACATAAAAAAAAGGTTTTATTAAAAAAATGAAAGCTGAGAAAATAAGCAGCACCATGGATATAAGCAGCAGGCTTTGACCACACAAGTACACACATCAAAACAGTGAAAGCAGTGGCACATGCTTGTTTTTAATGCACTTTGCTGCCTCTCTTTTCATTCAGATCATTTTTTTTTCACATGTTTAGGTTAATTGGTGAATTAGAAATTCTTTATTGTCATTTCCATGCAACAAATTTCTGTTTGACAGCTCTCCCTTTCTTCACGGCAGCATATGAATGGGAACAAGATATAAATTGCACACGTAATAAATAAAAACAAGAACAAAAACAGAAACAAGAAAAGAGCAACAAATATAAATATTGCTAAATGTAAATAGCAACATAAATGAGGTAATACAGGCCTAAATGTCCATAAAGTGTGGATGTGGGTAAGGTGCAGAGTGAAGTCTGTGCTCCAGCTAACAGCAGAGCTTTCACGGCTCTTTCACGGGGAAGGAACTGTGTTTATGTCTTTCAGTCCATGCCCTCATGACCCTGAGCCTGCCAGAGGGGAGGGTGCCAAAAAACATTGTCCAGGGTGTGTGTAATCCGACCTGATTTGTTTCTGCTCTTTTTTGTCAGTCGGGCAGAGTGAATTTGTTCCTTGGATGGGAGAGGGGCAACAATGATCTTTGCTAAGTCTTAATGAACCGCTGCAGGTCTTTTCTCTCCTCTGAGGTGCTTCAGTTCATAGCTTCAGTTCTTTGAGGTTTGCAGCCTTCATCCCACCACAGCATTCAGTCAGGCTGAGGTCTTCTTGCTTCTGTTTCTAATTTTAAAGAGTCTGCTAAGTCTGAGATGGAGCTTTTGGCTTTGTTGCAGTGAGCACTGCGCGGTCTGAGCTTCGGGTGAATTTGCTGGGACTTCCACTCCTAGATTGTGGTATTGTGTTAACACATGAATGCTCCAGACCAGCACACTGTAAACATTTATATCACAGTAACAGCGTTACAAACATTTATAAACATTTATAAACTAATTTATTAGTCGATTAAACAAGGATAAAAAAAATTAGACAGTGGGGCAATGGTGTCCCAGTATTTTGTTGTCCAGTTTTGGTGAGTCTGTGTGAACTGTAGCCTCAGTTTCCTGTTCTTAGCTGAGTGGGACTTGTAGTACCAAGTGTGGACTTCTGCTGCTGTGGCTCGTAGTCAAGATTTGATGTTTTGTGCTTTATGCTCTTCTGCATCTTTTGGTTATAATAAGTTGATATTTGAGTTAGTGTTGACTGAATTTCAGCTCTGAGCAGTCTGCCCATTCTCGTTCTGTACATGCAGGTTCATCAACTGTCACTTGCTGAGTACCTTTGAAATTCATCTCTACAGTCACCAGTTACCTACATAGCTGCAGGTAACTGGTGACTGTTGAGGCCTCAAATTATAAGTGACATTATGTTGAGCATTATTAGATTGTTTTAAACAATAGTTGCATAAATAACAAGACAAAGCTCAAAAGTAAAAGTCATATCAAGAAAGTTAGAGTTGATTATTTTTTTTAGTTGATTATTTTTATTTAAAAAATAATTAAAAAAAAATACTACTAATGCTACTACTAATACTACTACTGTAAGAAGAAGAAGAAGAATAACAAGTGAAATAACAACAATACAACTAATACTGCTACTAGTACTACTACTAATAATAATAATGAAAACAAGAAGAAAAATGAAAATAACCAGAAACCCCCTATGAGCAAGCACTTTGGCGACAGTGGGGAGGTAAAACTCCCTTTTAATAGGAAGAACCCTCCGGCAGAACCAGGCTCAGGGAGGGGCAGTCATCTGCCGCGACTGGTAACTATCAAGTAGTTAATCAAACAAAAGTAAATAAACAAAACACAAATAAGTAAAGAAATAAAAGAGCTTAAAGACCAGGCGTCTCGGCATGTGGTTGAGGTGTGCTTTGAGCTTGATTCTGCAGCCAGGGGTGCTGCTGAATCTCTTCTAAGGTGGCCCGCTCTTTTGGTTCTAGAGCTAAACATTGCTCCAGAAAGTTCCGGCAGTCTGATTAGAGAGAGGACAGAAAACAAAGCGAAGATCAGTAAACTGCAGCAATCTTTTGGAAATTGTAAGCAAAACATTTATACAGTGTCAGCACCAAAACAGCTATTCTACCATTGTCTCACCTTGGGAGAGGTCATTGTTAAAAGAAATGTTCCTACGGAGGAACATGAAGGTGGTGAAATAGTGGTCTTTGTCCAGCATTTTGTAAAGCAGCGTGCCAAGCTGCCAGACTGTGGTGGGGGCAGCCTCATACCTCCCACATATGAAAAACTCTGGAGGGGCGTATGCTGAGGTTCCTGCAATGCACAGACAGAAAGGAAGGATGAGGAACAGGTTCAGACTGAAATCACAATCAACACTCTGCAGAGCAAAGGCTGAATCAAGGGCAGTAGCCTGATGTCATACCAAGGAAGCTGGTGAATGGCTCTTCTTGCACCCAGCAGCCACATCCAAAGTCGATGACCCGCACTCGCAGGTCACTGGAGCTGGTCTCAACGAGCAGGTTTTCAGCCTTGATGTCGCGATGAAAGACTCTTTTGGTGTGCATTTTTATGGCTGCATCCACCAACTGCCTCATGATGTTCTGAAACACAAAGAGGACAGTCAGAAAGCTGAAGAAGGGACTCATTCCCGTCAGTGTGGCAACTATCAAACAAGCTCTGTGGAGCTTCTCTGGGCCGGACTTAAGTACCTTAGCAACATGCTCCTCCAGGGGTCCAACATTGTTCTGCATGTAGGTCAGCAGGTTCACACAGGGGACTGGTCTTTCCATCACCAGGAGGACCTCCTGCTCTAGGTCATACCAGTCCAGTATTGAGACCGCTGCATGAGTGCCTACTGACTCTGGTCCACCTCCGACTTTTATCATAAGGAGAACCTCCAGTGGGACCACGTAGGTCTTCCCATTTATGACCTAAAGAAAAGAAAAGTGAATGAGTGCATGAGTTTTTCTGTCTGGTTTCCTCACAAACAGCAAAGCTACAGGAAGTTGAAACATTTTTAAACGTTTAAATCACTCACCACTTGATTCCGCTCCACATCGTCTTTTTTGATGTGTTTGATGGCCACCTACAGATCAGTCAGGAGTACTTTGGTTAGTGCAGGGAATGGTGGCAATGTGCAAGACATATAAGAATGTGTACGTTATACTCACTGGTAAGTAGTCGGCCTTTCTCTTCCCAGCAAGAACTGAACCGTAGCCTCCTTCTCCAAGCAGGTAATCCTCCGTGTACTTTGCTTCAAAGTGAGCTACACAAACACAGATACAGGTTTTACTGTTGTAAATAGGAAACGGGCTGGTTCTTATATAGTGCTTTTCTGCTCTGCTTGAGCACTCATAGCACTTTATACCACATACCTCATCTCTAATCCCCCTCACTTGCTTACCTACATGGAAATATGTAATGACGTTATCTTGAGATTAATAAAAAAAACAGTTTTCAGCTTTGAACTTATGTGTTCCTTTTCTCACCTGCAGGATACAGCAGGAAACAGTTAAATTCAGACGTTTGCACAACTAGAAATACTCTGGTTTATTTGAAGGAGCTGACAGGAAAGAGCGTGCAGAAGGAAGCACAAAAGCTCCACAATTGCTAGCTGTCAGGTCTCACCTAGGCTCACGTATCATTAACATAACTTTTCTTAAACAAAAGAAAATACCACAATATTCCCGTCATCTTCCAACTTCTTTACACACAGCTGTATCGTGGAATGTATCCAATCGTACACATTTGTGTCTGTGTATGTTACACATACACAGACACCCTTACACATACTGTGTACGCTTGCTAGAGTGATGTTAAAGAGGGCGGCCATCATGTAAACACTCAGCATTTTGTGTCAGTCATAAAAAGTGTCCATCAGCTGCTGAGCAGCTCTGCCTCAGATTTTAGAAAAGCACCTGGAAGCTGAACACGGCTCCAAAATAGTGTTGAGGAGGAGACTGATGCTGTGCTCCAACTCAGAAATGATTGTTTGACTTGTGAAATATTTGCATGTTTGTACTGCTGCTTACTGACATTTGACCGCAACACTATGAGCCCTGAAACTGACATCTGTTTGCATCAAATTATTATGATTACTGTTAGTGAGAGAAATTCAGTGAGGGTAAATGTGGCAAGTGTTGATGGGAAAAGGCTTAAAACCTGCAGGCTAATAGAGAAATTGCAAACCTGACTAAACAATGCAAGCTTAAGCTCACTGTTACTATCACACTTTCAGCTTACCTCTGTCACGTGTGAATGGGAGGAATGCCTTCCCACTGCTTGGTACGGAGGCTGATGGGCTGCTGCAGCCTGGGGAGGGGTCACGGGCGCGCTTCCTGTTTGCTCTCCCAGGAGTCTCTGATTCCGGCAGCTTCTCAGCTCCGTCCTTCTCCTTCCAGTTAGCCCCCCTGATGGTGTCACTGGAGTTTGTGCAGCTGGGTTCACACTTGAGTTTTTTTCCTGGTGTCCCCCTTTCAGTGCTGGCCTTCCTTTTGCCACTTTTTGCTTGGACAGCCTGGAATGCCAGCTGAGGGGGTCCGCTGGCACACCTCCGCCTTTTTGTGGGGGACTCTGGCATTGCGCTGGCCTTCCTCTTTGCAGGCATGCTGCGATGCTCTCCCAAGCTGTTTTTGGGTTTGGTGGTGATATCACAGCTCTCTACAAATGAGATAAAACCAGTTATTATCAAGCTGCGTGTACTGCAGTGATTCCTTAAATCTATCATCAGACTGTGTCCAGGAAGTCTGGGTGATGTTCAGTGTCATCAAGTTTTAATGTTCAACATTTTAAAAATCTAAAATAAATCAATCAGTACAAAAATAAATGACAGCTACAGTCTGGAGAAAGACTGCAGTTTAGTTTGAGGACACAACCACCTGTCTGCAGGCACACATTCTACAGCACATCCAGCAGCACTGCGTTTACACACATGTACACTTACCCAAGTACTACACTTAACAATTACTACACTTAAAATTACTCCAGGTCTGTACTCAGCCTACTTTCTCCACCTTCTGCTACACCATCACATGAAGCATTTAGCATTGTAGAAGCTACTTTAAGAGGAAATGACCTCGACAGAGACACTAAGCTGCTGCTTGTATGTAATTGTAAAATATAATTAGTGCACACAAGTGTTTTTATTCTTTAACTTGAGTTGAAATGTGAACACAGGCCGTGGTGACGACACTTTAAACAGGTTACTGACTCTGATGGCCGAGCTGTGGAATCACAGCACCATCATACTGCAAATAAACTGCATTTCATTAAAACGTGAAGAATCTAGCCGTGAAAATACATTCGATCTGTTTCCAGTAACATTCAGAAGGTGGATCTTAAGACAAAAAAGAGGAATGCAGCTTACTGCACTAAAACCAGGGAAAATGAGCCGAACTGCAGAAAATACTTCAAATCATTTGCATTGAAAAAATTTTGAATGCACTAGCAGATGTTTTTCAAAGCAACTTTAAAAAAAAGGCTCCATGTGAAGCTTTATGCAGGAGCAGCTGACTCACCTGAGTTTCTCTGAGAAGCCGCAGGACTAAGGACATTGATGGTCTTAAAAGACATTTTGAATACTTGAAAATTTTCCAAAACACGCCGCCGCAAATATTCAGATGTTAAATTCAGCTGCTTCGATCTTGCTTCTGTGACTGTGCAAGTGAAGTGTGTGTTAAGTGCTGTGTGTTGACTTTGATGTCCAAGGTTCCATTCCATCTCTTTGTGATATCACTCTGTGATGTTCTTCTATCATGTCTTTCTATGAGGGCAAAGAAGAGGCTGAACATTCCAAAATAAGAATTTTTTTTTAAAATTAATAAGGCAGTCAAAAGTTAAATCAAAACTCAAAAACATGTTGGGTTCCCTTTTCAAATGTCTTACTGTGAATCCCCCATCACAGCCCTATGAGAACTGAGCACATATAGAAATACTGTACAGACAGTGTACCAATACTAAATCCTCTTATGCTAACAGTTTCCACCAACCTAAGTTACCTCCCCAACTGCCTGTGTTCCAATAGCTAACAATAGATTTGTATTCTCATATCAACCAACACTTCAATCTGCTGACAGTTTTACTGTTTCTAAAATGTAAACAAATTGAAAATGGGACCCAGTTCACTCTGACACACTTGGCTTCCTCTATCCTGGGGTTACAGGACTGCTGGTTTGCTGTATTCTTCATGTCAACAAATCCTATCCAAAGACCCACTGAACAACAACGGGGCTCAGTGACAAAGTTTGGAAGCATAAGCAATATCTGTTAATAGACTGCTGCTTATGGCATTTTCATGTTATTTGTTATCAGTACAAAAAATATAGAAAGTCCCCAACCTCACAGTTCAACTGTATACCAACCATCAGCTGAAATACCACAAATAAAAATGGTACACACAGTTAACACTTTCTATTCACTCCTAAAGCTGATCTGAGGAAGCATTTCTCAGCATCTGTCATTTCTATGTGCCAGTGTCAAAATAAAATGTTAAAAATTTAATCTTCCTAATTTAAGAATTCAAAAGCACATTAGATAGCAATCTGATGGGACCTGCACAGAGCCAGTGATGTTCTGCAATGGAAATAGTTCCAAATTAGGATGAACTGAAGATTTAGCTACACAAAGGGTGAACACACATTAAACACTACACAGGAATAATGTTCCAGTCTACCTGCCATATCTTGTTCCTTCAGATAGTTTCTTTTTTTTTAGCCCTTGAGCCTTTGTTGAGGCTGTTCCCCTCCATATATATGCTTTTAAAGTCTGATGGGAAGCTCAAGTCCAAATAAAGCATTTTGCATGTCTCCCAATGTTGTGAAACACCTCTGAAGACGACTCCAGCACCTTCCAGGTCATCTGTGGGTTCTGCATGTTCACGTTTCACAGGGAAACCTCGTCACTGCAGCTTCTTGGTTGTCCTCAACATCCTCAAAAACAGAGCAAAAGAACCTTTAGTCCAAACATCAGAAAAAACATTTAACACATTTGCCAATTCAACATATCAAGCTGCTGTTCATATGTTGGCATCTCTGGTTAATCATGCACATAAAAAAAAGGTTTTATTAAAAAAATGAAAGCTGAGAAAATAAGCAGCACCATGGATATAAGCAGCAGGCTTTGACCACACAAGTACACACATCAAAACAGTGAAAGCAGTGGCACATGCTTGTTTTTAATGCACTTTGCTGCCTCTCTTTTCATTCAGATCATTTTTTTTTCACATGTTTAGGTTAATTGGTGAATTAGAAATTCTTTATTGTCATTTCCATGCAACAAATTTCTGTTTGACAGCTCTCCCTTTCTTCACGGCAGCATATGAATGGGAACAAGATATAAATTGCACACGTAATAAATAAAAACAAGAACAAAAACAGAAACAAGAAAAGAGCAACAAATATAAATATTGCTAAATGTAAATAGCAACATAAATGAGGTAATACAGGCCTAAATGTCCATAAAGTGTGGATGTGGGTAAGGTGCAGAGTGAAGTCTGTGCTCCAGCTAACAGCAGAGCTTTCACGGCTCTTTCACGGGGAAGGAACTGTGTTTATGTCTTTCAGTCCATGCCCTCATGACCCTGAGCCTGCCAGAGGGGAGGGTGCCAAAAAACATTGTCCAGGGTGTGTGTAATCCGACCTGATTTGTTTCTGCTCTTTTTTGTCAGTCGGGCAGAGTGAATTTGTTCCTTGGATGGGAGAGGGGCAACAATGATCTTTGCTAAGTCTTAATGAACCGCTGCAGGTCTTTTCTCTCCTCTGAGGTGCTTCAGTTCATAGCTTCAGTTCTTTGAGGTTTGCAGCCTTCATCCCACCACAGCATTCAGTCAGGCTGAGGTCTTCTTGCTTCTGTTTCTAATTTTAAAGAGTCTGCTAAGTCTGAGATGGAGCTTTTGGCTTTGTTGCAGTGAGCACTGCGCGGTCTGAGCTTCGGGTGAATTTGCTGGGACTTCCACTCCTAGATTGTGGTATTGTGTTAACACATGAATGCTCCAGACCAGCACACTGTAAACATTTATATCACAGTAACAGCGTTACAAACATTTATAAACATTTATAAACTAATTTATTAGTCGATTAAACAAGGATAAAAAAAATTAGACAGTGGGGCAATGGTGTCCCAGTATTTTGTTGTCCAGTTTTGGTGAGTCTGTGTGAACTGTAGCCTCAGTTTCCTGTTCTTAGCTGAGTGGGACTTGTAGTACCAAGTGTGGACTTCTGCTGCTGTGGCTCGTAGTCAAGATTTGATGTTTTGTGCTTTATGCTCTTCTGCATCTTTTGGTTATAATAAGTTGATATTTGAGTTAGTGTTGACTGAATTTCAGCTCTGAGCAGTCTGCCCATTCTCGTTCTGTACATGCAGGTTCATCAACTGTCACTTGCTGAGTACCTTTGAAATTCATCTCTACAGTCACCAGTTACCTACATAGCTGCAGGTAACTGGTGACTGTTGAGGCCTCAAATTATAAGTGACATTATGTTGAGCATTATTAGATTGTTTTAAACAATAGTTGCATAAATAACAAGACAAAGCTCAAAAGTAAAAGTCATATCAAGAAAGTTAGAGTTGATTATTTTTTTTAGTTGATTATTTTTATTTTAAAAATAATAAAAAAAAATACTACTAATGCTACTACTAATACTACTACTGTAAGAAGAAGAAGAAGAATAACAAGTGAAATAACAACAATACAACTAATACTGCTACTAGTACTACTACTAATAATAATAATGAAAACAAGAAGAAAAATGAAAATAACCAGAAACCCCCTATGAGCAAGCACTTTGGCGACAGTGGGGAGGTAAAACTCCCTTTTAATAGGAAGAACCCTCCGGCAGAACCAGGCTCAGGGAGGGGCAGTCATCTGCCGCGACTGGTAACTATCAAGTAGTTAATCAAACAAAAGTAAATAAACAAAACACAAATAAGTAAAGAAATAAAAGAGCTTAAAGACCAGGCGTCTCGGCATGTGGTTGAGGTGTGCTTTGAGCTTGATTCTGCAGCCAGGGGTGCTGCTGAATCTCTTCTAAGGTGGCCCGCTCTTTTGGTTCTAGAGCTAAACATTGCTCCAGAAAGTTCCGGCAGTCTGATTAGAGAGAGGACAGAAAACAAAGCGAAGATCAGTAAACTGCAGCAATCTTTTGGAAATTGTAAGCAAAACATTTATACAGTGTCAGCACCAAAACAGCTATTCTACCATTGTCTCACCTTGGGAGAGGTCATTGTTAAAAGAAATGTTCCTACGGAGGAACATGAAGGTGGTGAAATAGTGGTCTTTGTCCAGCATTTTGTAAAGCAGCGTGCCAAGCTGCCAGACTGTGGTGGGGGCAGCCTCATACCTCCCACATATGAAAAACTCTGGAGGGGCGTATGCTGAGGTTCCTGCAATGCACAGACAGAAAGGAAGGATGAGGAACAGGTTCAGACTGAAATCACAATCAACACTCTGCAGAGCAAAGGCTGAATCAAGGGCAGTAGCCTGATGTCATACCAAGGAAGCTGGTGAATGGCTCTTCTTGCACCCAGCAGCCACATCCAAAGTCGATGACCCGCACTCGCAGGTCACTGGAGCTGGTCTCAACGAGCAGGTTTTCAGCCTTGATGTCGCGATGAAAGACTCTTTTGGTGTGCATTTTTATGGCTGCATCCACCAACTGCCTCATGATGTTCTGAAACACAAAGAGGACAGTCAGAAAGCTGAAGAAGGGACGCATTTCCGTCAGTGTGGCAACTATCAAACAAGCTCTGTGGAGCTTCTCTGGGCCGGACTTAAGTACCTTAGCAACATGCTCCTCCAGGGGTCCAACATTGTTCTGCATGTAGGTCAGCAGGTTCACACAGGGGACTGGTCTTTCCATCACCAGGAGGACCTCCTGCTCTAGGTCATACCAGTCCAGTATTGAGACCGCTGCATGAGTGCCTACTGACTCTGGTCCACCTCCGACTTTTATCATAAGGAGAACCTCCAGTGGGACCACGTAGGTCTTCCCATTTATGACCTAAAGAAAAGAAAAGTGAACGAGTGCATGAGTTTTTCTGTCTGGTTTCCTCACAAACAGCAAAGCTACAGGAAGTTGAAACATTTTTAAACGTTTAAATCACTCACCACTTGATTCCGCTCCACATCGTCTTTATTGATGTGTTTGATGGCCACCTACAGATCAGTCAGGAGTACTTTGGTTAGTGCAGGGAATGGTGGCAATGTGCAAGACATATAAGAATGTGTACGTTATACTCACTGGTAAGTAGTCGGCCTTTCTCCTCCCAGCAAGAACTGAACCGTAGCCTCCTTCTCCAAGCAGGTAATCCTCCGTGTACTTTGCTTCAAAGTGAGCTACACAAACACAAATACAGGTTTTACTGTTGTAAATAGGAAACGGGCTGGTTCTTATATAGTGCTTTTCTGCTCTGCTTGAGCACTCATAGCACTTTATACCACATACCTCATCTCTAATCCCCCTCACTTGCTTACCTACATGGAAATATGTAATGACGTTATCTTGAGATTAATAAAAAAAACTGTTTTCAGCTTTGAACTTATGTGTTCCTTTTCTCACCTGCAGGATACAGCAGGAAACAGTTAAATTCAGACGTTTGCACAACTAGAAATACTCTGGTTTATTTGAAGGAGCTGACAGGAAAGAGCGTGCAGAAGGAAGCACAAAAGCTCCACAATTGCTAGCTGTCAGGTCTCACCTAGGCTCACGTATCATTAACATAACTTTTCTTAAACAAAAAGAAAATACCACAATATTCCCATCATCTTCCAACTTCTTTACACATAGCTGTATCGTGGAATGTATCCAATCGTACACATTTGTGTCTGTGTATGTTACACATACACAGACACCCTTACACATACTGTGTACGCTTGCTAGAGTGATGTTAAAGAGGGCGGCCATCATGTAAACACTCAGCATTTTGTGTCAGTCATAAAAAGTGTCCATCAGCTGCTGAGCAGCTCTGCCTCAGATTTTAGAAAAGCACCTGGAAGCTGAACAGGGCTCCAAAATAGTGTTGAGGAGGAGACTGATGCTGTGCTCCAACTCAGAAATGATTGTTTGACTTGTGAAATATTTGCATGTTTGTACTGCTGCTTACTGACATTTGACCGCAACACTATGAGCCCTGAAACTGACGTCTGTTTGCATCAAATTATTATGATTACTGTTAGTGAGAGAAATTCAGTGAGGGTAAATGTGGCAAGTGTTGATGGGAAAAGGCTTAAAACCTGCAGGCTAATAGAGAAATTGCAAACCTGACTAAACAATGCAAGCTTAAGCTCACTGTTACTATCACGCTTTCAGCTTACCTCTGTCACGTGTGAATGGGAGGAATGCCTTCCCACTGCTTGGTACGGAGGCTGATGGGCTGCTGCAGCCTGGGGAGGGGTCACGGGTGCGCTTCCTGTTTGCTCTCCCAGGAGTCTCTGATTCCGGCAGCTTCTCAGCTCCGTCCTTCTCCTTCCAGTTAGCCCCCCTGATGGTGTCACTGGAGTTTGTGCAGCTGGGTTCACACTTGAGTTTTTTTCCTGGTGTCCCCCTTTCAGTGCTGGCCTTCCTTTTGCCACTTTTTGCTTGGACAGCCTGGAATGCCAGCTGAGGGGGTCCGCTGGCACACCTCCGCCTTTTTGTGGGGGACTCTGGCATTGCGCTGGCCTTCCTCTTTGCAGGCATGCTGCGATGCTCTCCCAAGCTGTTTTTGGGTTTGGTGGTGATATCACAGCTCTCTACAAATGAGATAAAACCAGTTATTATCAAGCTGCGTGTACTGCAGTGATTCCTTAAATCTATCATCAGACTGTGTCCAGGAAGTCTGGGTGATGTTCAGTGTCATCAAGTTTTAATGTTCAACATTTTAAAAATCTAAAATAAATCAATCAGTACAAAAATAAATGACAGCTACAGTCTGGAGAAAGACTGCAGTTTAGTTTGAGGACACAACCACCTGTCTGCAGGCACACATTCTACAGCACATCCAGCAGCACTGCGTTTACACACATGTACACTTACCCAAGTACTACACTTAACAATTACTACACTTAAAATTACTCCAGGTCTGTACTCAGCCTACTTTCTCCACCTTCTGCTACACCATCACATGAAGCATTTAGCATTGTAGAAGCTACTTTAAGAGGAAATGACCTCGACAGAGACACTAAGCTGCTGCTTGTATGTAATTGTAAAATATAATTAGTGCACACAAGTGTTTTTATTCTTTAACTTGAGTTGAAATGTGAACACAGGCCGTGGTGACGACACTTTAAACAGGTTACTGACTCTGATGGCCGAGCTGTGGAATCACAGCACCATCATACTGCAAATAAACTGCATTTCATTAAAACGTGAAGAATCTAGCCGTGAAAATACATTCGATCTGTTTCCAATAACATTCAGAAGGTGGATCTTAAGACAAAAAAGAGGAATGCAGCTTACTGCACTAAAACCAGGGAAAATGAGCCGAACTGCAGAAAATACTTCAAATCATTTGCATTGAAAAAATTTTGAATGCACTAGCAGATGTTTTTCAAAGCAACTTTAAAAAAAAGGCTCCATGTGAAGCTTTATGCAGGAGCAGCTGACTCACCTGAGTTTCTCTGAGAAGCCGCAGGACTAAGGACATTGATGGTCTTAAAAGACATTTTGAATACTTGAAAATTTTCCAAAACACGCCGCCGCAAATATTCAGATGTTAAATTCAGCTGCTTCGATCTTGCTTCTGTGACTGTGCAAGTGAAGTGTGTGTTAAGTGCTGTGTGTTGACTTTGATGTCCAAGGTTCCATTCCATCTCTTTGTGATATCACTCTGTGATGTTCTTCTATCATGTCTTTCTATGAGGGCAAAGAAGAGGCTGAACATTCCAAAATAAGAATTTTTTTTTAAAATTAATAAGGCAGTCAAAAGTTAAATCAAAACTCAAAAACATGTTGGGTTCCCTTTTCAAATGTCTTACTGTGAATCCCCCATCACAGCCCTATGAGAACTGAGCACATATAGAAATACTGTACAGACAGTGTACCAATACTAAATCCTCTTATGCTAACAGTTTCCACCAACCTAAGTTACCTCCCCAACTGCCTGTGTTCCAATAGCTAACAATAGATTTGTATTCTCATATCAACCAACACTTCAATCTGCTGACAGTTTTACTGTTTCTAAAATGTAAACAAATTGAAAATGGGACCCAGTTCACTCTGACACACTTGGCTTCCTCTATCCTGGGGTTACAGGACTGCTGGTTTGCTGTATTCTTCATGTCAACAAATCCTATCCAAAGACCCACTGAACAACAACGGGGCTCAGTGACAAAGTTTGGAAGCATAAGCAATATCTGTTAATAGACTGCTGCTTATGGCATTTTCATGTTATTTGTTATCAGTACAAAAAATATAGAAAGTCCCCAACCTCACAGTTCAACTGTATACCAACCATCAGCTGAAATACCACAAATAAAAATGGTACACACAGTTAACACTTTCTATTCACTCCTAAAGCTGATCTGAGGAAGCATTTCTCAGCATCTGTCATTTCTATGTGCCAGTGTCAAAATAAAATGTTAAAAATTTAATCTTCCTAATTTAAGAATTCAAAAGCACATTAGATAGCAATCTGATGGGACCTGCACAGAGCCAGTGATGTTCTGCAATGGAAATAGTTCCAAATTAGGATGAACTGAAGATTTAGCTACACAAAGGGTGAACACACATTAAACACTACACAGGAATAATGTTCCAGTCTACCTGCCATATCTTGTTCCTTCAGATAGTTTCTTTTTTTTTAGCCCTTGAGCCTTTGTTGAGGCTGTTCCCCTCCATATATATGCTTTTAAAGTGTGATGGGAAGCTCAAGTCCAAATAAAGCATTTTGCATGTCTCCCAATGTTGTGAAACACCTCTGAAGACGACTCCAGCACCTTCCAGGTCATCTGTGGGTTCTGCATGTTCACGTTTCACAGGGAAACCTCGTCACTGCAGCTTCTTGGTTGTCCTCAACATCCTCAAAAACAGAGCAAAAGAACCTTTAGTCCAAACATCAGAAAAAACATTTAACACATTCGCCAATTCAACATATCAAGCTGCTGTTCATATGTTGGCATCTCTGGTTAATCATGCACATAAAAAAAAGGTTTTATTAAAAAAATGAAAGCTGAGAAAATAAGCAGCACCATGGATATAAGCAGCAGGCTTTGACCACACAAGTACACACATCAAAACAGTGAAAGCAGTGGCACATGCTTGTTTTTAATGCACTTTGCTGCCTCTCTTTTCATTCAGATCATTTTTTTTTTTCACATGTTTAGGTTAATTGGTGAATTAGAAATTCTTTATTGTCATTTCCATGCAACAAATTTCTGTTTGACAGCTCTCCCTTTCTTCACGGCAGCATATGAATGGGAACAAGATATAAATTGCACACGTAATAAATAAAAACAAGAACAAAAACAGAAACAAGAAAAGAGCAACAAATATAAATATTGCTAAATGTAAATAGCAACATAAATGAGGTAATACAGGCCTAAATGTCCATAAAGTGTGGATGTGGGTAAGGTGCAGAGTGAAGTCTGTGCTCCAGCTAACAGCAGAGCTTTCACGGCTCTGGGGAAGGAACTGTGTTTATGTCTTTCAGTCCATGCCCTCATGACTCTGAGCCTGCCAGAGGGGAGGGTGCCAAAAAACATTGTCCAGGGTGTGTGTAATCCGACCTGATTTGTTTCTGCTCTTTTTGTCAGTCGGGCAGAGTGAATTTGTTCCTTGGATGGGAGAGGGGCAACAATGATCTTTGCTAATTCTTAATGAACCGCTGCAGGTCTTTTCTCTCCTCTGAGGTGCTTCAGTTCATAGCTTCAGTTCTTTGAGGTTTGCAGCCTTCATCCCACCACAGCATTCAGTCAGGCTGAGGTCTGGACTCTGACGGGCCATTGCAGCACCTTCATTCTTGCTGCTGTGCTTGGGATCTTTGTCCTATGTATGACCCAGATTGGTCCAAGCATCAGCTGTGGGACCGATGGCCTCACATGTGCCTCTAGAATACTTTGGTATACAGAGGAGTTCATGGTCCACTCAGTGACTGCAGGGAGCCCAAATCCTCAGCACTCCTCCACCGTGCTGACAGCTGCTCTGAGATGTTTGTGCTGAGTTTGGTTTCCTCCAAATGTGCTGCTGTGCGTTATGGACAAACATCTCCACTGTGGTCTCGTTTGTGTTTTTTTCAGATGCAGCTTTGTAAACCTAAGCTGTGCCTCCATGTTCTTTTAGAGAGAAGAGGCTTTCTCCTGCAGCCCTTCCAAACAAGCCATACTTGTTCAGTCTGTTTCTAATTTTAAAGAGTCTGCTAAGTCTGAGATGGAGCTTTTGGCTTTGTTGCAGTGAGCACTGCGCGGTCTGAGCTTCGGGTGAATTTGCTGGGACTTCCACTCCTAGATTGTGGTATTGTGTTAACACATGAATGCTCCAGACCAGCACACTGTAAACATTTATATCACAGTAACAGCGTTACAAACATTTATAAACACTTATAAAAACATTAGAAATACATTTGCTGGTTTGATGCCTGCACCCTAAACATACATGAATGAGACGCATTCATTTAAAGAACTTTGCAGGTAAGCCATTTATGAAGTTTAGTCCATTTATTTGTATTAGTTTACAGCGCAGATCTGCCACATCCAATATGGCGGACGCACTGACGTATCACAGCAACGGGTGACCCGCTCAGTGTATATATGTCTATGCTGCTAACTAAGAAAGCATGTTTGGCACTGGGAGGTTGACGGGAATGCAGAGCCAACAAGTTCTGTGTGGAAGTTTCAGTGTTATTAAAAGTTAACTCAAAGTGAGGTCCAATAATATAAACTGGGCCCAGGTAAAGCTAATATGTCACAGGTATGCAGTTGTTTATGAGCTGTTTGGGTTTTGACATTTCATTGAAGAATAGTCGAATAGTCTCCAGCTAATATCAAATAAGAATGGCTGTTAATGAATGTGAAAACCAATTCGTATTCCAAGGATGAGTTTTACTGCATTCAGGATTTGTGTCTTTGAAGCTGGAAAAGAAAAAAAAAAGAGGTTTTGGAAGATACAGCAGAGTCCCTGGTGACGAGTTTATTTCCCAGTGGAGATTCTCAGGGGAGCTTTACAAATCCAAAGTGTGTCACACCACTAAAAACTCGTGGCCCTGCAGGTACTTCTGTCCTTGTTACAGACACTGAGACTTCTTCCTGTATTCAAATAAAAAAAATCAAGGAGTGGAGATACTGTAATTTTGCCTATACAGTACCAGTCCTGTACTGTATAGGCTGGAAAATCTTTTTAAACCTTAATTTGGGGCAAAATCAGCAAACATTTTAAGCTGTTCTGGTGATTGGTGGTTTTATACATGAGCTTTTAGGTTTAAACTTAATTTAGATAATGTGCCTGAATAACTCTGGGTAGCCTTCAACCACCAAACTCCTCACTGAAAGGAGACAGCGGAGGTGGTTCAGGCGTCTGACTAGGCTGCTTACTTGATGCCTCCTAGGTGAGGTGTTTTGGACATGTCCAAGTGGGACTCCGGGGCAGACCCAGGATAGGGATGCTTGGAAAAAATCATAATCACGATTATTTTGGTCAATATTGAAATCACAGTTATTTAACATGATTACTCATTGACTTTGTAAACACTGCATTTATTGCACTTAAAGAACAGTGAATACTTTAAATTTATTGCACTTCTACAATCTCTTGAAAATAAATTCTAAATTAAAAATATAGAATATATAAATAAAATATAAAACCTGAGGTGAGGGCTTTTCCATTGATAACACATTATTAAAAACTTACAGTGACAAACAAACAGGTAAGCGTGCTAACAGGTAAGCGTGCTAACAACATTGTGCTTATGTATTTAAAAGATATAGGAAGAAGTGTCTCTGTGTTTTCTTAACAATCTACTTCACACTTATCACTGGGGACCCAGAAGTCAAGTGTATGTGTCAAGTTGGGAGTCAGAGCAGGCTATGTATTTGTATATGGCCTGTGTATTTAAGGTGTAATTAGTGCTCACCCTGCTCCAAACAGGCACATTTCTGAATAGGCGCTGTGGTAGTTTTGGCAGAGACGAAGGTAAGAAAGACATAGAGAAGTGTGAATTCTCCAGTTCATTTTGAAAGAATAGAATTTAAATTGTTTTGGGTACTGACAGGTTCATTGTGGTATTTGTAGAGATCTCAAAAATAATTTTGGTCACCTGCCTGGTGACAGCAGTAAATCGTTTTTATTGTACATGCAAATGTGCCACTTTCTCTAAAGCTTTTAACCCAGAGCCACAGATTCGTATATATAAAATCCATAAATGGAGCATGTTTTTAAAAGTGGAAATAGAGCAAGTGAGCAAATAAAGTTATTATGGTAATATTTTTGAACTGGCAGAGTGCTCTGAAAACGTCCCACATTATGTGATTGGCTTTATGTGTGTGCGTTTGCGTCAGGGGACTGGTGAAGCCATGTGAAGCAATGGACAAACTGTGCGTGCATCTGAGCTGCGTGAGGATGTGTGTCGGAGCGTGCTCATTTTTCTCAAGAATGCTTGTGGGCAGAGGCAGGGCCAGTAACGAGGGGAGAAGGGAACAGACGAGAGGGAGGGAGCAATGATGCAGCCCGTCTAAAAATAGCACCGCCTCCATGCCCCTTCTACCCCCGACGCTTCCCTTTGCTTATCCCCTTCACAATCCCACCGGCTCCTCCTTTAGTTCTTCATCATCTCTCTCTGTAATGAAAACAAGACTGCAGGTAGATGAATGAGAGGATTGAGGTATTACTGCCCTCCCCCATACATCCTTTAATCGGAAAGAGGAGTGCATGAGATGGGCCAGAATCCAGAGTGGCACAAAGTGGACAGAGGGAGGAGTGGAGGGAACAGAAAGGTTGTGCATGCTGTTAGAGTTTGCCATCAAGACACAGATTCTAAATGCCAGCTTGTATTTCCTCTCTGAATATGTCTGATGAACTTGGCTTTAAAATGGAAATAAGACTCGGTTTTGTTGCTAAATAGAACAAAATGAATGAATGTTACTGTGTCTACCATACAGAGAGTCTGCTGAATTGCTTTTATTGAAGTAATACAGCTGTGGAAACTCAATTTTTAGTGTGTAATCGCCATCTATTCAGGCAGGACTCAGGGCTCATGCACACAGTTCACAAAGCCTAACGTTATCTTGTTTAGGCTAATGCAGTGATTGCTCATAACCTGAGCCGAATGCTGCCCGTAATGTTATTAGGCTACTATCATCACCAGTCTATCTGTCAAACTATAACATTGGGCTGTATATAAAAGAGACAGCGGCCATTATTGTGGGGCTTCAGGTGTACCCAGCTGATAAGGCTTTTTGTCAGGGGTGGGCACCTTTTTTTTTTGATAGAGGATCAGACCGACTTCAATACAGGCAGCATGTTGAACAACCACATAGAAAGATGTAATGAAATCTATGAATTTTAGTAGACATGACAGATATTTTTAATAAGCCTGGGTTGGATGTTGTTCCAGAAATGTTGCCTTTTCTGTTCAGTCTGCTGTACAGCCAGTTTAAATGCTTAATACAAATTATAATACATGGCTGCATCTGTGAATGCATAAACATTCAGAAGTATAAGTCATGCTCATACACACGGTCATATTCATGAATATGAATTAAACTGTTTTCTGTTCTGTTATGACCTAAGTGAGACTGTGTAGCTAACTCAGACATCAACACCATCACAGTTCAGACCTGCATCACTTGTCTAATATTTATTATTTAGAAAACCTTTCTGCATATACACAGGGTTTCCCACATTTTATTCGGGCGGGATTCTGATGTATATTACTGGCCATGTTGTGCGATTTATGCACTGGAACAGTTTTCCACAATCTAGTTCTCATTTCATCACTGAGACTCTGTGCAGTTCATTACTAATGTGACACTATATTTATTGTAATCAGTACAGGTTAAAGCTCCACCGCCCATAGTGACTTGATTTTGAGCTTTTCCCCTTCACATGACCTAATGTGTTGTTTCTAAAAAGAAAATGGCCAGTCTGTCAAATTTAATAGAGTCATATTCTGCTTCAGCTGGCACTTCAGAAACCAAGTACTCAATGTCAAATGAAATTGGGGTTTCCCAAGCGTGGACCGGACAGTAGAGAGAAGCTGAAGGGCTTGAAAGCAGATAAAGAAGGAAGGAGCTGAAGAGAAAAACTGTGCCGTAATCCCACCGTGACTGGCATCCCTGCCTACCTCCCGGCCTCATAGCTAGCCTTCATGATCAGGGCTGTCAGTGGAAGTACACTTTAATGTGTATTCACCCTTTGTATTGCACAAAAAGAGACACAACAGCTGGGTAAACTGTACACACCAACCCAAGGTTCACTTCTAGCCTTCTATCTCTCTTTTTACTCTGAATCGCAGGTAAAGGCACCCTCTAAATCCATCACTCACCACAGCAAAGACCACATACAGACAAGCAGACAGAAATAACTCCCTGGAGGTAGGGTCTGAGGGTTTGTCAGCTGGATGGAGGTGTTTGATCTGCTGTTAGCAACGAAAAGTAGTATGCTACACAGTTTGTACTGTATTTATGGCCTTGAGAATAATGTTTCCGTGATACTGCTCTGAAAAGGGGGGGAGAGGAGACAGGAATTAGATGACATCTTATTAACCTGCTCCTTTTATTGACTTCATTTTGTATCCCTTTGTGTCTGCACTCCTTGAGGCACTCTGAGACTGAAGCAACGAAAATGATGGGAAATACAAAGGAGGGAGGGAACGGCTGCTATCATAGTTACCTTGTCCTTTCGTTGGCTCCATTTTGTCGCTGTCAGGGTCCCTGCCGCCACTTTAACAGACCACCGCTGGACGGATAAATCCTCACCAGCATGTTCAGCATTGTAGAAGATCAGTGTTACAGTGCCAGTAGCAAATACCACCAAAATGACATTAGCATAATGTTTTGTGTAGCAGATAATGCTAAAATGTGCCTTTAAAATAATTGTCAGTGCAGGGGCAGTGCAGACTATGGTTTTGCATTTAATATTACAAGCATAGGCAGGCATGCTTTGTACACCTAAGATTATGTAAAGGAACTAACGTGGAAGTGAGGAGCACACAGCAATGTGTGGCGACACGACAAAGGGCAAGGGGGAGGCAATAAATACACAAGGAAAAGAGGCTAGTGGAAAACAGGTGGGAAACACAAATCAGGGATAACGACACAAGGGAAGTTTAAACCCAATACAAGACATGAGACAAGAGACTATCAAAATAAAATGGGACCTAATAACAGATGACAGACTCACATTCAAACTTGACATAGAGGGAAGACTAAGAAAACAGTAAACCATACAAAATAACCCTAAGGCAGAGTGCACAAGGAAATAACTGGAAACTGAAAGAACTAAAACTCAAGATGCGTAACACTGTGGTGAAAAAAGAATAAGCAATACTGAGTAAACTGAGAGCCAACAGAACATTAAATAAAGACAAGAGTCGGAAAGAAAAAAGAAAGCCCTGGGACCATGACAGGCTTAAAAAAACTGGGAATGAACTTGCTTGAACTAGTTCTATGAAGATGATGAGATGAGAAATACTTTATGAAATAATAATAATAGTAATACCAATGTTATCTGACAGAAGGTACTCTGCTGTCTGTCCAGTAAATGGTGCATAGGGTGGTCAGGATTATCCATGATGGATAACAGTTTGTTCCACCACAGCTTCAGAAGTGTCACAAAGCCAGCCTACGTACTCAGTTTATTCAGTCTGTCGGTGTCACCCTCTCCAATGCCGCTCCCCCAGCAGACTCTACGCCCACCACAACCAAGTGATAGAAAATCTCCATCATTTTGCTGCATGCACAGAAGGATCTCAGCTTCCTTAGAAAATAGAACCTGCTTGTCTCCTTTTTGCATAAAGCCTCTGCGTCGCTCTTCTGATTCAGCCTGTTGTCGATGTGGATGCCCAGGCACATGTAGTCCTCCCCTTACGTCAGTATTTCTGTAGGTGGCATGTTCTGGAAATGCACCGAAAGCCTGAAGTGTACAAGGTGGGCAGGAATGGAGACAGCACACGGCCCAGTCTCATATGCTGCGGCCTGTCTGTCAGATAGTAAATAATCCATGAGATGGTGGATGTGTTTACTGTCATTTTCTGTAGCTTCTCTCTCAGTAGCAGCAGCTCGGTTTTGTTAAATGCACTTGAGAAATCAAAGAAGGTGATCTGTGTGTTCTCTACGTAATCTAGGTGCTCTATATAATGACTGAAGAATTACTCACATAATGCATATAACTCACACAGAATTTGGACTGTTGTATATGAATTATTTTGTGTGTTTAGTAGCTGTTGTATTATGTTGCAGTAAAGAAATGCAGAAAAATGCCAATTTTTCAGGAAGAAAATTTAGAGGCATGTGAAAGAGATTTTTCATAAAAGTCTGTTGCAGACTTTTTGTGACAGTGTGAGCTGAAAGCACCAAGTTAAAGCTATTTCTTCATTACCCAGTCAATCTAAATATATGATGCTGCTGCAGCAAGTAGTGTTTTTATGGCCTGGAAATGGCTTTTGTGACGTGCTCAGCAAACATAGAAACAGGGAGCACAACGCAGGGTCGCAAATATAAACCTGAGCAGGAAAGTCAGAATCAGCAGCATGACATCATTATGAGGAGTGGCAGTCTTTGTAAAGATAAACAAAGACATAAAACATTAAAACAAGAGTGAAATGTACTCCATATCCACCCCACTCCCAAACATCCCACTGAGGTTTCTTTTTTTTTTAATTTCCATATGTGGTGAAAGGAAATTTTGCTCCTTATTTCAGTTGACTGGGGACTTTCTGTGTGCAGTTTGTAGGTTCCCCCAGCTACAGAAACAGGGTTTCCGTGGGGTAGTAAAAGGTAGTAAATTAAATGAGGTCAATTTAAGGCTAGTAAAAGGTAGTAAAAGGTAGTAAACAGAATTTGACTTGGTAGTACATTTTTCATCACCCCTTCAATATATTTTGACTTTTCCATTGATGCAAACTTTTTGTTTTAAGTTCGTTTAACTATAAGATCTGTATAGAAATATAAATACTCAGCAGGACCTGAGCTGACGTTGATAGACGAGCGGTTCCACTGTCTGATCTGCTGTGCGCATGCGCAGAGTCATTTTGCGCCTCGTCATGGGAAAATGTAGTTTTCACAACTTTGGCTCGATGACCCGGCAAAGACTGGCTTAACCCTCCGGAGTGCACGGACGCGCTGGCGTGTCAAAATGACATCGCCGATTTTAGATGACGTAGCTGATGCCATGAATCGAAAGTGCAGACTTCAAACTATGTACCAGTTTTTAAATTACGTTGATAGGCCAAGTAAAACCAGAGTTATGCCCAATAATTTACGCCATGCTTTTTCCTGTATATTGTCCTCACCTTCGATGCGCATTTTGTGCAGAAAGAAACAGCGAAAATGTGAGTTTCGCTAACAGGAAGTGCTTGCTAATAAACACAACAAAACAAAATTCCCGACAACCCCTTTCCTATTGGTGGGAAAATCAACCAATCAGAAAATTATGCGGTAACACGATGCATTTGGGTGCATTTGACTGCTGCGGAGCAGGTGAAAAAGTGGTAAAAGAGACAACATTACTGGCAAGTTTTGCCTGTGATGGGCCCCTCAGTCTTGTGGAGGACAGAAACTGTTTTTTGAGGTGGCATAAATAATTTGTCTAGCATCTTAATGTGAGTCCTGATTGCTCTGCCAATAGTTGTACACAAAAACACCTGAGCCCTTTCCTGCATTTTAATGTGAATAGTTGTATTTAACTTTATTTACTATATTTTTTACACAAGTTTTGCAAATTTACAAATTATATTTGCATTTTAATTGTAAAAATAATTTGTTAAGCATGTTTGTGATTTTTAACTTTTTTCTACTCTGTTTTTATGTGATTGTAAGTACAATGTCTTAATACAGTATGTCAAAATGAAAGAATAACTATACAGTCACACACATGAGGTCCTGCTGAAAAAAAATGATACCAAACAAGGCAAGGTAAACAGTTTCTAAGATCAACTATGAAGCTAAAAGCAAAAATAGTCAAAAATGGCCAAATATACCCTGGACCCCAGAGGGTTAAGCCGGTCATGGGGAATGATCAAGAGGCGTATTCTAAAGTGTGCAGAAAAAATATAAATTTGACCTGAAACAGTGTGACGGCGATCAAATCACACCGAGCATCCACCGTTCACCAGCAGTGGATTCATGCGCGTAGGGAGCAAATCCCTATTTTGTTTTTTGGTGCTACACAAAGCGCTGCGACTGCAACCTCAAGGTCAGCTACGAGCACAAGTATTGCCATCACACCTCAGCAGCAAAC
The DNA here is from genome assembly GCF_007364275.1 of Archocentrus centrarchus. Taxonomy (NCBI): domain Eukaryota; kingdom Metazoa; phylum Chordata; class Actinopteri; order Cichliformes; family Cichlidae; genus Archocentrus; species Archocentrus centrarchus. Next base: position 7,284,292 of record NC_044346.1, read on the forward strand.
CGGTATTCCAATATTGTATTGAAAAATAAATAATCGGCTTGTGAAACTTGAATTTTGTTTATATTCTTAAAAAAACTAATTTAGATAGACAGATTCAACTCATTGTCATTGTGCGCACAAGGCACACAATGAAATGATTGTTCCAGATCACTGATCCAGAGACGAGCATCTGCGGTCATGCAGCCAGAGACCGGCACTACTGTTGGGCAATGTGGTTTAAGTGTCTTGCCCAAGGACACAACGCAGCACAGGTACAGGGACTCAAACCGGCAAACCACCGGCTGCAAGACAGGCGCCTACCTACTGCGCCACTTTTTGAAATGTGTTTGGAATATTAATGTGTATGAGGTCTTACTCAAGACAAGGTCACAGTTACACCTTCAAGTAAGTGGGATAAAGTTTTATCTTTGGTGAGAGATGGGCGATCATTGTACATGGCTTAGTGCTGTGAATCCACCGCTACCCCAAAAAAGGCTGCTGCTCGATTTCGTCCTGGTAGTAAAAATATTTTAGAGGTAGTAAAAATAGGTAGTAAAAGGTAGTAAATTTAACTCTAGGATTCCTGTATAAACCCTGAGAAAATTGGTGATATTAATTGGGGTGATATAGTGGTGCAGTAGGTAGCGCTGTTCCTTCACAGCAAAAAGGTTTTGGGTTTGAGTCTCCTGGTCAGCTCAGAGCCTTTCTGAGTGCTTGTATTTTCTACATGGATTTTTTTTGGGGGGGTGCTCCATTTCCTCCCACAATCCAAAGACACTCATGTTAGATTGATTGGTGGCTGTAGGTGTGAATGTAAGCGTGAATGGTTGTTTCTGTAAGGGACTGGTGACACTACACAGGGTGTACTATTCTACTCACCCCAGTACTATCTGGGATAGGCTCCAGCCCTCGATGACCCTAGTAAAGAAAATGGATTTCCTAGATAAGAAAGATTTAGACATTAAATTCTGTCTTGTGAACTCTACTTAAATTCTTACAGAAAATTGTATCTGTTGCAACATTTTCATCTCTTCTTCTCTTGTATTCTCCTTTCCAGCTCTTCTCCATTGTGATCTTTGGCTGCATCGCCAATGAGGGCTACATCAACAGGCCCAATGAAGTAGAGGAGTACTGCATCTTCAACCGCAACCAGAACGCCTGCCATTATGGGGTCTTTATGGGCTCTGTGGCATTTCTTTGCTGTGTGGCCTTCCTGGCTCTGGACATCTATTTCCCTCAGATTAGCAGCGTCAAAGACCGCAAGAAGGCTGTGCTGGCTGATATCGGGGTGTCAGGTAAACCCACTATCTATGCATACCTTATTTCTTTACAACAGATTGCTGCTGTGAAGCATCTTGTTTGACTTTGTATTTTCATCTCTCAGATTTTTATACAGATTGCTAAAGCCTCAGTCATACAGGTCTAGAGACTGGTCAGGGACTATGTGCATTCCCCAACAGGTTGGCAAATGGTTGCTGGAGGTTGCTGTCTGTTGCCAGGTGCTGTCGGCCGTAAAGAGGGTGCTGCAGCAGAAGCCTTGTGATTGTTTCGGTCGCCAGCAGATTGCCACGATCACCCATAGTTTGCATTGAAGATGTCGACTACTCTCCAACTACTTGCAGAGTGGTAGTGAAATTTGAAAAAGTGCAATGCAAACCAGAGTAAAGTAGAAGTTGTGCCTTACTGCTACAATGAACATGTTTTACTTTGAAGGTGAATGTTTCAGTTTGTGCCACACTTTTTACAGTTTCACTACTCTGCAAAGTAGTTGGCAAGTGTTTGCAAACAAGATGTTGTCTTGCATGTAAAATCAGGCGACTGCGGGAATCTGATAGTGACCAAAGCAGTCAGAAGGAGGTTTTTGGTGCAGCGCTGTACACCTCTATGCAACCATAGCGACTGTCAGCAACCAACTGGTCAGGGAAGCACACATTATTCCCTAGCCATAAGGAGTTGTCTGAGGTTGCCAATTGGTCTCTAGGTCTGTGTTTCTGGGACCTGACAAAGATTTCTACAAACAGCTGAGGGTTAGGCTGTTTTTATAAGTACCATAATGAAAGAAGGCATCAGGTTTTTTAGATAGCGAATTATTTCTAAATCCACTTCCCATGTATGCTCCACAGTAGAGGCCTTTCTCTGAATTATCATAGCCAGTCAAAATACCCCACCTAATGAAGAGATGTCAGCACCTTTTGTCATAAATTAAAAACGCCACATAGGCTATTACAACAAAAGGAGAGGACGTGTGAGAGGGATAATAAGTAGACAAGTACTCATCTGGCACTAACAAGCCTTTGAGATGTTGTGCGTTGGTGTCTTTCACAGTGGCTTCCACTTCTCTACTGCACTGCTACTGCAGTGAACTCAGATATAATGACAAGATAGTGAAGTGTTGGATCGGTTAATGAGGTAGTTCCTGTCACAGACAGAATTCTCCCTCCCTGTTTTCATCACCCACACACTCTGAGACTCTGATTTCTCTTGCCATATGTATCTGTTGTAATACGAGATGGTTTCTACACTGAAGAAACAAGGGAACCTCATCATCCCATTGGCCCAACACTTCCCGCTCTTTTTATTTCTTTCTCCCCTTCAAGTTCCCGCCAATGGCCAGCAGCAAAAACTCATATTTGATATTATGAGTAAATCCTGCTGTTTGACTGCGCATTTTACATACCACAGGGGTCATTCCTGGGTCCATTGTGGTTCTCAGTTGATTGTCTCCACTTTTTCATTGTTATGCTGATAATACCCAGTTTAATTTCCCACTTTAGACATCTAGTCATAATACTGCACTATTTTAAATTTCTTTGAACATTTGAGAAATATGCTTTGTCATTCTCTTTCTGAGAATTATCTGTAAAACCATTCATGTGTTGTTAAGCAAATGGCAGCAGAAAGTTAGCCTAGCTAAGCTAAAAGTCTGGAAACTGGGGGAAACATTTAGTTTGGCTCTGTTACAATTATACAATGTATCCACCAACCAGCATTTTATAAAATGAGTATGAGTCATTTACTAAGGTTGTGATTGGCAGTTTTTGTAACTCTTATAAGAAGACTAGTTGTTTTCCCCTGCTCCTAGTGCGTATATTATACTAACCAGCCATATTTGCCATACAAACATGAACACAGTATTGATCTAATCACATCAGGACAAGAAAGCTAATATTTGAACTGGTCTTTTTAACAAATGAATTCTGAAATATGTTCCTCTTTAATTTGCTAATATTATTTAACATGAGTTGCATTTATTACTTCTGTTACTTTGGAGTTAAATAAAAGGAGGTCAAGAGAATTTGTTACATCTTGTAGTTGTTCAGGTAACATTTTTACTCCGATTCTCTGTTTTTTTGTTTTTTTTTCCTTATTCCAGCTTTCTGGTCCTTCATGTGGTTTGTGGGTTTCTGTTTCTTGGCCAACCAGTGGCAGGTATCTAAGCCTGAGGACAACCCACTGAAGGAGGGAGGGGACGCTGCTCGGGCAGCCATCACCTTTTCCTTCTTCTCCATCTTCACCTGGGTAAGCATCTCATTGCTGATCTGTATAGCACAACATGGCATAACATCAGCATGAGGTGGATGTTTTTATTTAAAGGTTGGTACAGCGCTGTAACCAAAGATGAGACTGAAAACCTAAAACTGTGCATCTGTTTTGCTCTTATCCTTGGCTTGCTGATGTAACCAGATAAATGTGTCTTCCTTCATCTTCTTTTTGGTTACCGCCTACTATTTATAACATGTGAACTCATGAGTGTGTAAATGTTGTTTCAACAGGGCGCCCAGGCTCTCTTCTCTATGGAGAAGTTAAAGCATGTGTCGTTTGAAGAGGAATACACCAAGCTGTTCCCTCCTCAGCCTCAACAGTCCTTTGTTTGACTTTGTCTCCTCTCTTTGTTGCCTTAACCATCTGCAGCAGGTCCTACACGCTCCTGTTTCTTTACTGAGGCTGCACGTGCTTAAGGGCGCCCTCTAACAGCAAATACTGCTGCTGCTGGCACACAGACATCAAAACATATTTCCTAACCCAAACACTTTATCATAGCAAGCAGGCTGACTGAATTATTCATCAGGCTTACTCATCAGTCAAAAGACTCAACAGCAAAATGTACACATGTATGGCTGTAAACACCTCAGCTTTGAAATCAGAGTCCTTTCTGTTGGAATTTCAGGCGGGCCTAATTAAATCATTTTATTGCAGAGATCTTTTTAATTCATGATGAAGCTTTACAAAAAAAATTTTTTTTTCACTGACGCGAAGGGGTCAAAGTTTATTGTTGGGTATACAATGCAACAGAGTGTCTGCGCCACCGAACCTGGAGCCCTGAAGCAAGTGCTGTCTCAGTTTATAGGACTGGATACCATTTTTTTCTAACCCTTCACATGATGGACTTTGATGTGCATGTGCTTCTTTTAAGGTGACAGTTTTCACATGTGATTATTTTAGAAAGTAACATTTTCATGATGAGTTTTTGTAAAATTGCTCAGAGTGCATTGCTTAAAAGGGTTTTCGCTTGTTTTGCCTAATTTTCAGTCTCTCACTTAAAGGAACAATTTGATAAACACTTGCTGACCATCTGGAGCACATTGCAGTGTTGAGAGGGTTATTGTCACAGATAGCGATGTCACACTCAAAATCCTGAATTAAAATCTATGGGAGAATAACACAACAACACAGCTGGTGGTAGAAGTATAACTTATAGTGGAGATTTTAAGCAGTTTCTTTTTATTAGATCTGACTGGTGTTTCTGTACCTACAGTTTTTATGTCCTGCTGATCATTGGAATTAAAGCTCAGTTAGATAATGCCTAAGCAAATAAGTATCCTAATGTTTTTCAAGATGACTGACTTTGTTTATGTGCCGGGCTGTTTCTCTGCTTCCTGTAGACATGTTAAAAAGCTTTCTGTTGGATTTCTTTACCTTCAGATGGAGCTAACTAACTGTTTTTAGGGAGAAAACAACCTGGGCTGAGTTATCTGGCTACAGGCTACAGCTTCGTATGTTAAAGGGATGTCAGTTTCCTCTGTTTGCACATACAAGCTTCTCCTTTCACGGATTTATTAAATTTATAATGCAGAGGTGTCTCAGAGCTTTCTGAGAGGCGGTTTTAGTCATTTAAAGTTGCAAATTCATTGGCTTTTATGGCTACATTTTATTATGCAAGTGCTATAATGAAATGTTCTTCTTTAACCAAAAAATGTGTAATATTGTAATATCAGTCTATGAAATTCAGACTATAATGAGAACAAATTTTCTCTTAGCATTTACTGTGGAACTCTTTCTTTTGGACAGTCAGCAGCCTGATACACTGTTACTGATACACTGTTACTGATACACTGTTGTAGCTATTGAAGTGTCTGCAGCATCTCAATAATAAAGAAAATCTCCTTGCGTAGCTTTCCAGGCTTCAGAACTTCAAACAGCTTAACTTTCTCTGTGCTCTTGTTTTTATCTCTGTGCTGCTCGGTTTGCCCTCTAGCTTGTCCCGTGGTTTGGTTTCTAAATTATCAACACAAGTGGAACTTGTGCTGTTCTTCTAAAGCTTGATGAATGGTGTTTTTTGTGCTGCTGCCTGACTCACTGTGACTGACTCAGTTAAACTGTCTAATAAGCTTCTCAAGCTTTCCAGCAAACTAACCACTGTGTCCTTCTTTCTCTTATTCTCTGTCTTCTCTCGTGCCCCCCCCCCCCCCCCCCCCCCCGCTCTAACACTGCTGCATCTTTGCTTCATCATCTGTCTCCTCACCATTCATTCGCCACCTCTCTGCACCTTCATTTGCCTTCTCCCCCTTTTCCATTTACCATCATCGTCGTCAAGGCGGGCCAGTCCTTCCTGGCCTTCCAGAGATACAAGCTAGGGGCCGACTCGGCCCTCTTCTCCCAGGACTACACGGACCCCAGCCAGGATGCAGCCGGAGCCCCCTACACCTCCTTCGGCGGTGACGGCCTGGAGAGCCCGGGAGGAGGAGGAGGAGGCCAGTCTAACAGTGACGGGGCTTTTGATGGAGCCGGAGGCTACCAGCGTCAAGAATACTGAGATGTTAGGGGCAGATATATGTACGCTGAGAAGTATGTAGATGAAGTTGCCCAAAGTTTCTAATTCAAAATAATATTTGTATTCTTTTGTCACACAAGAAACACTGAATGCACCCCTGAGAACACCTTTGGCTGCACTCTAATACAACAACCTCAAGTTTTGGCCTGTTAAAGTGGGTTGAAGCGGGATTTGGCCGGTGGAGGGAACCCAAAGCTCGGGTGTAGCGGTGCAGAAATAAGTCACATAACAGCCTAATTTGTTTTCTGAGCTCCAGTAGATTTTATTTTGTGTACAGGTTGTGACGCTGATATTCACTGTTCTTTGTGGATTTAGCCAACACAATTCAACAAGATATAAGCAGATGCATGAGCTATAAGGCTGAGTTCCAACCCATAGACAGTATAAAGTTGGTGTGAAAGGTACGATTCAGTGAGTGAATGTAATCAGCTAGCCTTGACGTAACCTAACATGAACGCCGCAGCCTGCTCTGTGCCAGTCCACCATAGTGCATCACTGTAAACTTTATCACAGTACTGCAAACTAACTGCACAAAACTGCTTAATACAGTATTTTTACGCAACCTTTGAATAGCAAATTAAGTATAGTTCAGTTATTTTTGCAGTACGTTTCACAACACATCATGTGTGGCTCAAATATCTGATTTAAAAACTCTAAAATGATTTGGGACGTTACATGAAAGATTTAAATTTCCTGTTTAAAAAAAAAAAAAATTCCAGTCCTTAGTTTTTAAAGTAATCTCTCATCTTCCTCTCCTGACATCGTCATCTCTGAGATTAACTTTTTTTCTCTCTCTCTCTCCCTGGGAAATACAGCAAGTTACTCCATTTATGCTCACTCCTCCTGTTTAGCACGAGCTCGACACTGAAGTACCGCAACTTTACATCTGCACCATGAATGCAGGAAAAGGGGGCGTGTTGAACGTGTGAGAGGTCCGTGGGATGAGCTCCATGCCATCAGTGGAAGCGATGGCAGGCAAAAATGAACTCATTCCACAGTAATTCGCATTAACCTCAGATTTCATTATTAAGGTGCAAGAATTGTTTCCGGCCCACTTTAACCCCTGGTTAAATATTGTGCCTGTGACAATAAAAACTGCAAAGTACACACGTTACTAAAGGTCGGTTTAAAAAGAAAAAAAAAGTACTTTTAAAATGATGAGGGAGAGATTGTGATATTTCACTTTGATTAAATACAGTCATTTAAGAATAACACCAACAGTCGACGGTGAATTTTTACCCCACGTGACAAACACTGTGTGGTGATCACAGTGAGGGAGTTACTGTCAATTTCCAGCTTTTTTTTGATCAGATAAAAAATACCAAAAAAAAAAAAAAAGGTTTCATTTCTGTGTCAGAAATCTTGGGCATCTTCCAGAATTTGGATGCATCGGTAACCGCTGGGAATGGTGCGCGAACTCAGGAAGGTGGAACTGGGGAGAAAAAGATCCGTGGATTCAGTAGGATTCTTGGGAAGGGGCTACGGGATGCAAACAGACACCACTGTTAACCCCTTCAGTCACGATACAGGAATTTTGGTGGAAAATTCTTCTCAGAAAATGTACGCAATTGTGTAGGCGGTGACTGAAGGGGTTAATTGGGGGGGGGGGGGGGGGGGGGGGGGGGGGGGGGCTAAGAAACAATCGGCAGGTCACCCTGTAGCTGATCAATGCTTGTGACCACACTGCCTTCAACTTCTGAGGTCTTCAGTCAGTCAGCAAAATGAGTGCGATAGTTGAAACCCTTTCCAAAAACACACACACACACACACACACATAGTTACTGAAGTACCGCAGCACAGGTTCACAGCGTGTTGATGCTCAGAACAAGTTTTTGCTGACAAAACTCCTCTGTGGGTCATTACAGGATATCAGCGTAGACAAACAAGCAGCAGTGGCGTATCAGGCAACTAGTCCCCTCCACTGAATAATGAGAGTGTGTTTGTGTGTGAGTGTATTGAAATTTGTCTGTTTTTTTGTTGTTTTTTTTTTTCCTTGAAGCGTGGATGTTTTTTATGTTTCCCTGTAAAGCTTTTTCTTTCCTCAATTGTTGCCTTAGTGCTGACTGCCAAGCAAAATCCAACAAACGCAGGAACAAAGCCTCCATAACGCACTAAAACAGCATCTTAATGTACAGAAATGAATCTGGTTTTGTTTTTGTCCTAAAGCTACTGAACAAAGAGTATATCAGCAGGGCTGCAGAGAAGATGGTACTATGAAGGATTTTTCTGTAGCGCGTTTCCCACTCTTGTCAATAAATCTCCAGGTGAGGCAACCGTGGACATCCTCAGTATCTATGAACATGCATTGCTCCATTTTGTTAACGACTAAAGTATATCTGTCTGTATAAATATATGTAAATCTATAATTCAGTATATACTAGTGTTTGAAAAAGAAAAGATTCTGCTTTATTTTAGGGCATTAAGCCAGTTCTGTATACAAAAAGAAAAGACAAGGAAAGCTCCTCTGGTCTGTTGAGTGTTATCGTGATAAGATATGTGGTGAGGTCGTCCATGCCTCGTCCTTTGTGTTGCTTTCGGGGTAAGGAGAAGTTTTTATTTTGGGATAACAACATTAAATATAAAGAAAAATATGGCTACGTAAAATGTGACCGAATTATCAAAGTATATATGCACATATATACTTCACACCGTACATCCGTGTAGACGTAGAAATGTGTGACGTTCTTCTGTGAAATCTGTCGAAGCAAAGTAAGATTCAAGAAAAAGATTGTGTACAAATGTATGTTTTTGATGTGGTTTTAATCAATAAAAATAAAAAAAATACTAAGTAAAGATATGAATGTTTGATGCTGGATTATTTTTTTTTGGGGGGGGGGGGGGTAGCTATTTATTGGCAAAATGGAAATACAGCACATAAGACAGTTTGTCTAACAAGCATGAAAGTCAGTATTTGGTATAACCACCTTTATCACCCGTGAGCCTGAACGCTCTTGTAACTTCTTTAAACAGTCTTCAGGAATAGTTCTCCAGGCTTCCATGACTGATTTTGCTCCACTGTGTGGTTTTCTATGCAGGTGTGATTTTACTGCATTGACAGTGTGTTTGGGATCATTGTGATCACTGAAAAATGAAGCCGTAGCCAATCGGATGCTTTCCGGGTGGTATTGCATGGTGGATTGAAATGTATCAGTACTTTTCTGTATTCATAATTCCATTAATTTTGACAATATCTCCAACACCACTGGCTGAAATGCAGCTCCAAACCATGACAGAGCCTCCACCGTGTTTTCCAGATGGCTGCAGACACTCACTGTTGTGCCTCTCTCCTGACTTCCTCCTTACACACTGAGGACGATTTGAACCAAAAAAATGTCTAATTTGGATTCCTCACTCCATCAGACCTGTTGCCACTAATTTTCAGTCCAGTTCTTGTGTAATGTGGCATGCTTCAGCCTTTTCTCCGTTTCCCCTTCCTTAAATGGCTTCTTGAGACCATTTCTAATGAGGCTTCGGTGAACAGCTGATTGATCAGCTGAGGGACAGATGTATCTCAGGTCCGGTGTCAGGTTGTTGCTGGATTTTTTACCCGTTTCTTGAGGACATGGCTTTCAGGTACTGTTCATCTGCTTTAGTTTTTAGGTCTCCCACTTCTTTATTTGATTCACTGCACACCATGCTGAGATATGCCAAGTTTTCAGCTAATAGCTCTTTGGGAATCAATTGGTGGTGCAAAAAAAATTAAAATTTCGATTTAAAAAGATACTTAAAAAATGTTTTTTTTAAGTATCTTTAAAAAGATACTTCCGCCTTTTCATGGCTGAATGATTCATAGGTCAGTGTTGAGTGGCTTAACGAACAAAAATTAAATTTAAGTTAAAGGACACGTGGGATGAGCTTCCTTGTGTAGGAAATGTTTATGCATTTATTTTTCAAACTTGTAAATGGTCAGCAGCAGCAGGCATCCTTTGAGACGTTAAATCCACTATTTATAAGAAACAGCTCCCTCTGGTGGCAGGAGTTTTACCTGCAAGTTGGAGTGGAACAGTTTTTGCAGTCATGATTTCCGAAATTCTAATCACAAAATATTAATATAAAAATGTTTGTAGTTACTCATTGTAACCACGAGTGAATATATGCGTAGCTTGCGTATTTATAATATATATATATATATATATATATATATATATATATATATATATATATATATATATAAAACTGCAAATATACATATAAACTGCAGCCGTTCGTTGCAGTACATGTTGAACACATTAGGTGGCAGTGTTGTCACAGAAACCTGGTCGAGCAACAAACCAGAAGTAGAGTCCATGAGTTTTTGTTCCTTTCTTTTCCGTCGTTTAATTATTATATATTTTTCACATTTCATACATGTAATAAATCAAAAAGTATTCTGAAACTATATGACAAGCCTAAAAAGCTTAAAAATAAATAAAAAAGAAAACGACCTCACGATAGTTGTATGCTGCCTTCAGGTGCTGTCAGATTTTAAGCTATTAGGCAAATTAGCGAGTTCAAATCTTCGGAGAATGTCTACAATATCCTTTGAAGGACCCTGATAATGGGATGTACATTTGCATGTGGTATAAGTAGGAGAGACGGATAGAAGAAAACAAGAACTATATGGCGAATCCTGTTCTAAAAACACTATGCCAATGATTATGTGGGAAAAAATGTAAAAGAAAATAAAAACGTTTCCTGTGCGTCACGTTTTATATCCGTATATTATTTACCATCCGATTTGGTAAGGGTGAATTTAGCTGTCAACTTTTTTTTTACCTTCGTTTAGCTTGCGTCCCACAAAGGCAATTAACAGACTTTAAGACCTCGAAGCTAAGATTTTTTACCTTTGTGATGAATCGTGAACGCAACGAGCTTCGTTCAACATGGCGGCGCAGCGTAGGACTTTAATGCAGAGCGTAAGTGAAAAGCCTGCAGTTTGCTCCCCTCAGTAACTTTTTATCTGTTTCTCGACTCTTAAAGAATACTATATTGAATTTTTTACCCGGTGGTGGCCGTCGATGGTTTAGTTTCGTGCGTTGCAGGCTGTGCTTGCTAATGTGGTTGAGCTTATTAAGTGTTTTGCTAACAGTTAGCTAGGCACCCGATTTAAAAATGAGATTACTAGTATGTAGGCACGTATATAATCAGTAAAGAGAGATGATATCACTTGAAGTAGGAGGAGGCAATAATATGAGTGATGCTGTTTTCGCAGTCACTGGCACATCCCCCAGGTAAACTGTGCGAATTAGCTTAACTTAAGTGTCATAAACGGTTAATTAGCTGTAAACAAACACAAACGATCGCCCTCGAGTTTAAATGCTCAGGTGCTTTGCTTTTACTGATTTTCTCGATCGTTTCTGTGAGTGGGCAGGTCTCTGGACACTTACAGTTTTATAGGAGACAGCTTCCTATTTGCCCCACGCAAGGATACTTTCGGTCTCTGATGGGCATGAAGGATTCACGCTAAAATTAGGTCCTTTGTACTCTGCAGATGTAACATTCAGTTTCAGTGACTTTAACGATTCATTTGATTCTAATCGTGCCACATCCTCGCACACAGCAGAGACAGTGCCTTTAGGCAAGGCAGCTACAGTCACGGGGAACACTGAAGTACGCCCTTTTTCAGTTCTACTCTTTTACAATCAGGAAAATAAAGCAATATAAATAATATTGTCATTAGCAGGACTTCAAATTAGGTAAGTGCAACCTCAGATCAACAACAGCACATGACATATTACACTGTGCCATTATTTATTTAACAATAACTAAGCCAAAATGCAGTCTGTAGAAATCTAAGTACACCCCGTGATTCAGTAGTTTGTAGAAGTACCTTTAGCAGCAGTTCTTGAAGTTACTTTTTTCAGTATGACTTTCAGCCTCTCACTTCATTGCAGATGACTTTTCTTTATAATGTTGCTTCAATTCATTTAGGTTTGTGGGTATTTTATTTATGCAGAGCTCTTTTAAGGGCCCACCACAGCATTTCAGTCAGGTTCAGATCTGGACTTTGACTGGGCCACTGCCACAATAGTAAATTGCAGGGGACTTGCACAGGGCCTTTCTATTACAAGTCTCATTCAACCAAATTGCACACACGTTCACACGGTGCTTTGATCTGTACCTAAGCGCTTCTCTCTAACATTCACACACACTCAAACTCAAATTGATGCATTGGTGTTGAGTCAGGGCTCAGTATTTTTTCCTAAGGATACTTTGACACATGTACAGGAGGAGACAGGGACGTCTCCAATTGGTAGACAACCCGCCCTACCACCTTGATTAATTTCTTTTTCAGCCATTCTGTTATAGATTTGTTGGTGTGCATGGGATCATTGTCTTGCTGCATGACCCCCCCATAGCCAAGCTTGGGCTGTCAGACAGACGTCCTCACATCTGACATTTGACAGTTGGTTTAAGGTGTTTGTGCTGATATCCTCCTGAGAACCGAGGGAGGGAGAAAAAAAAGGATCTTTCAATTTAAATTTTTTGTGACCACTAAGGAAGAGATAAGGTCTGAGGAGGATATGCTGTGTGTGGTTTTCGCCACTTGGGTTGAATTAGCAGAGAGGTCCGCTCCTGGAAAGATTGGCAGCTGTCGTGAATGTTTTGCACTTCAAGAGAGATTCAAGATGTGACTTATTTACCAGATGAGTGGTGCTGTGTGACCAGGAGAGATCGTCACTAATGTAAGTGCCCAGGAATTTGAAGGTGTTCCACCTCTACCTCTGTATAGAGTGGTGTGTGTGTTGCACCCTCTTCCTCCTTGGATCAACAGTCATTTCCGTAGTCTTGCTGCTATTTAAGGAAAGATTGTTGTCCTGGCACCATGTCGCCAGGTCTTGTGAATAATCCTTCTCATGGACTTCAAATGATGGACTTCAAATTGTTTGGAAATGAGCTTATAAGCCTTCGCCGGACCGACGGGCAGCAACACTTGCATCTCGAAGATCATCGCTGATGTTGTTCCTCCTTTGTGTTAATACACACCCGAGTGCTCCAGACCTACAAACTGCAAAAACATCAGCCTTTATAGAGGCGCTCACTTGCTGCTGATCTTAATTACCCTCTTAATTCCTGTGGAAGCAGTGTAAGTAAGGGTGTGCTTAGGTTTTTCACACACTAATTCTGCATTTTGGTTTAAATTTTGTTAAATAATTAATGACACAGTGTAGCATGAAAATCAGTGACACATTAAATGTGCTAAAGAGTAACTTTCAGCATAAAACAGAAAATAATAATATAAATAGGAGCACCTGCCCATGAATGACATCTTTTTCTGGCTCAGAGGGTGACTACAGGACACGCATAGGCATGGTGGGCCCCCATGCAGTCAAGATAAGGAGTCTGTTACTGCAGCTGACAGAAATGTATGCAATTTCCTGTTGGAGCATTTAATAAATGAAAAAATGTCCATCACGCTTGGGTGAATGAAGCCTTACATAACAAAGCTGGTTGGTGTCTCAGTTATGGCAACTTTATGAACATGAATTTTAGCAAAATGTTTGTGATGACACTTAAATTAATTTCTGTTGTGAATTAAACCTTTATTTTAAACAAATATTGCTTTCCCATTCAATTTTTATACGTAGAGTAAGTTTTTGTTGTTGTTGCCTTTCTTTAGCAGCATCAGAGCTGGACGGATGACCTGCCTCTGTGTCAGATGTGTGGGGTTGGCACAGCACCCAACTGTGTTTACGGCCCTGATGGCAAAGGAACTCAGAGCCACCCCAACGAGGACGGACACCTCAGGTTCAGGTAGGTGAGACGAGACTGCACCGAGGCCAAAGACAAAGACCAATGTTTTGAACTGTGAAGCACACAAAGCGACTTTATTGGGGTGCAACGATTAAAAATACAGAGCTGGAAACATGCATAATTCATCCACTTTGAGGGTGTTTGTTTTCCTTGTCCTTGCTAATGTTGTTTGGAAACCTGCTGACTCAAACAGCCATCCACTTAAAACTTTACTGAGATTTATGCTCAAACATCTTGTCTGTTGCAGCGTTTCTTGCCAAAATAGTAAAACCTTGACCTGTTTCTTATTTAATTTAGCAGAAAAACAACATCCGCTACCACCTGTAGACTTTTATAAAAACACAAACATCAGTGAAACGCATAAAAATGTAGTTTTTAGATGTGCACTGGTAATATTTGAGTCACTGAAGCAGTAAAGAAATAAGTAGTTGGTATTTCTCCCTTATATGAAAGTGAATTCTGAACATGGGGGTGTTGGGTTACAGCTCAGTAATGCAGTTGTCATTACTGATTGTATGGCCATGAAAGCAAACAGCAGGCTCTGCCAGAGAAATGTGTTGAACAGGCTTACCTCGTGGCTGCAGACTCAGCTTATCTGATGATGTGTAAATGAATCATTTTTATCCAGATGTTCTCACATGTGCAGTTGTTACTGCAACAAACACCCAAAAGACATCAAACGATCCCACAGCTCTGAGAGTAACGGACAGAGGATGTTCTTTTTATCCAGTTTTTTTGGAAACACACGTGTCGTGTTTGTTGTTTTGTTTTTTTTTTCCAGAGGTGAGGATGGCTGTTTCCTGTACGGGGTGTTTAACGGTTATGATGGCAGCAGAGTGGCCAATTTTGCTTCCCAGTGTCTAACAGCTGAACTGCTGCTGGGGCAGCTGAACTCCGGTCACACAGACAGCGACGTCCGCAGGATCCTCACGCAGGTCTGCGCTTGTGTGTCTGCGTTTTGTGTTACATGTTTCAACAGTTCAGTAACTTGAAATCAGCTGGTGTAACGTGTCTAGAAACAAGCAGTTTTTTTTTTTTTTGCTCACTTTTGCAGCCTGTCAGGGCAGAGCGGGTGACTTCAAAACACTCCACACACCGAATTCATAGATGAATCTTTATATGTTTAGACTACAGTCGGGGTATTTTAAAAATAAAGTGACATTTAACTTATTAAGGTTTTCAAAAGCCATTAAAAGTGTATTTCAAGAATGTAAATGCTTTATAAAATAGTCTTTATTTTCAGAAAGAAAAACAAAAAGCTCATTATCACCTACACTCAGATGGACTGGGTAAAGGCTGCTTTACTAAAGCAGCGTTTCTGAAACATGTCATTAAGCAAGTCTGGAGAAAATCCAGTCTTATCATTTATTAAAATAATCCTCCCTTAAGGAACAGTGGTGATTATTTTAATAAATGAATAAAAGTGTAAAAATCTCATTCTTGCTTTTAAGATATTGACTACTTAAGCCTGTAGTTTGAATTTTCCCCCCTCATTACAAAACCACTTACGGATATTAATTAAACCATAATTAATATGGAATTCCTATTTGACTTTTTAATACTCGTTTAATGCGACTTAAAGTGTTTTTTTTGTGTGCTTTAAACAAAATGGAACGTAACAGTGCACTGCATTTATGGGCCGGTCAGATCAGAAAAAGATAAACATGAAGTACCTGTAAACTGAAATGAACCATATTCATGCACATAGACCCAGGTGTTTGAGTACGTGCTCTGATCTTCAGATTATTGCAACTCGCTCTTCATTAATCCTCCATTTATTTAATAAAATAAATGGAGGATTAATGTTCTGGAGGGAGATGAAAACACTGAGTTGACATTTCAGTGCTGTTGAGTGTTCAGTAGTGACACTCAGTCTCACACGTGTGACACTGTGCCTGCTGCTGTTGCTGCTGCAGGCCTTTGATGTGGTGGAGAAGAGCTACTTTGAAACCATAGACGACGCGCTGGCTGAGAAGGCTAACCTCTCCAACTACCTCCTGCCGCACAACGAGGTACCAACACTTGGGGTTCTGTTTTGGTTTCCATAGCAACCATAGATTTAGGCTTTGATGTGAGTTAATATATTTAGCCATGGAAGAAGGAGCTTATTATTTTTTAATTGGGCTCATCACTCTCTTTCATTAGATAAGCTTGTCTTGGTTTCAGTGAGGAGACCTGGCAGGTGTGTGGTTCAGATTAAAATGAAGGCTGGAGATGGTTGTGGTCTGATCAGCAAAGACCCACTGAAGTGCTGTGGTGCGGGGGGGGGTAGTCCACTCCTGTCCCACATTTATAGTGTATTTGTAACTCCCCCTGTAGCATATAATACTGTATTTAACTTAGATTAGGCAGTTCTGAGAAGTCATTATGGTTGCACTTGGTGTTTTGGTGTTTGTCTAATTCCCTCTTTTTTTTTTTTCCTTCATTTCCTTCTTCCCCTTTTCTTACTTTCCCACTTGCTTCATTTTCTTCTTCCTCTCCGTCTTGTTCTCGCCTCTCGGCCGAACAGAATGTTTCATTCCACCAGCTTTCTCCTCAGAGTCAGAAGATGCTGGAGCGGCTGAAGGAGCTAGAGCAGGAGGTGTCGGGAGGTGCTACGGCTGTGGTGGCGCTCATTCTCAATAACAAGCTCTACATTGCCAACGTTGGTAAGTTTGCATGTTTGCACAAGCTCGGATTTGCTCTTTAATGTTTGAGTGCACTTGATAATTAGCAACAAAAACAGTCGACAGCAGTGCCACCAAAAGAGCAACCGGTAGCAGAAAGCCGCTTCACCAGTAGGTGTCAGGCTTCACACAGATTTGTGTTTGGTTATTGGCCACTTTCAGTATGAAATTACATGGTATCTCTACAGTATAAAACCTGCGTTATTGGGCAGCTGCTGCAACAAGAGACTTTAACATTCATGAGTATATATTTGATCTCATTAAATATTAAGTATAGTGTCTATATATAGTTATGACGTGCACTTGTTCACTGGCAGAAGCAAACTATACCTTGCTTTTTAAAGATTGGAGGATTGTCTGAGGCTTTGTCATAGTTTGACACAGCATTTCAGCCAGTGGTGTTGGGGATCTTGTCAAAACTGATGAAATTATGAATACAGAAAAGTATCGTCAGATTTCGATCCACCGTCTGATCGGCAGCAGCTTCATTTTTCTGCACGGCAGTGATCCTAAAATCTGCCATTGCAGTAAAAGCATACCTGGATAGAAAAGCACACAGTGGAAGGCTGTCAGTCATGGATTGGCCTCCACAGAGTCCGGACCTCAAGATTATTGAAGCAGGTGGGGATCATCTCGACAGAGAACAGAACAAAAGGCAGCCAACATCCAAAGAAGAGCTTTGAATGACCTTGAGAACCCTGGAGAACTGTTCCTGAAGACTACTCAAAGAAATGACAAAGAAAGCTGTCAAAGAGAGTTCAGACTGTGCTGAAGAATGAAGGTGGTCACACCAAATATTGAGTTTCAAGCTCATTTGAATTTTACAGGCTCTGTTTTCACCTTATATACTTTATTTCCCATTTATGATTGCACATGTTTCAGTACATCGTTGCACCTATTTCCCATTTTCCCAGCAAAATACAAGGGTTGGCTCCAGACTTTGGCACAGTGCTGTAAATGATAGCAAATATCCTTCATATAGACACCTCAGGTACGCACCTCTGGCTGTGAGACCATACCCACCTGCTGTTCAGACTTTTTGTCTGAGTGGGGCAGCCGAGGAGCTAAAACAGTTTGTTAGTGGAGGATAAATTATGATTGTTTTGAACTGTGAATCATACAAAGCTTTAATAGAATAGAAAGGAGCATAATAGGCCCACTTTAAAGTATTCTTATTGTAAATCATATTTGTATAGTGTCCTTTACTCCTCCAAGCGTACCTCATGTCATAGTGGCCGAATAACTCAGTCTTTATCTCGTCTGACCATAAATCTTTTATCCAGAAGGCATTTGGCTCGTCCATGCGGGCAGCTGCAACGTTCAGCTGAACTTAAAGGTGTCGAATTTGGAGCAGGGGCTTCTTGGCCGGCACCCTTTCAGTCCACAGTGATGTAAAACTCGCTACACTGTGGTCTGTGGCACTGGTGTTCCTGCAGTTTCCAGTTCATAGCAGGCTTGAACCTTGGTGGGTACTGGGTTGCTCCTGAACCTGAACCCTCAACTGAGGGTGACAGTTTGGTTCTTCTTCCAGACCTCGGCAAAGTGGTGACACATCCGAATAACTTGTACTTTATGTGCAGTTGTTTGAACTGATGATCCTGGAATATGCAGTTGTTTAGAAATAGCCCATTATAGCTGGGGAATGGTCTTCTCAAAGCCCCGACCTCAACCCTCCTGAAAATTTGTGGACTGTGCTTAAAAGCTCGGTCTGTGCCAGGAAACCAGCAAGTTTAAATGAACTCTGCCGATCCTTCCAAGAAGCGCAGACAAATATGCCAGAAGCTTGTTGACGGCAATTAAAAGCATCGAGGTGCAACTTGCTAAAGGCTTTTTAACCAAATATTCCTGGAGGGGTGTATGTGTACTTTTGTCCCTGTGTGGATTAGAGACCATCCAAAACAAATTCAAATTCATTTTCAATTTAAGTCCTTAAAGCTGTATGTTGTGCCATAATTCCACACTGGAAAAGGAGCAAAGAAATTCTTAAAAGTCCCAAACACCATTTTGACAGTGTATGTTATATCTGCTGTGTATCTGAGCTACAGTATATACATAAGGACAAAACTTTGAGCACCCTGTAAAGTAAAAGTGCTCTCCATACTGCCCAGAACGTTTATTTCTATAGCAAACAAGGAATGCGTTGCCACATGCTGCGTCCCCTGTGACCCACAGACAGATGGAGTTATGGAAGGATACTGACTCTTTTAATTCAAACCATATCTACAATGTCTGTCAATATTTTTGAATCCCCGCTGCCAAGTCAGGCTCCTGCAGACAACAGCTGTAGGGCCAGGATTATAATAGCTTGTTCTGCCTGCATGATTTATTGTGTGCGTTCATGTGTACTTTAAGCTTCAGAGCAGAAAACAAGCAAGCCGTTAATATTTAAAAACACAAACCCGCAGGCCGTTTTGGGGCCTTAACTGTGAGAAAGTTCAAATGGGACGGCAGGGTGCAGTGATTTCCACACAGGCGCAGCAGCTTTGAAGAGCGACTGATTCCCTGAAGGATTTCAATTTAATAATGATCAAAGCTGCTGCCAAAGGCACGCACTGCTGCATGTTGAGCTTTGTTTCACATAAATGTGAATGCTGGATATTCTTATTTTTGGTTGATTTGTTCACTAATCCAGTGGATACATTTTACTCATGCAAAGTCTCTCAGTTTTCCAAAACATTTAAAAGCAGCGCTTCTTTCTTTTGGCTTCCAGATTTGATGCTAGGGGGCAAAAAGAGCCCCTCACTCTCCCTCTGAGTTTCATTTTCTTTAGTCTTCAAGGACGTGGCACAGCACAGAATATTGGGGGGGTAGTAATTAGTAGATGGTAGAAAGGAGGACCATTCTCCTCTCTGGTGCTTTGTGTGAGGGGCGGGGGTCAAGAGTTCAAAGTTGACAGCACGTGAGGCCTAGGGAGGTTTAAACATAGGAGCAAGTGTGCTTGAAAATCACTCCCAGCTGTGTGTTGATGTGAAATGTGTTTGACAGCTAAGGTCATGTAACCCAGAGTTTGAGCTGCAAGTTGGAGTGTTTTGGAAAAGGGGGAAGGGCACTGATACATAAACATTCAATATCAGAGACGGGTGGCTGTTCTCTACAGATTAACACACATGCAGTTTTGTGACTAACACATCAGATTTAAGCTCAGCACTACCTGACTAACATAGAAGGGGACAGGGGCCCCTCCCGGTGTGATGTGGCTGATTGGATGCCCTTACCTGCAGATTAGGTGAACAGCGCACGCACACAACCGCAGTCATTTTTGGAACATAAAATTTGGTTGGGAGGGGTGGAACTGCGCCATGCTTCGGCTCAGTGGCCCCAAACTATTAATATAAAAGTGAATTAATCATTTATCTCTCCCTGCTCAGCTTTTGTGTGGCTGCGGAGGCAAATAATTAATATTTAGCTTTTTAAAAGTACCACAGTGTCTTAGCTCGTTAATTGATGGCAAGTGGGACCTGTGAGTAACCTCAGAGCAACATCAGAGTCTCTGCATGATTAATGCGTGCAGAAATTAGAGGCCCAAATGTCTCATGAATATGAATAGGGGTTGAAAAAGAAGAGTCAGTATTTTTGTTCATTAACATTTATTTCTTGTTTTTGTTTGAGAAACTTTTTTTAGTCATAAAGGTGAAAAATGTTAAATTAAAAATGTAAGTTGGACCTTGAGGCTCTAGTTTATTGGTACCTGTATAATAAATACAGTCCCATAAACGCACACAAACATGGTTACAGCCTGTTTACAAAGCTGGTTTCAGTTTTCATTGCTTATTTAGCCTTTCCAAGATGGGGGCGGGGGGTGTATATTATATAAGCCATCTGCTTAAATTGTGTTACAGATTAAAGTTGTGCATGATTAAGGGCATGGCTGTTTTAGCACCTCGCTGTCTGCCAGTCCTGCCCTGCGCTAATTTGAGTCTCTGAACTGGACCTCTGACCATGTTTGTGGTGCCTGTTGAATAACTTTTAATGCAATTATACAGATAGTAATGTTAGCATTGAGTAGCAGGTATGTGCAACTCACCCGTAGCATTTATGGATTCACCATGGTTGACCAAGCCAATTTGGTTGGAGAGCTGATGACTTACCTCTCCAGCCTATCAGCTGAAGGTGGATACATCCCACCTTTTAATGTAGTCTGCACGGGCCGCGTGTTGTACAGCCAGGAAAACAACTTCATTGACCAGATGTCAGTTAGATTGGAGCCAACTCTGAGTAAAATTCATTAAAACTGAACATGAATTAAGCCAGCAGTCAACATTAGCTTTGGTGAGTCATGAAAACACAGAAGGGCTTTTTACAGGAAGTAAATAATAATAATAATGTATCTGTCCTGAAAGGTTATTGATGTAGTGCTTTTTTTCCTTATGAAAGGAACACACAACTAGAGGACATTGACCATTGGGTGGCCCTGATGCTGCTGCTCTACTAATAGTCATGTTTTTAAACAGGGCAGGCAAAACGCTGAAATCAGCTTTCAGTGTAATTCAGCTCACTAACCACCACAATTAAACATAGTCTACAAAAGGCCCCGGAGTTACTCTTACCTGAGAGCGTCAGTGAAAACATTGGTGGCACAGGTGTAATGGGCCTTGTTAATGGCAGACATTTGGACTTGTTGAACACAGGTTAAAGTCTAACAATAATGGCTGCTTTCCATTTACATGTGCCAGGAGCAGAGCCTTTGGCATTTGAACTGAACCTCTTAAAAACTTGCGTCCACATATGGGGACAGTACAGTTTGGCTTTGCTGCACCTTATACTTCAGTCTGCTCAGTAGTGTTTTATACTTTGTTGTTGACTTTGTTGTGTTATTCTGTAAAATAAACTCGTTGTCCCTATCAGATGACTTTATTTATTTATTATTATGAAAGTATGTAACAACCATGTAACAAAATACAACTTCCTCTTTGAACAGGAAGCTTAGTTTACATACATATCAGGTCCATCTAATCACAAATATCTAGAAGAAATTAAAGCAGGAGCTCATAACTCAGGAGGTTAAAGCAGACAAATCACAGGAGCCACTAATATTATTAGGCGCCTGTGCTTGAAAAAGACCGGCTGTGTATGTCAGAGTCCTGGCAAAATATTGTTTTGTGCTACGTTGACAAGTAAGAACTTCTGCTATAGAGAGAGTTTACTGCATCTCCTTCACTGAGCTGAGATCTACCAGTAACAGTTTTAGCTCTTGTTGATTTCAGGCTAACTTTAAATACGTTTTGCTTTGGTTCCAGGTACTAACCGAGTCCTGCTGTGCAAGTCCAGCAGCGACGGCCAGAACCAGGTGCATCAGATCGGTCGACCGCACAGTACTGACAACGAGGACGAGCTGCAGAGACTGGCTGCACTGGGTGAGACGCATAGATCTGTGTATACATGCAGAGATAGCCCTGAAGTTAAACTGGTGTAATAATAGAAATAAAAGCAATGCAAGAAATTTCATATAAAACAAACACTAAAAAAAAGATGCTGATGCTCAGTATGTGAGGTTGAGAATTTTAAACTGGATCCCAAACACTACTGGGACCCAGTGAAGGGACATAAGTAATGAGACCATCTGTAAGACCTAGTAAGCAGTGCAGCAGCAGCGCTCTGAAGAGCATGCAAGCGACCGAGGGCTGGCTTACTAAGTGAGAAGAAAAATGCATAGCAGTAGCTAAAAGGAGAAGAAAGATGAGCATGTATAAGCATCTCTAGCTCTTCTCTTGAAAACTGTAGCTCTGAGTTTATTGGTGTTTATTAGTTGGTAGAAACTAAATTTAGAATCTGCTCAGTGTGGGTGTATAAAGCTTGAACTTGACACTCAGAGTTCAGATACTTTGAGCAAAATTGAGCGTTTTAGATACAGCCAGAGTTTATCTTTTTTTTTTCCAACTCTGTTTTAATACATTTTTTGCTGTTGTTGTTTTTGGTCCTGAGTGATAGACAGAAATTGATCTTTGTCACATTAGTACAGGAAAATATTATGTTAGCCGGGTAGCAGACACACCTTACCTTGCATTACGTTCCTCGCGTGTTGTGCTTGATATAAAACTCAACACAGACACAGCCATTAGAGAGAGAGAGAGCGATGCAGGGTTATTCATCCATGGTGGACAGCCAGGCTAATGGTCCAGTAATGAGGGTTGTGGATATAACAAAAAATACATACATCGTAATTAGCTTTGCCGATAGAACAACGTGTTGCAGCCTGGCCTGGTAATGGATAAAATGGGGAAATGGCTGCATTGTTGTGGGGGGGGTTTCAGCATTTCACAGCACACCATTAGAGCAGACCGAGCGCTCTGCCTCTCTTTGTTCTCTTGTCTCTG
Source organism: Archocentrus centrarchus (assembly GCF_007364275.1). Lineage (NCBI taxonomy): Eukaryota > Metazoa > Chordata > Actinopteri > Cichliformes > Cichlidae > Archocentrus > Archocentrus centrarchus. The sequence continues at coordinate 7,307,037 of NC_044346.1, forward strand.
GCTGGGATTCACATTATTATTCCATTGTTCAGGTCCTTCTCTTAATGATTGAAAAAAAAAATGACAGTCATCCCATTTACCCAGACCAAGGTGACCTCTACCCCCCCATCGCATTTTCATCCAGCCTCAAACACATATATGCACCCCTCTCTCTTCCCATCCCCACCTCCTGCTTCTACTTATCATTTCTGTGCTTTTGCTCCATCCTCCCCTTCAAAAAAAACAACAACAAAAAAAAAATCTGCTAAACCATCTCCTGTGTGTGTCTCCATTTTCCCTCTGCTCCCGCAGGTTTGGATTCGGCTCGTATAAGACAAGCAGGCCAGATAGCGGGACAGAGCAGCACCAGGAGACTTGGAGACTACCGAGTCAAATTTAACTACAACGAGACTGACCTGCTCGGGTGAGGCCAAAAATCACAAAATAGGTGTTTTGTCAGTTCATCAAATGATAAAACTTGGAAAAAGAATACACTAAAACACCTGGCTATGTAGAAATACTGAATCAGGAAAGCAATAGCAACTCACTCGTTATAGCCAAATTATGCAAAAGAGCATCTCTGAAGTTGTATCTGGGTTCAGGCTGGTGGTGGTGGTGATGGTGTAATGGTTTGGGGAATATTTTCTAGACACACTTCGGGCTTCTTGATGCCGGTGGTGGATTGTTTAAACACCACAGCCTACCTGAGTGCTGTTGCTGACCAAGTTCACCTCTTCATGACCATGATGGCTGCTTCCAGAAGGAGTGTACATATTTTAATTATTTTTTTTTTAATCTGGAAACGTGTCATCTGGGAGTGTGACATCTGTTTCCGGTACAGCAGTGATCATCACGCTTCAGTTTACCCTGTTGTTGCCAACTTAGCAACCTTTGAGATTTAGTGGTCTTGCTTCAACTAGGCAGACTTTTAACAGCGAGCTCAAGATAAGGCTGCAATTTTTACCCATGACACACTACATTGGCTGTCTGTTGACTTTACAGATGCAGAGCAAAACGAGGACAGACTTGGTTCAGCTGGGCCTGATCAGTCAACACGTGCAAATTGCATTCATAATCAGCGTGACATTTAAGTTTGCTTCCAGCTCTGCGTAGGACCAACGCACAACCATGCCAGCCCCTTTACACGCTGTGGTACTACAGTACTGAGCAGAACAAGACCAGCACAGTCTCACCATATCCATTTCATTTATAGAATTCTATTTGATAAATCACATTTATCCCAAGGAAGCTATTCTTTGACACTCGGGTTGGAGCAGGAATAAATATAATGAACCAAATGAAGACATAGATGTAAAAAGTGCATATTCACCAGTGTGTGTGTGTGTGTGTGTGTGTGTGTGTGTAGTGTAATGATGCCTGGATAGGAATCTGTCCCCATATTATGATCTTTATTATCAGATCAGATAGTGTTCCGGCCTCTCCCTCGCCACATGTGAGCCTCTTGAAATTCCACTCTCAGCCCCACCACACACACACGCGCGCACACACACTTTTCTTTTCATATTCTTGTCTGCTGTCGAGGCCAACTGAATCAAAAACCTTTGAATCATTTCAATTATGATCCTCAATAAAACACATAATAGAGTCTTTATAGAATTTCCTCCTTTGTGCCATCAAAGAGAGTGCAGGAAATTTGATGTGAACCATGTAAGCGCTTCTTTGGATCTATAAGATTAGCTGGTTTATTATATAGAGGTCAGGGGCACTTAAGTCTCTTTGATCTTAGGTTCTTCCTCTGTCACCTTCCATCAGCATCTCTTCCAGTCTTCACTCTTACTGTCTTTCCTTTTATCCATCTGATATGACTTTAACTGCTGACATGTCTGTCCTCCTTCACCATCAGTGCGGCCAAGGCAAAGCCAGTCATTGCGGAGCCAGAGATTCATGGCGGCCAGTCTTTGGAAGGCATCACGGGCTTCTTGTTGCTGATGTCAGAGGGTCTGATAAATGCCCTCGAGTCCGCCCACGGTCCCGAACAGGCCAATCAGGTTAGAAGATTCATTCTGATGGGATCTTTTCACCTCAGCTGATTTGTTCCTTTTTTTTTGTTTTTCATCACCTTCTACCTTTTACCTCCTTTCATTAATATTTTCTTTCATTCAAGTTTTGTGTTCTTGGCCACTTTTGAGTGTCCGTTGCTGTTTCCTTTCTGCACATATTCTGTTTCCTTTATTCTGATGAGCTCCTTTTTCTGTCTTTAGATCTAATTCTTTCCCACTGTTACATTAACCTTTCTTTCTATAACCCCGCTGTCTATTATAGGAAATTGTTGCCATGGTAGCAGCAGAACTAGCCCAGCAGACCAGTCTGGAGGCGGTGGCTCAGTCTGTGGTCGAGCGAGTCAAGCGGCTTCACCACGATGTCTTCGTGTCCGGCCGTCAGAGGGCAACTTACTGTTCTCGACACGAAGACATGACCCTGCTCATCCGCACGCTCAACTACCCACTGGCCGATGCAGCGCTCACACCCACGCAGGGTAGGATATGGCATTTAGGGATTGATTCACATCTCGTGGAAAGGGTGTCTAAGGAGTGGACGTCTGTTCTGGCTACACCAACACAACGTTCCTCATTTAAAACTTTAGGAAGTTAGGCACATTATGATGCATTATTCATGCAACACCTTAAAAAAGGTTATGACAAGAGGGTCCCAACTTTAGCCAAAGGTGTCGGGCTAAGGTTGGAACAATTTGCATATTGTTGAGCAAAAGGTTTGTTTTTCTTGTCATCACAATATCTGTATAAGTGAAGAAGAAAAAAACCACCCCATAGAAGGCATTTTTTTAAAAATTAAGATTAAAATTAAGATTAAGATAGTGTTTATTTGTCACATGCACAGTTATACACAGTACAATGCACAGTGAAATGTATTTTGTACCTGCAACCATATATACACACACATATAAATAAGAAGAATAAAAATAAAAAAAAAAGTAATTCACACTATACACTATACTCTATACTCTATATACTATACACTATACACACTTTTATAAATTATAATATTTACATTGTGCAATAATGGTCCAGTTAGGGCTCAGAGTTGAGCAGACGGATGGCTTGTGGGTAAAAACTCTTCTTCAAACTTTCAGTCTTAGTCCTCAGGCAGCGGTAACGCCGGCCTGATGGGAGCAGGGAGAAGAGAGAGTGTCCGGGGTGGCTGGGCTGTTTTAGGATCTTCATGGCCCTCAGCCTGCACTGCTTGGTGTAAATGTCCTGCAGGTTGGGGAGGGTGGTTCTGATGGTCCGTTCAGCTGAACGAACCACCCTTTTTAGGGCCCCGAAGTCCTGCTTGGTGCAGTTTCCCATCCAGGTGGTGATGCTCCCACGCATGATGCTCTCGATGGTGCAGGTGTAAAAGTTCCTGAGCACCTTGAGTGGGAGCTTGAAGTCTCTCAGCCGCCTGAGGAGGTAGAGACGCTGTCTGGCCTTCTTCACAGTGATGTTTATGTGATGAGTCCAGGACAGGTCCTGTGAGATGGTCACTCCCAGGTATTTGAAAGTGTCCACTCTTTCCACCTCAGCACCACTGATGACAAGTGGATGGTAGTCCCTCTGCTGCTTCCTGCTGAAGTCCACGATCAGTTCCTTTGTTTTGCTGACGTTGAGCAGGAGGTGGTTCTCCTGGCACCAGTTCTCCAGGCGGGAGACCTCTCTCCTGTAGGCTGTCTCCTCATTGTGAGAGATTAGTCCCACAACAGCAGTGTCGTCAGCAAACTTGATGATGATGTTGGACTCTGACGTGGCCTCGCAGTCATGGGTGTACAGTGAGTACAGCAGAGGGCTGAGCACACAGCCTTGGGGGGATCCAGTGTTGAGGGTGAGGGAGGATGAGGTGAGGTGACCCACTCGTACCACCTGTGGTCTGCTGGTCAGGAAGCTGTGAACCCACCTGCACAGGGATGGGCCCAGGCCCAGGTCCAGCAGCTTAGAGACCAGCCTGGAGGGAACTATGGTGTTGAATGCTGAGCTGTAATCTACAAACAGCACTCTTACATAGTTCCCCTTACCAGTGTCTATGTGTGAAAGGGTCTTGTGGAGGAGGAAGGATATGGCGTCATCTGTGGATCTGTCTGGCCGGTATGCAAACTGTAGTGGGTCGAGGGTGGTGGGCAGTGAGGAGGTGATGAATGTCTTGATGAGTCTCTCAAAACACTTCATCACCACAGAGGTGAGTGCTATGGGCCTGAAGTCATTGGGGCTGCTGGGGTGTGGTTTCTTTGGGACAGGGACTATGATGGACTTTTTAAAGCAGGTGGGAATCACACACAGTTTCAGTGAGAGGTTGAATATCAGTGTAAACACAGGTGCCAGCTGGTCAGCGCAGGTCTTAAGGACACGTCCATTAATACCGTCTGGTCCAGCCGCTTTCCTGGTGTTTACACGTCTAAACGCCCTCCTCACGTCGCGCTCCGTCACAGTGAGTGTCTCCGCCCCTCCGGCCGGGAGCGCAGCGGGCTGTCGGCTTCCCGACTCAAAGCGCGCAAAGAAGATGTTGAGTTCATCAGCCAGAGAAGCGTCGGCACTCACCAGGTGTGTGTGTGGTGCTTTGTAGTCCGTGATGGTGCGTAGTCCCTGCCACAGTCCCCTGGAGTCAGACTGTTGTAGTTGCTGTTCCAGTCTGCGGCCGTAGCGATGTTTAGCCTCTTTCACCGCTCTGCGGACGTTGTATGATGCAACCTTGTAGTCCTCCATGTTCCCAGAGGCGAGGCCGGAGTTGTAGGCAACGGTGCGGGACCTCAGGGCGTCGCGGACAGATTTATCCACCCACGGCTTCTGGTTGGGAAAAGTCCTGATGGTCCTCCTAAGTGAAGTGTCTTCAACAACTTTCCCAATAAATCCCACAACAGTTTCCATAAACTCCTCGATGTCTCCGCCCGCGCTGCTGCGAAACATGTCCCAGTCGGTTGAATCCAACGCACCCTGCAGAGCGGCCTCTGTTTGATCAGACCACCGTGTCACTTCTCTCACAGCAGGGGGTTCCTGCCTGAGCCGTTGTTTGTATTTCGGCATGAGAAGTACAGAGGTGTGGTCAGACTTCCCAAAAGGCGGAAGAGGCTTTGCTTTGTAGCCATCTTTGAATGGAGAGTAGCAGTGGTCTAGGGTCCTCTCTCCTCTGGTGGGGCAGTCGATGTGTTGAATCAATTCCGGTATCACCTTTTTCAAGTTTGCACTGTTAAAGTCCCCGGCTACGATGAGAGCCGCATCACGCTGGTTAGCCTGATAGGTGGAAATAGCCTCATGTAGCTCGGATAGTGCAGTGTTTGTGTCCGCCTGAGGTGGAATATAGACGGCGCTGAAGATGACCGAAGTGAACTCGCGGGGCAGGTAGTGGGGACGGCATTTCAGGGTTAGGAGCTCCAGGTTAGGTGAACATGATTGTTTCAGAAGGACAACATTCCTACTGTCACACCAGTTGTTATTAATCATTAGGCACACACCTCCTCCTCTTGATTTTCCAGACTCACTCGTTCTGTCCGTGCGATGAACACTGAAGAACTCCGACGGCTGTACGGCGTGGTCCGGTATGAGGGGGGTCAGCCATGTCTCCGTGAGACAGATGATGTTGCAGTCCCTTATGTCCCTCTGAAACTGTATCCTGGCCCTGAGTTCGTCCAGCTTGTTATCCAGTGACTGGACATTAGCCAACAGGATGCTCGGCAGTGGCGTTTGGTGCGCTCTGCGCCTCAGCCTCTCTCTTACGCCGGCTCTTTTCCCTCGGGGCCTTGTCCGTGACCTGGGTCCTTTGTTTGAGCTGGCCCACTGGAAACGCAGTATTTCCTGAGGCCAAGTCGGGCCGGGAGAAAAAGGTGTCAGAATACAGCCAGAGTGCTGTATTCTGATATTAAAAAGAGTCTGTCTGTCATACGTGATATGACACAGAGCAGGCAGAATTATAAAGTCCAAAATTAGAGCTAAACCTAATATAAACAAACAAAGCGTAGGAGCAGGTACGACGGCTGCTGACCTCACCGGCGCCATCTTGTTTTAAAAATAATGCAGTGTGTGTGTGTGTGTTCATTATTGTTCAATTTTAATGTTTCCCTTCAAATGATTAACTCTCTAATTTACTTCCCTGTGTGAGTTTATTTTTCTACTTCACCTCAAGTCAGTTAACTTCTTTTCACTTTCCTCTCCTGCATGTGAGAAGCAGCACTATGAGGTGGCCTGAAGTGGCTCATGGCTCAGGCTAGTCACCTCAAAGCAAGATTATTCAGGGTTCTTGTTTGCATACTTTGTCCTTCCTGTGCTTCTGCAGGTGTTCTTCCATAGCGACCATTTCTTAATCAAAGAACAAATATTTATTTTAATAAAAATTTGGCACTAGTGCACCAGTAATTGTATTATATGAGGAAGTGATGGGTTAATATTTTGTCCCACTTCTTTCTAAAGCTGTTTTTTGTGTATAAGATGCGATCAGGATTTAGAGATGTACTGTATTGGATCACAGTTGTAAGATACACAGTTTTAACTCGGACTGGATTCCAGGCCAGAAATACATAATTGATCTTTGAGTAGAACTGTTAAAAAAAATTAGAACCACAATGAAAGTAAAAAATAAAAGTAAGTTGGCTTCGGACTGAATAGGCTTTTTTGTGGTTGGTTTTTCAGACATGGATAGAAACCTGTTTGCCATGGAAAGTGTAACTAGTAGAGATTTTGGCTTCAAAAAAGATCTTAAAATACGAGAGGATTAAATCTGCATCTGAGCCTTTAGAAAAAGAAGTCAGAGATTTTACAATTTGTAGCCTAGAATATCAAATAGAGCCAAATAATAAATAACAAGGAGAATTTCATTTTCATTTCAGAAACAGCTGAACAGCAGGGTTTTCTCCTGCAGAGGTTCAGTGGTGGAGTGGGTCGTTAGGCTGATTGGGTTACACCTGTGTTGGGCCCACCCTATGGATTAAGTAGGCCTGAGCTAACGATCCTTTTCTTTTCCCTCCTAGGAATGATGCCTCCGGCTCTTGGTCTGTTCCTCTTACCTCATATTTGTTATTTTGCTTTGTGGTAAATAAAATAATGACCGTTTTTGTGTCTCCTCTTTGTCACTGGCTGAGGGCCGGCTTGTGACAAGTAGGGGCTCATTTGGGATGTAAGTTATGGTAGGACAGTTTGCTTTGCCTCTAGCTAAGGGTTATTTATGGTGTCATTTTGGGCTGGAGGACCTATCCACTGTTGGGCTTAGCATTGAGTTTCAGTAGGGAACTCTTGCTGTTTGGTGTCTAGGTGGCGGTGAGCGTGGGTAGAGCTTTTAGCTCCGGAGCACCTCCGTGGCTCTGTGGGCTGCCAGTTCACTGGTTGCTCTTTTCACCCCACTGGTTTGGAGTGCACAAATACCCTCCCAATGAGCTGCATGAACACTAGTTCCCAACTGGTCTCCTGATACTTTTCCAGTTTGTGCCATTACACATGCTACTACCCATGCTTCACGGGTTATTGTGGAACCAGAGCATTTAGCGTTGCCAGCATCAGCCAGCTCCCCTGTGCCCTAACATCAAACTTTTGAACATCTCATCATTGACTGTGTAGGTCCACTTCCCCGGTCAAAATCAGGACACTGTTATTTACTGACAGTGATGTGTCAGGTGACTAGATATCCATCTGCCTATCCGCTGTATACTATCAAGACTAAGGCAGTAGTAAGGGCTTTGACTCAGTTCATCTCCATATTTGGAATTCCAAATATGTTCGACCTAATCAAGGTTCCAACTTTACTTTTCGTCTGTCTGTCCAGGTGCTTAAACTGCTGCATGTCAAACATGTCTACTGTGTTCTGTGCTCAGAGTGGAAATATTCCACCAGACACTAAAATCTTTGTGTGCCTACTGCACTGAGTTACTGCGAGCCTGGGAGGAAGGTTACCCTAGTTGTTGATGGCTGCTCAGGAAGGTGTCCAAGAAAGCACAGGTTTCAGTCCAAATGATCTGGTGTTTGGACCCAAAGTACATTGTCCTCTTGAAAGATGGGTAGTTGCCAGAAGAGCCTTCTCAAAACCTTGAACATATAAATGGCTTCAGGTTTAAATTATATAAGACAGGTGAAATGGCTAGAGCAGGGGTGGGCAATTCCAGGCCTCGAGGGCCGGTGTCCTGCAGGTTTTAGATGTGTCCTTGATCCAACACACCTGAATCAAATGGCTGAATTACCTCCTCAGTATGCAGTCAAGTTCTCCAGAGTCCTGATAATGACTTCTATATTTGACTCAGGTGTGTTGAAGCAGCGACACATCTAAAACCTGCAGGACACCGGCCCTCGAGGCCTGGAGTTGCCCACCCCTGGGCTAGAGAGAGGTTAGAGGGCTCACAGGAAAGGATGAAGATTTATGACAGGTCCTGGAGATCGCGTCCTTGTGCTTTTGCCCCTTGCTTCTTCACCATTTCTGGCAAAATACAGTGGTCCCTTTACAGCGGTGCGTTAGGTCTCTGATCTAAACCGCTTGATAGAAACTCCTGGCTATAGGAAATCTAGAAAACTGTCATGTAAACCTTGTGAAGCCCTACGGTTCTCTGGAAATTTAGGGGGTTCCAACAGTTCAGTTGTAAAGCCAGGGTGAGCTGCTGCTGCAATTACTGTAGCTACAGCTCTGATTGTAGTTGGGGGGGACATAGAGGTGGCATCTGAGGTGTTACAGGTTGACAGAAAAAATCAGAAACACTGCAGATCTTGGATGCCCTGGTATCACATTCAGATGCAGAGAAGTGTGAGGAAGTTTTTACACTCCTTAGAAGTTATCCAAGTTTATTTTGACGCTCCATCTCAAACTCATCTCATACAGCATGACATGGATGTAGAAGATACTATCCCAATAAAGCAAAGATCTTATCGGGTTTCAGAGGAGAAGAAAGGGCAACTGGAAGCTGAAGTTAAGTATATGTTGCAGAATAAATATATAAGTGAATTTGATCTTTTGAAAGGGCAAATGCCACTCACCATGTGAGCACGAGAGATGGCTGCATTTATCGCTCTGGGTGGTCTCAGGTTTGGCAGGGTGTGCACTATATTTGGATAATGTGGTGGTTTACTCTAACACCTGGGAGGAGCACGTCCAGCATGTACGGGCCCTGTTCTAAAGACTGGTATGGGCACAGTTAACCATAAACCTGGCAAAATGTGAATTTGCCAGGGCCACTGACTTGCCTGGGAAAGGTGGTGGGCCAAGGTCAGTTTTGCCCAGTACAAAGCAACAGTTCCTGCATCCAGGGAAAAAGAAGGATCCGATGTGCTTCTTGGGGATGGTGGGATATTCTCGAGGGTTCTGTAAAAACTTTGCATCAGTAGTTTCCCCACTGACAGACCTGTTTAAAGCCCGGGCTTATTTTGTATGGACTGCTAGGTGCCAGGACGCATTTGAGGGAGTGAAAATGTTACTCTGCTAAGCTCCAGTGTTGGCGCCATGTCTTGACCGGACTTTCAAACTCCAAGTGGATGCCAGCCAAGTGGGTGCTGGGGCTGTGCTCTTACAGGAGAATGAGGATGCAATAGATCGCCCAGTAAGCTTCTTTTCAAAGAAGTTTAATAAACATCAACTGAACTACTATTATTGAAAAAGAAGCATTGGCACTGGTGTGGGCTCTGTAGCGCTCTGTTTATGTGGGGTCTGGAGTGTTTCCATTGGTTATGTATACAGATCATAACCCCCCTCACATTTTTAAAGTCATTGCAAAACCCAAATCAAAGGTTGACACAATGGGTTTTGTTTCTTCAGCCATACAACTTGGATATTTGCCATATTAAGGGCTCAGATAATGTTACTGCTGACCCATTATGTCGTACACCCATAAACTAGTAGCGTACTGCTGATGGTCCTGTGGTCTCTCTTCAGTTGCTCCTATTGGTTCCAGAGTTGCTGGGTTGGTGGATGGTGATGTACCAGTACACATAGCATTGTGGCTTATGGCCAACATCAGGATGAAAAGGGTTAAATCATTCATCTTTCTTTTTGGCAGCACGTAGTTATTGAGTTACTGGTCAGAAAATTGACTGGCGCTTTGGTCAAGGACCTTGGCTTTATGATGGGGGGTGTCACGGCCCCTCTATTTTTTTTTTTTTTCTCTTTCCTGCAGAGGTTCAGTGTTGGAGTGGGTTGTTCGGTTGATTTGGGTTATCTGTGTTGGGCCTACCATTTGGCATAAGTAGGCCTGAGCTCCCAGGAATGACACCTCCGGCTATTTTCCTTTTGTGGTAAATCAAATGATGATTGGCAACACGGCCGTTTTTGTCTCTCCTCTTTGTCGCCGGCTTGTGACAGAAATGAACAGGATTCAACTTTTATTTTTTCTATTTCTTCTTTCAGGTGGTCGTATCTACCCCGTGTCTGTGCCCTACTCAAACAGCCAGAGCACCAGTAAAACCAGTGTCACCCTCTCACTGGTCATGCCCTCACAAAGCACCCTGACCAATGGAACCAACACGGCCTCCACTTTGGAGGAAGGCACCCCCACACCAGGGTAAGCTTATGTTCTCTTGAATCTCTGCTCGCTCTGGGTTTAGCCCTACTTTCTCCTGCTGGGCGTATTCTGAATTAGCCCGATGTGCATTTGTTTTTTTGTTTTGACCCACTTCTGTTGTGTTTTTTGCTTTATAAACTTCATTTTAACTCCACTGTTCCACTGCTGTGGGGTGGGTACTTTGTGTGAGCTTTGTTCTGCCTTCACCTAATCCTCCCTACTGTTAAATTTATTGCGCTTTATTCTTAAATAAGCAAAAAGTCCCCCCCCTCCCTTGCTATATTTATTTTAGGTGAGTTTGACTTTCACCCCCCCCTTGTGTTCCTCTTCTGTGTTTATTTACGTGTAAGCATGTTTTTCACTTCCCCATCAGTTCATTTCACAGGCTTGAAATTCAGAACATAACAAGTGCAGATGGGAAAAGTATTTGAATATTCAACTTCATTCCACAGCTGTTTTTTTTTTTTTTTTCCTTTTCAGATGTTAGTGTTGTCAGGAACATGTTAATGCTTTTCCCAAAAATTGAGCCGTTTACAAAAAGCTGCTTAAATGTCCTCAGACCTGCTTCCTCTGCTGACTAACAGGGACGAGCATGCTTGTCCCCACAAGCTGTGCCACAGAGATGTATGGCCCAGCTGGGTCTAGTTGCAGGTTCAAGAGACTTGGCAGGGATTCAGGCCACAAACAGTTGTGTTGAAACAACACAGAAGGGTTGCATAGGCGGGGGAGTGTTGTACAAGGTACCAGTGAGAGAATGAAATACAGACTCGGAATATAGAAATATGGATCCTGGATTATATCAGGGTGAGTAACACCCTGATATTCCCAGTTTGGGAATACTGACAGACAGCATTTACAAATCTGGAAGCTTGTCTTGATCTTCCAAAGGAATCTAGTTGGAATTTGCATTTATGCAGTTATTTGATTAGCCAACAAAGTACTTCGCCTGATAATGGACGTCATCTGTAACGCAGCATGATGAAGCAGTTTTTCTTCTCCTCCTCCTCCTTCTTGGGTCTCATGCGTTGGTACCTCTGCTGCACATATGGACTGGCCCTAATTCTCCTGAATTAGAGGGTTGTGTTCTTTCTCACACAAGCTCATGTCAGCCTTGTACCTGTCAAACCACAGAGGCCACTCCATACACTGCATTTTTTTCCCTCTTTCCTGTGTCTCAATTCAGACTTTTTAAAGTTCAGAATGTGACATTTGCTGTGCGTGTCGGTGGTAATTGTGCATTAATAGCCCATGTTAATTATATATGTACTTATTGGAATGCATGATTGACAGCCTCTCTTACCATACCTGAAATGTGCATTTACCTTGTCGGACCACTTGCTTGAAAGCACCTTTTATTAAATGACTGAGCATGAATAGCTCTCTGTCTGCAACTGCACTTTCTAAATGTTCCTGCTGCCTTGGGACTGCTGCAAGTGCATTCTTTTTCCCTTTGTCCTCCCATTGCACAGTCATCCTGCAGGATTGTTTCTTCAGCTCTTCTTCCTCTAAGATTTCCACTCTGCTCCCGTCTGTCACTCGCTGTCTGACTCACATCTGTATTTCTCTTCCCCTTGGTTCCTGATTTGCCACTGTCTATCCTGCACCCTTCACTCTGTCCTTGCCTCTCCTTTTTCCACTCCTTTAGCACGCTTCACCCAGCTACCTGCCAAGCTTCCGTCGACATCCTACAGCCCATAAGTGAACTCCCTCTTTTCCCCCTCTCCCCTCTTCCTCCTCTCCCCTCCTCCACCTCCCTCTTTTCTCTTTCCACCACACCTCGTCCTCCACGTCCTCTCCCTTCATCCACCTCTCTCCTTTGTCTCTCCACCCATGACATGGGCCCCCTCCCCTCCTCTTGTTGCTTCACATCCTCCTCTTCTATTCCAACCCTTATACCTGTCTCCTCCTCGCCCCTCACCCTCTCCAACTACCCACCTTTCTCCTCCTCCTTCTGCTTCTCCACTCTCCCCAGCAGTCAGAGCCCCACGGCCACTCTCCAGTCCACCAACACCCAGACACAGAGCTCCAGCTCCAGCTCAGGAGATGGAAGCCTGTTCCGCCAGAGGGGGAGTCAAGCCGCGCAGCCAGACGAGACGGGCAGGGTCCCGCCGTACGTGGACTTCAGTCAGTTTTACCGCCTGTGGGGAAGCGACCATGGAGATGGCCAGAGCAGCCAAGGAGGCCTGGGACCACAGTGAGGCAGACCGGGGATAGCGGCAAAGCAGGCACATGGATTTTTAAAGGGACAAAGATTTCTAGAAGTGGTGGGATGACTAATATTATGCTGTTAATGTATCATAACTACAAATAAGTGACCTAAAGGTGCATGGGGATGCACTTTTCAACACTTGGCAATCAGCTGGGGTGGAAAGACAATGAAATGCTGAGAAAATGGTGTCACTTCACACTCCAAATTGATGTCTGCGCATCTGTAATAGACAAAGGATCATGAGTGAATAAATGTAATCCAGATTGTCAGATGTAAAAAAACAAAACAAAATGTGAATCTCATGGAACAGGGAGTTTGTGGAGTTGTGAGTTGTTATACTGCAAGGCCTTAAAATGGAATGAATGAATGAATGCTTTTTTTGTGATGACAGTATCACCAGATTAATCAGTGCATTCTGTTGGCTTTACTCTTCCCAAATAGTTCATCAGTAGATGAACCTCAAAGAGCCAGAAGATCTGCTTGTATGGTAGTTATGACCATAGCTAACTAGTAACGAGTGGCCACACTATAGTTATATTTTTGGTTGTATGGTCATTTCTACATGTCCCAGAGGTTTATTCTTAATTCAGGGATTAACAGTTAAAAGTCTAAACATAAGTAAGAAGATTTTAGGGAGTTCATTATATTAGTTTTAACCAGCTACCAGCATTGTAGCTGTGATGGTAACTAGTATTCAGCAGCTTGATTTAAAGTGGACATATATGGAGTAAGAATACTGTCAAAAAGGTGTGTGCACAATTCTAACATTCGTAATTGAGAAATTGTGCAGATTAGGATTGTTTTTCTGTGAGTACGAATCTACAACCTGTGAGTGCAAAGACTTGTGAATGCAACTCTAATTTCTGTGACTATGAACTCCTCCCTTCTGTGTGGACACGAATCCAAGTTTGTGGGTACGAGTAGAAAAGTGTTGAAATGACGTCACAGAGCAGAGTAATGATCCGCCATTAAACCAAACACAGCATGCTCCAAATTCAAAGATGGCTGAGGACAGTGGACCGTGTGGAGCTACAAGCTCAGGTATTACTTTAAATAGTACATTTTTTTCTTAATGTATTATATAAATACTGGATACATGTGTCACCTGAACTGGAGCATGCTGTGTTTGGTTTAATGGCGGATCATTACTCTGCCCTGTGACGTCATTTCAACACTTTTCTACTCGTACCCACAAACTTGGATTCGTGTCCACACAGAATGGAGGAGTTCATAGTCACAGAAATTAGAGCTGTATTCACAAGACTTTGCACTCACAGGTTGTAGATTTGTACTCACAGAAAAACAATCCTAATCTGCACAATTTCTCATTTACGAATGTTAGAATTGTGCACACACCTGTTTGACAGTTATCTGATTCCATAGACAATATTATGCTTTTTGTCTGTCATATGTACATATTCCAAGTAAGTTGTGACACTGTGTAAAATGGCAATAAAAACAAATGAATTTGCAAATCTTGTAAACTTATTTTATTCATGATAGAGCATAGTAAATATGTCGATTGTTTCAACTGGAAAAAAATGTACCATTTTAAGAAAAATCTCATTTTGAATTTGTCGCTAGCTAAATGTCTTAAAGTTGGGACAGGGCCGTGTTTACCACTGTGAAGCATCCCCTCTTCCTTTCACTGCAGTCCATAAACGTCTGGGAACTGAGGAGAGCAGCTGCTGGACTTTTGGGAGAGAAATGTCCCATTTATGTCCGATAAAGAATTCTAGCTGCTCGACAGTCCTGTGCTCTATTTGTCATATTTTCTTTATTTCATGCTCCAAATGTTTTCAGCTGGTGAAAGCTGTGGACTGCAGGCAGGCCAGTTCAGCACCCAGACTCTTCTGCTATGAAGCCATGCTGTTCTAATGGCTGCAGTGTGTGGTGTAGCATCATCCTTCTGAATTACACAAGGCTTTCCTGGGAAAAAGATGTCCTGGGGATGAAAGCATGTGTCGCTCTAGATGTGAACACTGACAACAGGTCCAGAGGACCACAGAACCGTTTTCTATTTTTTTCCTTCAGTCCCCAGATAAGATGGCAGTGTTCCAGGATCCTGTTCACATGATGGCTTCTCTGCATCATTGAGCTTTAACCTGCATTTGTAGATGGCGCAACAAAATGCATTCACAATTATTTCCGGAAGTGTTCCTGAGCCCATGCAGTGATTTTGGTGATAGGATCTTGCCTGTTTTGGAGTGCTGCCCGAGGGCCCGCACAGGCATTCAGTACTGTGTTTTGACCTTGTCCCTTGCACACAGAGATTTCTCCAGATTGACACTTGATATTATTTACTGTATAAGATGAGCTATTCAAAGTCTTCACATGTTGAGGGACATTGTTCTGAAATTGTAGCACAGTTTTAGTGCAGATTGGTGAACCTCTGCTCATCTTCTGAGAAACTCTGCCTCTCTAAGGTGCTCTTTTTATACCCAATCATGTTACTGACCTGATGCCAGTTAATCTAATTAGCTGCAAAATGTTCCTCCAGCAGTTTTATTTTAGCACCACTTACATTTCCAGCCTTTTGGTGCCCAACTATTTTGACATGTTGCTGCAATCGAAGTCAAAATGGGCTAATATATTTCTTAAAAATGGTTCATTTTCTCAGTTCGAACATTTGATGTTTTCTGTGTTATGAATTTTTTTTTTTTAAAGTGTTTGTATGAGATTTGTAAATCATTGCATTCTGTTTTTATTTACATTTTATGCAACATCCCAACCATTTAGAATGATATATTTACATTTTTAAAATGTTGGGTACCCTGAGTGATCGACATGGCCGGAGTTTCAAGTAATGAGGTTGGTTTTGTTTTTTGTTTTAATTGTTTTTTAAACTGTTGGCTCTGTATGATGTCAGTGATCTCTGTAATATGGTTATATCAGACACACCTCTATGACTGTGAGCACTTGGCTCCACCCACCCACTTACGGTTCAGTTCCCTTTACGAAGGGCAGCCAATCAGAAGAAAGCTGGCTTAAAAGGCAAAAAGAAAAAAAAGATCATTTCTGATTCCAAGATCTACTAATATAATTCATAGAGCTGTAAATGACCACGATAGGCCCACTTTAATGTCAACGTGAATATACTGACCTTGTGTAAAAAAGAAAAAAAAAAAAATTGGAAAGTTACAAAGTTTCAGCAGTTCAGTTACTGTGGTGTAGAGACACAACACAACAACCAAAGGGCTGAACCTTGAGGCCTTCGGCTTCATCCATGAAGACATTTAGTGGTTAATGGTCAACGAGACATGCTTCAAGCGTGACAAGTACAAGAGCTGTACCATAATAACAAATTTGAATCCTCGGATGTAAAGCGAGGCCTGCTCTGTCGGCATGACAGGATACAGGAACGAAAGATCTATGACTCTCCGGCAGCTTGCGGGACATTGATAGATGGTGGGCATGGTGACTGTAGCACCAGCACACTGTGTTCACAGTGCATTGAATTAAACACATGATGTGCAGCCATGTGATAGGGAAGGAAGATCTTAGAGATTAGTGGGGCAAATAGAGGCATCCATAAAAGTCAAACCGAATTGTTACTTTTTGGTTTGTGCGGTTCTTCGTGTTGCCATGATGTCAGACCAAACAGTCAGAAGTTACTACTTTTTAAACTTGAAAGTTTAAAATTAAAATGTCCATCTTAATCTTGCGCTGTTGCAAATCATTTTTTCCATCTACACTGAATTTCAGGATACACACACACACACACACTGACTGCAGTTCTGAGTTCCTGTTTTACCTTACTTTCAGACAAAGGGAGAAGCTCTGCTTTGACATATTCCATCAGTGTCAGAGGTGCAAATATGCAAACTATAACCGCACGGCACTCTGAGGTACTGAGGCCTTCAATCTGCTGGCGAGAAGAGAGTCTTACCTAATAGCTGAAAATTATCCATCTATTAGACTTGAAATATCTTAACATGGTGTCACCATGTGCATCTGATAGAATTAAAAGTTATTACGTTTATCATCATCCGGCTTATTTTGCACAGCCCCCCCCCCCCCCCCCCCCCCCCCCCCCCTCCCCCTTGGAAGTCGGGATGTTATCTCTGCCTAAATTAACTTCACACTGTTATGAAGCCCTAATTGGTTTAATCAGAGAAGTGATTAGAACACACGAAGAAGCAATAAATGGAAGAAGAATTGTGTCGCATTAAACCCTCGAGTCACCAGTTCAAACTGTACCGCAGCAGAGCGTTTGGTATCAAAGCAAATGCAGGAGTGTTGCTAATTGCTCGTTTAAAGGCTCATTTTCAGGGAAATGTAAAACTTGAAGCAAGCTATGAGACTTCTAAATGAGCTCCACTCCGCTTGAAGCCTCTGTTTGTTCTTGTTGCTAAGGAAGTGGATCCACTTCTAAAGCTTTGGTCACATAGCAGTCAACAAATATCTGCTCAGTTTCCCTTTCACATCCACTGAAGCCCCAAAAATTCAGTAAGGACTGTAATTTATTTATTTATTCTTATCTTGTACACAGGATATTTATGTTTTACTGTTAATTTATATGTCTGACAAGTTCAGATACATAAACTCACCTTATAATGCAGTGAGGCTAATTTTAGTTTGAGCTCAAAATGTCATAGTGATTTTTTTTTTTTATGCTCTTGCATGCCCACAGGGGAGTTTCCTCAGTAGGATGCAGTTCCTCATTGTCCACAGCAAGACATATCTGCATGTAAGATTGGCAAAACTTTGTCCTTTGCATACTTTGCACAATTTAATGCAGACTTGTATGCACAAAATGAAAAAAATGGGACTTTATGGGACTTCTTGAGCTTCAGTAGAAGGCCTGCTAAGGTCAAAATTAAGTGTGACTTACTTTTGGAAGAATGCCTTTTTTCAGCATCCATGAAGGGACAGAGGTACAACCAGCATTACAGTTCATGGCGTATCTGTGAAGGCCTTTTTTATTAATGAACTATATTTATATATATAGTTGTATTCAAAATAATAGCAGTGCATTCAAAAACATGAATAAAGCTCAGAATCCTTATAGTAGTTTTTATTTACAGGCATTGGGGACACTGCACATTATATTCTAAATCCAAACATGTAGAAAAATGTATAGATTTTCCAATTACTTTACAGGAAATTAAGAAAAATGAATGTTGGGCTGTTAAAAAAAATAGCAGTGTCTGCATTTTTCTTTATAAACTCAAATATTCACTTTATGAACTGAAAAATCTTTAGGATTTCGCATTCCTGTGAATCACTAAACTAATATTTAGCACCATAATCACTATTTTTGAGAACTGCTTCACAGCTGTGTTGCATGGAGTCGACCAACTTCTGGCACCTGTGAACAACTATTCCAGCCCAGGATGATTTGACAACTTTCCACAGTTCCTCTGCATTTCTTGGTTTTGCATCAGAAACAGCATTTTTGATGTCACCCCACAAGTTTTCTATCAGATTAAGGTCCGGGGATTGGGCTGACCACTCCATAATTTTAATTTTGTTGGTCTGGAACCAAGATGCTGCTCGCTTACTGGTGCGTTTGGGGTCTTTGTCTTGTTGAAACACCCATTTCAAGGTCATTTCCTCTTTAGCATAAGGCAACATGACCTCTTCAAGGATTTTGATATATGCAAACTGATTCATGATCCCTGGTATGCGATAAATAGGCCAGACACCATAGTAAGAGAAACATCCCTATACTGCTTGAACCACCATGCTTCACTGGTTACTGTGGCTTGAATTCAGTATTCAGGGGTCGTCTGAGAAACTGTCTGGGGCCCTTGGACCAAAAAGAACAATCTTACTTTCATCAGTCCACAAAATGTTTCTACATTTCTCTACAGGCCAGTCGATGTGTTCTTTGGCAAATTGCCACCTCTTCAGCACATGCCTTTTTTTAAACAGTGGGACTTTATGGGGGCTTCTTGCCAACAGATTAGCTTCACACAGGCGTCTTCTAATTGTCACAGAACTCACAGGTAACATCAGACTGTCTCTGATCACCCTGGAGCTGATCATTGGCTGGGTCTTTGCCATCCTGGGTATTCTTCAATCCATTTGAATGGTAGTCTTCAATCAACATGTTAATCGAAGAACGCTGTTCTTTTGAACAATGTCTGGAACGGCCCATTTTTCTCAGGTTTTTTAGTGAGAAATGCACGTACAACATGTGTTGGCTTCATCCTTAAATAAGGGCCACCTGATTGACGCCTGTTTTTTCACAGACTGAATGACCTCACTGATTGGACTCTACACTGCTATTTTTTTTAACATGCCACTTTCAGTTAATTATTCAATTACACAGACTCAGGAGCATGCATGTCATGAATGTCGGGTCTGTTGGTTTTCTATGATTCTGCTACACCTACTGGTAAATTATTTGCCATGTAGTAATATGATTTCTACCAAAAATATTGATTGATCTGGTTATTCATGTTGGACTGCTATTATTTTGAACACAACTGTGTATATATATAAAAATTTTAGTAGCACGCTGCCATCCGGGCTGCAGATGGTTTTACTCGATTTATATAGAAGGTTAAAAAAGACCCACTTAATGAATTCAACTCTGACTGAGAGTCCAATGTCAAATTCCTGTAACCTTATGGTCAACACACACACACACATCCTTATAGATTAGAAAACATACTTTCTTGAGTCGCTGGTTAAAACTATGAATCCTAAACATGGACGTACATTAATTAGAAACATTGATTGCCTTGGAGCCAATCTTTAAAACTCTAACTTTGTCTTCCAGATGGTTCTTACGTTCGCTGTACTCGCACATTTTAATTTGTTAATGCTAATAAAGTTATTGATTTTCTTCCCTGGAGCAGCGGGGGAGTGCATACTGATATCTTTGGTGAAAAAAAACGTGCATACTTTTTCTGAATTATTTCCATCTCCTTGGCACTTATTTTTCTCCCATCTTCAATCACCATCAGCTGAGAGGGTCTATGGTGTTCTCTGGGCTGGCAGACAGTCCCGGTATCCCGTATGCACAAAAATCCAAAGTACAACACATTTCAGTGGCCTTGTGACCAGGATCTCATTAACTCCTTCTTGTGGACTCCAGACACTTTACTAATTTGATCACATTATTTACTATGCATGAACATGACCGCCTGTGTTGCTTTGATGGATGATTGCATGGATGAGCCAGATGTAAGCAGTGTGGCCTCGGAGGATGATGACTGTTCATTTCTGGAGTAATTCATCTACAGTTTTCAGCTAAGCATTCAGATCCCTCAGATTCCCCATAAAATCAGCAGAGGTCAAAGGTAGGTTACATTTTACCCTGTTTTTAATGTCACAAAGTGTGACCCTAGGTTCAATGATTCATTCTTGTCTGAGAGAGGATTCTAGCTGCTCAACAGTCCTGTTTTTTTTTTTTTTTTAATATTTTTCATTTCATGATGGGCCAGTTCAACACCTATGCTGTAGTGTGTGGTTTAGCATTGTTTTGCTGAAATATGCAAGGCTTTCCCTGAAAAAGCTGTCCTCTGGGCTGGAGAACATGTTGCTTTTAAACCTGTTTATATTGATGGTGCCTTTCCAGATATGCAAGCTGCCAATTCTGTAGACATTAATGCACCCCTGTCAGAGATGGGGGTGCATTAATGAGCTGAGCACGGATAACAAGCCGATGGCCCTCTCCTCTTTAGCCTGGAGGAATCTGTATTATTTCTCCAAATATGTGACAACAATAGACTCACACCTTACAAAACAACACAAAGAATGTTCCAGTGAAGATAAGATAACTGGAACAGTACAGGATCATTGCTACTGTTCATGGGTTAAAGTTGATTTAACTGCAGATTACAATAAAATCAGGCTACGCCATCAGCTCATGTGCGTCAGTGTTTTAACCATCCCCTCTGTGTGTTTCCTTGTTAGGGTTGCTGTGCCTTTAAAACCTTTTTTTTTTTTTTCAGACATGATTTAGCTTTAAAGCATAATTTCTCTTCTCTTGACTTGCCGAAGCCTCTTCAGCTGCTTCTCATGCTTTCATTTTCCTGTTACTATCAAAAAGTCCATCGGATGGCAATCTGGAGCTAGTTTCCCAAATATGAAAACGGTCTCTTCGAGTATCTTCAACTACATACTCAATTTCCTTTTAGCAGCAGCCGTTCTGTTATGTGAAGCTTCCGGGCTCAGTCATCATGACAGCCAATAATATTGTGCAAGAGAAAAAAAAAAATATTTTTGACCCTGTTCTTTCTGTAGATTCAGCATGAAAAAATAAATAAATAACCAAAGAAGACTAGTAACTATTATCACAACTCATCATACTGTGTCCTCATTCCCTGGGATGGTGTTAAACAGTCACCAATGACATGAAAGCTCTACCACCATATGGGTGTGTTTAGAGCATAAACAAAGCCAATGAAGTGTA
Organism: Archocentrus centrarchus; assembly: GCF_007364275.1. Classification (NCBI taxonomy): domain Eukaryota; kingdom Metazoa; phylum Chordata; class Actinopteri; order Cichliformes; family Cichlidae; genus Archocentrus; species Archocentrus centrarchus. The sequence continues at coordinate 7,328,064 of NC_044346.1, forward strand.
ATAGCTGCTGTACTTTGTGACTAAGGGGGACTGCAGAATGCCGTGTTTGTTCAGCCCACACTCACCTGATACTTCTCACCTTTAATGGAAGTGCTCATTACCTACCTGGAAAAAAAAAAAGGCACAATAGACAGGACACAGTCTACCTGGTGCTTGACCGCTAACTGTGGCTGCAAGACGCAGAAGAATACTGGGAAAGGTAAACATATACAGCTTTAATATTTAAAACCACCAACTGAAATATCTCTGTAGGATAGTGGAGAGCTGTTTGCGTGTCTGTGCATGTGTGTCTGTGCATGTGTGTCTGTGCGTATAAACAGATGCTGGCGTGACAGCATGCCTGCCACTGTTTCAGTGGTGTGAAAAAGTCCCGTGATCTTTGTTCTGTCAAGTGTTTTGAAATTCCTGCTGTGAGCGTAATGAAGTCTGACACTCGGTGTCTGAGCGTAAACACCAGAGCAAGCCCTACTCTTTTGTTCCTTACCTGCAGCTCGTGCTGATGAACATAAAGTGGGAAAATGTCATTAGAAGTATATATTGAAATGTGTCCTTAGTTTCTTTCCCTCATAATGAAACATTCCCAAAGAAAACAGGTGGTCAGCCATTTTAGAGATGGCAAAAACAGGAAATAAATCAAATGAGCAGTAATCTCTCACCTTTAAACCACTGCAAATCCACCTACACATGTCTGCTTTTCAAGTCCAAGCTAACCACACCCTAGCTCCAGGAAAGAGCAAATAAGCGCTGATTTCTTCCTTTGTGTAATAAAGCCTTGGACGGGAATGACTCAACACATCTTGTCCTTATATTCTGTTTACATACTACAGCCATTACATTTCATAAAACTAAAGCCTGGATAATGTGCACTTGTGTGTCTGTTTAAACTTGCCTTATGCACAGTCTGATGGGCAACCTCCACATCCAGATTTCTGTCACTGAGGAAAGCTCAGAGGCTGCAGATGTGAAACCTGAAGGCAACAGATTTGTTTGAGTTAGTAAGGGCTTGGATCAAAGTCCCTTATATCGCAGGACTCTTTTGCTGAATATTTTATTGTGTGTGTGTGTGTGTGTGTCTGTGTGTGTGTGTGTGTGTGTGTGTGTGTGTGTGTGTGTATGTGTGTACACATTCTTGGAAACATCTTGAAATGGTTTATTCTAAGGCTGCGTTCACACTGCAGTGTGAAGTGACCCAATTCCGATTTTTTGTGAAATCTGATTTTTTTTTTTTTTTTGCATGGTTGTTCACATTTCCAAATATATGCGACTTGGATGTGATCTGTGTGTGACCAGCAAACGAACCTGAAAGTGTCCCGCATGCGCAGTAGAGGACGCGATAACGTCACACTTAGCGAGCGCGCTCAATGTTTGCGGAAGTCACACGTTTTCTTCCCCGCGTCCGCGTAACGGGACGCAGAATAGTGACGTTTGTCGAGTATCAGTGACGTGCAGGTCGGATAAATGCGACCTGGCCGTACATACACAGGTCGCATTTGAAAAGATCGGATATGTGTTGTTCAGACTGGCATGAAAAAAATCGGATACAGGTCGCATGAGGGCAAAAAAAAAAAATCGGATTTGGGTCACTTCAGGCTGCAGTGTGAACATAGCCTAGTTTTCGCACAGTCATACTCATCCTTTACACCTCATACACTCACAGACACCAACACATGCACCCAACATGTCACCTTTAACACTAATGAGTGTTGGTGGGTGGTTCGGCTGCTGTGCTGGCTGTCCCCTGGGGTTTCTGCTGGCTCTAGGGTCGGTTGATGTGGATGGGTGTGTGTATTTGTGCATTTATCTTTGTGTGTGTGTTTGTGTGCAGAGCCGGCCCAAGCCTTGAAGGGGCCCTAAGCAAAATTTGATTTCATTGTCCCCTAAGCCTAACTGTTATTAATGCCAAAAGGTTGAAGTTGAATATAAATTTTTTGGGATGCATCGCTGTTTCAGTCACAGCCCATTGAAAAACAATGTATTTCAGTATGATATACATTGTAAAACTATGTCCACGACACTGAGGACCCCGTCCTCAGGATGGTGGGATCAGTATCAGTGCATGTCCAGTCTACAGGCTATAATCCAATCTACAGGATTTTTAGGACATATGTGATTTGAGGTGTTTGACCTGCTCTTGGACATGTTGGACTGTTTTCATCCAAAAGATGTTTAGTTTTGCATAACTGCATAAATGCACCTAAATACAGACTAGTAAAAAAGCCATTTGTAATTCTATAAATAATTATTCGGTGTACAGAATTGCTGAGCATCAGTGGAATAATATCAAACACAAGTTGTCAGCAATTGGGGCCCAGTGCTACAAGAAGTGTGGGGAAATATGTTATTATGCTGCTATACCACAAAATGGCATGGTGGAAGTACCCCAAGAGCACAAATGAGGCACAAAAGTGAGGTCTACTAGTCTATATATGCAACATGACCACAGTGTGAAAACAACAAAATGCTGTCACCACAGGAACAGTGAGTAAACCAGTGAACCAGGAAACACACTAGCTAAGTGAGACGATGTGACAAAGAGGAGGACACAGACGATACACACACGAGGGAGATAGAACACATCAGGGAGCACAACTGAACAAGACAACGGGAGTAAAACTGAATATGATACAAAGTAAAACAGGAAGTAGACATGGAAACAAATGCTGACTTGAGGACACAGGGAAGCAGACACACTGAGGGACTACAACACCTACACTAGAGCAACATGATCATAACTAGACACAAGAGGAGGACTTAAATATAGCAGAGACCAGGACTAAAATTCACTAAACAGCAGAACAAACCAGAAACAATGAAACACCAAACAGAGCTGAGAACACAGGAAGCTTGAGAACTGAAATAGGATTCAATAGAAAGTGAAACCAAGAAACTAAACCAAAAAGCCTGAGGATAGAAACAATGAAACCAAGCGAGAATTACCAGAAAAAGACAAAAATTCAAAACTGAAAAAACACAATAAACTAGGAATCAAACAGTAACACTAACAATGGAAAAATGAAAATTCTAAAACCAAAAATGCTGTGTCATAAACCCACAACCATGACAGTAAGATCCAAGCAAAACTATATTAACTAGAAACACACTGAGGACGGTGACACAGGCTGGCAGGTTGTGTTTGACAGAGACACAGTGACATGATAAATATCATACATACCAGCTAGTGATAACCAACTACATGTGGAGCTGCTTACAAACTAAACTTGTAATTACTCATGGAAACATACCTTGGTCCTTTTTCTTCCTCTAATCTTCTCCTTTCCCTCCTCTCTGCCTCACATTTTTGTTTTGTAGCTTCATCCAAAAATGACCGAAACTGACGGAGCATCAGGTCACCTGGAGCACTGCTGATGCCCAAACTACCTGAACTCACGCTGACACACGCAGTCAGTCAGCACCACATTAAATTAGTGTTGTTACAATTGTACAAATATGAGGAGGTGGAGTCGTTTCTTCTTTCTTTTAGGACACTGGCATGTTAAAAAAGAACAAAGTTTCATCTCAAATGTAGGTGAGCTTGGGGGCCCCATGCAGCCGTATATGTCGCCTATGCCTCGGGCCGGCTCTGTGTGTGTGTGTGTGTGTGTGTGTGTGTGAGAGAGAGAGAGAGAGTGGCCTGTGTGTGTATAAGTATGTGCATGTACGTGGCCAGTATGTGTCCGTATATCTGTGCATGGCTGGGCCTCGACCCCTGTTGGGCAGAGCTGTGGAGGGTGGGCCCTACCGCTCTGCTCTGTGAGACAGACCTCTGCTGTCAGCCACAAAAATGTGTCCCACTCAAACTGCTGACAGGCTGATATCAGTATTTAAAATGCAGAAACAGTGTAGGTCTCTAAACCTCCCTGCTGCTGAGTGCTCTGAGGGAGCACAAACTGAGGCTTTGAGGTTGAAGATCTCAGGCTGTTATGAGGGTTGTTACACTCTAGGAGGCTTTATCTCAAGCTGTAATGACTGTATCACTAATAGGCTGAGATGTTGCCAACTTCACAGACTTACTGATGCAGACACCTGTTTAAAAGCAATGGATCATAGACTGTAAAAAAATCTGAACTGTATCAGAGATGCCAAATAACGAGCATCTAGACTTCTTGAGCTCCCCCCAGGCCTGAGTCTCTAAAATCAGTATAGTCAGAAGAAGTTGTGGTGATTTGTGCTGGTAGATGTACAAAGTATGAAATAATTCCCGCTATCTACTCTGCAGTTTTAGATCTCTTTAGATGTATTCAACTCCAATTCATAAAACTCTGTTTATCCACAGGCAGCTTCTGATGCTTGACTGTATTGGTTGATTTTAAAATGTATAGATGTTTGATACGTTGAAAGTATTGTGTTATATTATTTTCACACAGTTTTGATCACTTTAAGCTGCAGATCTACTTGGAAGAGACCATGATCTGGGGTACAGAGACTGACAAACTTGTACCATGTAGGCTTATAATATGCACAGCTTGTATTCAAATCCAATGAAAATCGGTTTCCTTGTTCATGTGAGCCTTAAAAAGAACCAGCAGCAGTTTGATTTCTTTTTACACAGGAAGTTATCAGCTGTGTTGGTGGTTTCATTGCATGTCTTCAAACTAACCCCGAGTGAAGCTCAGTAATCTGCAAAAGACGAACATTTTCACTTCTGAAGATACGCCATGTTCTGGTAAATGCAGTTTATTCTTCCAGTTTATCACCCCTGGAGGAAGAACAGGATACTGTTTTTGGTATGTTTGTCCATTTATTAGTTAATAATTGCAGCAAAACTACCAGTCCAATTCATACTTTGCCCGAAAGGTGGCCAGTAACTGCTAGATCACACGATTAAATCTTTGGCCCTCTGGAGTCGAGTTATAGTTTTAAACTGTATAGATAGTGTGTAATGTAATGTGTTTAGTGTGTTGTGTATTCATCCAGATTCCAGATTTACAGGCTACTTGAATTTAACATGGGAAACTCCATTCAACTGATATTTTCAGCCATTTCCCAGCTGAAAAAAAGACACATCCTCCTCGTTTGTTACAGTAAGAAGCATATCGCTGTTGTCCATAGACATGTAACAGCTGATCGGGTATGATCCAGATATGCAACTTTTGACTCGCCATCAATCTATCATCAACCTATGTGTTATCTCGGTGATTCAGTGTTTGGAGAGTGACACATTAATAATATGAACAATGCTCAGACCAGCTTAAACGTTTTGCCAGGGGTGGGATTTGTTGTGTCTCGCACCACTATTTGTTCAAGCATGAATAGCTTTGAATACCATGAATAGTCCTCCAACCATTGCCACAGGTGGGTGGGGTGGAGAGCACAGTAAGTTGGTGGACATATTAGAGAGATAAAGTACTTATTACAGCTAGTTATGAACTTTTGCTACTTTAAACTCTTACTCTCTGTGCTCTCACTGTGCTGCATGCATGCAGGAATTTTAGTGTTTCATTACTGCCATCAAACCTTTATGTGTGTTTGTGATGAGAGGATGGCTCACTTTGGGCCAGATCAGTTTGCATATTCTTTTAGCTTTTTAGTTTTAGTTTCATACCTCATTTATTTGTTTCTTTCTTTTTTGGCATTTAATGACTTAGTGTCGGACATGGGAAGAGAGGGAGAGGCTCGTGCAACGCCGGTGCTTCCTTGTTTGATTTCAGCTAGATACCTGAGTCATGATGTTGGTAAAGCACAAACCGTGGAGACCTCAGGTGATGAGGCTTAGATACAGTCTCACATTTAATGTGTTTTTATGAGGTTGTGCATATTTTATGACATTTACGTGGAGCACGGAGAAACCTGCTTAGCCCGTGTTGGTCTGTCTGGCTGCACTCTTGGCTCATTTCTTGATGCAGAATAATAACTGAGGATGAACCTACTGTAGTTTCTGCCTAGACTCTGTTGCGTGGCACTGAATAATCAGAAAACCAGATCAGCTTGGCAGTAGGGTTTTGTGATATACTGGCATGGAAGATAATCTTAGTATTAAAACAAAAAAAACAACAACAATTAAAGAGTGTTAAAAAGACGTGTTTGCTCGCACACACAAGCTCTCTGCCCCCTGCAGGTTATTTTATTCCACTGAGAGCAGACGCTAGACCTCGATTTGTTGATCTTCATCCAGCTGCAGTCACGGTCACAGACACTCGCTCCACCTACCTGTGAAAAAAGTGACAAAAAACACAATCGAAAAAATTACATTAAATCTGACCTGAAGCATTTTTAGAGGGGATTTTGGAATTTTTTGTGAACCTATTTGTTTTTTCCTTATTTACAGCATCTGTAAATTGACTTCAAATAGTGAAGTCAACATATGTACAAGCTGTCGGGTTGTCATGCAGGACACTGCAGGCAGAATACTAAAGCAAAAATGAGCCTTTATTGTGGCTGATAGATATACCCAAACAAAATACACACACACACACACACACGCACGGCTGATTAGTGATAAGACACAGGAAAGGAACGAGACACAGGTGCATGCAATCAACAAACTGAAACACTTGGCAGGTTACTACTACTACTACTAAAAATAATGATAAAACTCCTCACCAGAATAAAAATGAATTAAACCCAGGCTCTAAAGGCTCAAAGAAAAATATTTCTAAAAGCTGAAAGATGTGCTTCTAAGTGCTCTGCTTCAGTTTTTTCTGCTCTCGGATGTGTGATACATCAAAGTCTCTAAGGCCATATTTTTGGTAAAAGTAGCTTTTTCTATGCATTTTGAGCTTTTGAAAAACTCTCCGAGTGAAGATTTTCAGAAACTGTTCATGTGGAGACAAAGAAAATCTAAATTGTGTCTTGTGGTGAGAAAGGTGTGAACCTGTATCTCTGCGCTTTTACATCAGACGGGACACTTTTTGCTTGTTATTGTTCCTCCTAGGCTTCTGATTGGCCAGTGTCTCTATAGGTTAGAGTTCTTGATGGCAGTGCTTGTCTGGATGGATGAAAGCAGGACATCCCAGTTTTAAACTTTACTGATGTATATGTGGACTTAACCTAACATGGTAATCTCAGATATACAGCTCTGACTGTGAGCATGGAAGCTCCACCCACCTTCTCTGAGGGGCAACCAATCAAAGGAAGGTTGCCTTTGAACCTTGTTTCAGACAGTGGGTGAACTGACAGGTGGCACCAAGGTCCAATATAATATAATAATATAATTCTTTTGAACTTCTAATCACACAAAGCTACTCTAGTGGACTGCAAGAATGTAAATATGAAGCCAGGAAGGAACATAACAGATCCCCTTTAAAATTTTTCTAGTCATCACAATAATATGGATCCTCTAAAACCTTGATCAAACTTGGGAGAGAGCCATACTTTGTATGCAAATGTATTGTAGGGGCTCAGAAACAATGCATATTTAGTCCTGGTATACCCAGAATTTACACTTAACCGGCTGTTGGCTTAATAATGTGTAAAAACATAAGAATTGTGTGTCCATCTGATTGAAGGGCAGCACGCCTTTAGTCATCTGTCAGCGCCAACCTGCTATTTCTCTGGCGCCGCCTTCAGGTCATGCTTCACATTCTTTGAGCAGCAGTGGTAAATGTCTACAAATAGCACTGCTGTCTGTCTCCTCATGTATCCGTGCTACAGTTTGTGTGGTATGCAGTGAGCCTTGCAGCCTCACGGGGTCCCTGGTATATATTCGCAGACTCTGCAGGAAAAAAGAAGAAAAAAAAGTGGATTTTTACCTAAATGCAGGCAGCTCTTACAGGCCGAATAAATATCACGGTGAGTTCACAGTAATAACGGTCTTATATGTATGAGGTCAACTACAGTCGCCCGTCTATCATATTTCAATTCTTTTATCTCATGACGGGCGCCCCCCGGTCCCGCTGATAAGCAGCATATAACGGGGAGGAGCTCTCTTCTCGCGGGCTCCTCCTTCCTCTCCCTTAGACCCCCCCCCCCCCCCTAAAAAAAAAAAAAAACACACACACACTCATCTCCGCCTCCTCCTGCTCCTTGCAGTCCGATCGAGAGGGACGATGATGGAAAAAGACGTAAAAGAGGAGTGAGTAGTGGGGGTTCTTATTATCTTCGGAGCGGAAAAGGCGTCACAGCGGGTGCAGAGCGCAGCGCGGAGGACGGAAGAGAGGGAGACGCATCACGGCGAGAGATAGAAAAGACGGAGGGAGGAGGCGACAGCGGCTCGTAAACACGACAGAAAACGGCGAATAGGACGGCAGACAGCAACGATCACCCCCCTCAACTGCCACCCCCGTGTGCCTCCACATCTCTCCATCTCCAGCCTTTTTTTTTTTTTTTCGCACCGTTTAGCTCGTTGCTTTGTAGCTCGGTGATTTCAGTTATCTGTGGGCAAACCACTGCTCTTGCCTTTCGGAGAAGGAGCATCAGGGGCAAGAGAAGAGGCTGAGCCATCACCGCGACCGATAGGATCCCCGGTCGGGTCCCGCTTGGGACGATTATCCGCGCATCCGATAAAAACTGGAGGTGGGAGAAACGAGGCGAGATGACTGTACAGTAACCCACCTTAAGGAGAGAGAGAGAGACCCCGGCCCCCGGTTATCACCGAGTCTCCAGCATCACCAATGCGATGGCATAGCGGCTTCTGCAGCAAAACGAACAGGCTCGACTCAGATCAGCAGGGCTCTCATCCACCATGACCCTCTGAAAGACATCCGACACAGGCACAGATGGGTAAGGGGAGATGCTCTGCTCCTTTTTGCTTTCTTCCTTTTTTTTTTTTTTGCTGATTCCCGGATATAAAGGTTGGGCGGGGAATGTGCAGGAGAGCAGGGCGGCTTGTGACGTGAAGACCCCTGGCATTGCACTTAGCCCAGGGTATAAGACTGCAGTGTAAGAGGGTGGATGTGCGTGTGCGAGGTCGAGGAAGTTGCTTCTCATAAAACAGAAGAAGAAATGGGTGGGTTTGGAAAAGATGGACATTTGTTACTGGATTTATTGGAAATTTAGGAGTGCGGTTTGTACCATATAATGTGGCACAAGCCACACTCCCTTTGTCCTGTGTATGTGAGACTTCATTTTCAAGGACCACGATAGATCACTCAGCTGGCCTTGTGGGCCAGTGGGTCAGGGTATGCCGGTTGCTTTCGTCTGCAAAATGTCACAGAAAGAGGCGCAAAATAATGTGAAGAGATGCAAATCAGCCACAAAGAAACAAAGATATGAGACACTAAAGTCTGCTGACCAGGAGAATTGTATTCATATTTCAATGGTGCACTGAAGCTGCCAGCTTTTAGTGTTTTACTCTCAGTTTGGTTATCCATTCATGAGGTACCTTAAGAGCTGTTAATACTACTGTTTCCATGTTCAGTTACATTTTTAACTAAATTATTCATATAGCGCCAGTTCACAGCACAAGTTCACAAGGTACTTTATAGCGTGAGGGAAAGATCCTGTAATATTAGAGACAGAACCCCAACAATCAGATGATCCCCAATGAAAATGCACCTGGTAACAGTGGGGAGGAAGAACTCCTCTTACCAGAAGGAGATCTCAGGCAGAACCAGGCTCGGGATGGAGCAGCCATCTGCAGAGACCAGTTGGGGGGCGGGGGTAAGAGGGGAAAGTCCATGCAACACGTGACCTCACCAGGTCTGAATCACCCTGCTCCAAGCAGTTGTCTGTTTGCAGCCACTGAGGCCTTCATTGACTAAAAATGTTTTCATGCCTAGTCAAACTGAAACCAAAACCAGACATCACTGTCTGCTGAATTCCTTTCTAATTTCCCACAGGAGTGAGTCTCCAGCTCCAGCTGTTGCTTTTGGGATATTGATCCAAGGCTGCAGTGGGGTGCAAGTATATGAAGGGTTGAGTAAGCTGATCCGTGATGGGCAAGTTTTGTGTAAACTTGATCAAAACGCACAAAGGTTTTGACAATTAAGAAATTCCCTGTGGAAAGAAAACACAAACCTCTTCCCCTTTCACTTCGTCACGTTACCCTTGAGCTTAGCAATTAATCAGCGGTAACTCCATTAGAGCTGCTCTGTGGTGTAACAGTGGCAGACTGTACTACCTGGCAGAGCCCAGGTGTGAATGTGCAACGCGGAGCATCATTGATGAGCGTGCTCAGTCCGTTCCCCAAGGATAAACTTGGTTTTTTTTGTCTGTTGGGTAGGGGTAATCATCTGAGAACTTTGGGGTGCTAAAAACAGGACAGCGTGCAGGTGTAGTGGAATCAACAATGAGATTGTGGCTTAATTGTTTGACTTGTTTGGGCATCAGATTGGTATCAGATCAGTACCCTGGCAGGGTATAAAGAGAACAGACAGGGAATGAATCTGAGCTTGAGGGAGCAGGAAGTACTTCACTGTGTTTGCAGCAGCATAAGCTGAATGAAACAGAGGTATTGCTACTGCTGCTGTGGTAGTTATCTCACTGCGGCTTCAAATGGTCCACGATGGCCTAACAAACATCCCGGAGCCCCACGTTTCAAACAGCAGCATCAACAAAGACCATCTCTCATGGGAATGCCGGCCTTTTAACTTCACAGTTGATGCTGATGCTAAGAGACAGGGCAGCGGGCTTGTGCAAGAGTCTAAGAGGTGTGTGAGTGTGTGTGTGGTAATGGTGGTGGTGTTTTCAGGAGAAGGAGGAGCAGCAGAAACTGAAAAGGTTTCAAGGGTTTGAATCATGTTCCACAGCTCAGACCTGAGATGTAGCCACTGTGGTCAGAATGAAGAGATTCACTGAGGATGATGGCGAGTGAACAGATGCATAAGATGACTACAGAAAATGAGAAAGAATAGGACTCAGTAGGCCGGGGGGGGGTGTATTATCCAGTCATCTGCCCTTAAAACTGCCTGGACTCAGCAGATCCACCTGAGCCCCACAGCTGAAGCTCATGCCATTTGCCAGATTTGATTAAGAACACTCAAGAGATTTCTCCCTCTGTCTCTCACAGTCACAATTTCACTTCCAGTTTATTTTATTGACATGGCATGCAACTGCGGATAAGGGAGTCGAAAACAGGAAGTTTTTTGTTTTGTGACTGTTAAGGAAAATCCTAATCTAGTATAGGTTCCATCCATCCATTAATTTACTTACGCTTATCCAGTTCAGGGGGCTATCCCAGCCTCCATAGGGCGAGAGGCGCTGTATACCGTCGACAGGTCGTAGGGCTAATGCAGAGAGACAGACAACCATTCACACCTATGGGCAATTTGGAATCACCGGTTAACCTAACCCCACTACCTGCATGTCTTTGGACTGTGGGAGGAAGCCGGAGTACCCGGAGAAAACCCATGCAGACACTGGGAAAACATACAAACTCCACACTGGAAGGTCCCAGCCAGATGATGGATTCAAACCCAGGACCTGCTTGCTGTGAGGCAACAGTGGTAACAACTGCACCACCCAGAATACATTCCTGCAGTTGTTATTAAAACAGTCAACTTCAATTTAAAATTCCAAGTTTCTGTGTTTACCCTTCAGATACCAGAGTCCCTCCTTATCCAGCTCTTGACGAGAAAGCAAATAAGTGTCACTGTCGTTTAAGGCGGTGAAACGCAGGCTGACAGACGATATGTCCTCCGTGTGTTTCTCCCAATGGCAGCAGATCACAAACTTAGCTGCTGCTCCTGTGGCGTTCCCGTCTTTCTCCACTAAGAGAAGAGGATGGTTTTCATCATTCGACCGGTTTCTGTGTTACATATGGAATACTGAAGCTTTTTCAAAATATATTTAGGTTACGCCATTTCTTTGCATGCCATACCACCATCTACCCACCCTCCTGGTTGTTTAATCGACATGCAGCCTTTCCCACTCATCCATCCTTTCCTCCTCTCACACAGCTTTTTCATTATGGTGTGCCCTCTTTTTTCCCTGCCTGCGACTCAGGTTGCAAGGCCGAAACAAATGGCTTTGCTGGCACACACAGAGGCTGTCAGTTAATATTGCCAGAGGTGATCTGGGTTTATGCGCTCAGATCAGCAGCTTTTTTCCTACTTCACTATGTCCCGTTTTTCACCCCCCCCCCCCCCTTTTTTTTTTCTTCTTAGGAAATCAAGCACTAGCCTTGATTCACCCAACAGTCAAATTCCTTGTAATGAACATTGATTGCAAACTCACAAGCCGAATTCAGATCAGGAATGTTTGACGCTCTTAAATCTTAGAAGAAAATATGCCTCTCCATCTTTTCCCAAGTCGAATGCATTTTGCGAATAAAGTGAGAATGTCTGCAGGAAACGACCACAAACCAGGCTTGTTGTTAGAAGCAGATGGAGGCAGACATCTGATATCCCGCAGTGTGTGAACACTGCTGAAGGACGGCAAAAGGGCAGCAACGACAGTTTTGCACAGGCAAAGGAAAATCCCAGATCAGACCAATGAAGCTGTCTGACCACTGCTTAGTCAAATTGCCTTTCTGGCACTGGAGTACCACCCCGCCACAAGAAGCGTGTCTTCAGCCTTCTTTAAAATAATGGTTTCAGAATTAGCAAATGTTGCTGCAGTGCTTGGCAGTGGATGTGCCTGGCAGGTGTGATCATCTTAGGCAATCAGTCACTCACAAGGCAAACTAGCAGAGCTTTGATTAGCAGTTAGTATGGAGCCAGACTAGCTGCCTGAGGCCAGCTTTGCTCATGTACAGCAGGGTGATAACTCACCGCCACCATCTTCACCTCTCCTTCATTTTGATGCCAAACAACCGGCTGCAGGAGCAGCTGCTTCACTCTCTTGGGATACTTTCCTAATGTGCACTGGTGCTCGAAAAGTTCAACTTTTTTCTTAAGTCTTCAGCTTAAGCGGCACAAACAGAGTGACACATCCACAGTTCAGCTTTGCCATGCATGAGGTCACCCCAGTTAAAGTGGATTGAGGTAAGAGCTGTGACGCCTTAAAAATTTTTGTGTGAATCCCTCCTCAGGGGCTCTTTAAATTTGCATGTGTTGTGGTCAGTAGCTTTGTTTGGATGGTCGACCCGTCTGCAGCATGATGGGGGCTTTAAGCAGAGGTCGACATGTTGATGCTGTTTTAAAATTCATCTGAAAGAAGAAACTTTCCGCACGCTTACCTAAAATTGCAGTTTTTCACATGCTGGTACTGCAGGGTCGTCACAAAAACGGTGCATGCCCATCTTGGTCTGGTGTGCGACTTTTATACAAGGTGGGAATGTACTGCATTTTCAGCGATGTGGGACCGGATGTCGTTTTAAGAACCTAACCCGAGTACTTAATGTGTGTTGTGTAAAGTGCTTAAACGGCATCAGGCACCATTTATCTTTGAAAGCAAAGTGTTTTTTTTTTTTTTTTTAAGGGATCTTCTAGAAATGTGTGCATGTGCGATAAAGTGTGTATCTGAAGTAAAGAGTGGAAAGTGAGAAGTGAAGAAACTTGCACAAAAAGTGACTGTTGCATGTGACTGCGGGTTAATCCCTGCACTGTAATTTATGAAGCTGTAACGCCCTGACAGCAACTGAAACTAGGTATGCTTTTGGGATGCAAATTCAGCTCACACCACATTTTCTGTAGACTCCAAAAATTGCAAAATTGTGTCCTGGAGCAGCAGCTGTAGATGAACTCAAACGGCTCCTGGTTGCACTCGCTTGTTTAGTGGAAGGGAGCTGCTGAGCAGGTTTAAAATAGAGTAGCAGCAGAATAATCTTTAAGCAAATAGAAAGGATGGCTGGCTCCCACTTAAAGTAATTCTAGATTACCTCCGCAGTGAGAAATGCTGGATGGTGGAACTAGAGGTGAGGCTGAGGGAAGCTTGTATTATGCTGGAGGCCATATTGGTCCCAGCGGTTACTGTTACTTCCTGCCTGTGGTGGGATTTGGCTTTAAAATGCTCTTTATTCCAGTGGTTGTGAGTGGGAGAGAGAGGGATGTTTTCAGTGCTGAGACACAGAGGCAAAAAAAAAAAAAAACCCTGGTAAGCACTAAAGCAATTAGAAGACATTGTCTCCAGTGGAGATTAAAACATGCAGCAACATGGGGGGGGGCTTAAAAATCAGTTTCTGTGCATTTTGCACCTCGTTGCCTTGTTTTTTCCATTTATCTGGATTATACACAATATCTATATATATCTACAATATCTACACAATATCTGTAGCATCATTACCGCTATATCCTGTAATCTTTGCTGTGCAGGTGGGGTCGTCCCAGCTTCCAGGAAGTCCAGATAGCACCGAGCTAAACCCACCAACAGGTTACATACGGCTGAGCACAGCTTGCTGCTGCTGCTGCTGCTGGGGGAATTAAGCTGTGTTCCACCTCTGATCTGGCATCTGTACGCACACACACACACACACACACACACACATAGACTGGGCCTTCTGGCTGTGCTCCCACTGTTCCTGGAGAGAGAGAGAGAGTCTGACAAACACATACATCTCTTTCCTTGTTTGACATCTATTTCAAGCAGTGTGCATACAAACCCTGTCCTAGAAAATAAGCAGCGCTGTGTAAAATGTGAGTAAAAACGGAGAGCATCGATTTGGAAGCCCTTTCACGTGTTTATCTGATCTCATCGAATCTAAATCTGCTGCACATACCTGCATTGTGATCACCCCTCTGCCCACGCACGCTGCAGGATCAAGTGTTTAAGGACAGCACTCAGGAGGATGGAGGATTGAGGATTGAGGGAAGCTGTTTCAGCCAACATGTACTTCCCCCCTCGCCTTAGGCTCGAGTGTTCCCAGCCCTCATTAGTCGGTCGGAGAGCGTTTGATGCCTGGATGCACGAAGAGCTCAGAGTTTTCCCACCACTTACCTGCTGTCACCCGACGAGCTGCGCAGATAAAAATATCATCCTGCAGCTCAGCACATGAAAGGTAGCACTCTGGTGTTCTACTTTGACTCTGAAAGTTGTGAAGCGGTCACGTCGGCTGCACGAGCAGATCCCCCCCCCCCCCCCCCCCCCCCCCCTTTTGTGAGGCAAGACCTCCAGTCATTTGACAATAATTATATAAAGCAAACTTTTAATTTGACTTCTGAATGACGGCGGGCTGAGCTGATGAAAGAGATTTTGATGTGTGATGACACGGTCAGCCTGTACAGCTGCGTTTGAGTCAGGCAGTGCTTTGATATTTATAGGTTGCTGTCTGTTGTTGTGCTTATTTGATTTATTTATTTTTTAATCCATAATGTCTAAATGAACAAAAGTAATTAATAATCCATATTCTTTTTAAGGCTGTCTGTGTATATTATCCAGGCCTGTCTGGCATCCTTCTGTCAGTGGTCACTTTAATATTAATAATTCTCACACATTCAATCCTATAAACCCACCACAGTGATGATATGCAGGGTTTTTTTGTGTGTGTGTGTCTGTGTGCATCATATTTAGAAAGCTAAGGTTGCACTCATGGCAGCAGTTATCGTCAGCCTCTGGTGAACATTTGGTGCTCTCGATTGCCGTTGTCACGGTTGTGTCAGTTCTCATGTGGCGTGAAAGTTGTGCAGTTGTTGTTTTTTGTGCGTGCTTCTCCATTAATTTATGCACGCGGTTCCAACTCCTGCTGTGCTGAGAGTGATAAGCGTTGATCTAGTAACGTGAGGAGGTCCTGATTGCGATTCAGAGCCAACATCATAGATGCTGTCAGATTAATGAAAAGGAGCGCAAGACGGGGACGTGAAGGCGCAGCTTTAATTTGCTTTACTTGTCGGTTTGAGGAGGCTTTCACTTTTGTAGATTGATTTTTGAATGTTTCGTGCAGGCTTTGCAAGCCTTTTTCTTTTCCAGTTAAAATGACTGTGTTCGTGGCAGAGTTGATCCAAAGGGAATCAGTCTGTACAACATGATGTCTTCAGTTCTTACTCACCGGTTATGCAAATTCTGAGGTTTGAAACGTCAACCGTTTGAGTTTTGGGTTAATATTTGCTAACTGTAGACCCAACCATTGGCTGCTGCTGTATGTGCACTTATTGCTAATTTGACTTTTACAGCAGACTTTAGTCGTCTTTGTCTTTACTGTGACCTTGCCTAAGTGGCATCTGCCAGCCTAATTTTGGACACAGTTTTGGGAGAAGCTGAAGGTGCCTCCACCACCCTCAACGAATCTTAAGGCTAACTTGAAAACAACTTGTTCTCAAGCGCATTAATCAATATTGCACCAACGGGCATCTCTCACATAGTCTGAGATATATTGTTCATGGTGTATTTTAAAGCTCAGACTTACAACGCAGTGCTGGGCCTAGTTAATAAATCCTGCTTCACGCGCGCGCACATGCACAAACACACTCTGTCTCCCAGGCAGGGTCTTTAGGGGGCACTTGTTGTGATGATTAAAAATGGATTTCTGCTCTGGCAGGTCAAACTTGAGTGTGGCGAGGCTTTATGTGTGGGTGTATAAAGAGCACTCCTCGTACCGCTGCTGCTTGTCAAGGATGGTACTGACCATCAAAGGAGCAACATTTCCCTTCTCTCTCTCTTGCTCTCGCTCGCTCCTGTCTGCCCCTCCCCTCACGGTGTTTGGTTGGTGCTCCCCCTATTCTAAAAAAAGGCACTCTCTCCCCTCATGTCCTCGTCACCCCCTTACACACACACACACACACACACACACACACACACACACACACACACACACACACACACACACACACACACACAGAGATGTGTTGTGTTGTCAGCCAAGCTGAGTTTTCCACCAGGCCAAAATAGAAGTTGTCTCTCCCTGAGGATGTATCGCTCCCCTTCTTTCTTCCAGTGCCCCATTTTCTCTCTCGCTTTTTTGGTCGTTTCTCTTCCCGGCTCGGTCACCTTAGTGTCACCTTACAGTTATGTCTGTGCTGCAGAGACATTGGGGACACCACAGGAGACCCACCTGGGTGAGAAAATGGTGCTGACCTGCCCTCGACCCAGCATGTGTGTTTATTAAGGCTGCAGTGCTGGAATGTACCACTGCTGCTCATTTTATAGGGGATGTCTTATGCCAGTTGGAAATGAAGTGAAGTACCATGGCAGTGCATGGGTCAAAAATGAACTGCGTAGATATGTTTGTGTGTTTTCTGTCTGTGTGGTGGACCAGATGGTTTGGGTTTGCCATGCAGAACAAAACAGAAGAAGTTAAAATAATAAAATATTGGGCCTGATTCTCTGTTCATTAAGCACAGTCTTGGTGGTTTGCAGATTAAAGGACATCTGTGCATTTAGGTAAAAACTGGGGCACATTTGGCTACAATGTGAGCTCACTTTGCATGTAAATAGTGTTTCAGCAAAACAGCGACTTTATTTTAACCCTTGGATCTCTGTCCTGTCACTGAAGATCAAACATGCATATACACAAATGTGCATATAGAGAGATTCCCACATAATGTATAAATGTTTTTCTCCAGTGTGAAAATTCTTTCAGTAGTTTTGCTAACTTTTTGTTTGCTATTGTCTTTGTAGCTGTGGTGTTTATTATCTTTATGATTTAGTGATTCACTTAAGGATTCAGTCGACATGTTTGCGTGGTGGTTAACGCCGTTAGCCAGAAGGTCCTGGGTTTGAATCCACTGGGCAGTTGGTGGCCTTCTGTGTGGAGTTTGCATGCTCTGTGTGGGGTACTGTCTTCCTCCCACAGTCCAAAGACATTTTAAATGATCTTAGGTGTGAAAGTGAGTGCAGACAGTTGTCTGTCTCTATGTGTTGGCCCTGCAAAAGACTGGGCAACCTGTCCAGTTTGTACCCTGCATCTCGCCCCGTGACACCTGGGATAGGCCCCAACAACTAAACAGAAGAAAATGGAAGGATGGCTTCTCAACAATGCTGATTTATCAACCAAAATGGGACTTGAAGTTTTGAGTTCTTAGAGCTTTGCCTTAGCTGCAAATAAGTGACATTACACACTGTGCTTTAGTATCTTTTCCACTTCTCGTTCACGCTTGGTTTTTGCAACCTGGTGTGCATAGCCAAGCGTTCAGTCTTTACCATCATTGCAGAGGTTAATCTGTGCAGGGACTCGGAGATTCTCAGGTTCCAGAAATGGAGATGTTGCAACAGACTGAGGTTCAGGAGCTTTTTCTGTGAGTGGCGACACCTGTTTTTCAACTGCAGCCACTCCGGTGCGCCACAATAAATCATTATAGGGCTCTGATGACGCCACAGTTGTCACGTATAACGACCAATGCGGTGACTATAAATGAGCCTTTAGGCTGGATTGAAACTGCGTCTTTATTTTTAGCCATCTGATTAATGTCTGAGCTCAGCAGAAAAAGCAGTTATTTGTATGTCTCCAGCTAAAGTCAGTTCATCAAACCATTATGCTGAAATATTTTCAGTTCACACAGACCTGTTTTTGTCTGTTTGCATGACCCTCGGTACACTAGTTAACAGGAAAAACATTTTGGGTCTGAAGGATTATTGTGTACTTAGTTCCTGCTTCACACTGAAAAATCACTACATGATTTTAGAGCTGCATAAATATTTCATTGGCTGACTTAAATATACATACCCAGTGTATTCATAACTTTTGGCAACACAGTGTGGTGTAATGCTGTCACTGTAATACTTCTCTGTGCCTAACAGTCTGACTTGAAAGAAATCTGAGAACTATTTGCAGATGCTGCTTAATCCAGATCAGATGATTGTTTTAAGGGAATTTATAGTCATAACCAGAGGCGGGAGAACAGAGGTCAGCATGACATTGCAGAAAATAACCAGTGGGCTCTTTATCCTCTCATATGTGTGATTTTTTTTTTTTTTTAAGCTGTACATGATTGGCTGGAAGGCTGTCGCTATGCCGTGCTTACTCACTTTTTGACAATTATGCTTTATTGCTTCCTGCCACCCCACAGCATGTCCCAAAATGACTAAAGTGTTGCCTTAAAATATCATGCAGTGCTTGCACTGTCTCACTGAGCACAAAAATTAAGACATACTTTTGCTTAACTTGTCAAATCCAACTAGGTGTTAAGAACAATGAAGCGTTCTCTCAAAAGAACTGGCATATGGTGATCGACAGAGGGAGGGCACTCAAGTATGCGGTAGGGAAATGAGGCTGAACGTGGGGAAAAAAAAAAAGATAAAAGCAGATATGAGATGGAAGAAAAATATTGGAGGAGGGGATTATGATTCATTTTATACAATGAATAAAGCAGCTCGGTTTTTCAGTGTGTTTTGTAAGAATGACGGTGACGCATGGCTATCACATCATTTTGGCTATTGAGAGATGCGTACGTCAGTGAGGAGGCTGTCGCTGGTACTGTGAGGGAGGTGAGACGTGAACACAAGGGGGGAGAGGAAAAGCAAGGCCAACTGTCTGTGGATGGGCGGCCGGCCGGCTGGCTGGATGGATAGAGAGAATGAGAGGGAGAGCACAAGCAAAGACATTTTCATCAGGATTATCCTCCAGCATAGAATCTCATCTGGGAAAGTGGCCCAGTGCTTACTGAACATACAAACACACACAAACACAATGCTGCAGGAGGCTGCAAAAACTGGAAAAGCTGTACTTCACCTCAGTTTGCCCAGGAAAGCCCCTCTTTAAAGCTGCTTGCTACACTGTGGCCCCTCAAGAAAGACACTGTTGCTGGATGTTGCGCGCGCGTGTGTTTGTGTGTGTGTATGTTTGTGGGGTTCACTCGTTTATCCTCGCTGAATCTCGGTGGGTTTTCCACCCACCTGATTTTACTGTTTATTCATTGTGCATCTCCAATCTCCTGCCCACCCTCAGTACTCCGCAGCCAGGAGGAAAGCCTTGATAGCAGTATGCTGCTTTGTATTCTGTAGCCGTAGTTACACATGGAAACTCGAGGCCAGAGGTCTCATTAAAAAAATGTTCTGAGATCCTACACTAAAACTTATGCTTTAGATAATTCCTGAGTGTTCTTACATCCAATACTGAGCATAAATGCCTCTCTCAAGCATGTCTGAAGAATCCCATTTCTATTGTACATATGATATATAGACCAAATGGGTAACTGATTCGTATGTTTCACCGTCAAGCAGCACTTTTATTACTGTTTTGGTAAGAGATTCAGGGTTCTAGCTAGCGCCTGATAATTTCCGCTGTTCGATACTGGAATGGATCACTACTGTCAGTTAGCTAGCAGCGTGGACATTAGCACTTTAATAAACATTAAGTTTATTCATCAGTAAGTGCTGGTGTTTTATTTGTCTTTACATTATATCAAGACCAGCCATCCTACAGTGTTTGAGATTCAGAGTTGCGTGCGCTCTTACCTTGTACTGCTATATTTCACTGTAATGCTGCTCATAGTTGGGTGATTTAATTTATTCTGCACAGCCAGAGTCTTAGAAAGCTAAGGTTAGCTAGCTAAGCAGTCTGAACTTTGCTGACGTGACTGGTTTCACCACAAATTCTAGCTTTGTTTTTTCATTTGGTGTGGTTGTTGCATAAACGGGTTACAACTGAAATTTCATTATAGTCTTGTGTTGCATTGTGATAAACACTGAATTTTAAGCTAGTGAGCTTTACGCTAGCCAGTATGAGATTTCTGGCTATTGTTGGCTAAAACTTTCTATGCATTTTGGTTAACTGTTTAAAAAAAAAAAAAAGCTTTTCAAAAAACATAAAACTGAAACAATCTTTAGTACTTTAAGAAATAGCAATAAAATGAAAATATAGATATAATTGTTTCGGCCTTTGTCAACTTTATCAATATTTAAGAAAAGTAAAGTTTACATTAAACTTATGAGCCCACTCTAGTCATAGTGGAAACTTTAATTACTGCATTATTATTAGACCATGCCCTACTGAGATGGTTAAATGATGACAAACAGATGTATTAAGAAACTGTTACTGTACCAGCAGCAAGAACTACCTGTTTGATATAGCCGATCCCTAAACGGCATGTAGCAAATGGTAGAGTTTAAAACCTTAAACTCTGCCATTTGCCTCCCACTTACAGTAGTCAGAAGGTTGCATACTCCCCAAATAAATGGAAAGCATTAGATATATAACAAGAAACTGAAAACTAAGACATTTGGATTGGACTGTAAAAGTCCTTGACCTGCCCGCCATACAGCTTAACCACTTGGTTTACAGAAGCAGCATTTCACATTGTCACTCCAAATATTCATATCTAGACAAAAGGTCTTAAATTTGGCTTAACGTGGCTTTTTGTATTTTGGACCAAACTTAAAAATACAACCTCATTTGGTGTGTCCATACTGTCAAAGTTGTGAAATTTGACAGCATGTATAGTTTTAGCATGATACAATCTTCTTAGCATTGACCAGACTTTGAAGCTTTGTTTCCCTTTTGAGTTTAGACAGTAATGCATGTTTCCAGTAGAGCAACAAGCCCACAGATTCCTGCTCTTTCTGTTGCGTAGCCAAATTCTGAATATTATTTTTGTGTGTATCACCTCATTGCCACCACACAGTGCAGTAAGGTTGTGTAAACACACACCACTCCAAATGACACTGTATCTCGCATTCATGGGTAGTTGAATTGTTGTCATTGGACCACAACTTATTTATTATCTATCAGGAGCTGAGGGATGACTGGTTGTGCAGAAAGGTTGTGTGAGAGATCAGGTGTGTTTGGGAGTTTGGCCACACACTACCAGCGGGCGCCAGCTCACATTTAGCAGCCGTGGAAACAGTCTTACACGCCTTGCATACGTAGTGAGAAACTGAAGAGACTTCTTTAGCCCAGTGACACTGCATTGCTTAAAATAGGATATCGCTGTATGACTGTCACTTTATGCATTCCATCTGATACTTTCTGTATGTAATAACAAACCCAGAGAAGAATTCAGGTCATGCTTTACTGTAAAGGTCTGTAGTTTTAAACATATATTTTCTTTCTGTTAGTATCTGTTATAGCATGCAAACATGCTCACAGTGACAATGTGAGGTGGGTACAGTGCTAACATAAAACAGGGAACAGAAAGTAACAGTTTATTTATACTGATTTCAGTCTCTGCATATGATTACCGTCTGAAATGCATTTCATCACACTGCTTCAAGAGATAAAAACATGATATGGATGTTTCATGTTGAAACTCTTTCCCCAAATGCTTCTTCTTAAAACAATCTTAGGATTTAGGATCTGATGCCATCATCACATTTTTTTTTTTTCTTCATGGAGGAAGGATCACATCAGTTTAACTCAAAGATTTTTAGGAATTATGTGCTAGTGCGCGGCTGCTCATATATTAGACACACACATTCCCCTCCCCACCAGAAGCTGTGACACAGCACTATTTTAGAGACAGGAGGTGGTTGGAGTTGAATGGGCTTCATTGTGTTTTAACTGCACTGTCTCAGACACGCACGCACATAGCTTCTGCCTATCTCTGGGACTCCTCATACCTGGGACACTGGGACACAATGCAAAGTGAAATACAGCCAGTTTTCTTTTGCCTCAGCCTTGTTGGAAATCTGTTGTTTTGACAGAGATCATATGGAGACTAGGCCTCATTTTTAGTTGTTCATGTTTCCAGAGAAATTATAGAATCATACACAGGAAGAATGTGCTTTGGTTTCTTTGAACCATTTGGCTAAACTTGATCTGTGAATATACTGAGGAAATCTCAGATTTCAGCTTTTCTCTATGCTCTCCATTGTTTTTTCTCTTCTTTCCCTCACCACAACCCTTCACAGTAGATGGCTGACCCTCCCTTAGCCTGGTTCTGCTGGAGTTCTCTTCCTGTTTAAAGGGGAGTTCTCGTTGTAGCCAAATGCTCGATCGCAGGGGATCATCTGATTGTTGGGTTTTCTCTCTTAACACTGGAGAGTCTACATTGCAATATAAAGTGTTTTTGAGGTGACCGTTGTTGTGAATTTGTGCTAAAGCTGACTTGAATCAAATTTAAGGGCTCATTTAGAGTGACCTAGGAACTAATTACAAAGAACGTAATTTATTTTGAAGTTTCAGAATAGTGGAAATGTGTCCTTCTACTTGATGTAATGTTTAACGTTCAATCCAAACAGGTAACATTATATCTCTTGAAGAAACTACATCACACATGTCCATTCATTTGTCACAGTGTGTTTCCTGCCTGAGATTTGCAAAACAAATGATAGTAAAATGAATACAGTGCCTCACTCTTGGTTTTTTTTTTGTTTGTTTTTTTTACATATCTGTATAGTCATCCAGGTCATGGTAGTCTCTGAAACTTTGGGGGGGGGGGGGGGGGGGGGCTTAAGTCTAGTTGCTTTGTTCAAGTATCCTGATAATAAAACCATCTCTTATGACGTATAAGACTTTATGCTGGATGTGCTTTATGATGCAGCTCTGCGATTTATCCAGGCTGGAGACTGGCACTAGGAGTACAGCAGCTTGTAACCCCCTGAGGCTGCTAGCATTAATGTGTACACCGGTCAGGTTAATATTTATGGCAGCTGCTTAATAATTCAGTCATGTTGAAACAGGAGCTTTACTGAACTTGAAAACTTCCTCCTAAAATGTTCTTCAGTGTTGTGAATGTCAGCTACTTCAGCTGCTAGGAGGGGAGGGGCCGTGTGAAGTTGTATATCAGCCGGAGGAGGCGAAGGCAGATCTGTTGGTGTCGGTACAGTTACAGATGAGTGACTGATCTGATAGTAAATTTAATATTGATTAGCATCTGAAATTTTTTTTATTTTCACAGTCCTAATTGTGACTCTTATTGAACTGCTGATGGCTGTGAGGAGGAGTATTACAGAGCTGCAGTCACAGTAAAAGAGGAAAAAGAGGTGTGATGAAAAAATTACACTGAGGTCTGCAGGGCAAACACACACGCTGTAGGCTGTCTCTTGTGTCCACACAAGCTGTTAGGTCTGTCTTTGCTCACATGTGCATATGCTCCGACACTTTTATATTCGTGTCATGCAAAAATCCCAGCTCGCTCTTTGCTGTCTTTCTTCTGATGCTCTACAGTACAATCGGCGAATTATCACCATCGCGATTATCACTTTCCTGATTATTTGCTCTTTATCTGACTGGAATATCTAAAAAGAGATTTCCAAGTACTGCCAACACTGAACAACTGAAACACAATGACTAGGAATGATACCAGCCCCAGCAGCCGCCATTCACCTCTAATATCAACCCTCAAATGTCAAAGAAGCGCATTAAACATTTAGTTAGGTGCTCTGAAAGAGAGCAACAAACATGCAAAAGTCTCACATCTCAGTCTCAGGATTACTGCAATCATTAACAGAGGCTCGCTGAGCTGCTTCTCTGAGACACTTTTGGTGTTAAGGATCTTGCTCAGCGGTCGCCTGGCTCGAGCCGACCCGCTCGACTTAATCAGACCAGAAATACACAAGTTGGTTTCCCTCGTTACCTGTGAGAAGATTTCACACCAGATAATTAAAATGTAGTCAGATCGAGAAATGTGTTTATTCTCAGAGCTGTGCTTATGATCACAAGGACCTGTGTCTAATCTCACACACACACACTTTCCCATTTTATTATTTCATGAAGCTCACTGCGTCCCACTATTTTTGTCTTATCATTTTCTTTGACTGACCCTGGAACAGCTCACGCTGCCATTATTGACAATCTGCCATCAGTGTTTTTTTGTTTTTTTTCCCCCATGTTAGAGGACAGTCGTTTTTAGTGCGGGATTATGATGGAAACTATTCTAAAAGAAAGTTTTGTTATCCCTCAAATGACCTTCTTTATATAAATCCTTGATTAAAATTGCAAACACTGTTAAATGTCAATAAAACCGAGACTTCCAAATCATCTAAACCCACAAATGCAACATATTAAATATCGAGAATTTGTATTGCCTTTTAGAAGCTTTTGTTAACTTGTCTTTTAAGATTATTTAAGCATTTGGGAAATGAGCTCAGTTTTTCCCCCATTCTTGCTTTATACAGGATCTTGGCTGCTCAATGGTTTAAAGCCTCCTCTCTTTTTTTTTTTTTTTTTTTTTTTTTTTTTTTTTCTCTCATAATGCAACAAATGCACCTGCACTCTTTTTACGATGCAGCCATACACGGAGAACGTGGTTTTTGCATTGTCTTGGTGAAGTAAGCAAGCACTTCTCTGGCACATACGTCTTCTGAATGGTTGGATTAAAATCTGTAGATCTCATTACACAACTTTTACTGCCTTTTGTTTCCCTTGTCCCAGATGAAACATACTGCTGGTGTGAAAAAGTGCACGTCTCAGAGGGGCTGTAATGCAAGAGGCATTGGATTTTCTGTGGGATTCTTATTTCTGAATAAGTCTTTCTGCTAAATGTCTCATTTTGTTAAGGTGACCCAAAGCCTGCTGCACATGGTTTTGGACTTGGGAGTTAAAATTCATATTGTACAAACTAGAGCCCGACTGATATATGGGCCAGTATTAGCTGCTGATTTATCGTATTAGCATTTCTAACGGCCGATAAATGATGATTAAACAAAGAGAAACGGTCTTCAACCATGTTATGAGTGTTGATGATGCATAGTTTGCCTACCAGAGAGAACTCTACAACATCCCTGTTGGCAACATGTTTGGAAAGCTGCAGACACGACAACCAACTGATCCGAGCAGAGTCGGGTAGAGCCTTTGAGCAAATGACTGCACGCAAAAAATGCGGTTTGTTTCATGTATCTGTAAGAGAGACACTGGCTGATGTATGGGAATATTGGATTTTTAAACCAACGAATATCTATGTCCTAAAAGTCCTATGTCAAGTGGACTCGAGACCTTGGCATAAAAAACAGTTGCACAGAGCTGCATCGTAATGGAGACTGAAAACTGAACAATTGTGGCCATTTTTGAGTAATTTGAGTTGGTATGAAACAGGAACTGTGTTTGTGCATTCATACTAGTACACTTTCACATTTGAATGTCAGTAATTTGCTTATAAAGACTCACTGACTTGGGAGAAAAGCCCCCCCTGTTTTGCACCCCACAGTTTCAGGCACATAATGCTGCATTTATCTGAAAAGAGAGAGGCTGTTTGTGCGTATATATGATCCAATTTATCTGAGCGCGTGTGTGTGTGTGTGTGTGTGTGTGTGTTCAGACTGAACTGCAGTTCATCCAGATGGACTGCCTCGCCATTGTCAGCTTAATTCAAGAATTTGTTGCTTCGTGTCAGTTCAAGACTTTCTTTGGGCCTCAACGGGAAACTTCATTTGCAGCGAATCGAAGAACACAATGCACACTCGCTCAGCAGCACATACATGGATGGGACGCTTTAAAATTAACAATGGAAGTGGGTTTACTGCCTCACCTTTGTCAAAGAACAAGATGCCATATGCTGAAAAACTCATCATGTTAAGAATAACCTCCTGTCACCCCACCGAGTCACGTTTTGTCTCCTACATTGTCCTGCCCTCCTCAGACTAATTAATCTCATTAAATAAGTCTGCCTTATCACCCCCCCCACCCCCCTTTCATTTATGAGTCTATTTTGTCACAATCCTTTTTTTAGGTGAAAGCAATGTTGTTTTTCTCCTTTGTTGCTGGGGAGCAGAAGCGTTCTCATACAGTTGGGTGATTGAAACAGAAGTGATCCAGGAAATGAACCTTATTCTTCTCCTCGTCCAAAAAAAAATGTAAGCAATGCAAAGGAGCAGGAAATTGAATGAGCAATGAAGTGCAGGGCTGCTGGTGTATTTCAGCTGTGAAACGTTGCCACACTCTTGTCAGCCAGCATGGTCCACAGCCATTTTTTTTCTGGTCTGTGAAACCTTGTCAGGGTATAGTTCACTGGGCTGCGAGCACAACTAAAGAAGGTATTTCCACTTCTCAGATTGTTTTATTTGAATGATTTATGGTGGTGCACTGTAGATTTACGCATTTTCCCTTCTTACAGCTCAGCTTGGCTCCATGGTTTCAAAGTACTGGGTAGCTGTAGGTAGCTTTTGTATATCAGCAAGGCTCTAAATGTGCTTTAACTCCGAGACTCTCTTCATGAGACAAACCTGCAGGCATAAATAGTCAGATGGGACACAGATGGCAGACAAACAGAAAGGAGCAACAAATGTTAATATTAAACTGTCTAAGAATAGAAGCAGGTGTTTGGTTTGGGGGAACAGGTAGCTTGAGCTGATGGATGGTTTAGAAAACACAAATCCCAGAGGACAGTCATCTAAGGTTTAATCAGATTTGCCTGCATAACCCAGTGCAACAAATGTACTGAAAAATGAGTTTTGGTGATGTCAGTATGGAGACGTCCAGTCTGGGAAGGTGTAAAAAAAAAAAAAATTAACTCTGTTTTGTTCATGGGCACCTGAATTGTGGCTCTTTATTTAGCTGAACTGATGTGTTCTTGTATGCAAAACAGCTCGTGTGCAAATCTACAGCAGCCTTTAATAATAAACTCTTATCCTGCCATCACAGGAAGGAGGGCTTACCATCACTGAGAGGCCCTTTGTACTGACACATGCCGGGAACTCAGACTTCATTTCTCCATAGGAGCTATTGCATTTGTGGCTAAATATGCTTCACTGTGCATGAGAAGGTGAGTTTTTCCATACTCTGAAGAAGCCATTTTTTTTTTTTTTGTCTTTGTCAGACATGTATGTTTAGAATATGCTCGCAGCACATGTAGCAGAGCAGCGGTGTAGCTGAGCACAGAGTGAGAAATTAAGCAGTGCCTTCACAATAACTAGTTTGTGAAATCCATTGATGGAAACCTTTTTTTTTTTTTTTTTTTTTTTTAAATGACCCAATTTCCAGTATTATTTTTGTCTGCTTTAGTTTGTGTGTGTGTGTAATTGCATCTTCTATCTTAGCGGGGGTAAGGTGTTAGCTGAGTGTCACTCACTCACCGCCTGCATCATTAACAGGTTGTCTTGCAGAGTATAATGAGCTGCCAGTCACCTCTCCCTCCTTTTGCTTTTCCCTCCAGAGGCAGGTGGAAAACCTTGATGGGACAGTTGCTTATTAGTGGCAGGTCATTTCTTCTGGGCGGATTGCGTCGGCCTATGGGTACGAATTGTGTATGCTTGCTGTTTGAGTAACTTGTAAATAATTTGGGTGCTACATTTATGGCAAGCTGAGTGGGCAGGTCTGGCTGGATGTATCATTTGCCTGTGGTGGGGTTTCTGCCAGCAAATTTGATTATGGTGCAGTTAAAAACACTTTCTGATTCCAGTGGACGCTTGCCATTCATGTCAGTGTCGCAAGATGAAAACGAATACTAGAGAACCTTTAACATGCAATCACGAATTGCAAAAATCCATTTTGTAGATATAAATTAGTCCTCAGGAAAAGAAACATCGAGACAAGATTGCCAGTGCTCCTGTACAGGGACTGCACCAAAGAAGAGAGTTTCATTCAGAGATTTTTGTCTTCCTTCTGCTCTTGCAATCACTTCATTAAAGCAGTAAAAAACTGTAAAGAGAGTGAGATCATTTGCATTTCAAAATAAAATGTTCCATTTGCCTTCAATCAAGCAAAGCATGGGAGAAGCCCTAAGTGGTTCATCAAACCCCTGACAGCCATCTGCTCCAGTTTGATTTTGGAGAGTCAGCCCAAAAAACAAAAGTAGCAGCAGAGTAGATGTAGAGCTAGTGTTTGTTTTTAATATATATGAGAGGGAGAGAGACTCGTTTTAGCATTTTTATTGTTATTTATGTGCCTGAGGGGATGAGTCTGTCTCTGCAATGATTCCCACCTCTTGAGATAGATTTAATTTTTTTATATATATATATATATATAAAAATATATATAAAAAATTAAATCTTATATATATATATATATATATATATATATATAATATATATATATATATCTATATATATATATATATAATATATATATATATATATATATATATAAAAAATAATTATTATTTCCCCCCCCTTTCTTCCCTAGTAGTCAGCTTTTGGCCATATTGATGTCGTTATCAAAGAAGGATCTCATTCTTCGGTCAGACACATGCCAACTCCACCTTCTTGGACTGCAGCAGAACGTACAGCAGGTGGAGAATTCATTGACGGGGCGAGGCTGGAGAGCAGAACAAAGACTGCTCTCGGCAGCTGCGGTCCAAGGCGACGGAGTTGGAGACAATTCGCAGGATAAGACTCATTTGAGAGGCACTGGTAGAATCTAAATCTGGAAACCTTAAGGGTAGATGGGCATTTATCTACTGCAAATGAAGTTGTCACAAATGGTAAAAGGCCTGCTGACTTTCAGTCTCATCCATAAATGACCTATGAGTTTGTTTTATTGATCACAATAGCACTCTTTAAAGATCCCTAACTTCACAAACTGAGCCGTCTCCATCTGCTGATATTGTAATAAACAGCTCCAGATGAATTCCCACTTTGCTTTTTGTTGTTTAGGTGCGATCATGCCTGAGTCCTCCATAGAAAAATATAAGCTGGCATATTTCAATAAAGATTTTCAAAACAAAGTTATTTCATTCTGTCACTGCACTTATTCTGGAGTGTAAACTCTGACCAGGTGACCTCAGGTGCCGGCTCTTTCCATTCAACAGATGCAAAACAGCTGTTTTCGTACTTTCACATCATGACCCGAGCAGGTTTTTCCATCTGAAATTGAGCCATTTCCACGCTCATGTCGAGCTCTAAAATGAAAATTGTGGCAGGGACTCGTGATTTTTGGTGCTAATCTGACACATCATGATCCTGCTACTTGGTGTCAAGTTGATGGCTGAACCCGGTCAATCGAACTTCCTTGCTCGCACTGTCATCATTTGACTTAATACAGATATTGTGTTTTGGTAGCAATCGCACCTCGAGTTCATTGTTGTGTTGTCTGGTGGTTTGTCAGCGTAATGATGATGAAAAATGTGCCATGCTACGTTGATGTGCTGAATGACTTTGCGGGGAGCTCTGAGCGTTTAGCTGCTGATGTATTGTACTTTTAAAAAAAACCTTGCAACCCCCCCTCTTTCTCTTTTGTAGGCCCTGAGAAGCTAAAACTAGCAGAATCAGAGTTTCTATTTTTAAAATCCCGGCGCAGAGGTGAAAGAGGGAGACGGAGAGAGACAGTAGGGGATGGAAAGGAGGAGAATGACAATGAGGTATCAGCTAGGGGAAGACTGAAAATGTTGACAGTAGTCGGTATTTGTGTGTGTGCACATCTCTGTGAAGATTAGCATGAGCACTAGCAGGAGAGGGAGCACAGCAAACAGCTCAGGGTTATTTACCGGGCTCTCAGAGGGATCGGACATGCTAGCACGCCTCCTCGCCTTTCTAACACACATCCAGCTGACAAGAAGCTCAGGCTGTCTGACATTTTTCTTTTCATTTTCTTTTATATTTTTTTTGTCCCCCCACTCGATTTTCTTTTTCCTGTGCATTCCTGACCTTTCTGGTTAGCGCAGGTAGGCTGCCGAAAGGGAAGAAAGGTCGGCAGAGATAAGAGCACTTGAGATGCAAGTTGGTTAGCTGGGTGTGCCAGACGGTCGAGGTGGACGCTGGCAGGGAAACAGGAGCCAGATGTAGAGCTAAAGGGGTTGAATGGATGGTTGTTCCTGCATGTACTGTTTCAGGAAAATTCTGAAAGGAAAACGACATCAAGGAAGAACTTTTTTTTTTTTTTTGGTGTGTGTGTGTGTGTGTGTGTGTGTGTGGTGTGTGTGTGTGTGTGTGTGTAAGAGAGAACACTATCTTTGACATGAGAACAGCAGCGGGTCAGTAATGGAGAGCTGATATTCCAGTTGAAGCCACTGCAGTCTACAAATTTTGTTTGCCAGGGTTTCTTGTAGGGCTGCAACTAATGACTATTTTGATAGTCGATTAGTCATCGACTGTTGAAACGATTAGTTTGACTAATCGGATTATGAATCACAATTATGAAATGGCTCTTATTAAGCTTATCAGCTTTTACATTTAGCATAAGGTTATTTAAAATGCCTACCTGTCAAGTCTCTCGTTTTGGCCGGGAAACTCCCATATTTTACCCCTCTGTCCCACCGTCCTCCCGTATTATTTTCCTGTAAATTTCCCGTATTTTAATATAATTTTGAAAAAGTATTCCTGCCGCTCCAAACTGAATTGTCACTAGCCTTGTGAGAACTGCCACCCAAGCTACTGCAGGTGGCAGTTCTCGCGAGGTTAGTTTTTTTTTCCCTTTCCCAAAAAGCGACTAGTGACAGCGAAATCCTCCACTGTCGCCGTGTTCTGTGTACATAAAGCCTTTTTACTGTGTCCCTTCATGCACTTTGGCATTGCCCAGACCTCGCTTCGACTCCACCCTCCAACTCCTGAACCTCACTTAAACACCGAGCCTCCCTCCGCTCCCATCCCCGGTCCTCGCTTCAGCCTTTATCAACCTTTGAGATAGGCAACAACGAGTTTTCTTATACAAGTTGGCAACAGTGGCCCAGATAAAGGAGGAGCGGTGAACTTAGCTAGCAGTCGCACCCCACAGTGTTTTCGTTAAATTTGATATTCTAACATTAAACAATACAGGACAAAATTGATCTGTGTAATGTGGGTCTAGGCAGAGAATTAAAGTTATTAAGTTATTTCATAAAGTTTATTTGTAGTTCTAAACATATTTATGGTGTTTTTGTTCTATACTTTCTCTCCAAAGATGTTTTTCCTCTCTCCAACAGCCTCGATTTGCAACTACATGCAAATGACCAATTATGCAATTTAGGCGATGACGTCATATAGCGACTTCTATTTTCAGCAGCGAAAAGTTTCACATATTTTAAATACAAAAGTTGACTGGTATGAAAATGTGGTAGTAAAGACACGGAAGATAGATACTTGATTCAAAACTTTTAATCAGGTTTGCTGATTAAGAATGCAGGTTAAGGGTGCTTTTCAGACCTGGATGCTGTGTCCTTCTTTTATATACAGGCTGTGTTCTGTAGCTCTTTCAGTGTTTTCCTTTTCTTTTTCTCTCCTTAAGAGAAGCACAAAACTGCACAAAAATGTGCTTTTGCTTAAAATACAATTTTTATCCACTGGTAGCATTTCCACGTTTATTTGGTCTGAAATCGCGGGCATACAAGTTACTGTAACTATTTTTCTCCTCCTGTAACCCTGTCTTTGTTGCCATTTGGATTATTATGTAACCGCACTGAGGTCAAAGATGGCGTCTGTCTGTGTGTGTGTGTGTGTGTAGTTTTGTTGTTATCCAGCTCTTTACATGCAGTGGTACCATCTATCAGAAGTGTGTACAATATACTAAATTGTGCTCAGAAGGGTTTGAACGGCACAGTTCTTACTCTGGTGAAATCCTGTGAAATCTGCTCAAAGAGAAAACTGATGCACGCCATCAGCCTCTTCAAATGTGACGTTTCTATGGTACCACTGCTGGAGGCGGATCCACGGCGTCATCATAAGTGGCTTTTGAGTTGCATTGGGTGTTGTGGGTAATGTTGCAAGATCTTTTTTTTCTTAGATTCACAAGCTTGTCTTTTGTTTTTTGTGTTTTTTTTTTTTCTTCCTGGAAATAGCTCACAGTATGTATCTAAGTAGTATTTTGCGAATACACCAATTTTGAGTGGGATTTGCATTGTCACTATTTCCTCTACTTTTGTGCCCTGTAAGCCTGAATAAAGTCATTGAAGAAGGCTGTGTAAGTGGAAATGTGTCAGAGGTCAGTGCATTTCATAAATCTGCCAAACGTTTTAGATCCACTGTTGAATCGACACAATTAGGAACAGAGCAGCGTGGTGGTGTCGGAAGTATAACAGAACGGTGTAGCCTCGGGTTAGTACCCAGGCTGTTTTCTTTAAAAATTATCCTTTTTATTCTCGGATGGTTCACGGAGAGGTTAAAGCGTGATTTTTAAGCCACAGGCCAGCCATGGATCATGGAAAAGGCAGTGGAACTCAGTTTGAAGAGCTTATATATGCTGACATTTTTACTGTGGCATAGTGCTTTTTGCGGACTCGCTTTCCAATAGCTCTGCTCCCCTGTTCACTTACTAAAATTAACTTCCAAAATGTCAAGTCTGAACATGAGAGCGGGTGTGGCGCTAAGACCGGTGTGTTAGTGCGATAACAGCAACAGACAAAAAGCCACTGTCTCCTTTTAATCAACATGTGTTCACTTGTGCAGGAAGAAGGCATATTGGTTTTCCTTCTGCCACAAAGATGCGTGGTCAACTTTACAAATGCACACACAGAACCCCTGAATTCCCAGCGTGCACGGCGCACCTCCTGAACTGTGCCTGTAACAGATAAGTGAGCTGTGGAGTGCACAGACAGGCCTTGTGATCGCAGTTGGCACCGGACTTGCTACAAGCCTGTACAACGCCACGGTCGCCGAAACGTGCCAAACTTGATCGGACACTTGCTCTCACACTTGCGACAGCAACTGCTGACCAATCTGTCACGCTGCTTGAAAACTCTCCCTCAGACAGGGAAAAGAGCTGTGGGCAGCGTGAGGGGCAGGAAACACAGGATGTTTCTGTGGTGGGTGTGTGTGTGTGTGTGTGTGTGTGTGTGTGTGTGTGTGTTTGCACATGTATCAGTAATGCAGGTCTGAAATTTTTTTTTTTTTTTTCTTTTTCCCTCTCCTCCGGGGTTGCGTGAGGTGAGTTGCATGGTTATGGTATGAGTCAACAAAAGGGTCTTGGAATCAGTTGTGTGGCAGGAAGACAGCCTTACAGGCAAAGCTGTTCTTAGATCTCTGTTTAAAGTGTCTCAAACAGCTTAATAAAAACATAAGAAAAAAAATGGCTGCGCTCTAAAGCAATTAAATCACTATTACAAACTGCAGACTCACAGGGAAAGTTAAGATTATGTAGATGAATGCTAAAATGCTCATTAGAAGCTTGTGTCAACTTTTACAAGTGGTTCTGTTGGTTTAAACTGTTATGTGAGTTTTCAGAGCTGCATATGACAAATGAAAAGCTTTGAGTGAAAACTGGGGCTTAATCACAGGTGCCTAGCCAACGAGGAAATGGAAATTGTAAGAAAAGTCTCAAACGGCCAACTTTTTTTTTTTAAACTTTGAAAGTCCAGCTGAGTGGCGGTGGTGGGGATCTGATGAGCATTTCATCTGTTGTTAAAATGTTGCCAACTGTTCACCACTGTGATAGAGCTGTGTTTGTGCAGCACTCTGACAACTATTAGCCAGAATATTGCTCTGCATGTAAACAAGTCCAGACTTGCAGCCTTTTATTGGCACCACCAACAGTTTAATGACTTTCAGCGTGCAGAGTTTTGCTTCGTCCAGCACGGTCCGGTCCAGTGTTCAGACTGAGATCTCCGACTCAACTGCAGTTTTTAGTGGGCTCGTTTTCCTCTGCTAATCGTCGCTCTCACTGCGATTGACTATTTTTTTTTGTGTGTTTACCATTTATAAATATAGACTTTTGTGGAGATGGATCAGTCTGTATTTCTAAGCATCAACCACACGTGACCCTTCATGTGCTCAGACCTCTGTTGCAGGTTGTGATAGATGTGGATGGAGATAATAGCTAAACAATACATACACAGCCCAAAACTCTCAGCCAAGTCAAGCAACACAGCAGTCACCTCGGGAACGAGCTTTGAATATCTTCTTGTTTTTACATGAACTTTAGAAATCCCTGTTAAATTCAGCTGTTTTTAAGTGGAGCTGCTGTAAACTACAACAGTGGTTTTCTGCTGTGTTAAAAAAAAAAAAAAAAAAACTTTCCAGCAGTGTGCTGTTTTGCATATAAGCTTTATAGTAATTGTAATACAGTATTATCTCAATATTTCTTTTTATTTTGGCAGTTTATTAGTGTAAAATACTGTAAAACATGTGGCATGGCTTCTACATTGATTTGAACATTTAAAATGGTAAATTACTGATGTAAAAAATTACTGATCACTTTGTTACACTGCGCTATGACTTTATGCCTTATTCTGGTTTTAGCCAGAGTTTGGCTATTTTTGACAAAGTTTCCAAAATGTTCCCTAAGCATTCAGATATTTTGGAAAATGTTGCATACATTTTTTTCCCAGTGTGCTGATCACTGACTGACCTGCTTTTTAGCTGATGAAGGTTAGGAGGCGTGTAGCGCTGTTGATCCCACACAAACTAAACTTCTTATTTTTTTTAAACACAGTACAGCACTCCACCAAATCCCTTTAAATAAAGAAGTTGTGAGTCTGATGTAAAGTGAATCTATACCTCCATGTCATACTATACATCTCACTTATTTATTTAATTTTATTCTTTTTTTTAGTGCTCCCCTGCGTCCCCCTTTTAGGAAACGATCATGAAGGCTTTGAGCACATCTGAGGGGACTGGTACAGATGCCAAGTGCTTTTCAGACTTTTCTCTGGCTGTGCTCTCAGTAAAAACGGAGCAGCTGACAGCAGAGCCCCATAGTGCAGGACTAATAGCAGTTTTCTCCCAGCTTTATACTTTTCATGTTCACACAGCTGACAGGAATCACCTTAACCTCCCCCCTCTTTTTTTTTTTTTTTTTTTTTTGCATCTCTTTCTAGCTTGATTTCCCTGATGCCCCAGCCTACCTCCATCCTTCCCTAACCCTCCTTTCCTCTGTCACTCACTGTGTTTACATGTATTTGAATAATTTGATTAGAACCAGCAGGGTAATATTGCAACTGTCAGATAAACCCCTTAAGATTTATCTTATTCGCATTAAGGTTGTAATCGCAGGAGCAGGACTCGATTAACCCAGCTGGATTACTCAGATTCCTCTTGGCACCTATACAGCTTAGTGAGTTCCTTCTGCTGCTGGGGGGGGCATTGCGAGCAGCGATGGGGAAAGAAAAACAGTACTCCGTTTTGTGGGGTGGCAGATAAACAGCTGTTTTTAACACTGTTAATAGCTGCAGTTGTGTTAACATCTGGTGAGAGAAGGATCAAAGGAATCAGTTTGTTTTTGGTTTAAGTGTCATTTTTAGTGAGATCTGCTGCGACTATGAGCCGATACTGCAACATTATTTAAAAAAAAAAAAAAAAAAAAAAGGAGGTTGATGTCAAATGATATTAAAATAATAATGATACTGGCCATAAAACTCCAGTAGGCCTGGTCATCGTGGACATTCTGTTGTCTCCTGAGTCAAGCTGCTGTAATTAACCTGTACATCCCCTTCAGTTAATTCACGGGCGTGCAAACGGACTGACTGCTTCGACTGCGTCTCTCTCAAATCGGTTTCTCTGTCGCTCTCCTTCTCCCTGTGATCTAAATCACACACGGCTTCTGGCTTTATTTTATTCAGCTCTGCCATTGCATTCCTCCCCCACATCTCTGCCTGTTTCTGTCTCTTCCTCCTTCCGTCCTTCCTTCTCTGTCACATCTGAGGCCACATTGCGTCCCGCTGCACCACTTCTTGCGCTAATCTTCCTCTTTCCTCACACTCATGCTTTCACTTGAATCTGCCTCCATTTCTCCCTGTAGCTGGCTCTTCTTTTTTGATCTTGTTCCCCTCTTTAATCACTGCTCCCCCACCCACCCCCTTCTTTTTTTCCTCTCCCTGATGAGGCTTTCTCCTATATTGCCTCGATTGCCCTGTAATTAAAAACAGTTGTCCAGGCCGAAGGAGCTGCGTTCAGGTGTAACGCCTCACTCCGGCTGTCCCGTTGCTCTTCCTTGCATCTGCTGCAAAATGCATAAATGTGCCCATTAGCCCCCTCACACAAGACCGGGGGAAAGTTTCAGCTGAGCAAACCCTGCAAAAACCGACCGCGTGCTTGTCGATTTCAGGGCTGCTGGTGGTTACTTTCTTTAAACCGATGTGGCCATTTTTCAGCTGTGAGCGTCCCGTTTTGTGCATAACGCAGCAAAATACCGGACACAATGGCGCCATTCTCAGGCCCGATTCTGTGCGTTCAGCAATTACCGCCTGGACCGTAGACAAATGCAAAGACCATCAGGCTTAACCAGAGATAAAATGGAAGCTTTCTAATGGCCCCCATCTTCCTGTTTCTGTAATGACAATGGTAGCTGTGCAGACAATAGGAGTGTGTCAATGAGTTCTCCAGCCTTGTGTTTTTTTTTTTTTTTTTTTTTTTTGGATGTTGACCTACTTTAGTTAATCCCAGCTCTCTGAACATGCCTGTGTGTGTGTGTGTGTGTGTGTGTGTGTGTTGCTCAGTTTACAAGTAAACAATTTTAAAGGCTACTGCCTTTGATGCTAATATTCAAGATGTGTATAGATGTGCATCAGCTACGAACCAGCACGGTAAGAGGTGTATGCAAACAAGCTGACTGAGATGATTATCAGGAAACCACTTGTGTGTTTGCACAGGACGAGGCCTCTGTGTTCAGCAAGTTGAGCACACGCAGATCCACCACAGGGACCTCTGTCACCCCCTCTGGCTGGCTCTTAAACATCCACACACCCAAACAATAATAATCACTCCGGTATTTGAGGGACAAAGACAAGCGAAGAGCCACTGCAGCAAACAATTCTCAGACCGAGAGGTGGGAAAACCTGACAGTAGATTTGGTGCTTTCATTCTTGTCTCGACGATAATCACACACCTGGGGAAAGCCTTGCTGCGAGCCAAGAAATCTTTGTTTACTGTCAAGATGATCTGCAGAGCCCTGTCATTACCACCAGTGTTAAACAAAAACATCAGCGTGAGTCAGCTCAGTCCGCCTTACGATCACGATGCACGGCAGTAACGAGCTAACAGTAGCCTAGATTTAGCAGTTGGCCTTTTAGCCTCTAATAGAATAGAAGTGAGTGGGCATAGATAACAAGAGAAGGGTGGATGCTGCAAGTGACTAAAAGGGTGAATCACTGCAGTGAGGATTGCTTTTTAAGAGAGCAGTGTTCATTAGTGGAGCTGCACAGCAATGCTGGATGGTGCAGGAGGTTGGACGAAACTGGGAAAAGCCACACTCACGCCTCTGCACTGGAGGGATGTTTTCCCGTAGGCCTCAGATGTGTAATTGGCTTACCTTTTTAATTTGATGTTCAGTCAAAAGGGCCCGAGACTGTGGCGGCTGATCCAAGATCAGCGGGCAGCAGGGTGTCCCGTTAGCTTTCCAGGACAGAGGATGTTCTGGAAACAGATGGAGGAAAACTAATTTCTTGTCAGGATTGGCGGGAACTAAGGTGATGGCGATGACTCCTAGAAAACTGCTCGCATGTTTCAGTGGCCGTTTGCTAACTCGTTATTCTCGTTCTTCCTGAAATGCAACATTGGAAGGCACGTGGCCTTTCAGTTACAACTAGCTGGTTAAAATATGCACATTCTCTTATGTAAGACCGCCAGCGGTGGCTGACGAGGCTGCCCAAGTGAATTATGGGCCGCTTATTTCCTCCTGTTTAGTCTTGTCATATTTGGGGTTTTACACAGTTATCAGAAGACTTACAAAATATAAGCTTAAGCCTTCATTTTTGAGCTTGGAAATAGTAGTTTCACCAAATAATCATAACTCGAGCCACCTTCTAGAGCCTCCAGCTGTATATCGTGGACCCAGTCCCAATGTTCACGCTCCCAGACTCACAGGACCTGAGGCGAGCTTCCGCTAAGCCGGTCAGGGCTTTGGCCTGTCCCGTCGTCAATTTGTGAAGTGCATCAGGGCCCTCTGGCAAACATTTTTAGCACTTTATGCACACTTTCTGTAAGTCTGTATTTCTGCAGATTTTGCCTGAGGGAATTACCCACAGTTCAAAGCGGTGTAAAGTTAAAAACAGTGTTGCAGGGAAAGCCTTACAAACAAGCATGGGAGGAGCAACTGTCACGGAAGGAATAAGAAAACTGGAATGCAGCCTGTGCTTTAGTGCAAACCTTTATTTGCTTAATGATGCTGTTTTGATGAAAACAAGGAAACTGTTTGATTATTGCCTCTCATCCACACTGTGAGGTGAGGGGTTGGTGTTTAGGCTTCAGGGTGTACATTGAAATAGGGCCAGTGTCTCAATATCAGCACTAGCTGTGCCATTATGTTTTTGGTTATCACAAACAAAGGTCAAACGTCAAGGTCACTGTGACCTCTGAGGTGCCTCCTCCTGGTCAATGGTGATACCTTTCAGGTATTGGTGAGAGATTTCTTTATATCTGGCAAAAATATTCACGAACCTGGTTAGAATTTGGTCATAATTTGAGCCCATTTTGGGAGCATTTTGGCCTAACTCAAAAGTTCCAGTGCTAATTTTGCTGACATTTGACACAAAAAGGTGAAGTCTGGTTAGCTGTGAATGTAAACGGCTGCCATTCTGATTCTAGATAGAAGAAGTTTAGAGTGAAATAAAAATATTTGGATCTTTTTGAAGAAGTAGAAATTCTTTTGATGGACTTAACAAAATCTGCCTGGCTACAGACCACCAGCTCAGTAACACAGAACAAGGGTTATTTTTCATTGGTCAGGTTGTGATCTTCTTAAATTTGTGCAGTTTTATGTCCAAAATACAATGTTGCATGTCTGGAGTTTTCCCATCTAAAATCTAGCTAATCAAAATAGACCCACACACTAATACATGGAGCATCACCACCCGAGCATCATCTACATACACTGTGTGAAGCAGTTATTATCACAGTGACGTCTGTTACTGTTACTGGAAATAACTGGCCCAATATTAAACTAGACTTTCTCACAGCTCGACAGATTTTCCTGACGGCATGTGAATCATTGCAGGCTCCAGGAACATGTGACCTTTACATGTGTGACTGGGGGAAGTGAAAAAAGGAGAGTGTGGCGTTGCAGTCAGAGCCACCTTTTTCGACAGGAGTGAAACGCTGCAGAAACGGCGCGAAAGAAATCCAAAACAGGAAAACGTTTCAGTATCGCTGAGGGCCAGTTCGGGATTGCGACATGTCTCTGTTGCCTCTGGGAATCCATTAGAGAAAGCTGAAATGAATGGAAGGAAAGACGTGAACAGAAAATAGCTGAATCAGCTGTTAGGAAAAAGGAAGTGCTCAGCTGAGCGACGTTTATTGTCCCTGAGGTGCATTCACTCTGCAGTCGTTTTACTGTCACACACACACAAGGATATACAAGTACATAAAAGCAAAATACACATTAATACTGAAACAATATACAGTGATATGTACTTAGTATTTCCTGATACTAATAAATCTAAAAGTCATAAATTGCTGCACCTTCTAGTGTAATCTTCCAGGTAAGAGCAGTCTCGCCTGAGGGTGTTTCTGATGAGCTTTTAGTGATTCTCTCTCACATTGCACACCTATAATAGGAAGAACTTGTTACAAATGTGGGGTCCACACATGGACTGTACTTGAAACATGGACCCAACTACCAGGTCAATCAATGCCAATGCACAGAAACTGAATTCTTTATAATGGCCACCAGGGGGCAAAGTTCCGGTTTTAAAAAAGACACCTGGTTGTACCTCATAGCTGGATCAGGTGACCCTGAACCCTCCCTTAGTTAAGCCCTAGGCTGCTGGGGGTGTTCCCATGATGCACCGAGTGTTTCTTCTTCATTCACCTCTTTTCACTCCGTTGATTGTTGGCATTTTCTCTCTATTATTGTAGGGTCTTTAACTTACAATATAAAGCACCATGAGGTGACTGTTGTTGTGATTTGGTGCTATATGAATAAAATTGAATTATTTTGCAGCGCTTGGTGTTTTACTGTGCAAATTGTGATTTCCCCATAAAGTCAGCAGCCTTATCAGAAACATTTGTGGCAAAGATGGCAAAACACTCAGTTCGAAGCCTCACACCCAATGGGTGAAGTCACAGTGGGTGAGCTAATATCTGTACAGAGTCTCTCTGAAAGATGTTACTGAGTTGTATTATAGGAAATGTAGGAGCCCATGTTTTCAGAGCTTCACACATACACTGGACTAAAATGTGCTGGATTGCTTTGTTCAGTTGAAAGTAAGGGAGGGGCTGGGTTGCAACACAACAGAAGTAGAAAGTGAACTATTTGTGCTTGATCATGACTCATTCAGATTCAGCGGCACATCATTTTCTTTACATGTGCAGTTGAAAAGCAGAAGGAAGCTTATAATTGATGTTCACATCGATTTTCCCCCACACCTCTACGATGGGGGTGACTAATGCAAAGCTGTAAAACCCATTGAGCTGCCATAACCACATTTATTAGATGCACGCTGTGTTAAAATAAACTGATTTCCTGTTTATCATTTAGTCAAACATTTTGAGAGCTGCTCGAGATGGTTTTAACCTGGTTAAGGCTGCGGCACACACGCCTTACCCCACTCCAGCTTGTTCTCCGTGTTCAGAATGACTTCATTCAGTGAAATTCGCTGAGCTGCTGCTCACAGGTTTTTGGCCTCCAGAGAGTTAGCGATGGATGGGGAATGGATAGATGGGGAGAGACGGTGGAGATGTGGTGAAACACTAGTCTCCACCTTCAGTACAGAGAGCAAACAGAGGGGAACGCGAGAGAGAGACCTCACGGACCGCTACGGTGCTGAATTATAGATGAGATCGGTGGAATGGAGGCACTCCACAGGCTTTTCCCCATCCTCTCAATCCATGCTCCATCACTCACACGTGCACACAGACACACACACACACACACACACAATCACATCTGCTACACCTGAAACAATATTCCTATCACGCACCCATCATGTCCCCTCAGAGGCAGCATGTATTCCC
The DNA here is from genome assembly GCF_007364275.1 of Archocentrus centrarchus. Taxonomy (NCBI): domain Eukaryota; kingdom Metazoa; phylum Chordata; class Actinopteri; order Cichliformes; family Cichlidae; genus Archocentrus; species Archocentrus centrarchus. Next base: position 7,369,293 of record NC_044346.1, read on the forward strand.
ACACTGCAGCTCCAGCCTTCTGCTTCCTAATATTCATGTACACCTAAACCCCAGATCCACCGTAACATACACATTCACACAACCTTTCTGAGGCCCTCACCGTGCTGCATTATTGAAACCCACTTAGCACACTGGCTTTCTTCTGACATCTCACTCACCAAACCAGTGACCCGCAAGCTGAGGGACGAGGAGCAGAATTTCCTGATTCAAAGAGACGAGCAAAGAAGAGCTTCATTTAACCACCTTCGAGCTTCCCTCTTGTGTAGGAAGTATGAACAAGAGATAAGCTGCTTTTTATGGTAATATGAGTGAAGGCGTTTGCAAATGTTTACATGTTTAAACATAACTATATAAAAGCAGCAAAATCAAGTATGCTTGGACACATTTGGGTATCTCATCCTGTATTAAACACCAATAGGAGCTAGTAAGAGCTTCTGAAATGAGCTGGCTTATTAAAAATAGTTTGGGTTGCAACACATGGATGTTTTTAAATCCCACAATCAACCTCAAAACAAAAGGAGGACCCATGTAGTGTGGTGGTGACCAGCGCCAGGTTTTATGACCTTGTAAAATCTTATGAATTTATGATGCTTTCTTTCCTGAAATAAACGGGCACACTAGCTACACAGAACTATCAGGGAAGTCATTCTTGGAAAAGGGAGTCTACTTCAAAAAAAAATCCTTGGTAGTTGGTAGTTTGATGTCTCTGTGCTGGAACTTGCATTTACAGGCACTTGGCACAAGCACAGCACATGCCGCTATGCTTCGTGTGAAGATTCGTACGCATTGATTAATTTAAGGGCGTATCTGTTCTATCAGATCATCTTAGGACGGATGTCTGCAGCATACATTCGAAACCACTTGTATGAAGAGATGTGGTTGTCTCGCATTCTGCTTTGAGGCACAGAGACGCTGTGCCATTACTCTAAAAGTAGCAGTTCAAACCATCAAAACAGCGCACCAGATTTGCTGCTCAGCAGCGCTTTGAGCAGTTCCCTGTGCATCAACAAAGGAGGAAAAGCAAATAAAGAGAGGCTAAAGTTAAGCCGAGTGTGAGGCGCCTTAAAACTTGGATGATTTGCTCAGCATCCTTTTAGTCAAACACACTTGTTTGCTAATGGAGGAGCGACCGATTGAGAAAGGTGCCTCAGCGGGCATTAAAAGCAAACTATGGTCACAAGATGTAGAAACAACAGTGTTTGGATAAGTTGATTATATCCTGTAGGATTTTGCTGACTATTGCATGCACCTCTGCAACATCTGCTTGGCAAAATCTATATAAATAAAATCTATATAAATCTATAACATGAGAGGGTTTTTTTGTCTCCCTCTTTTGGAGATCAGCCACGTGTACGAGTATTGAAATCTGCACAATTTTTAGGTTCAGTGTTAATACAATATGTCAGTATGGGGGGGCGGGGGGAATTACTGTACGGTCACGTGAAGTTGAGATGAGGGGAAAAAATGATGCCAAACAAGGCAGTTTTTAAGGCTAACTATAAAGATAAAATCAGAAGTAGTCAATTCTACCCTATACCCTACTGCTGTGTGTGTGTGTGTGTGTGTGTGTGTGTGTGTGTGTGTGTGTGTGTGTGTGTGTGTGTGTTTTCCTGAAATGAAGCAGAAGACATTAAAGTTTGTTAAACTGTGGCCTTGAAGCCTCCACCTCTCACCTTACGCACAGTAAGTTTTCAGTTGGAGATCATAGTATCCGGTTTCTGATCTGCAGCGCGCACAGATTGCAGGCTGGGGGTGTGAATACATAAACCCCCCCCCCCCCCCCCCCCCCCCCTTTCTGGTGTCAGTGTGGGCATTTGTATAAGCCCGTGCCCACCTATGTGATACTGATACTCTATTTTGATAGTGACAGGTATTCAGGTGATACATTTGTGTTCCAAATGTAGCTCAGTTCAGTTTGGTGCAATTAGGTGTTTGGTTTTTTTGAGAGAAGCACTTCTCCGGCTGAAAGTTCAGGACCTTAATTAAGGGCAGTCTGACTGGGCTGTGCTGCTGATCGTTTGGTTGGGAGCTGGGCTCACTAACTGCTGCGCCCAAGGTGCTTTGTTTTGTTTTGCCATCCCCCCGGAGAGCTTGTTAGGTGAGACCAGCAGACTGGTGCTGAATAAGCTGAGAAATTCTTTGTAGTCCAGATGAGACCGTAGGAAAGCCTTTCCCAAGTGGAAAAATGTTTGTGTGTGTGTTTGCATGGTCAAACATGAGAGAAGGGGATTTAGAGGTGGCTCGCTCCCACAGACAGACGCACACAGCTTTACTGCCTTGAGTTGTTAGAGAACAAAAGCCTTTAAGCCATTTGGGGAAGCAGTGCAGCATTTATCGTTCCACCTGTGAAACAGTTTTGCTGACGTGGTAAAAATTTCAAAGCCACTTTTCATTGAACAAAAGTCCGGCTGTTGAACTGTTTTAACTACAGAAACAATTATGTGTGAGAAACAGTCTTTATAGAGTTATACAGATACTGTGTGTCATCGCTTTTTAAAGTGGCACTGAGAAGTGTAACGAAAGAAGAGTGATGCGTCTAAACTGTATATGGGAAGTGGCCTGGGGAGAATGGTGACGGTTGTTTGTGTAGGTTCATCCAACTTAGCAAAGAACCAATTTTAAATGATCTCTTTAGCCACTTTGTTACTAGCAGCCAGTCACAAAAACACATTCGTTCAAATGTCTTTAGTTGAATCTCTGAAAAAAAGCCAAGGATTTAAGCACAGGTTGTGATTCTCAAAGAACTATTAGCTGAAAACTTGTTTAAAATAGAGGAAACTGGAGAAGTGGGTGACAAAAGAAGTGACAGGCCTAAAACAAAATGGTCCTGTCCTCAAGAAACTGGAAGAAATCCTTCCAAAGAGCTGACACAGGGTCAGAAATGAACTCAGTGGAAGTAGTTTTCTTTTTCCTGCACTGTCGCATTGATGAATGAATGTCCTCATCCACACAGGGACATAAACACATGCCAAAGTTCTCAAAAGCACATTTGTGGGTCAGTGGGTGTCTCCAGGACTGCTTTTTTTTTTTTTTTTGCCATGATGACACACACAATGCTTATAATTAAGACTAGCGCACTAGGGAAATTCCTCCTCCCGGCACACAGACCTCTCTGTGGCTGTTTATCTTTTTGGCTCGGCCTCCGAGCCCGTAAACCAAATGTTTGCTGCTTTCGTCAGCCAGCGTTTGGGGGCTTTTCTAAACTCGCCAGTGTTGCGTGAGCAGTGCTAAAATCCCACAGAGGCCAAGATTGGGTTAAAGAGAGAATATGAGGTTCCACCAGTTCAGTTTTACAAAGTGTGACGTTTCAGAAAGGTACTACACGGCGGTGCTACAGGGCGGCGCCACTGTCTGTCCACCTTGAATGGGATCAGATAAACGTTTTCACAGTATAAACACAGGAAGTTTTCCCCTTCCTTCAATTCAGTGCATTCCTATTCCAGTGAACTGTTTTAATTTGCTGCTTCTTTTTTTTTTTTTTTTTAAAGAGACTTCAACAGACAGGCTAATGTACTTCCTGTGTTTTTTTTTTTTTTGTTTGTTTTTTTGTTTTTTTTTTTACTTCAGCATTTTATTATTCAGATTCTAAGGATTACTAGAAGTTGTTTCCCACGACACACAGAACCTTTTATTTAATTATTTGTCAGGATTTATGGTGCCCCTCACTAAGACACTTATAGTATTAATGCTGATCCTTTTTTTTTTTTTTTTTTTTTTTTCTCTTACATTTCTCTTTTAATGTGTTGCTTTTATAATATTTAAACTTTAACTTGAGACAACACTGATTTTTACACTTATTGTAATGGTAAATATAAACCATAAAGATTCTGGTCAGTAAAAGCAGAATTGTGTGTTAGTTAGGTGGACACTATGCCTTGTAAGCTTCAACCTTTTGCATTGCACTATCTGACAGGCAGCACCGCAGGGGAAAGGAAGGTTGCAACAGCAGACTGACAACGACTGCTGGTATGAGCACACTGGAATAAGTCATGCCGTCATGTCTTGGCTTAGACGTACCAGGGCATCCCTGAATCTGCACAAAATGCCAACACGATGCCGGCGGTTACTGTGTTTGTAAGTGCCTTTATATATGGATTGGTGGTGGGCTCTGCAAAACTGGTGATGGGCTAACTCAGTGCAAAACTTCTTTTTCTGAATTCTTACTGCTAGTAGTAAATGCAAATGTATCCCTAAAAGCTCCAAATGAAAGCATTAAGTGGCAGTAGTTGTTAGTCTCTTGGTGAATTAAGCTCTCTTTCAGGCAGAAGACTTTGGCCCCGTTGAAAACGATCTGTAAATACTTGGAGCTTCGACCATGTAACGTTGCTTTGGATTTTACAGAAAAGTGGAGCTCATTCAGTTGTGAAACTGAAACATCAGATTAACGGAAAGGAGTGTCTGTTTGAAAGTGCCCTGGGTCACTGTTGTTCTTTTGTTGAGGTACGCGTGTCTCAGACGATAAAACCCACAGTAACTGGATTTTCTTGATTATGTTGGAATCCTCAACCTCAGACTGAAGTAGCTCAGATACTGTTTTTCTTATTTACACTAATAATGCTTAAATTTCACCTATTTTTGTGAGTGTGTTCACAAGTAACAGTCTGTGAGCCCAAAAGCTCCGACCTCAGAGTGCTCGAAACACCGTCTCAGACTGTTTGTGCCACTCTTGGCTCTGGATGCAGCATGACCTGCAATTTAAATGTTTTGTTTGCGAGGAGGAGCCGACCTTACAAAAAAAAGTGGGCCTAAAGGGCACTAAACTGGGTTGTCAGTGGATAAACTGGGGGCGGGGGGCTGCACCGAGGCCCAGTGTGAGATGAAAAAGGATTATTATGAGATTAAAAACAAATGCTCTTTATATAGTGCTAATTGTGATTTATTTTTATTTGCAAATTAAAGCTACAGAAGTCATACATAGAGGCAAAACTGGAACATAGATGCACACTGGAACACACCTGCTTGTGCAGGAAAGGTAAGAAGCAAAAAGCTTCTGTAAAGGCTTCTCTAAAAGGTCGTAAGGCAGGCCAAATTGAAAGCTAATTCACTAAGATAACATTATCAGGATGCAAAGTAAATCTGTCCCACGGGGCCAGAGTGTCTAAGCATAGAAACCGTCACGTCTTAGCCACACACACTGGAAGGGTACCCGAGGACAGACTTTAGCTCCACTTTAATGTTTGGTTCTAGTGAAAGCCAGAGTCCTGAAAGTATGAATCACAGCAGATGCGATACAAAATCATTAGTGTGCCTGCAGCTGACTCTTTATCTGGTCATCTGTGCATCTTCAGGTAGAATCTGCGAACGTGAAAAACTGAAATGTATTTTGTGCCCGATTAGCTTACGGCGTGAGCAGGCGACCATTCGCCTTCGGGCTGAAAGTCAGCGGCCCGGGGTCAAAGCTGACCTGCGGCCATTTGCTGCATGGTACCCATCCCCACCCCCGCCCTCGCCTGCTTTCCTGTCCACTCACTGTTCACTGTCGTGAGAAACAAAAACTGAAATCCTCTCTGTATCTGTGTCTTTCAATTTCTGTGTGCGTGGGAGGAAGGAGGAGAGATGCGCCTTCACTCATCACTTCCTCCTTTTTTCCATTTCATGTCAAGTTGTGTGGAAAACGGAGAAGAGCGAAGTGAAGCGGGGAGAGCGAGTGAATGTGAAGGGGAATTAGAGATGATAAATAAAGTGGGGAACTGAAAGGGTTTGGAGAGAGGATGTGGTGCAGCAGTGTTAAACGAAACACCACCAGCTTCCACCTCATCTTTTACTTGCTTTACCTTTTGACTTCTCCCACCTTCTGCACCCGCTAACCCTTCCGTCTCTTCCAATGTAGGCTCATGTTGAGTGAAATATTATGTATTTTCATCTATAATTCGAAAACACAGTGAAGCATCTCTATTCTTGTATTCAGCAGTTGCATATTTCTCTGTATTTCTGCAGGGCTTGTTAACTCAAGGCGAGCTGTGCTGGTGGAGGATGCTCTCTCACAGCGTTTCCTCAAAACAGCGCCGACAGCTTATTTAGGATTGCTTTCATCTCATTTTTTTTCTTTGTTGCACTTGCAGTACTTATTATTTTACTCCTGTCAGTGACGTTACAGTCTCGTGTGACCTTAGTTAGCAGGATATTTCATTAACCTGGTGTCATTTCAATTAAATTTGGTGAGAATTGTCTTCATTAGAATGCAAATTAAAAAGACATTGTGCTTCTTATCTCTTACTTACTATCAAATTATGTATTTTGATGCAAGTACTTGAATTAGATACTTGATCACTTCTTTGATTTCTCTTAGCTCATTTTTACCTATGTGATTGTCTTTAGACCTAGGTTTAATAATGAGCTTGGAGCTTTACGTTTGAAGATCCAGGTGTGTTCTAGGTTGGGAAAGGCTGCTGCTGGGCCATGTGCTATGAAGCGAGTTCTACATACCCGGGGTAACCTTCCATTTTCTGGCTTCACTTAGCCTGACTGCCGATGTTGGGGTAACTGGTCACACGAATGTGGTTCTCAGCTCGATAAGTTTAACAGTCTAGCTTTGCACATGTTCACAGGAAAAGGGATAGAGCTGGCAGCATGTGACCAAACACGAATAAGCGTACTGGCAGAAAGCAGCAGATTGTTACAGAAAGAGAAAACTGTGGTATTCAAAAAAATGTGACGTGATTAAACACTGGAACCAGCTGCTGCAGAGAAATAAGAGGTATGAGTGTCTGGAAAGGAAAAACAGAACAGTGGTATAGTAGTAAAAGCTGTGTGTGTGTGTGTGCGCTCTTTAAGCGCTTCAGTTGGTAAGACTGGAAATTATCTATTTTAATAAAGTTTAGCCTGTTTGAAGCCAGCAAAAATGCTGACTGTTAAGAGTGTCTGTGCTGTCGCTGACACACAGGAGAATCTGACAGATTACGACTGTTATTCCACTAAATTAGTATTCAATTTATTTATTCTTTCACCTGCAGCCTCGGTGGTATTTAAGTCTGAAAATAAAGAATAAAACAGAATTCAAATGTAGGCTTGGGGGGTGGGGGGGGACCACATCAAGGAATAAAGTTGCATCGAGGAAAGACTGAGACTTCAGAGGCTACTGAAAAACTTCAGCACAGAGGTCTGAGGGATTTTCCAGGAATAGTGACACTGTTTTCTGGAGAATTTTTTTGTGCACCAGGCAGTAATTTCATACCTGTTGATCTCTTATCTCAAACATAAACTGCTCATAAACAGGTTAGCTCTGCAGCATAATGTACCCTGGTAAGATGATCGTCCTTTTGTAATACTGAAAAACCCTGAGTTAACCCTGAAGTTACCTGGATAAGCCCCAGTGCAGACCTCTGGTGTGTGTGGGCTTTCCTTTATTTATTACTGAGCTGCTTGCAACCTCTTTAACGGCTTTTTGAAACTTCTTGAAGTTTACAGCTTTAGCCTGGCCTGGGACTTGTTGATCTTTACTTCCACCAGACTCTGAGCCTAAATAACTCAGCCGGGAGTCGGAACAGGAGTTTATCCCTTTTTAAAAATACCTTTTTGGGCAGTAAGGCTTTGTTGGGGCTTTAGATTCACACAGACCAAGCTGGCAACAGTTGTGTTTAGCTCGTAACATGGACCTTTTTGATATCCTGCTCAACCAGCTCGATCATTGCCGTCCTCATTCCAGTGAAACAAATCCACATCTCTCGACAGCGCGTCCTCCCAACCTCTCCTCCTCTCAGCTGGACCTCACTCCTTCCCACCCTTCTTCACACTCATTTCACATCTAGTAGACGAGCATATTACCTCAGTATTTTGCTTCTTATTCATCTGAGTTTAATATGTTCAGATGGCCAACATGTTACTATTTATTTATTTTTTTTAAAGGATGGGCTTAAATGTAAGAATAAATCTTGCTGTGTAGGCGCGTGCTTTCCCGGTTACTTGACTGTAGTGCCCGTGCATGGCTACCAGGGAAATCCTGTTTTAAAGCTGCTTGTTGGCTCCAGTACATGAAAATGGATATGCTGGATATACTCGGTATATTGGGTGGACGTGGCCAGAAAGGACTACAATTTGTCTATGATGCCATGCAGTTTTGGACATCAGAATCATCCATTAGTAGCTCAGCCTGTATGAATAATGATGCATACTGGATGCATGGTTCTTACTTGTGTATAGGCCTCATTTTTATAAAACTGTCCTTTTTATTTAAAAAACTACATGATGATGAAATTAAATCATAATCATCAGCATGAATTATCTACAGTTCACTGGATGGGGTCAGGCTGCCGCTCTGCCATGAAAGAAGACTTTGATGTGGCCAATTAAGAATGTAGGAAGTAATTTTTCAACATTTTAGGCTGAAAATTGAAGTTAGTTTATTCATGGATTTGGAGTCTGTTTGCAACCATCTGATGGCTAGAAGTCTGTTATTTACTTTAATTCAAGCAATGTTTTGGTCTCTACTGACTCTTGAGAAAACATTAATGGATCGTTAGCTGCTAAATAAGCCGTTTTATTTTCAGCTATTTTTTTTTAAAAATAATTTTTCTCTTGTATATTTTACTGTTCGAAAACGCTCTCCGCTCCCATCCAATTGTGCACAATCCCTTCAAGCTAACCTCAATATCTGAAGAACAAAGACCGATTTTTTTTTTTTTTTTTTTAATGGGTATATTTACTACCCTTCAGCTAACAGAAGAAACGGCTCTAAGAAGTAACACTGAACAAAGTGAACAAGGTTGCAATGATTCATCGACGTAATCGATGACTTCGACTACAAAAATTTGTCGACGTGGAATTTCATCGTCGAAGCGTCGTACTTTTAAACCCGTCCATCTATTTTGTTTCGCTTATCGTGTGATTTTTGTAATTGCAATACACAGGAAGATATGGGGGCAGTATTGCCTCCATTGTCTACCAGCAACAACAATACCAAAGAAGAAGAAAGTAACACAACAGCGTAACGCTAGTGGAACAGAGAGGAGGGTGGAGAAAATGAAAGAAAATGGAGACAGACTGTCAAAGGTGTGGGAACATTTGACAGAAACAAAAATAAAAGCTGAATGCAGACTGCAAAGCAGAGCTTTCCTTCCACGGCAGTATCGCTGCAGTGCTGAGCGTTTAAAACGCCGGCACCCTGCAGCTGTGACGTCAGCTCTGGATGGGTAGTTAGGGCGTCGTTGATACCTGATGTTTGTACAGTAATGTTTGTGTTAGTTTACCTGTCGGAAACAAGTCCTCGTGGATAATGTTTGCTAATCACCGCCATTTCAGTTATGTTAGCTAACGAGTGAAGTACAATAGGAGCAGCTACCCTGGCTCCTGTAATTAATATCAGTGTTCATTCTGAATAATAAATCTCTGTATGAACTGAATCATCTGTAAACTTTTCAGCTGTTTTGGAGGGAAAAAACTTTTTGATTTAATTTGAAGCCTTATTTGAACTTTTGGACAGAGGCCATTTTTATTCATTTGCACATTTATATTTTCATTTAAAAATAAAAATTGCATTTTCTTTAATATGCATTTTTTCTTTGATATTTATTGTGATGGTCACATTAATGTTAAAAATACATTTGATTAGTTCCAAACTCGTATTTTTATGGATCATTATTTTAATTGTGAGAAGAGAACAAGGTGATGTTAACAGGTGGGCAGGCTTGAACAGGTGAGTTAAGATTGAAATAATCGTTGACTAATCGATAACAAAAATGACAGATTATTCGACTACCAAAATAATCTTTAGTTGCAGCCCTAAAGTGAACATTGTCAAGTGTGTAATATTAGAAGGAGAAAAGGCAGGTTTGTGGCTGTTTTTATCTACTTGAAGGCTGTTGCTTTATGTTACTTGTGGCTCACCAGTGGAGGTAAATGGTGCAGATGGGACAAAAGTAAAAACAATCCAGAAGGGGAATTATTCTTCTGATATTAGTCTGTCTGATGTTTCTTTATCTCTCTCCTTTCCCCCATGCCCCCTCCTCCCATCTGTTCCAGGATGAAAATGCGGCGGCACAGGGTGTTCTTGCTGTGCACGGTGGGCCTGTGTGTCATCTCCTTCCTCCACTATTACAAGGCCCTTCATTACGTCTCCCTGCTGCGTGAGCTCTCGGCTCCATACCCCAACATCAAGTCCTTCATCATGGTGACCGGCTTCTTCTGGAGGGAGAAGGGTATGGCCGCCACCCCGCTCAGCCCCGCGTCTCCCGAAGAGGCCCCTCCACTACCTGGTCTCCAACAATCAGACACCAAAGCCGGAGGTGTGGTGGGTCTCGGGGGAGGAGGGGGAGGGGAAGGGTTTGGCCCAGGGATTCCGGATGTGATGAGGCAGAGGGAGGAGCCAGCACCCCCACACCCCTGGGAAAAACCAAAGGAAAACCAGCTGAGAGACGCAGCAAATGAGGTAAAACAGGCAAACCTTTTTCTGCAGTCGTGCAGTGAGAGATGAGCATCACAGTGTAGCTGAGCAACAGCTCTGTCTCAAAAGCTTACTTTTAAAGGCCACATAATTTACCCCCCTCCCCACCCCCACCCCCACCAAGCCTGTGGATCTGATCCCTGTTTCTGATGGTGTTTCACTGTCACTGCTACCTGCTGTTTTAAAGCTGCTAAATCCACCAGACTCGAGTCATTAAAAACACAAATTTTTAACTTGCAGAAAAATCCAAGTTTGTTTTTCTACAGCTGAGTGAGTTTGTTGTTTTTTAAAATGTTAGTTTGCACCAGAACTGCAGCAATGCAAATGGCTAACCAGGCGAGCCAGAAGGAAACTAAGGTTGTGTGTTTTGCATAGTGCAGTCTGGTGGCTTTGAAGAGACGTTTTGCAGTGCGTTTGACTTTTCTCCAAGAATGATGGGATGCATTTTGCAACCAGATGAGACGACCCTGGACTCGAGTCTGTTAAAATGCGTTCCCGTAATCCTGTGCTGCTTTACCTGGGGATCTCAGTGGGGGTTGCAGTTAGGATACTAAAATAATCTAATATGAAATGAAATCTTGCGGAGCATGCTGCGAGCTAATATAACATCACTTAAATCCAGACTGAGTGATGATTTAAAAAATGCACACACACACTCGTGACAGAGGGCTGACTCAAGTCAACAAAATCTATTTAAACCACATAGGCAACATGTTTCTCCTGCAACTAAAACAGTACAAGGAGCTGTTTTAGTTGATGCATAAGCATCTTTGCAATTTCTGCTTGTGGTTACCGTGCTGTCTACTGCACCAGCATGTTTCTAACAGCATTACAGCCTCACTTATGCTTAAAACAGAGTCTAAAAGCAGAGTTAATAAGCTATGCCTGTGAAAATTAGGCACATTTAAATTCTGAGGCTGACACCAGCAGAGCATCTTGTGTCAGCAGATAGAGGATAGCTTCCAAATGCTCGTTCAACATTTGGAATCGCTCCAGATCTTTTACCTGCTCAAGTTGTCGTGGAATAACGAGGGAACGGGTCTCACCCGGCCGTGACGCCGCTTCTCAGTCAACCGTCCAGTTCTGTTTGAGCGTCTGAAAATCGGAGGCTGTGCATGAAACGGTCATAATTCCTCAACAGATGATGCAACTCTGTGATTAAACCTGTTGATGTTGCATGTTTATGCAAAAGATTTACTGTAAGAAACTGTAAAAAAATTAAACTGTAAACATTAACATTCATTCGCCCTCATTTACATGAACTCACATTTGGTCGTGTAACTTTGTAGCTACACAGATAAAGAGGCAGGCTATGAGGCTGCTGTGCTTTAGACTGTGAGACAGGTTTCCAAAGTTTCAAGGACCTTGCATATGTGTGTGCGTGGGGGGGGCGGTATTATCACAAATGGAAAAGTTTTGGCCTGATATTTCTATTTTTCTTACAGTCAGTTAATAATTTTCACTTCTGTTCCCACTGACACCTGAATGGAAATGATGCATTTGTGCAAAAATATGCTTTAAAAAGGATGACTCACATTTAGTCTTTTGAGTTTTCGCAAGAGAGAGCATGTTATTGGAACTCACTGCATCTCTTAGTTCTCATGATGGACAAAATTGATGTAAATGAGGCAAAAAACTGGCATACCCAGCCATCAGCTGAGCCGCAGTTTTTGCTTTCTTTCTGTACTATCGTCAAGTCATATTTGCTCTCAAAGAGCCTCTTTCACAGTTCAAAATAATTATTTGCCTTAAACTACAATTCAGCCACTATCAGAAAACGTGTCACACTATCTGCTCTTCAAAATTTGTTTAGCAACCAAATTAGAAGAAACTTTAAAGTCTCCCAAACGCTCCCAGACACGGCTTTGCCGCACATGTTGGTTAGATACAAAAATGCTGCCGTAAAACTCTTATCAAGGCAGATTCAGTTTAATGTGAGTCTAATGTGTATAACTAGTGTTTATTTTAAAGGGAAGTTGTGTAACCATTTCCGTTACTCTCTTTTACCTAGATGAGAGCTGAGGACCGTTTGAGGCCACAGAATCCCGTCCACTCTGCACAGTCTGACAGGCTAGACCGTCCACAGCAACCAGCAGGAAAAGAGCATCAATATAAGGACCCCTTAGAATTTATGGGAGACCTTCATACCCGCACTTACCAGCTTCAAGATGACAAAACACCTTATTTTGTCCGCACCAAAGCTGGAGCCCTTTGCTTCAGGCAGGGGACAGAGGTAGCTACCCCAAAAGAGTACTCTGCAAAATCAGGGGGGTCTGTGGCTAACGGGGCAGTTGGTCGGGCTAGTGCTCCTGGGCAACGGAAACCTCTGGAGCTTCATCAGCAGCCCACCATAGTGCCAAAGGTCAAAGCTCGGGCCAAGGGCAACGGGAAGCGGCTGGTCAAGTGTGTTTGTCGGCCTGGGTGGCATGGACCTTACTGCGGGGTTCCCACAATAGTGTACCACTCCAATCTGCCAACTAAGGAGCGGCTGACTCCCAGAGAAACCCCGCGGAGGGTGATCAACGCCATCAACGTCAACCATGAGTTTGACCTGCTGCATGCACGCTTTCACGAGCTCGACGAGGCCGTGGACTTGTTCCTCGTCTGTGAATCGAACTTCACCGCCTACGGAGAGAAACGGCCTCTCAGGTATGGTGTAAAGTTTTTGGACAGGTGTATATGGGGAGATTATAAAAGCTGTCCCCCTGCGGTCAAGGTGTATTTATGTGAGATGTGTAATCCTCCGCTGAGCTGCTCTGTGGCCGTCAGTTTATGACTCTCTAGTGCCTGACAGTACAGCACTGTAAAATAGCATGCATGCTCAGCAAACTTTAAGCTGGATTAAAAACACCAGGGTGGGATTAGTAGGGCAATGCAGTCACGAGAAAAGCATGTGTATCTATATTACGAAAGCCACGCCATCTTATCTTTGTCTTTATATGGATAAAGGAGTTTATTTGAAGCCACATTGTGAACCAGAGATGCTCCATTTGTGCTCAACTATTATAACCAGCAGTCCATAATTCATCAATTGCACACACTCCCAAATTTTTTTTTGTCGTTTTTCTGTCGTTCCGATGAGTCGTCATTGTTTGCAGCTCACACTCTTTGTTTACAGCCGCCCTCGAGTATCAGTGTGCTGAATAACAATTACAGTTAGCTTTCCTGCGGCGACAACATGAAATGCCTCGAGAGCAATTTTACAGCAGATTATGACAAGAGCAGCATGATTGACTCTGCGTGTAGCCTTGAAGGGAGAGATTGGTGTGTTCAGTCATCGGATGTGACACCGCATGAAAGCGGTTACATTCAGCCGTCGCTGTTTCTTCGCTATGCATATCAACAGGTTAATTGAGTTGTTCTTCCAGGCAGTTTGGTGCAAGGAGAGAGTGGCTTTTCTGTGCTGAAAGGGGCCATTTGTCAAACAAGTGCCTTTCTGACCCGCTTCTTTATCTCTTCTGCCACATTTTGACAACCTTTTATAAATGGGGTACAGCTGGAATGTATTTTATTTACTGTTTAATGCAGTACTGTTTTTAAGGGGAAAAAAAATGACCAGCCTTTTTAAAACCTGTGAAATCCATTACAGTGCACATTATATCATGTCACATTATGGACGTGTGGCACTGCAGTTTAAAGCCAGCATTTGGAGTTTTCTTATAATGAAGGAAATTTATCTTTATAGTGTTTTACAACAAAAGGCAATGTGCAACAAGTGTACTGAATTGATTTCCCTCCTCGGTGTTCCTCAACAGTCACCAACTGCTGATAACTGCTAATAGTTAAACAGCTAACATTAGCATGCACCCTCACCAGGTTAGCATTTAAGTTTAGCAGAGCTAAAACAGCAAACCTACCTTGACAGGAAGCATTTACACTCTTGCTAACTTATATGTCTGCTACATGGTAAATAATGAAACCAATGGCTGCCTGGAACAGCAGGTAAAATGCATCACAAGATCTAAACGCAACAGTGTGAGAAAATGGTGACCTATAAAAAATATCCATGCTACTGTTCATTTGGATGCAAGAATCCACTGAATTATATTTCTGTAATCCCTCCCACAGTTTCCTGCGGCTCCTTCTGAACGGAACCTACGACTACGTGAAACACAAGATCCTGTACGTGTTCCTCGACCATTTTCCAGAGGGAGGGCGGCAGGACGGCTGGATTGCCGATGACTACCTGCGTACGTTCCTGACACGCAATGGCATGTCCAGGGTGGTTGGCGCCAGATCGGATGATGTTTTCGTCATCAACGATGCCGACGAGATCCCAGCACACGAGGGCCTCCTTTTCCTCAAGCTGTTTGATGGATGGACAGAGCCTTTTGCCATCCACATGCGCAAGGTAACAGAAATATCTCAGCTTTTGTGGAGCAAGTTAAAGATTTTTCTACGAGCAGCCAGTTTAATACAGGATATTAAGATCTCTTTGTCTTCTTTGTGTTCTTTTTTTTTTTTTACTGTTTAAGATTAAAGAAAGAACAAATGCAACATATTTCACTGTTTGTAACTCTGCTGAACTCTGTTCTCTCCTCGTGTGCAGTCGTTGTATGGCTTTTTCTGGAAGCAGTTTGGGTCTCTAGAGGTGGTTTCAGGCTGCACGTTGAGGATGCTCCGTGACGTGTACGACGGCGACGGCATCAAACTGCGCCGTCGCGAATATTACACCATGCCGGGTTTCCGCAAATACGAGAACGACACCGGCCACATCCTGGTGCAGTGGTCGGTCGGCAGCCCCTTCCACTTTGCAGGGTGGCACTGCTCCTGGTGCTTCACACCCGAGGGGATCTACTTCAAGCTGGTGTCAGCGCAGAACGGAGACTTCCCGCGGTGGGGCGACTACGAGGACAAACGTGATCTCAGCTACATCCGCGATCTCATCCGGACAGGCGGCTGGTTCGATGGCTCCCTGCAGGAGTATCCCCCAGTGGACCCCAAAGAGCACATGTACGCCCCCAAGTACATGCTGGAGAACTACGACAGGTATCGCTACCTCTTGGAGAACCCTTACAGAAAAGAGTCCAGACTGAGTGAAGGCTAGGTGTCAGTTGGCAAAAAAAAAAAATAAATAAAAATATGTGAAATGACTAGTAGGGCCCAAGTGGTTTTTGGTGGGTGGAACGATACCGATGAACTGCTTCTCTCATTGGAGTGAAACTAAATGTATCTCCACCAGGCAGCACTGATGTTGCTCTTAAAAATCATTACATTGGGGTCAAAAAAAGGGAACACTGAATCACATCCACCACGGATTTTGAAAGAGAACATTGCGAGGATACAACCACTGGATAAACAGAATCTTAGATTTTCTCATTCCTCCCCTTTTCAGGGAGAACCCAAGCTATCGCTCTATTTGTCACCCTGCCCTTCCTTCACCCACCAATTCAACACGCCTGTTCTCTGAGAGAAAAGGGCAGCCAAATACCCTCCGGCTTTTCTGCAGGCGGGTGAAACCCGTGGATATGACAAACTCGGAAGGGAAGGACTGTTTTGGTTCTGTCTGTGTTTACTGAAGTTTACTGATGGTTCCCGCTTCACTCTCCACCTCCAGATGTCTTCCTGTCATATTTGGTGACCTCCTTCCAGATACAAACTCTTGTTCAGAGATTTCATTATTCCTGAGTCTCTGTAGAACATTACAAAACCTGTTTAAACCCCCCTGGAGCACCGACTGCCAAATGAAAGGGAATGACTCAGTGGAGAAATTTCAGCTCATACATATGCTCATATTCATCTACATGCGCCTTAGACTTGTCTGTGTGCTTGTAAAAGAAAAAAAAAGGGGGGGGGGTATGCGTGGTCTTTCTTTGTATCATATGGTGAGAAATGGAAAGCAAGAAAGAAACAGAGGGGAGCAGGACAGAGGGATGCTGGGATGAGAAACCTGAGACAGAAGGTGAGAGGAGGAGGAGGAGGAATGAGAAAGAGAACACGTGAGAATTGCAGGGATGTGTGTGCTCTGTGTGTTTGTGTGTTTGAGAGCGAGAGAGAGAGAGTGTTTCCCAGAGCTCACAGACAGCTCTGAATAAATCATGCCCCGTCTATGGCATCTAAGTCAGTTGCTGCCATTATTTGTTCGTCCAGTCTGATACTGGTTGGGTGAAGATCACCCTTCACTGTTTTTCAGCTCTTTCTGTCTAGCACTTTGTTTCCTTGGAAACTATGTGGAAAGGAGGAAACAGGATGGGTGTTTTTTTTTGTTTTTTTTTATAAAGATGAGTGGGTGGGTTCATATCAGGCAAGGAGTGGCAGTATTCAGATGAGGTCAACCCCGACTTTAGGGCCCCTCAGTTAAATATTCTGCCTTCTACTCAGCTGCCAATCACAGGCTGTCTTTCTTTTTCTTTCACGTATCGTGTGTCCCCCCCCCTCACCCCGTGAGTCTGTGTGTTTAATTCCATATTTTTTTTTTTTCTTTCTTTCCACTTTCTCCATTTTGCTCGGTCTCAAATTCTCCAAGTCATCCTCCAACCCGCACACTCGTCTTCAGGCTTGCACTGGATCTTACCTATTTTGGGTGTGTATCCATTTCCTGTTAATCCTCACAGGAATGCACCATTTCAGTAATAGGGGTCTGTTTATCTTTTCTATGCCTCATTTCTCTCCCTCTTATTTTTTTTCCCTGACTGGGCAGGGCAGCGGTTGCCATGGCGATGCCTTTCTTATGCCCCACAGATCACGATCATCTAAACATTTAGGCAGCAGCACTCATGCCTCTTGCCTCCTCCCTGCTGTAAACAGCTGTCGATGTGGAATAGATGCCCAGATCCCCACCCCCAAGTGGTCTGGCAGAAGTTGGTGATGTTGTGGACAATTTGGCAAGGGTACGTGTGTGTGTGGGTGTGTAAAAAAAAAATTGTTTGAGCCCAGTGGGAAGTTTAGGATTAATTCTTGTTCAGGGCAAGGATATCGTAGCAGGAATATCTACAGTTTAGAAAGGTGTGCAATGGGCAGACACATGGCGATCAAAAAATGATGAATGCATTGATTTTTCTCTTAACTGCAGATTGACTGTATCCCCCATCTGCTCTTCAATGCCTGTCTGGGCTTTACTTTAGCTTCTGGCTTCTTTCAATGTTAAGACCTCCTCAAGAGGTATGAACCAATTTTCTTGTGGTAAACATGATCTGTTGCTGTGGGGTCGGACAATATATCAAAAGCTTTAGTTAAAAAAAAATTTTATGTTGTAGCTTTAATTTCAGAAGACACTGACGCAGCTACGCATCGAATGCCTCAAATGCTCTTTTCTCATTGTTTTCACCTTGTTTAAGTGTCCTTGAGTCAGTCCTTGAAACACGGCTCTTTGCTTACAGCTGCATGGCCACTGACAAAGCTTAGATTATTATTAAATATATATAAAAAATTTTTATTTAAGTTGCGATGTAGATCTGTTGCTCAGTTCCTCCCAGTGGATCCCTTCTCAAAACTGTGAGCTCTTGGCGCGAAAATTAGATTAGCCAGCAGGCCACCGACAGTTGTGTCAGGGTCTGCGCTACTGCCTCGATGGTCTGCGGCGGCATCTGTTAGGGGTTTGGTTTTGATGCCGAGAGCCAAATCCCCATCCAACCCCAGAGGGGCTGCAGTGAAAAGAGCTTTAAATAGGATTTGATGAGAGAGGAAACGATGACAATGCCAGATGCAGTGCTCGTTGTTTCTAAATTAGATTTTCTGCCTCTTGAAAAGGTAACGATTGATCATGATTGATGAAACGCAGAATGACTGTTAAAGGGATGTGGGTAACTAGGTTCCTGGTTCAACACTGGTTCAAATAATGAATGCAGTGGGCTATTTTGTCTTGAAGCTCTTATTTTCTTCTTTTTTTTAAATGATTTTCTGTTAGATATCAAAGCTTCTTGCAAAAATGCTCTTTTCTGATGTCACCGCTTAACACAAGATTGACCAAAGTTTCTAAATTGACATGCAAAACAAACAAAACTTGCCAGCTTCCCTCTGATTTCAGGGCCTCAGATCGTGCTCGTGTGCAAACTCACTCTTTCTGTTGAGGGCGGGGGGGGGGCAAGCAGTTTTACAGTTGCTTTAAAGTTAGATGTCATCTCTGAAATGCGATCACAGGGGTGTCGGTTCGGTCCCATCGAGGACTGGGGTGTGTGTTTGTGTTTAAGACCTGCCAAGAGGCTTTTAAGTAAAGTTGAAACTCTTAACTCTGTGCCTGCTGCAATAAGTTTGCACATCTGGTGAACAGCGTGCATGCTTGCATATCTGCTAGGCAGTACTTTGCGTGTGTCTGTGTGTGCAGTATACATGCTGACAGATAAGGGTGTCTGGCCTGCTGAAAGACAAGACAGGTTAACCTCACTTGGCCCGTTGCCCCGTTATCGCCGCAATCCCCTCGATGCGTTCCCGAGATCCCGAACAGGCTGATGTCATCAGCCAAGATAGCAGGCCAGTATAATAAGAGGTATGCATACAGTTTTCCACTTAATTCTTCATACAGAACCTGACCCGAGTTTAAAAAGAGTGTTTGTTTTCCTATGGTTTGACTGGCTCGTCACGGTGTGCAGACAGTTTTGCATGAGAGGGAGAAAAGGTCGATAGGAAAATCAGTTTTTGGTATAAGTTGGGGATGAAACATGAAGGGAAACATATTTCAGACTGAGCAGAAACAGGAAAACAAGAATGATAATTAAAAAAAACATTAGTCCTTTTTTAATATACAAAGCTGAAGCTTGGTGAATGGAGACTGGGATCCAGAAAGAGACATTTTGGAGAAAAAAAAAAGTCCTTCTGCTGCTGTTCCCAGTGACAGACTTATTGGATGAAGCGTAGGGAGTAGGGAGGTAATAAGCTTGACGGAACGGCTTTGGTTTTTCACTTTGATGAGAGAGAGCCATCATGGCGATGAAATGAAAACCATTCCAAATGAAGGGAGCGCCTCATCATCCCCGTAAAAGAAAATCTATAAACCAGTGACAGTTTAAGTGAAGATGAGGCTGTGATGTTGATGGGCTGGTGTGTTGTCTATGCTGCCTCCCAGGACTTGCAGTGATTTTTAAAGGGGCTGGCAGGAGTACCGAATAGGGGTGTCTGTCTTGCTCAAGGACACTTGATTGTGACCACTCAGCAGGCGTTGAAGCACTGGGACGTTGATGTTTTGGACAGCTCTGGCCTGTTGCTTGCATCGTTTTGACACTATCAAACCTAAAGCCTTTAAAGCAGTAACAGGAGCTGTGGTTGAGGCATAGATGCATATAAAAAATGGCCACAACCATTGTGATGTCATCTCAACATGACGATATTTGGACGTGAACAAGCTGGTAGAGCCGCATCGCACAAAAACAGATACCTGCTAATTAGTGCTAAGTAACAGCCTGTGAGTACAGTAAACTGCACAGCAAGCTAAATTGTCTGAAAATCACATTAAAAATGTCCAAATAAAAGCAGCAACAACACAAACGCCTTTGAGAAATCCAGTTCATCCACTTGAATTAGATTGAGTTGAAGCCCCCCCCAATATCGGTCCGGCCCTCTTTTCAGCACTCGCACTCTAATCATCAACATATGCTTGTATAGTTCTGCATTTGTGTATCCTGCACAGATGTTTCTGCACCACCCACACCCATCTGCTGTTGTGCTCGCAGAATAGCCGACTAGCTGCCCGTCTACGGGGCTCACATGCCATCGTGGCCTCGGCACCCCCCCGCCAGCCCTGCGGCCCCCCACCGATTGATCTTTTCCAAGAAACATTAGCAGGAAGCAGGCCGGAAAGAGAGGAGGGGGTGTGGGGAGGTCCTTTTTTTTTTTTTTTTGACTTTTGTTCAAGTCGTTTCTTTGTTCTCTCTCTTTTTACTGCCTCCTACATGAGTCTGGAAAGCGTGGAAGAAATGTATGGGAAAAATATGTGCTCTGTAGGGAAGGGAACATGCCTGCCATCGGGCCGCTGTCTTGGCTGTAAACATGTTGTTGTTCTCCTCGTGTAATAGGCGGGAAGTGCTTACATTCCACAAACCGAGCAATCACATTTACCCCGACAGCTGCATCGATGTGTCACCGCTAATTGAAAAGTACTCGATCTTAAACCGCAAGTGCTGCAACAAAGCAAGTGCAAGTCTCTACCCCATCTTTTTACGCTTAGTTGATCCTTCAGGCTTTGATTTGTCAGTGTTAGATCAATTTGTATTACAGACCAAAAGTGCTAAAGGGTCGGTTCACTCAAATACCAAAAAGGAACTTTTCCCCCACTTATATGTGATGCTCCAGATTTGGTTTTATTTGCTCGCATTTTGTGATATGAAGTTTCTTCCACCACCCTAATACGGGATTAGTGGTGAATGGGATTTCATGTATCATTTTTGGTGCTTAGAGTATTTAAAGATTAGTGTCATTTCAGTCTTCCTTGGAAATACCAAAGAACGAGTCCTTACCACAACTACTGACAGTGAGTCCTGTGGATGAGCTGGAGTAAGCAATGCTTTTTTGTTTGTTTGTTTGTTTTTTGATAGTTGTTGTTGATCCTCTTTAAGATATCCCAAACACTCAAATCAAAACTAGTGGCAAGTTAGGATATTTCAGTGAACTAACCCTTCATAGCACTGACATGTAAAAGCTCCCTTTTTGTTTACAGTCAAGTTCATCAAATGGCTGCACTCCAGTTAAAGCAAAGCAGCCAACTGGTGTGAAAGAAAAAGATTCGCTCTATCACACAATGTCGCATCAACAAAGAAACACATTAACATATTAACGAGCAGTTTAGAAACAGTGTTGAATATGAAATAGTGGAATTGGCTGGCAAATTCATCCTCTGTAAACATAACGGGATGCATCAAACGACTGTGCTTGGTATTTATAAGACAGGTGTGTGTGTGTGTGTGTGTGTGTGTGTGTGTGTGTGTGTGTGTGTGTGTGTGTGTGTGTGTACATGCTTGTAAGTCAGAAGTCATAACACTTGTGAATGTGTTCCAGGACAGATTGTTGGCAAGTCCAGGAGTCCATATGTTGTGACACTGCAGATCAAAAAGATGAAAGTCAGTGGAGCGCCGCAGAGACAGATGGACGCAGTGACACATAACTGTACGTGCGAGAAAAGTCGGGCGAGCAGACAGGCCAACACCTGGCAGCAGATCAAACGCCATCAGAAACTGAAGCGGAGGGAGGAGCGTACGCGTTTATGTGGCCAGAAGTATGAAGCCATCCCGATCGGTGCGTTTGCACTTGCTGCTCGTATGGAGGCGTTTTTCACGGTTTGGGCCTGGCCTCTGAGAATTTGAATTAAAATTTCTATATAATATTAAAAATCTGTGACTAGAATACTGCAATCAAAATTAAAACATATCGTCAGGCACTATTTCTTCAGAGTTTAAAAAAAAAAAAAAAACATCTGAAGAGCCTCTGCTTTCCAGTAATGTACCGAAAATGGCTGCAGTTCATCTAGAGGGCGCTCATGAGTCTTTAAGGAGTAGCAGTGTATGGAGCTAAATGGATAAAATATTTACACCTGCTTCTAGACAAAAGGCCTTTTTTTATGCATTTTTTTTTCCAGTATTGATAAAAGTTCAGACAGTATAAAAGACGGACGTAGCTCTGATAACGCCACCCACAGGTTTCTGAAGTCCTGTTTTGAAGCCTTGATAAGCATTTTCGCCGTAGCCATCTTGATGGTGTTTTTAAACCGGATGTGAGGAGAGAGGGGTGGAGCTAATTACAAAACCGTGCTGTCATCGGCAAACAGCCTGCCGAGTCGTTAGCCAATCATCGTATCCCAGATAATCGTGCTTTCTGAATGAACTTCATTTTTAATTCAACATGAGCCCATAAACTCATCAGCAGTCACACAGCTACAACAGGCAACAGCAGCTATCGCCCCCTGGTGGCCATTAAAAGAATGCAAGTTTAAGGCACTTCTGCTTTGGCTTAAATTTTCAGACCTGGAAGGCACACCCAACTTTAATGCTGCCTGTGGTCCAAACTGGCAGTAAAAATAAGATAACAGAAATCCCTAGTGTGAAATAACCTTAACTGTTTGTGTCCATGTCCCAGTCCTTCATAGAAAGGAGCTGGCACGCTAATGCCCACACGCCCAGGTGTAACGTTTGGCCGTCCACATGCTCTTTTTCATGTAGATGTGTCCCTTTTCGTGTGGCTTGTGTGCGATCTGCTTTGTAACTCGAGCCTCCCTGCAATCAGAAACTTCCTGTTACTCAGCAGCCTGGCCTCAACTCGTACAGAAAGAGAGACGAGGTTAGAAAAAAGGCAAATGAAGGGGAGGGTAGGGGAAGGGAAAGAGGGTGAGAGTGAGCCTCCGGAGGGGGTTTGAAATCCCCTCGATCAGAACCAGAGACAGATGAAAGGAGGGAGGGAGCGCTCCTTAAAATCAGACTTTCCACGTTCAGAGTTTCTCCCCTTTTTGTTTTGGTTTGCACTTAAATGCTTTTATGTGAAGTCAATCGATGTCTTTCCTTCTGGAGTTTTGTTTTTAAAGTTTTTTTTTTTTTTTTCTTTATTTGTGTGTGTGTGTGAGAAACAGGGAGAGGAGATGAGCGTCTGTTTTTTCTATTTGACTTTGTTTTTGTACTTTTTTTGGTAATTTCATCCTCTTGGCAGCTTGATATTTAATGTCTTTTAAAGGCTGTGTGTGTGTGTGTGTGTGTGTGTGTGTGTGTGTGTGTGTGTGTGTGTGTGTGTGTGTGTGTGTGTGTCAGCTCAATAGCACTGTCTCAGCCTACTGCTACATGTAACTTCCTCTCACCCTCAGATCTTTTACCTCTTTTGATGGCGTAAATGGGAATTCATACTGTGGCGGCCATCTTGTTTTCCTCTCTGGGACTTTTTTTTTTTTTTTTTGATGACATCATCCTTTCCTCGACAGCACAGCATAACCACCTGATTCAAGGGTTTAAATGTTTTTGTTTGTTTTTTATTATTATTTTGATTTTCATGAATGAGTTTTACACATAGGAGGTAACACACATTATACATACATGCTCACAAAGATGCACACAGTCCAGCCTCTGTTCTTCTTTTTTTTTTTAACTGTGCTCTGATTGTGGCTGTGTCCTCTGCTGGTTGAACAGTCAGACTACTGTAGGCGCTCTGTTTGTGCCCTCGCTGTTATGCGATCACTATGAAGGCCTGCCATTGTGTGACCAAAAAACATTTTTGTCGTTGCTCAGCCACTCAGAACCAGTTTGGGCCAGAGTCTTGACCCAAGAGCAACCCTGAATACAGAAGAAAGCCTGCCATTTATTCCCTCGTGTTTAATGTCCTGTCACACAGCAGCGTGGTGCTGATTTGATGCTTTTTTTTTTTTTTTTTTTTTCTGCTTCTTGTGTTTTTTGTTTTTTTCCTCCTCCAAACCGACAAAGATGTCAAAAACAAACAAATCATATTTGGGAAAATAGCTTTTTTTTTTTTTTTTTTTTTTTTTTTTTAATGCATGCTGAAATACAGAGACTACTTCTGCCTACAAAACTATGAATTGCACCTTATCTGGAGGGATTTTTTTTTTATTGCATACAGAACTATAAATAAAAGGGGGATGTATACTGTTTGTTTACTTCTAAGATAAAATGTGTAATTGTCAACTTGTCAGGAAATGTGTGTCTTAAACAGGGTTGTTGTGCTTATTAATGCCAGACTTCACTGTAACTGATTCAGTCACTGGTGTTTGCAGCACGATTGCTTCACTAAGCAGCATCAGAAAATGCATGTGTATTTTTTTCTCAAAAGATTTTTTTTTTTTTATAAAATCTGTTTTATTCAAAATACAGACTGTATATAAAAGATGGTAGCCTGTGCTGTTGCCCATTGGTTTGTGGACTTTCCAGTCTCACAGAAGGCGCTCTCTACAGCGTGCCCTGCTTTATTAGGTATTTCATTCCAAATGGGAACACTACATAAGAAAATAACATGTTGCATTAAATAGGCTTGAAATTGGAAGTTGGCATTTAAGACCACAAATGCGTAAGGAAATTAAGGATCTTTTCTTAGATTTCACTACAATCTGCAAATTTTTTGCAACTAGATGATTTGCCCCCTGCTGGCCATTAGAATAAATACAGGTTTCAGGCACGTCTGCCTGTTTGACTTCTCAAACCCGGACACTAAGTCCATCTTTTATATACAGTCAGTGGCCCAAAATGAAGAAGTAGAAGCAACTGAAAGATACTGAAGCGTTATTGCCTGGCTTATTGCTGCTTAGCGAAGCAACATCTGCATCTGCTTGCGCGCACACGCTCGCCCGTCCTCGCACAGAAACCGCTCGGAGGTTTTCTGCTCGTCCCCGTCATATACCACACAAACACATCCACCTGCCGTCCATCTTGTCCTTGGGAAAAGTACAAATAACACTTAACGTAAGACACCACACACATGCACATATCTGCGGTGCAGCCTTAGCAGATGATTGGCACTCGGCATGGTGCTGCCACCCGGTCTCATGTCCCCAGGGCAGAGTCATGTCTGCCGCCAATTAACCAACAGGGCAGTTAGCCACATCTATATCCATCTGATGCTCACCAACCTCCTGCCGGTTTGCCAGAATTAGCTTTCCACTCTTTACACAGACTTTGTTTACTTAAAGTAAATAATAAAAAATGGCATGACAGGGATACTGAAAATGTTTTTGTTGGAAAGATCCCAGTGAAATTGACTGGGTTGCAGCACTTTGTGTTTTTTTTATTATTATTTTTGGTAAATGAATGAAGATTGCATTGTTTAAACATTCAAAACATGTTTGCAGAAACTGTCATAAGGTTTGTTTTTGTTTTTTTGTTTTTTTCCACAGTGGCTTTATGTGAGTGTACCACCTCCAACATTGTAATATAGTTACAGAACCTGTATGCCCCGCCTCCTCCTATCCCCATGCACTGATAGATTGTAAATGGTCACATAGTTTTATTTTTTTATATCATTGTTGGGGCTTAATTTTCTTTTTATGTTTTTGTTTTAAAGCAGTTTAATGGGTCTCTGTTGGAAAGAGTGTGTGTTTGTATGAGCAAGCGCGCGCGTGTGTAGGTACTGTATCTTACTGTATGTGTGCGAGGGAAGGTATAGGCTGTATGTTTCGTGGCTCCGTATTCGGCTCCCATTGCACATCAGCCCTTTGCCTGTGTTCATCATCGTGCCAGTGTGTTCAGGTGTTCCCTTGTCTCCACGTCCATTCATCCAAAGGAAGAGGGAGAGAACGATGAGGAAGAGGAGAGTGCAGAGGGCCTTTTCCCTCAAGGGGAACAACTGAGAGAAGATAGTTTTGGGGAAGGGGGGAAAAAAAAAAAAGATATTTTTCTCCTCCGCTGGGTCACAATGAAGAGTGTAAATTTTTAAATTAACTGAAAATGATGAATAAAAAAAAAAATCATTTGTTCTCTATATGAATGACTGTATGTTAACCATGAACAAAGTAATGACTTCTATGACAAAGACATATAATAAATTAATTTTAAAATTTTAACTCTGTCCGTCCTTTACTTCGAAGCATGGGCTGATGGATTGCGGCGACTTGCATCATCTCACTAGAGGGCAGCACTGCAACACACATCATTACATCTCATTAGGATGCATCACAGTGCAAACTTTGTTGCTCTGGACTCACTTTAATCGCAAAATTTTAATGATGAAAACTCCTAATGGAAAGAGGTGTTTTATTTGACTAAGTGCTGCAGAGTCACAATTTGTGCAGTTGTATTAAGCAGCAATAATATACAAATAAACCAATAAACTAAAATGTTTGTTACTTTGAGCCATTTTCATAAAAAAAAAACAAAAACAAAAAAAACTTGTCTTAAAGTGCAAAGTTTTTGTATTATAACGGCTCCATCTCTGCAGAGTCAGAAGATGTCGATCCTGTTGGTACCTCTCATTTTGGCAGAAGCTGAAAGGCTCTAGAAAGGCTGGAGGTGAAAGGTCACCTCACTTTTAGAATGGGGTGAGGCTCGTTTCAGTAAATGCAGGGAGTTCTGACAGTTTTAGGAGGAATTAACCTGTCTTATGCAGTAACATAGTTGCTTGGTGCTGTATTTATTAGTTCATCGTGAGTCCATTTTTACTGGTCTTACACCTCGACCAAGATTATGACTGGAGAATATCTATCCTGCTCTAAAAGCAGAGAGTCATAACCACAAAACTCAGTTTGTGCGTAAAAAGTACAGAGTAAAAAAACAAAAGACTGGCATGCTACCCCAAAAGAGCCAACAAATTCAGCCACATCAGTTAAGGTTTTCATTTTTGGAAACAAAAGAGAGACAAATGTAATGTCACGATGCATTCAGCTGGAAGAACGGAGCCACTTTGTCTAAATTTTCAGTTAATGTCGAGTTTAAGTGCCAGATCAGCCACAGTGGACCAGGGTGTAACAGCTCCCAGCCCAGCCACACACACCAAGGAATGTACTGCTGCTGTTTTTCTCAGTCTGAATTGGAGGCAATCCCACAAACAAAAGGGCTTTAAATATCTGAAGACACACACAGTAACTGCCAACAGCTGCAGGCACAGCACAGACATGAAATAAACATTAATACATTCAGCCAGCAGGATGCATGAAAACACACACTGACAGCGACAACTGCGAATGTAAGTGCTGCACGAGGGTAATTATGAAAAATAAATGTCTTTGTAATATAAATAGACCGTTCCTGTCGCACAGCCTCAAAGAAGAACATGTCCACAGTTTCTAACACGGAGCAGTCGATTGGTTATTTATTTATTTTTTAATAAACATTGGATCAAATGGATAAATGTAATACGACAGAAGTCAGAGGATAAGTCAGTTCTGTGCTTCTCTTTCAGTTTCATGAAGCACTGCAGCGCTCGGTACATCCCAAATGGATACGTCAGTTTAAAGCTAATGTGGACAATATCGTGTGTCACCATACATTCAAATGAAAGTTTCAGCATGTTGTATTTAAAACATGCCGTCTGCACCCGCTCAGCTGTGTTTTCTTTTTCCACCAATTATAATATTCCACTGAGGCCAACAATACATTTCCAGCTTCAGCGGCGCGCGCTTCTTCCTTCAGAACACAAACTTACCCCAAGACCTTTGGACTAACCAAGGTTATTCATTTTGCTATAGCTGCATTTAAAGAATGCTAATGACACGCGTGTGTTATGCAGTATTGTTGAATGAAGTTTTGAATGTAATTCAACTCCTCTTCAAATGCTTCAGAAAAGGAATTAAAATCAAATGAATTGTCACAGCTTTAGCTTTTGAAGTAAAGGTGCCATCTGTCATTTTTACAGTGTTCTGGGAAATTAGATTTGAGCAGGTATCGTCTGCGTGCAGGTGAGCAGATGAAGAGGACGGCTGAGGGAACAGATTTGCTCAAGTGCAAATTCAAAACTCAAGCTATCACTTGACAGTGATTATTATTATTATTATTATTTAAGTCAATTTCAAGCAGCATAGAAGTCAAAGTCTTGTCCCAAATGTCAGTTATTCAGTATATTAATAAGCTGAGTCATCAGACAGTAGCTAATGGGTTTCTGGATTTGATGAGTGTTATAAAGTAGAGCCGTCCCCTGAAGGTCAAAGCTCCAAAACATCCATCTAAGATCACCAATTTGATTATTCAAGTAAGATTATTCAAATTAAACTTCTTTTTTTTTTTTTATCCACACAACATCGTGCTCTGTGCTGTTTTCCTTTAAGGAACCTGTATGCAGGGTCGGCAGACTCTGACAGGGGGCCATTTGACTCAATTCACTTTGCTAATTAATTAAAAAAATAGAAATAAAACAAAAAAAAAAATGGGCTGGCACAGGTTCCATATGCATAATTACAACCTTACATGCACAGTACAGTCATGTAGCTACAAATCATGTAGCTTCATGTAGATACAAAAGTGCAAAAATATCTGTCTCAGATTGCAGAGTCAAGGGTGCATTTGTGGATCAGTGAACTCAGCACACACTGGGAGAGTTGGCTGTGAGTGCACAATGTCCTCAGCACATTTCCATTTGTTTTGCAATTTTCCAATACTGTCACGCTTTAAAACTAGCTGCACAGGCCGATGAATGACCTCTTTTTACTTTCAGAGAGACACGAGGGGTTCTTCCCAAAGTCTGACCCGCACAGGCCCATCCACTCGCTGTCCTCTTCAGCCACCCTGCTTACCACGACTGCCGCAGAAGCACTAAACTACCGTGAACCAAATTATTAAACTGAGCTCACGCTGCAATAACTTATCATTGACATGGGTGTTTACGTTTTTCATTACCAAATTGGGCTGCAGGAGACACCCTGTCCTGGATTTGTGGCCTACCGTAGGCCCAAGTGATGAAGATCAAAAAAATATCTGGGAGGAGACACAAGCTACTGTGATACTTAGTGCTGATAAATGGGAGGGGTGCCAAATCAAATGTGCAGATCCATCCACTGTGGGGACCCCTTGGGAAATAAGGGAGCAGCTGAAAGTACCTACCTACGTCTAAGCTACTGATTAAACTTTCATTTTTATCCGTTCCTGTGGGGATTATATAACAAAACCTTTAGCCCTTTATAACTCTGACATAATGATAATCATTCCTGAACAATGCTGAAAATGACCTTCCCATCTTAGGTTTAGAGGTCGGAGGTCTGTAGTTGGGTCGCTTAACTTCTCTCTGCCTGTTTATGCAACATGTCAGATGTACTGGATAAATCCAAGTCAGACTGCATTCTTTAGATCTCTGTGGCCTTTGGTGTGAAAGCCCAGTCAGAGCTCCTGACAGACGCCGTCATCAGTCCAAAGCTATGATCCATCTTGCAGTTTTGTGAGGTGGGTTACCTGCTGAGGTGCGTTCCTTTCAGGGAACAACTTCTCTGCAGTTTCCTTCACAGGTTCCATTTGAATGATAGCAGAAATCAACACAGATACATTATTAAAATTGATATCTGAATAATAACTCACAGAAACGATTCACATCCGAATGACTGTAGGCACGGGGCTGTGCCATAACTCACACAAAGCGCAGCTCTGCTCCCATTTTCCTATCAAACCATTAGTGATGCACAGTCGAAGCTGTAAATCTTTGAGTATCAGAGAGAAAATAATGGACTTTATACTTTAACATAATAAACACAGTATTTTATTTATATCCTTATAAGTTTTTCATTTCCGTTTATTGGTCCTTCTTTGTCTTTATTCAACACTTTATTTTCAACACAGCCCTCATTTTCCGAGCAGTAAAGCTCCTCTCATCATCTGGTAATATCCGTGTGCTTCTTTTTTTTTCTAATTGCTGATGACTTGCACCACCATCTCAGCACTTTCAATTAAATTGCTCTTTCTCCGAGAATTACAATAGACAAGTTATATGTGGGGAACCAAGATGGATAAATAAATGGAAGTGAATTATGAAGCAGCAAATGCACGGCTCCCGAATGCAGGAGAAGATAAAAAAAAAATATATATAATATAATTTTCCTGCAGAAATGATGACGCAGAAATATTTTAAAGCCTTGGTACATTGTACATTGTTTATCTGTTGTGTGTGTGTTTTGCTTTGCAATACCAAGCACCACCTTAATCACAGCAATGAATGTTTTAAAGTAAGAATACAATTAACAAGCAAAAACATTATGACTCAAGCCTTTTGCTTTACAGCATTTATATGTATTAGAATGGGAAAAGCTAAATATTATACATAGCAGTCAGCTTTGCTGAAAACATCAAAATATGGCCGAGATCCTTAAAACTAGAGTACTTGCACATGTTCTGCATTATATGCTAAGGAGGCTTTTGCCAGTCCCTTGCCCTTATATCCAGTTTTGTTTCCCCTTGTTGTGTCCTCAGTAATTATCCCCCACCTGTTACCCATCCTCATGTCCTGTGTCCTGTGAATGGAATAAACTTGATTTACTTGAACCAATCACAGATCTCCTGTTTTGTGTGGATTCCTCCCTGAAAGTACAATTCTGACACTACTGTGTCTAAATAAGCTGATTTTTCTTTGGGTACTTCTCAGCCGAGTATGGGAAGGAGGGCAGGTGGTGAGTGACCTTCTGTAGCATTGCATTTCACACAGGCCGCACATAGTGTTTCTTCTTTGCAGTTTTTTGGCATAGAATCTGTCACTCTGTCACCACGCGGAGGTGACATTAATTCCGACTTACTGAAAAGAGAAGCTTATTGGAGATTCACACTCAATACCCTTTCTCCGTTCGGACTCAATGAAGAATTTGATTTAAGACCCTTTCTGTAATTGCCCTGTTGGTCAGTTGCCACTTCTAGTACATATGGGCTAGTGTAATGTTTTCTATCTTTGTATCGGAAACTTGACTGTTTCCAGTTTGATATAGACGATGTTTAACAATAACGTGTATTTATGACACTGTACTGTGGGACCTTTGTTGTTTGTGGATCGGAGATGAATTTTTAGTGTATACTTTAATGGTTTACTTTACTTTTATTCATTTGTATCTTTCTTCCCCTTATTTCTTTATTGTGACTAGGATTGTTGTAACGGTGTATTCTTAGATGTTTTTGGGTATGCTATACTGATGTGAAGTTTTAAAAATGGTCTTTCTTATTTGTTTCTTATTTATGTGATAGACTATTCTGGTACATCCATGATTTCTAGTGTTCTCTTTGTCCTATTTTTTTCTTGGACATTGAATGGCACCTGTCACTCAATTTCTTGGTGACAGGTGGGTATTTAAACATTACCTTGTTAAGTCTGAAGAAGGGCATTCCAGCCCGAAACGTCACTTTTTTAAAATAGTGATGGATTAAAATTTCTCAAGGAGCTTTTTGGTGTGTGGACCTCCTCCTTTTTCATTGACCTTTTTGAAGTGCCATGAACTGAAGAACCTTGGGACTCACCACACTTTAGGAGGTTTTCAACAACTGCTCTTACTCAGGTGTATCAGGAGATTACAATAGATCCCTGCACGGTCACTTTTGGGATGACTTCTCTATTGAGAAGCATAGAGAAGTCCTGGTTACACTCCTGACCTGATGTGCTGCTATTCAGGTATGGTCGCTGTGAACTCTTGGTCTCTGCTATTTGGTCTCTGGGTCATAGATGTAAGTAGTAATAGTTTGGTGGCCCTTTCACACCTAGGTGTGATTTTTCACACCTAGGTGATAAAAAAGCCTTGCGCGTGCATGTGAGGTGCGTGTGCGCGTGCGTGTGAGGTGCGTGTGCGCGTGCGTGTGTCCGTGCGTGTTTGCGCTGACGTGTGATAATGACGTATACGGTATCCGTTCAAATCAGCTGATCTCATTGTCTCTCCTTACAAGGGGGCTTTTTCCCAGACGGACATCAAAGAGGTTCAAACTCACAAGACAGTGGCTAAATAAAAATACAAAGGTAAATAATCTAATATCCGAGCCCACCTGTGGTGCATAAAGCACACAACACAGTGCCTAAATTAAAATACTATGGCTAAATAATAGCCGTATATCCTCCTCAACAGTAGGGCTGTTCATTTACATACAGAACGGAGGATGACCCAGTCCTGATTACACATTAATCAGATTAGTAGATTCATCCCTGAAACCCAAGGCATTTATTTAGACACACACACAAATAATTAAAACAGTGGTCTTACTAAAAAACCGATGCACTGTTAAAATAAATTTAAAAAAAATATACTGACATCCACAACATATCCCAACATCCGCTTAGCAATGTGTAACTTTTTAGAAAGCCATAACCCGGCGACAACTTGGAGTACGACCCTGACCTGTGTCAGTACAGGGCGTCTGTGTTAATAAAACTGCACTTCCTGTATGGGATCACAAACATGTGAGTAGGTAATGCAAAGTTAGCTCAAAAATCTCTGAGTTTTGCTTCTTCTAGCAATCTGTCCCACAGCCTTTTGTGATGTTCTTGAGTGAAATGAGTAACTACTTTTACTGTGAAAACCAAAGAAATTCCGACAGTATTAAAAAATATCAGACTATGCTCAAACTAGGCAATCCTATATCAACATTCTCCTCACAGAGTTAAGACAGAAAAACAGAATCTCACGCTTATCATAAGCTTTATGCGGTGAGCAGTACATTATTTTTCCATGTTAAAGCGTGGAGCGATGAGAGTGTGATCAGCTGAAACGGAGTTCTTTTGTTGTTCTTTCAAATGAAGGCGCAAAGGATCATGGGAGTTCTCATTTCGGCGTTTATGTGTTTAGTTACAATGTTATCGGTCATATTTTGCGGATCTCTCATCGATATTATTAATTTGAGATATGAATTACGCATGCGGTCAGGTACGGAGACTAACTAGTAATGGAACACCGTGACTGAGATGTCTGTATCCGCTAAGGGCCTACCGTCACCGCGGGTGTTTCAGAGCAGCACGCTTGTGTTTCTTGTCAATAAAGCTGTAGTTCCTGGATTTGACCAGTGAACGAACGTCCGAAACTCTAAAATCAACTCGAGTTCTCCAGTGTTTCTTGTATTTGAGCGTCACAAGACCGTCTCAAACGTTGGTTGTGAAGAGAATCGTGTAGCTTCTTTTTCCCCCAAAGTTTTTCTTTCTAAACTGACTCTGGCGTAACGCTACACTCGGACTTTTAAATGGATTCAGGTAAGCATATACTTTTACACAAAATTATGTGAACCTAAACTGTATTCTGTATAGCAACTCATTCCTTTTTTTAAAAAAAAAAAAGAAAAATAAATAAATAATTGTACGTTTGTGTATTTTGTGTATATTACATTAATGATAACTAACGATGCATGTTTTCCAGACGTTAAAACTTCACCGCCACAACCATCACGGGTGATGACCGTTCCTCCTCCTGATTCTTCATCTTCTTCATCTCCACCATCTCGCCAATTACCTGAAGAGCCGCTGTCGCGGCGCGGGGTCACGGCTGTTAAGATCGCTACACTACACATTCTGTGTAAGGCCGTGCAGAATTATCATGAAGGGATATGCCACGGATGTCGAGTCAAACACCCTAGCTATGATCAGCACAGCTGTAAGCAGGTTATTCCTGATTTCTTTTACGCGCCCCATTACGACGAAGTGATGAAAATATTCTGGACAGATCGTCTCATTCCTGCCGTTCGACTCTTCTTGTGGTCTAACAGTCGGGACGACGCACGTAAGGATTTCACATGGATTGTGGACGCTCAGGTGTCTGAATTGTTGCATGCATTAAACATCTTAGATGCAATAGACAGTCTGTATCATGATCTGAGGGAGGAATATTTCTTTGAGGACTTACCAGCAGAGCTTATCATGGTGGAAAACTACTGGTTAGGCAAACACAGACTGTGTATGTAATGCATACTCTGTATTTTTGGTTTATGGGTTGAAATAAAAAAAAATCAATATTAAAAACTGTACAGACTCCTCATTTTTAAACTCTGCATTCCTCACGGAAAACAGTGCAATATATGTTTAAAACATCTTTTCATTCATTCATAAATACACCACATACTATGTCCCAACAAAACAAACAAACAAACAAAAAAACAAAAAAAACTATGGTTATAGCAATAGTTGTGTATTTTTCCTATCTAAGGTGCGTTTCTTACACCATTCTTGTAATTCTATTTGTTATCACATCTGCATTTTTCTTAAAAAAAAAACAAAAAAACACTAACCGACTCTAATTCTCAGGTACAAAGAGGTCGGCACTCACACGACGTTCATTAGCTGAACTTTCACTCATGTACACTTTAACTATTCATCCCTATTACCAGGGTGAGTTACTTTAGTTTCTGTTTTTAGCACCGAAGATGTTGTCACTGAGCTTGATAAAACCTGACAGTTTGGTGAAATCATTATAGGTGCAGAATCTCATCCTTTTTTCCACACAGCATACCCCAAAGCACGTTTCAAACTCACAACAGAATATCACACAGGAGGAAATAATGTCTCAGTGACGTGTATAATCGTATTTTTGTGTAAGTCAAAACGATGCACCGATTTACCCATTATCCGTGTTTCTATTCTTTTTTTCATCATTAACAGAGGATCTTAGCTTGTTAATGAAACATCTCTGCACAGTTTGTCTTCATCAGAATCAATTCATTAGAATACAGCAGAATAAAAGTTTATTACAGGGTGTTGTTAAAACACATCAATTCGGCTAACATGTTTAAACAAACTCCCACTCCTAAATAACCTTTTATAAAATAACGATGCTAACAGACCGTATGTCTGCATCATGCAGAAGGATTAGGATGTTGATAAATCAGATCATACAGACTAGCACGTTTTTTTTCATGTGTAAACTTTGTTTTTCTGTATCTTAGACTGCATAGTGCCCACAGGGCTAGAGCCAATCAAGGGTGGGCCCCGTCAGAGCAAAGGATCATGGGAGTTCTCATTTCGGCGTTTATATGCTTAGTTACAATGTTGTCAGTTATGTTTTGCGCTTCTCTCAGCGATATTATTAATTTGAGATGCGAATTACGTACGTTTGTCAGGCATGGCGACTAGCTAGTAATTGATCACCGTGACTGAGAAGGGTGTAGCCCTTAATGACTCACGGTCACCGTGACTGGTTCAGAACACGCATATGCTGCAGTACTTACATATGACCAGTAGGATAAGGGCAGGACCTCAGGAGTTGGTGATAAACGCTTGTCTCTGTAGTGTGTTATTATTCACAATGGCCCAGGAGTATGATCTGGTGGGGGTGCATAACTTCCCTGTGGAGACGTGTCAGCTACACGCGGTCGTGCTCGACATTGTTAACCTTACCGTCAAATCCGTTCTAAACATGCTTATTCAAAAACACAAAAGAGAGATTTGCGCAGGATGTGAAGCCTCACACCCCTCACAAAGAAGACACACCTGTGGGGCTCCTGTAGATAGACACTTCTTTTTCAAGTATTATGACCATCTATCAAAAAGATTTTGGAATGGACATTTTATACCTATATTGATGCAAATTCTCCGTTTGGAAGGTTTCAACCCTGACAAACACAGGCTTATGGGTGCAACGGAGGCTTATCTCCATGAGTTAAGAGAGGTCAATGATATTGAACGGGCGCTTTTTGAATTGGAGGACAGTGTTATTGGTGTCAAACAGTCATCTGTTGACCATGTTTTAAATCAAAAGTATCATCTGTGGAATTAACTTCATTGTATGCATTTAAATCGAAATTGCATACTTTTTTTTTTTGGCTGGGTCCATCGTTTGTACTTGATTTACTTAACTTTTGTTATAATTTTTTGTTATTTTATGGCTATTTTATGTATATCTTTTAACTATGTGATGTTTGTATTTCTGTTTTACATGATTATATTCTACTGATGCTTATCTTAGTCTGAACACCCATGAAAATAAGAGATTTTTAATCTCAATGGTTCCTTTCCTTGCTAAAATATCAGCTTAGTTTGATATCACTATAGTGGACTTAAGTAATTTTTCATAGTATCATATCATTGTTTGTTGATGTGCAAAGTCTGCAACAATATGTTTTTTAAAATAAAAGTTTGTAGTGCAGTACTGGTGAGACACAGCAGCGTTTTTATACACAAATCTGCACACTGAGGTCTAGTGAACGTGTAGGCATACAAAGTATTTTGTTTATCTCCACAGTTTGTATATCACTCCTATTGTGGTTTTAGTTTAAAGCAGCTGTATAAGAGAGAGAAAAAGCATTAACTATATTCTAACAGTACATGTGAAAGAAAACTCAAAGTTTACTCAAACAGGGCGGCAGTGCGCACATCTACTATGAAATGGGTGAATATCAGTTAGGATTATCTACTAGGCTTTGTTTTGTGAGTAAAAAATCACTGTACTGAATTATATTACTTAAAACTATGAGGTGAAATTAATACCATCACACAAGGTTGTGATGTTTATGTATCCAAAAATCAAAACATTCAGCGCACTGAATGCATTATTGGCTCAGTGTCCTTTATACACACTTTACAAACTTTGTCCCAATAAAAGTTTACAGATTAGGCAAAATGGCCTCTAAGCAAATGCAAAACCCCACAGACTGGGTGAGATAACTCAGAAAACCTCATCCACACAGTTCAACACCTACCCCCCACATTCACAATTCCTACCAATACAGACATACCCCCCCCCCCCCCCCCCCCCCTCCCCATCACTTCTCCCCCCATCAGGTCAGGACTATCCCTTCACAGCCCCCCTATGCCTGCAGTCTTGTGTGTGATTTAAACTATGTTTTTAACTCACACGGTATAACCGCAAGGATTTTATTTTGCTTATGAATGGATCTATACCAACTTTTCATCAGTAGACTATACCAAAGAAATATGTTTCTCTCCACTAAATCCCCCAAAGTTTTTTTTTATTGGAATAAAAGACCTATGAATTTACCGCTGTTTTAACTCCTTTCACGCCAAACCATCATGAGTTATGTTTGAGTAAATTAACCATGTATTTTCAGAGCCTACATCAGTGGTAAGGTGAATCTGAAACTAAGTTAGATAAAAATAATGCAGGTGCACGAGGGTTGTAGGGGTCATACTTACATCATACCTGATAGAGGAATACCAGACTCATGTAGTTGAAGAAACAATTTTAATACATTTTATTTAACAAGATACGGTCACACGTATTTTGTTGTAACCACAAGTTTATTCTGTAGTGAAGATCATGAAATTTTTTTAACATGTGTATCAATTTTAATGATCAGATACACATGAACAGATGTGTTTAATGTGACAAGAAAAAGGTGAAAAGAATCGTTAGTTTGCACATATTGTAGGTGGGGGAAAAAAAAGAGCAGTAAGCACAGAAAAAAGTCCTTTTTTCTTTTTTGGAACACAAAAAACTACAACTTTTAACCCGTACACAAAACGCTGTATCACTCCTGCTTTTATGAATGTTTATCCCATCACATATCACAAAAAACAACATAAGACAGCAAATGATTTATACACATAGGCATATCAAACAATCAATTTTCTCGTAAAATGCTTGTTACTGTAATGTTACAGGTTGTCTCAAACTGATGTGGTGTTTGAGGGGGTCCACCATTCAGATACATAGGGTATGGCCTCATCCTGAATCCAGAGCGGCTCAGGTTCAGATGCTTTCTCCTCAGCCCTGATACGGTTACGTGGGATGTCTAACATTGCAGCTACACCGAAATCCCATCCATTGTTCTTGTTGGTGTGGATACGACGGCGACGTATGTGGAAGTTTGGGTCGCACCACGAACAGGGGCATATTGCTGTCTGTGGGCCGCTCCACCAGGTCAGATCACATGATGAATCCTTAAGCGGTTCGGGGACAGACGTTTTCTCATTACCCGTGGACCCGATGATACCCGCTGAATTCTTTACCTCACTGCGTGGCTGGTTAGGATTGTCTGTCATGACATCTTCAGACTTAAGTGGCTGAGGGTCAGATGTTTTCTGTGGTCCGACGAAAGGATGCCAGGACCACTCTGTTGTATCGATGACTAGTGAAGGATTAAAATGCCACAAATCTTCCTCATCATCCTCGCTGGGTTCAATAGTCCAGGGTTGCGGAGGCGAGTCATTCCAGACAGACGCATCGTCAACATCATACCGTTTTTCAGATGTAGGGATGCAGTATTCAGAGACTTCAGAGTTTCCACTGACTGTACTGTTTGTACTTTGTTTGTCCAGGTTTGTCTGGTCAGAAGAGTCGTAAGACGCCATATTCTCGCCCCAGAGTCTGTGTTGTGAAAATATATGACCTTACAACAATTGACCACGGCTTTTAAAGACCGCGTGTGAAAGGGGGAGGGTATCAAGGTAAAACAGGCGTTGTATTACTAGCATCTAAACTGCCTGTAAATCATTTTGTTTTATGCTTGATATGAATCAAACATTCGTACCATAGACAAATGCATGAATTTACAGGCAGTTTAGATGCTAGTAATACAACGCCTGTTTTACCTTGATACCCTCCCCCTTTCACACGCGGTCTTTTTTTTTTTTTTTTTTTTTTTTTTTTTTTTTTTTTTTTTTTTTTTTTTTTTTTTTTTTTTAGCCTGTCATGTCTGGTAGATCTTGCAAGCAGAACTGTGATCTGAATGCGTTGTTGTGCCAAACATATTTGCTATTTCAAGATGAGCTCTATAGGTTCTCAATAGGCTCTTCTTGTTGTTGTTTTAACCCTTTATTTTATTTATCTGAGTTATTTTTCCACATACTATGTAACAGCCAGAGCTGACAGGCTGAAGAAGAGGAAAATAAAGAGAAGAAAAAGGGAGAGAGAAAGGGAGCAAAAAAAAAAAAGGGGAAAGAGCACAAGTCTATTAATCAGATAGTTCATCACTTTAACATATAAAAAAAAATACTATCAATACTTGCAAAAATAAATTTGTGTGTGAAAAACAAAACTAACAAAGCATGTTACGCACACCAACACTTTTGTTGAGTTGTGATTGAGTGGGCGTTTGTGTCTGTGTCATGTTTGTGTCTGTGTCATGGAACGTACTTACCAATGAGGGCAAAACGCTGCAGCTCCACCCATCAGAAGCCAGAGGCAGGTACGGAAAGCCCCCAGAACCCCAGGCCACCAGCAGCCCACCAAGGGCCAGGAAGACCCCCGGCCACTCAGTCCAAAGGCAACCGCACACCTACCCCAGCAGACGGGAGAGGGTGGTCTCAGACGGAGCCCCCCCAGTCGAGGAGCGAGGGCTCCAGGGAACCCAAGGCGATGAGAAGCCAGCCCCCCCCCAGCGGCCAGCCCCCTGCACTGGCCGGCGGCAGGGCTCCCGGGCCCACGGCACCCAAGGACCGCCCGACCCTCCACAGAGCCCCCCCCCACGCCGAAGAAGCCAACGCAGCCCCGCACCGCACCCCCAAGAGGGGCAGGCCAGTACCCACGCCAGAACACCCAGCCCCACCCAGGAACCCCGAGGCACCCCCATCCCAGGGGGGTAGGGGGGAGGAGGCAACCAGCAAGGAGCGGCCAGGAGGCAAGGCACAAGGCCCAGACCCAGGTCCAGCCATACATACAAACACACCCAGACACCCGTGTACACATTTATACACAGATACTCATACATGCCCATACATACTTACCCACACACAGATATGCCATACATACACATTCACTCACCCACCCATACTCACGGAGACGGTGACAAATACACAAAGACACACATTCATCCATAGCTACCCACCCTCTGAAGGCGGGGCAAGTGGAAACCACCCCAGGGCCAACAGCGACCCCAGGACGCCACCAGCCCGGTCCCCAAGGAACCACCCGACCCCTACCCCGGGCGAGACGCAAGAAATCGGGGTGTAAGATGACCCATCCACCCCTCCTCCTCCCCAACTTGTAGGTCTATGTGTTAATGTTTGTGAGTGAATGAGGTGTATAGGGTGCAGTTAAAATTGAGGGGACAGTTATGCCACAAGCGCCAACTGTTGGTCGTCAGCGCTTGCCCACACTGCCCCCCCAAAACCCTCCATGTCTAAAGTGCAAATAAAATTTGGAGACAGACAGTGACGAGGATCCGAGTGGGGCCACCTCAGCGGCCCATCTCATCAACCTCTGAGTAACATGCCTGCCCCAAAGGTCCTATGTGTATCAGGGTGTAAGTGTGTATGTGTTGTGAGTTATAATGACTAAAGTGCAATTAAAACGGAGAGGCAAGTGGTGGTGCAGCTCTCCACGTGGCCTCTCCATCCTACATCTGTGAGTGATGTGTATTCTGTGTGTGTGTGTGTTTGTGTATGGGGAGGGGGAGGGGGGGGGGGGGAATATGACCAGGAAAAATCCTGGAAGAAGAGAGCCAGCTGGCCGCTGGCTCAATAGGCACCCCGACCTCCCACACCCCAGCACAGGGCAGGGGGAGGTGAGCCCGGGGCCGCGGTGACAGCATCCCGGAGCACTGCAGCACCCGAGGTTGGCGCCCTCGCCCCCACCGCAGAGGGCGGCCCGCTCCTCCTAGATGCCCATTCACTCAACAATAGACACAAACAGGCGACAGGACATACTGGCCTGGGCATGGAAATGCAGTGCCCAGTCCCCCCCAACCACCCCACCGCGGCCCCATCCCCCACCCCACCCCCCTGCAATGCAGGCACCCCAGGGCCCCAAAAGCGTAGACCGGACATCCCGACGTCAGGCCAACCCACCCCACCCGGCGGCGCGGCCGGGACAGCAGAGGCCCCCCCCGCGCCAGGGGGGGCCCACCGGGAGCCGGCGCGGCCCCAGTGCCGGGGCCCCAGACCCCAGCCCCCAAGCCATACAGGGAAGACCAGCCAACCGACCGAGGGCCGGCACCACCCCCCCAAGCACCCCGCCCACACCCCAGGACCGAAGGCAGCACCATCCAAGCCCCCACCACCATCAACCAGGACAGGCACACAGACATCACCAGAAGGTCGCCCCAGGACCCCAGCCCCAGGAGGCTACCAGCTACCCAGGCCCCCGGAGTCCCCCCCCCACCCCCCCACAAAGCACATCAGGAGCAGAGCCCGCAGCCCACCACCCCCACTAAGTAATGGAGCTGAGCAGTGGGAACCAAAGAGAGTCAAATTCCTCCAATTTGTTTTTAGAAGAAGCAGACATTCTCTCTAAACTAACATGATCTACTAATAAATTTCTGTACTGAGTAATACATAGTTTATTTTTTGTCTTCCAGTTCATGAGGATCATCTTCTTAGCGATGCACAAGGCAGTAAGAACTATGTGTGATATATTTAACTCCATAATTAATTCACTGACATCACCTAAGATGCATAGTCTGGGGGAAGTTGGGATATGACAGCTAAACCATGTGGATAGATCTTCACAAATCCTCTGCCAAAATCTCTGAACTGGTACACAAGACCACAGAGCGTGTAGATGATTATCCTCTGAATTGCTTGTACAGTGGGTGCATATGTTTGAGTGTGTAAGGCCCATTTGGAACATCCTTTGTCCAGTGTAGTATGTTCTATGGAGAATCTTATATTGTACAAGTTGTATTTGGGGTCTTTTAGTCATTTTGAAGATATTTAAACATATTTCTGTCCATAAATTTTGATCCAGGTTGACAGAAAGATCACGCTCCCATTTTGTAATTGGGAGGGAAACTGAATCATCAGTTTTTATTAATAATTTATATAATTTTGATAACAATTTTGGGGTACAGAGGTTAAGAAATTCTGTTACCCAAGTAGGCATTTCTAGATTCAATTGATTAAGGTTAAATCTTCCCTGTAGGACGGACTTAACTTGTTGATATTCCAGAAATCTACCGTTGCCAATTCTATATTTTGATATAAGTTCTTGGAACGTGATAAAATTTCCATCTTGGATAATATGTTCTAAGTTATTTATACCCTTATCACGCCATAACGGAAAATTCAGCATTTTCTTTTTCTGACAAATATCTGGATTGTTCCAAATGGGTGTTAGTTTACAGGGGATGAGTGAAGACTTAGTTATTTTTAAAAATTCCCACCAGGCTGTCAGAGAGGTATTTATACTAAGGACTTTATAGCAGTTATGATGTTTAATACTGGAACTAATGAAAGGTAAATCTGAGATTTTTATTTTTCCACAAAACGCCTGTTCTAGATCCAGCCATGGGTTGTCTAATGAGTTGGATTTGATCCACTTTGAAATATACTGCAATCTACTGCTTAAGAAATAGTAATAAAAGTTTGGTAATTCTAGACCTCCACTGTGTTTTGGCTTTTGTAAAGTTTTTAAGCTTATTCTTGACGGTTTGTTTTTCCATAAAAATTTTGAGATGTTTGAATCTAGTGACTTGAACCAAGGAATAGAAGGTTTATTAGGGATCAATGAAAATAGATAATTAATTTTTGGTAAAACCATCATTTTAATGGCAGCAACTCTCCCCATAAGTGATATAGGTAAACTGTTCCAACGTGTGAGATCATCCTCTATTGTTTTTAATAAGGGGATATGATTTAATCGTACCAAGTCTGAGAGCCTGGCGGAAAAATTTATGCCTAAATATCTAATATTTCCTGACTTTAGTGGGGTCCTAGAGGTTCTCTGGAAATTACAATTCAGAGGCAAAACTGTTGATTTACTCCAATTGATAGAGTAATCAGATATAGATGAGAACTTATCTATCAGTGTGATAGTCTTCAAAAGAGAGCCTTGTGAATTCCCAAGGAAAAGTAATACATCATCAGCATAAAGGCTAAGTTTATGGTCCATATTTTCAGTTTGAATCCCTTTAATATTTGCATTTTGACGGATTGCTGCTGCTAGCGGCTCAATGAAAATTACAAAAAGAGAGGGAGAGAGTGGGCAGCCCTGCCTAGTGCCC
The DNA here is from genome assembly GCF_007364275.1 of Archocentrus centrarchus. NCBI lineage: Eukaryota > Metazoa > Chordata > Actinopteri > Cichliformes > Cichlidae > Archocentrus > Archocentrus centrarchus. The sequence continues at coordinate 7,411,779 of NC_044346.1, forward strand.
CTCTGCAGACTGAAACTTTGTGAAATGAGATCATTTGTCCTAACTCGCGCATTCGGAGAGCTGTGTAGTGTTCTGATCCAGTTTATAAAGGATGAACCGAATCCAAATTTTTGCAGAACTGCTAGTAAGAATTTCCAATTTACCCGATCAAATGCTTTCTCTGCATCTAAAGACACGATTGTCGTCTCTAATTTGTTAATAGAACAATAGTCTATTATATTTATCAGTCGACGTGTATTATTGGCTGAGTGCCGACCCTTGATAAAGCCTGTTTGATCTGGATGTACAATAAATGGAGTAATACTTTCTAATCTTTTGGCAAGGGCTTTGCAAATTATTTTAAGATCTACATTAATGAGAGAGATTGGCCTGTAGCTGGATGGGAGTGTGGGGTCTTTGCCTGGTTTAAGAAGCAGGCTAATGTTAGCAGAGTTTAAGGTTGGAGATAAGATGTGGTCATTCTGAATCTGAGTTACCATTCTGAAAAAAATGGGAGCTAGCTCAGACCAAAATTCTTTATAAAACTCGGCTGGAAAACCATCTGGGCCTGGGGCTTTATTATTTGGGAGATGCTGTAGGGCTTCACTAAGTTCAGACAATGAAAGAGGTAAATCCAGAGCTGCAGCCTGGCTGTCATTTAGTTTTGGTAGATTTATATTATTAAGAAATTCTTCAATTTCAGTATCAGATGGGTTAATCTGTGGTGAATATAAGGCTTCATAGAAGTCTCTGAAAGAGTTATTTATTTGTTGTGGGTCATGAGTAATAATACCAGTCGAGTCTTTAATAGAAAAAATAGCTGTTTTTTCTTTATTCAGTTTTAATTGCTTGGCCAGGAATTTTCCAGATTTATTTCCATGCTCAAAGTTTTCCAAACGCAGCCTCTGCAACATAAATTGTGTCCTTTTATCAATTATTTCATTTAGCTCCAGTTTCAGTTTCCTCAGGCTGATAATTGTATGTTCTTGTGGTGAAGCGGCATAAGCAGTTTCTAAAGATTTAATTTTTTGTTCTAATTCTAACACAAGTGCTTTTTCTTTATTTTTCCTATGCGAGCAGTAAGATATTATTTTGCCCCGCATTACTGCCTTTCCTGCTTCCCAAAGAACACATGGTGATATTCCTGGAATATCATTATATTCTAAGTATGCTGACCATTCCTTTTTGAAATAATTAATAAAATCTTCTTCTTTAAGTAATGATGTATTAAATCTCCAGTTCCTGATTGGTGGTGTGACTCTTTTCTGTGTCAGAGACATAGACACCGGTGCATGATCGCTAATAGTGATAGGGTGAATCTGAGTGTCTGTGATATCCATCATTATGGAGCTGCTAACTAAAAAGTAATCTAAGCGGGAATGAGATTTGTGTACTTGTGAGAAATAACTATAATCTCTCAAAGTAGGGTGATGTGAACGCCAAGCATCGCAAAGTCCAAAATCCTTCATGTACTGTTTAAGAATGTCTGCAGACTGCCAGTTCCTCTGACTCGCTGCTGTACTGAGCCTGTCAATATCTGCATTAAGTACCAGGTTGAAGTCTCCTCCTATTACAAGTGTGGTGTCAGAGTGATCTGAGAGTGAAGTGAACAAAGCATGAAAGAAGGAGGGGTCATCAACATTTGGTCCATATATACTAGCAATACATAAATCTGTATTCTGTATAGATAAATTAAGTATTATAAATCTACCTTCAGGGTCTATTGTACTGTTGCTAATGTTAAAGTTTATCTTCTTGTTAATCAATATAGCTACACCTCTTTGTTTGGAGTTATAGCAGGCTGAGTACGTGTGAGGGAACTGTGGAGAGGAAAGAGTGAGCACAGATGTTTTGGACACATGTGTCTCCTGTAGAAAAACAACATCTGCTTTTAAGTCTTTTAACCGATTAAAAATTTTTAGTCTCTTTTCCCTCGAACCAGCCCCGTGCACATTCCATGAGACAAATCTGAGTGTGCTCATATTTAAACTAACTGATGGACTGTTGTGTGCTCACTAAGGATGTGTGTGTGTGTGTACATATGTTTTGTATGTTGGCGTGTGCCCTTTATATTGGTGTGTGCGTGTGTATGTGCGCTGTATGTTGGTGTGTGTGCATCTGCGCTGTATGTTAGTGTAGTAAACTGTAGCATTGTAAGTGACGTAAACATATTGCTGAGTGCAGAAAGAAAAAAGACGTGTAAAAAGTGAACTAAGTGACATAAGAATGAAATTAGATGAGGGGAAAACAAAACAGAACAAACAACCAAACAAACGATCACGGTACTATGCTGACTCGTCGGCGTTAATGGTACTACTTAGACAGATTTAGACTATTTAATGGTACTGTTTAGATAGTTGAAAAAAAAACTCAGAAAAGAACGTTAATATGGACACAGATCACCTGATCGATCAGCTGAGCCATGGCGTGGTGTTTTTGTCTCGGTAAAGCTGTCCGTTTACATACAGTTTGTCCACGGCGATGACAGCCCGGGAGCCTTCCTGCATGAACTTCTTCCGGATGGGGAATAGGGCCTTGCGTCGCTCCAGAATCTCCTTTGGAAACTGGTCGTTGACGCTGAAGTCCGTCCCTCTCAGCTCCCGGCCGCGGCTCTTCACCAGCTCTTTTTCTTTGAAGTGTTCGAATTTGGCCACGATCGGTCTGGGTCTGCGTGCTCCGGGTCGCTTCCCTCCCAGGCGGTGGACTCTATGGAAGGCGATGGTCTTCACGGCGTCCTCCGGGAGCTTCAGGTGAGTTTGGATAAATTCCTTCACTGTAGCCTCCGGGTCCTCCTCTGCCTTCTCCGGGATACCTGAAAACACAAGATTTTCTCTCATGCTGCGGGCCTGAAGCTCGATAATCGATTCTTTAATTTTCTTATTTTCTTCTGAGAGCCGGGTCGTTTCCTCGGTGAGGGAATTCACCGACTCTCTGAGGACAGCGTTTTCAGCAGCCAGTGTTTCCACCTGATGCTGGCTGAACTCGACTGACTCCCGCAGGGCCTGAAACTCCTTGTGAAGGATTTCAACCAGGGCCAAGCGGGCGTCAAAGCTGGACAATTTGTTATTAATGGACTCCAGAATGTCCACAATATTGGTGGTGGGTGGCGAAGTTGCCTCTGGGGAATCTTCTGGGCGGCTTCTTTTTGTGGACGGCGTTGCTTTGCTGGTGGAGGGAGTCGGCGTCTTGTCTGTTTTCCCCATGACGACTCGCTCAAAACACCCGTCGATGTACCGCAGCAAACTATCCAGGTCCTCTCCACCGTCCTCCAGATTGTTGAAAATAATTTAAGTTAGGCTAAGAAACTACCTATATTTTTTAGTTTTAAGCCTGTCTAGTTATAAATTGGCGAGAAAAAAAAAGGCTAATCACGCAAATGTTTGCTGATAGAGTCACGCCGCCATTAACGATACTGCCGAGATTCACAAAGTCTCGCGTGACTACAGCATAGTCTCCCTGTTGCAGTTTAGATGCTAGTAATACAACGCCTGTTTTACCTTGATACCCTCCCCCTTTCACACGCGGTCTTTAAAAGCCGTGGTCAATTGTTGTAAGGTCATATATTTTCACAACACAGACTCTGGGGCGAGAATATGGCGTCTTACGACTCTTCTGACCAGACAAACCTGGACAAACAAAGTACAAACAGTACAGTCAGTGGAAACTCTGAAGTCTCTGAATACTGCATCCCTACATCTGAAAAACGGTATGATGTTGACGATGCGTCTGTCTGGAATGACTCGCCTCCGCAACCCTGGACTATTGAACCCAGCGAGGATGATGAGGAAGATTTGTGGCATTTTAATCCTTCACTAGTCATCGATACAACAGAGTGGTCCTGGCATCCTTTCGTCGGACCACAGAAAACATCTGACCCTCAGCCACTTAAGTCTGAAGATGTCATGACAGACAATCCTAACCAGCCACGCAGTGAGGTAAAGAATTCAGCGGGTATCATCGGGTCCACGGGTAATGAGAAAACGTCTGTCCCCGAACCGCTTAAGGATTCATCATGTGATCTGACCTGGTGGAGCGGCCCACAGACAGCAATATGCCCCTGTTCGTGGTGCGACCCAAACTTCCACATACGTCGCCGTCGTATCCACACCAACAAGAACAATGGATGGGATTTCGGTGTAGCTGCAATGTTAGACATCCCACGTAACCGTATCAGGGCTGAGGAGAAAGCATCTGAACCTGAGCCGCTCTGGATTCAGGATGAGGCCATACCCTATGTATCTGAATGGTGGACCCCCTCAAACACCACATCAGTTTGAGACAACCTGTAACATTACAGTAACAAGCATTTTACGAGAAAATTGATTGTTTGATATGCCTATGTGTATAAATCATTTGCTGTCTTATGTTGTTTTTTGTGATATGTGATGGGATAAACATTCATAAAAGCAGGAGTGATACAGCGTTTTGTGTACGGGTTAAAAGTTATAGTTTTTTGTGTTCCAAAAAAGAAAAAAGGACTTTTTTCTGTGCTTACTGCTCTTTTTTTTCCCCCACCTACAATATGTGCAAACTAACGATTCTTTTCACCTTTTTCTTGTCACATTAAACACATCTGTTCATGTGTATCTGATCATTAAAATTGATACACATGTTAAAAAAATTTCATGATCTTCACTACAGAATAAACTTGTGGTTACAACAAAATACGTGTGACCGTATCTTGTTAAATAAAATGTATTAAAATTGTTTCTTCAACTACATGAGTCTGGTATTCCTCTATCAGGTATGATGTAAGTATGACCCCTACAACCCTCGTGCACCTGCATTATTTTTATCTAACTTAGTTTCAGATTCCCCTTACCACTGATGTAGGCTCTGAAAATACATGGTTAATTTACTCAAACATAACTCATGATGGTTTGGCGTGAAAGGAGTTAAAACAGCGGTAAATTCATAGGTCTTTTATTCCAATAAAAAAAAACTTTGGGGGATTTAGTGGAGAGAAACATATTTCTTTGGTATAGTCTACTGATGAAAAGTTGGTATAGATCCATTCATAAGCAAAATAAAATCCTTGCGGTTATACCGTGTGAGTTAAAAACATAGTTTAAATCACACACAAGACTGCAGGCATAGTGGGGCTGTGAAGGGATAGTCCTGACCTGATGGGGGGAGAAGTGATGGGGAGGGGGGGGGGGGGGGGGGGTATGTCTGTATTGGTAGGAATTGTGAATGTGGGGGGTAGGTGTTGAACTGTGTGGATGAGGTTTTCTGAGTTATCTCACCCAGTCTGTGGGGTTTTGCATTTGCTTAGAGGCCATTTTGCCTAATCTGTAAACTTTTATTGGGACAAAGTTTGTAAAGTGTGTATAAAGGACACTGAGCCAATAATGCATTCAGTGCGCTGAATGTTTTGATTTTTGGATACATAAACATCACAACCTTGTGTGATGGTATTAATTTCACCTCATAGTTTTAAGTAATATAATTCAGTACAGTGATTTTTTACTCACAAAACAAAGCCTAGTAGATAATCCTAACTGATATTCACCCATTTCATAGTAGATGTGCGCACTGCCGCCCTGTTTGAGTAAACTTTGAGTTTTCTTTCACATGTACTGTTAGAATATAGTTAATGCTTTTTCTCTCTCTTATACAGCTGCTTTAAACTAAAACCACAATAGGAGTGATATACAAACTGTGGAGATAAACAAAATACTTTGTATGCCTACACGTTCACTAGACCTCAGTGTGCAGATTTGTGTATAAAAACGCTGCTGTGCCTCACCAGTACTGCACTACAAACTTTTATTTTAAAAAACATATTGTTGCAGACTTTGCACATCAACAAACAATGATATGATACTATGAAAAATTACTTAAGTCCACTATAGTGATATCAAACTAAGCTGATATTTTAGCAAGGAAAGGAACCATTGAGATTAAAAATCTCTTATTTTCATGGGTGTTCAGACTAAGATAAGCATCAGTAGAATATAATCATGTAAAACAGAAATACAAACATCACATAGTTAAAAGATATACATAAAATAGCCATAAAATAACAAAAAATTATAACAAAAGTTAAGTAAATCAAGTACAAACGATGGACCCAGCCAAAAAAAAAAGTATGCAATTTCGATTTAAATGCATACAATGAAGTTAATTCCACAGATGATACTTTTGATTTAAAACATGGTCAACAGATGACTGTTTGACACCAATAACACTGTCCTCCAATTCAAAAAGCGCCCGTTCAATATCATTGACCTCTCTTAACTCATGGAGATAAGCCTCCGTTGCACCCATAAGCCTGTGTTTGTCAGGGTTGAAACCTTCCAAACGGAGAATTTGCATCAATATAGGTATAAAATGTCCATTCCAAAATCTTTTTGATAGATGGTCATAATACTTGAAAAAGAAGTGTCTATCTACAGGAGCCCCACAGGTGTGTCTTCTTTGTGAGGGGTGTGAGGCTTCACATCCTGCGCAAATCTCTCTTTTGTGTTTTTGAATAAGCATGTTTAGAACGGATTTGACGGTAAGGTTAACAATGTCGAGCACGACCGCGTGTAGCTGACACGTCTCCACAGGGAAGTTATGCACCCCCACCAGATCATACTCCTGGGCCATTGTGAATAATAACACACTACAGAGACAAGCGTTTATCACCAACTCCTGAGGTCCTGCCCTTATCCTACTGGTCATATGTAAGTACTGCAGCATATGCGTGTTCTGAACCAGTCACGGTGACCGTGAGTCATTAAGGGCTACACCCTTCTCAGTCACGGTGATCAATTACTAGCTAGTCGCCATGCCTGACAAACGTACGTAATTCGCATCTCAAATTAATAATATCGCTGAGAGAAGCGCAAAACATAACTGACAACATTGTAACTAAGCATATAAACACCGAAATGAGAACTCCCATGATCCTTTGCTCTGACGGGGCCCACCCTTGATTGGCTCTAGCCCTGTGGGCACTATGCAGTCTAAGATACAGAAAAACAAAGTTTACACATGAAAAAAAACGTGCTAGTCTGTATGATCTGATTTATCAACATCCTAATCCTTCTGCATGATGCAGACATACGGTCTGTTAGCATTGTTATTTTATAAAAGGTTATTTAGGAGTGGGAGTTTGTTTAAACATGTTAGCCGAATTGATGTGTTTTAACAACACCCTGTAATAAACTTTTATTCTGCTGTATTCTAATGAATTGATTCTGATGAAGACAAACTGTGCAGAGATGTTTCATTAACAAGCTAAGATCCTCTGTTAATGATGAAAAAAAGAATAGAAACACGGATAATGGGTAAATCGGTGCATCGTTTTGACTTACACAAAAATACGATTATACACGTCACTGAGACATTATTTCCTCCTGTGTGATATTCTGTTGTGAGTTTGAAACGTGCTTTGGGGTATGCTGTGTGGAAAAAAGGATGAGATTCTGCACCTATAATGATTTCACCAAACTGTCAGGTTTTATCAAGCTCAGTGACAACATCTTCGGTGCTAAAAACAGAAACTAAAGTAACTCACCCTGGTAATAGGGATGAATAGTTAAAGTGTACATGAGTGAAAGTTCAGCTAATGAACGTCGTGTGAGTGCCGACCTCTTTGTACCTGAGAATTAGAGTCGGTTAGTGTTTTTTTGTTTTTTTTTTAAGAAAAATGCAGATGTGATAACAAATAGAATTACAAGAATGGTGTAAGAAACGCACCTTAGATAGGAAAAATACACAACTATTGCTATAACCATAGTTTTTTTTGTTTTTTTGTTTGTTTGTTTGTTTTGTTGGGACATAGTATGTGGTGTATTTATGAATGAATGAAAAGATGTTTTAAACATATATTGCACTGTTTTCCGTGAGGAATGCAGAGTTTAAAAATGAGGAGTCTGTACAGTTTTTAATATTGATTTTTTTTTATTTCAACCCATAAACCAAAAATACAGAGTATGCATTACATACACAGTCTGTGTTTGCCTAACCAGTAGTTTTCCACCATGATAAGCTCTGCTGGTAAGTCCTCAAAGAAATATTCCTCCCTCAGATCATGATACAGACTGTCTATTGCATCTAAGATGTTTAATGCATGCAACAATTCAGACACCTGAGCGTCCACAATCCATGTGAAATCCTTACGTGCGTCGTCCCGACTGTTAGACCACAAGAAGAGTCGAACGGCAGGAATGAGACGATCTGTCCAGAATATTTTCATCACTTCGTCGTAATGGGGCGCGTAAAAGAAATTAGGAATAACCTGCTTACAGCTGTGCTGATCATAGCTAGGGTGTTTGACTCGACATCCGTGGCATATCCCTTCATGATAGTTCTGCACGGCCTTACACAGAATGTGTAGTGTAGCGATCTTAACAGCCGTGACCCCGCGCCGCGACAGCGGCTCTTCAGGTAATTGGCGAGATGGTGGAGATGAAGAAGATGAAGAATCAGGAGGAGGAACGGTCATCACCCGTGATGGTTGTGGCGGTGAAGTTTTAACGTCTGGAAAACATGCATCGTTAGTTATCATTAATGTAATATACACAAAATACACAAACGTACAATTATTTATTTATTTTTCTTTTTTTTTTTTAAAAAAAGGAATGAGTTGCTATACAGAATACAGTTTAGGTTCACATAATTTTGTGTAAAAGTATATGCTTACCTGAATCCATTTAAAAGTCCGAGTGTAGCGTTACGCCAGAGTCAGTTTAGAAAGAAAAACTTTGGGGGAAAAAGAAGCTACACGATTCTCTTCACAACCAACGTTTGAGACGGTCTTGTGACGCTCAAATACAAGAAACACTGGAGAACTCGAGTTGATTTTAGAGTTTCGGACGTTCGCTCACTGGTCAAATCCAGGAACTACAGCTTTATTGACAAGAAACACAAGCGTGCTGCTCTGAAACACCCGCGGTGACGGTAGGCCCTTAGCGGATACAGACATCTCAGTCACGGTGTTCCATTACTAGTTAGTCTCCGTACCTGACCGCATGCGTAATTCATATCTCAAATTAATAATATCGATGAGAGATCCGCAAAATATGACCGATAACATTGTAACTAAACACATAAACGCCGAAATGAGAACTCCCATGATCCTTTGCGCCTTCATTTGAAAGAACAACAAAAGAACTCCGTTTCAGCTGATCACACTCTCATCGCTCCACGCTTTAACATGGAAAAATAATGTACTGCTCACCGCATAAAGCTTATGATAAGCGTGAGATTCTGTTTTTCTGTCTTAACTCTGTGAGGAGAATGTTGATATAGGATTGCCTAGTTTGAGCATAGTCTGATATTTTTAATACTGTCGGAATTTCTTTGGTTTTCACAGTAAAAGTAGTTACTCATTTCACTCAAGAACATCACAAAAGTCTGTGGGACAGATTGCTAGAAGAAGCAAAACTCAGAGATTTTTGAGCTAACTTTGCATTACCTACTCACATGTTTGTGATCCCATACAGGAAGTGCAGTTTTATTAACACAGACGCCCTGTACTGACACAGGTCAGGGTCGTACTCCAAGTTGTCGCCGGGTTATGGCTTTCTAAAAAGTTACACATTGCTAAGCGGATGTTGGGATATGTTGTGGATGTCAGTATATTTTTTTTAAATTTATTTTAACAGTGCATCGGTTTTTTAGTAAGACCACTGTTTTAATTATTTGTGTGTGTGTCTAAATAAATGCCTTGGGTTTCAGGGATGAATCTACTAATCTGATTAATGTGTAATCAGGACTGGGTCATCCTCCGTTCTGTATGTAAATGAACAGCCCTACTGTTGAGGAGGATATACGGCTATTATTTAGCCATAGTATTTTAATTTAGGCACTGTGTTGTGTGCTTTATGCACCACAGGTGGGCTCGGATATTAGATTGTTTACCTTTGTATTTTTATTTAGCCACTGTCTTGTGAGTTTGAACCTCTTTGATGTCCGTCTGGGAAAAAGCCCCCTTGTAAGGAGAGACAATGAGATCAGCTGATTTGAACGGATACCGTATACGTCATTATCACACGTCAGCGCAAACACGCACGGACACACGCACGCGCACACGCACCTCACACGCACGCGCAAGGCTTTTTTATCACCTAGGTGTGAAAAATCACACCTAGGTGTGAAAGGGCCACCAAACTATTACTACTGATGTAGACCGAGCCATCACCACTCATGCTGGTCCTGATGCTGGTATTTTCTCTCTAAGCAAGTGCCTGAAATCCTGAACACACACACACACACACACACACACACACACACACACACACACACACACACACACACACACACACACACACACACACACACATCATGCACAGCATTCAGTGGGTTACAGCCCCTCACTCCTGCAGCACTTTTCCTGAAATTCTCAACAGTGTACTACATTTAGCAGAAAAGTCACAATAATTACAAGAAAATCAAGCAAAGCAGGCTAGAGCCAGAGGCCCTGCGTGTCAGCATTAATGATAATAACTTCCATGAACCTCCTGCAGATGGAAGACTCTGGATAGCTGCTGCAGCGCTGGATGACAGAAATTACAGAAGGCCTCAGGCTGAATGAATCGGTATTGCTCCTGTATTGCATGGTAGTGGTGGTGTGTGTGTGTGTGTGTGTGTGTGTGTGTGTGTGTGTGTGTGTGTGTAGCTTCTCAGAAAAGCACGGGGTGGAGTCAGGCAACTAGGGCAAGCAAAAGTCTGTAATTTGGAACCCCAAAATGAAGCCAGACAGCCTGTCATTTTGTGTGTGCGTGCATGACTGAATGAGTACCTGCAGGCTTGTGTGTAATATGCGTACTGCGTGTGTTTGTGTCTTTGTTGACTTTATATGTAGCTGTTGTTGTGGGTGGTTCAGGTTTGTAACTGCAGCACATTTCAGGCACGTTATCAGGTTTTCAGGTGAGAATATCAGCGCTCATTTTGCAAACAATAATTTGCATGATTTTTAAAGGGCACTTTAACTATAACAACTACAGCTTGTAGAAAAGGCCTTTGTGGTCAATTTCTGGGGAATGCTGCAACTTTTATGATGTATTTGTTGGGGTCAGGTACACAATGTGTATTACTCAACAAAGAGAAAGATGGGCTGAAAAATGTAGTTTTTTTTTTTTTTTTTTTTGCATGTGTATGTGTTTCTAACACAAAGCAACAAGTATTATTTATGCCACTGTTCACATGACTGTATCTGTATCACGTCATCAACGTAGGCTTCAGTCACACAGGTGTAGAGACTGGTTGGTGACCACCTGGCAATCACCAGTTGCTAGGGAAAATGCGTGTTCCCCAGTCAGTTGGCAAGTGGTTGCAGGCTGATGATTCATGAAATCATAAATCTGGTGGGGGTGGGGTGGGGTGGTGGTTGCTGACCCGTCTCTACACCTGCATAACTGAGGCCTACCCAAGCAAGCAAGCAAAACTTCATCTACACAGTAGATTTCATTCCAGGTAGAAGCACAGTGTGCTGCACCAAAAATAAGCAACCACAGCGGCTGCAGCTACAAAATCTTATCGATAATGTAAAGTCAATAGAAAAACAAAGGAATAAATGAAACTATATAAAAACACAACAAAGTGAAAACTAAGTAGTAAAATCAGCACTAGTCTTATAAAATAATAAGACCCAGTAAAAGAAGTAAAATTAGATAATAACGTGCTGCCGAAAAAATAAAATCAATTAGCTCAAGTCAACTAATCTGTTCCTGTGATTGGTTGGTGGCCAATGCGCACTCTTTTGTGTGTCCCAGGCAGCAAGAATTTATGGTCAAAGTAAGATGCGAATATTGTGTCGTCTGTGCTCAGCTGTGTGTCTCGATACTCCACACCACCTTCCAGCCCTCAAGCAGCAGCAACAGGGGGGACGGTCTGCTAGAAGTCTGTCATGGTCGTAAATTGTTGAGCTGTTATAGACATGTAGCTGCCTGAAGCTCAGTGGGCAACCTGAAGGAGAAAAGCTGCTCACTGTTGCTTAATATGAAACCTTTAGCCTTACACTCAGTATGTAGATAAATGCACAACAGACTAACACACAGAAACTCTGTGAGCAGCCTACATTAAAAAGGAACTTGTGATTTGATTTGCCTATAATATAATACATCAATAAATAATTGTGATGTTTGAGTTGATTGTGACTTACTGAGCGTGCAGAGAATAGTTTATTATAAGCACCCTTCTGTCACTTATGTTAGCATTAGACTGCTTATTGTGGCAGAAACAGCCTGCTGAGACAGTTCAGGTATGTGCTCATGAACACAGGGGAAGACCCAAAACATGCCAGGGCCTCAGATCCCGTGTGGCCCCAGATGACCTCAGGAAGCTTCCAGATGAATAAAAAGCAGTGATTGAAAAAGATTTCTTGAACTCAAATGACTCCCAAACAACACCTGGTTGAGGCCATCCTGTGGAAAGCAGTCTTTTAGTCTTTGACAAATGAGACACTTCTTTTCAAGCATAAATAACCTTTACATATACCATAGCTCTCTGGCAGCGCTACATACACGTACCTCCCAAAAGCACGCTGACACAGAAGTATCTCTGCTGACTGGAGAATCCGTTTTCTCTTTCCCAGCTCAGCACCACACACTGCATAGGTGGTAGATAAGAGCTCTGACCTGGGGCGAGTGTTTAGGACCAGAGAGAGCGCTGGGACAGATCAGGGCCTGGATCAGAGGAGAAACCTTATCTGTCGTCTCAAGGATTGCCCTGTCAGCTGCATTCCCTGGCTCAGACAATCAAACTATTAAATTAGTCTCTGATAGAGAGACAAGTCGGGAAAAAGAAGCACTTTTTTCTGTCTCTATACACATCTGCAGAGAAACCCCCAAAACAAAAAAAAAACCCTTTAGCCTTTGTTTTTGCCAGCATGGGATTTTAAAAAATAACTCACAGTGGGCTGTTGTAAAAAAGTAAGTTGAAATCGTTAGTGGTGATTGTAGTCGTAAGGATCATGCACCAACTTCTTTGTTTTGTTGTTTTTTTTTAATTTAATTAAATAAAGGTGTAAAAAAAAAATCCAGGTATATCTGGTAAACTACAGTCTGCTGAGTCTGTCACTAGAGCAGGGCTAAGCACTGTTTATTTGGTGTTACTGGACACAAGTACACCTGGATTCTGTTTTGAGGCATTAAAAAAAAAAATCAGTTGCATTGAAAATGCATTGGGAAGCTTTGGCCAATCTCAGGTCTTTTCACTCATTTTCAGGTTAAGATTATAAGCGACTATAAAAGAATCCATGTAGGATGTCAGACATCCGTTGTGCAATGGCTGAATCCTGCATGAAGTAAGCACTGACCAGTATTTAGCAATGCCTGTGCTCTTCTGGTGGGAGCAGTTTAGAACAGAGTTCTTCCAGAGGCAAGTCTCACAGTTTGGCAGCTATCCTGAAACGTCTTCATCTTACGTCAAGATTTTTTAAGCATTATGTAATTTAACTTTAATTCCAGTGGACACCTGGACAGAAAACACAGAGTCACCACTCAAATCTGTCAAGAACTGCTGATTATGTATTGTTATGTCCAAAAAGCTTGGCACATATCAAGGTTTTTGGACATAATGGAAAAAAAAAAAATCTTCCTGATGATACCTTTAGTATTCCACACATGCAAACCACAGGCTACTGGAAACAGGAGCTTAGAGAAGCCCATTGTCATCAGCAGAAACTTGCACACAGTCAGATGGCATCATCGTCTTCCTTTCTGCTAATCTCCCACACATGAACCAAGCAGCACCAACTTCCCAGCTCTGAACATGCATGAACACCGGATTCTGTCATTAAAAGTTTAAATCGTGTTTTGAGGAACTCTTCCCGCCGCTGTCCTCACTTGACTCGCCGGCTCCGTTGGCTCAAGACGAGATTTCACCTCATTTGCGCAGACCTGAATCTGCTTGTCTTTGCTCCACTCATGACCTTCACAGCGAGATAAAATAAAGCCAGCGGAGCATGTCTGGCAGTGTCATATACCCCCCTCCCCTGCCTCGTATCTGACTCATCCAGCAGCGCTCTGGCAGTGCTCTCCTAAGAGCCATTACCCAATTATTAAGAAGTGAGGCTTTTACAAGCGAAATGGAGAGGAGTGAGGGATGATGGAAGGAGAGACACTGCAAGGGAAAATATTTAATGGAGACAGTGAGACGGCTGTTAGACCCTGAAAAACTTAAGCCGGTCTTGCGTCTTAATGGTGAAATTGACTTTAAGTTAAATGTAAGTGGACGCTTGTGTGATTACTCAGATACAGTAATACAGTTTGATTGCAGAACGCCTGTTTCAAACAAAAACAAGAAACCACAAAACGGGGTTAGCATTGAAAGAGAAGGAAATCTGAACTGTGGCCTCTTCAGTTGTTTTTGTGCGATGCTTTCAAAGGTTGTTATGATTCAGTGTTTATTTCTGACCACACTAGAAATAGCCCACCCTCCCTCCGCTAACATTCAAAACTTCACCTTCACTATGTAGGAGCCCAGTCTCTGGAGCTAACTGGAGCCATTTAGAATCCATTATGCGTAGCATTTAATGCACATTAAGAGTTTCTGTGAGCCCTCATGGTGCACTGTGGTGTCTTATGGTAACGATCAACTACGATGAGCAGTTTGAAACTCTGAGATCAGGCGTCACTCAGTCCGCAGTCTCAAAGTGGCTTTAATCTGTTCACATAAAAGGTTAAAACTTTTAATGCTTTTATTTTTAAGGATCTGAATTTTAATGTGGTTTTACTTCCAGTAAACACCATGATGGCCTTCCTCTGTCATACGCTAAGCACATGAAGCCAAGTCAGAGCAGTGAATAACAAACTGGGAATCCAATGATGGGAGGCGAATCTAAGCATTTCTGATGCTTGTCATCATGCTTACATGACTGCGAGACATAAAACATTGTGTAGGCTTAAGGCAGTTTTGTTTTCCTGAATATGTTACCACATGTTATTGTCATTGTGCGGTACTCTGCCATCCATGTTTAGTCTGCTTGGTTTGTTCCCAAGATCTAACTCTCCTGACCTCGTCGCCCCCACCCTCCTGCCTATGACCTCACAGTCTGGAAACACTGCGCAACTTATTGCTTTTTACAGCATATTTACAAGAAACTGTGTCCACTAGGGTTTGAGATGCATTTTCTCTCATTTGGCAGGTATATCAAAAGAGTTATCCTGTCTGTGATGTGTATATAAACTCTGCCGTATTAAAAAGCTAGTGCACGCAATAAAGGAGCTATCAGAGAGGCAAGCCTTGGTTAACATAACTGGGTGTGTTCTCATTTTGAAGAAAACAAAACCATCGGCTACATTTTACTGGGCGAAGCCCTGATCCTTCTTCACTCACCTGCATCCGTCACTCTCCCTTTCTTCTCCACTTTTTCCCCCTTTTGCTCTTACTGCTTTCTCTTTGTGCTTTTGGGTCCTCAGACGTGAACTGACAGTTATTTAGGTCGATGTTACACAACACAATAAATATGGGAATTCTAGAAACTGTTGATGATGTAACAGCAGTCCACCAGATCAACATGGTCATTTGCAAGCAATTGCACTTTTAAGCCATGCTTTGGGCATGGCGCCATCTCATTCCTGCTATTTGTTCTGGGAGATATGCATAAAGTCAGTAGCAGAATAAGCTATTTAGCACTGACAGAGAAGAATTGGCAAGTTTTTCATGGACGCAGCCCACATGCTCAACTCTGCTGCTCAACCCACAAATGCATTTTCCTTACAAATGTGGCTCCATTTAAGGGGAAATAAATATGCTTTCCAACAGTATGAGATTTATTGCCAAGAAGCCTTGTTACAACAGGCAAAGGCAAAACTGCTCAGCCAGTGTTATTAGATAAACTAGAAATTTAAAGCTTTAATAATCTAATTCATGTTGGAGCTTTTAAATCAGATATTGGATCTGCACACGACCTGTTACTGAAGCCATCTGAAAATTTCATATTCTAAATTTTCTTTGAAAGCAAATTCAATGAAAATAATTCCACGTTATTCAAAGTTTGCAGTGTTGTGGTGCAGTTTACAGTGATGAACTATATTAGACTGGTGCAATGCAGACTATGGTATCCTTGGTCACTGCTGGGTTAGGTCCTGCATAGCAGCAGAGACTTTATAAAAGAGACATAGCACCCAATTCTGAATTGAAATGTATGAATGCAATTCAATTTCATTTATATAGCACCAAATCAGTCGCCTCAAGGCATGTTACACTGTAAGGTAAAGACCCTACAATAATTACAGAGAAAACCCAACAGTCAAAACGACCCCCTATGAGCAGCCCTTGATGACAATGGTAAGGAAAAACTCCCTTTTAACAGGAAGAAGAAGAACCAGGCTCAGGGAGGGGCAGCCATCTGCTGTGACTGGCTGGGGGTGAGGGGAGAGAGACAGGACAAAATACACACTGTGGAAGAGAGCCAGAGATTAATAGCTAGTGATTAAATGCACAGAACCCTGTGGAAGTCCACGATTAACCTTAGTGTGTGAAGAAGACTCCCCACATACATGAACTAACTGGAGTCTATTTTATGGATATAATTCAAACCACTGCAGAGCAGTACCTTTAACACCTGCAGGATGCTCTAATCTCTGTAATGAAATATTATGGTCAACAGTATCGAACGCTGCACTGAGGTCTAGCACAGAGATTAGTTGACTGTCAGAGGCCATAAGAAGATCATTTGTAACCTTATAAGAGACTTTTAGATTGAAAGTCAGCGGTGGAAGTATAACCACTCGGGGAGAAGCTTTTAAAATCTTATTTATGTGCAAAGTCAGCAAACTTTTAGGCGATCTGTATCAGATTTAACGGAATATTTTATACATATAGATTTATGTATCTAGTTGATCTTTAAAATGAAAGATCATTTAGATAATGCTTAAAAATTATTGTAACCATAAGTGGTCAGATGCTTTTCAATATGGCTGCTACAGTAAGTCAGAGGACGTGCTTGTAAGAGATGTCATCAATTTGAATTTAAGCTCATCATGTTTTTTTTAGTAACCGCTGTCAAATTCTTTATACTGGTGAGGAGTTGGAAAGAAGCCATAATGGGAAATGCGGTGTAGAACATAGCTGCCTCCCCAGTGCCCTGCTACACCTGAACTAAGGATTCCTCCACCTGCCAAGTCCCACTTTGACCCCTGGTCACACCTGCTGATCACTTAATCAAGCACATTTGATTAGCAGCACTTGGCTGCTACTTTCTGTATTTTTGGCTTCATTTTAAGACCTAAATGCTAAGCACTGGACTATTTTTTTTTTATCATGTCCTGATACACATTCAGATAGAGGTGATATTTCACCCCTATCTGAATGCTAATGAGGATGAGACTCTATTTTTACCACGACAGTAGAAGTAAACCTTTGCAGGTTATACTAGTATAAAAAGATCTGTTTTTGGAATCCGAGACGAGACGAGGAATTGATGGGAATAAATACCCAAACAAAATGAAACAAAATTAGCAGAATCCAATAAACAACAGACCACTGCCAGCCTGAATATGTAATAAGTAGCAGAGCCCCTGAGAGCAGTGCAAAATTATTCAGATAAATGCTCAGTGAGATACAAACAGTATGCTAATGAGATTTTTGGGTTTGTTTTATTTTTTACAGTCAATCACATCCAATTAAAGCTCAGGATGAATTTTCAATAATATGTTCAGGCAGTGCTATCCTCAGGTCTCTATTTTTACTTTGTTCAGTTCTTCTGAGATGTGTGCAAACAGACATTAAATATGAAGCTTTGCTGTAAAGCGATAACTACTGAACAGTATACTGTAGCTCTAATACAGTTTGTCAGTGTATTGTTTAGCTGACTGCAAAGTCTCCATGATCTTAGTGATCACAGGTGGTAACTCCACCCTAACCCTATATTTTGGAGAAGGCCAAAACAGATGGTCTCAGAAAACTATCTGAATAGTTTTTGCTAAGGAGTCATGGAAGCTCATATTTTGCGTTTATTTCAAATGTTGGTAAAATACTTAAATATAACCACAACAACAGTAAACATATATAAAGCCTTCACGTTGGCATTGCTGTTATTGTGACTATGAACATATTAACATGCTAATGTTGCCCTCTGTAGGCTACAGCTGCAGAGAGCTGGCAAACATTTACAGTTTTGTCCAACATAGTTTTATATGTGGCACCTCATTTTTTTCCCCATTTTGTAGTCTTTGTACATGATTAATGAAAAAAGTGCTGTATGCATTTATGTCCCACGACTGTAAAGCAAACCAACACCAACCAGCTTGCAAACAGTGGAAAGTGTGTAAATGATCATTCCTTTCCTTTCCTTTCATGTGTTTATGTTAAAACCCGCCAACATAAACCTGATGAGACACTTGATTTTTTTTTTTTTTGGGGTGATTCCTTTATTTCCATCCCTCAGTAAGAAAAAGCAAATGCAGCTGCAGACTGGTGCCAACATAAAACTCAGAATGACCTCAATGTGTCTCCATTAAGTAACACATGCACACACTGACACACTGTAGCTCACTGGTATTGCATGTGCACTCCATCTAGAAGGACTCGGCAGCACTCTGAAATTATGTTGCTTACTTTGGGAGCGAGTATGAAAGGGTAGTTGGCTCTGTCAGCATGCCTTCCTGTCTGCTCTATTTATGCTGCAGTGCTAGATTGCAGATCTAGAAGCTACATTTTAGAGATTTATATCCTGGGGTTTTCTGTTTCAAAGAGCTGTAATTTTGCGATTTCAAGAATCTGTCGGGAGCTGGGCTGCCTCTTTTGATTCGCCGTCCATATTTTCATTCAACTTCCAGTTTAATTCGTTTTTCTTTCTGCCAGGCTCCTTATTTGCTTCTGCCTCCTTTCCTCTTCCTCCTTCCAGCTCCTCTTTCTCTCCCCTCAGTCCCATCTCCCTGTGACAGATGAGTGTGGTCAGAGGTCATGTGTTTGTAATTAGGCGAGTCCTGCCTCAGCACTTGGCTCTGCTTCCTGTTTCTAATCTACGGGGGAGCAGGCTGCAGTTCAGTCAGTCCTGAAAACAGCTGTTAGCCTCAGGCTCAGCCTTCAAAGGCTACAACTTAAATAAAACTGTCTTTAACCTGTCTTCATAGTCTCATAACATTTATCATAACCTTCCCCTCCACCACACAAGCTCCACACATTGATATCCTTTTGCTTGGCCAGTTACATAACTGTAGGACTACTGAGAGACAGGAACGCTTCAGAATTGATACTTTGAGGACTAATAACAAGCTTCCATTTCCTATCCTTTTTAAAAACTATTTCCAGCATCTTCAGGCCTGGTTCCAACTTGCTTTGCTTTGCAGGTGGCTCTTATTACCCAGGTTTAGTCTTTGTGGATTTTTCCAGCCTTTAGTGCTTTATTTTTGTAAGTCTGTCAGCATGAAGAAAGTTGGGCTTTAGCCTTGAGAGAACCGACATCAGCGGGAGAGAAGCCGCTCATTAGTTCATTCTAAGTTTGTCATGATCCCGGGACTGTGGCCCAGTGTTTTGAGTCCTTTTGGTGAAGTTCTGTTTTTTTTTTTGTCATATTTCCGGTTGTGTTCACTAGTTTTAGATTCTCGGTTTGTTATAGTTTTGAATTCTGCTTTTAGTTATAGTATCACGTCCTTGTCTTCCCCCATCTCTGCGTTCCAGTGTCTCTTTGCTTTTGTCCTTTGTGTATTCTATTCCTTGTGTTGTGTCAAGTCTGCGTTTGTCTTGTTTGGGTGCTTCCTGTTTTATTTTGACAGTCCTGTCTTCCCTGTGCTTTGTGTTTGGTTTTGCTTCCTTTGTGTTATTAGTTTCATTTGGTTCACCTGTTGTTCCCTGCTGTCTCCACTCGCCCTAATTTCCTTGTGTGTATTTAAACCCTCAGTTTTTCCCTGTTCTTTGTTGTGTTGTTGTCTGTGGTCCCTGTGTGCACCTTCCCTTTTAGTTTCTGAGTGTGTCACATTGTGGTTTAATGTCTGACCTTGGTTTTGGGGGTTTTGTATTTTGGACATTGTCAAAAGAGTTTGACAAATAAAGCTGTTTTTGACTTCCACATTGTCCTCCTGCACTGAGATCCAGCCCTGCCTGACAAAGTTATATCAAAACCTTTTTTTTTTTTTTTGGATAGTTATTTGAGTGCAAACAAAATACAGATGAAGAAATTAACTATATCTAATAAGCAGCTCTTTTTACAGAAAGAACAGCACTGCTTCCCCTCCACTGGGGACAGCTGTCATTTTCTGCAGCAGGTGGGAGAGGCTCCAGCTGTGACCTGAACCCAGAAGAGTTTCAGAAAATGGATGGATGGAATATATGCAGTCATTGCTGTAGCAGCTTCAGTGTGTTTGCCCATTTACACTAAATGACCTGGGCCAAATTTAGCCAAAGCCTTTAGCATCATTTACAACTGCCAAAACACAAAGATCCATCATCTAAATTGCTCACAGGCGTGGAAATCAGACACCACTGCTGCTTTTCACCCAAAGGTTCTCAGCATCATTTGTTTATTTTGAACATCTCTCATGTGACGGGACACGCAGTACCAGCAAATTCACCCTGAGGTCACACCGTGGAGAGCTCAGAGAAACTACAGAAAACCAAAGAGCTACAGACCTCAGTTAGCATGTTAAATGTGAATTGATGAATGTGTAGCATGTACATTAAGCATAAGAACCCCTTGGCTAAAGGAAAAACAAAAAAGCTTGTTAGTGTGTCGTGATCTTCAGGTCAGATGTGCTTCCAAGAGAGGAGAGTAAAGTTTCATCCACAGCCCAGACGGACTAAAGAACGCTGCCAAACAAGAAATGAGAATTTCATTACTGCTCACTGTGATAGCTGGTGTTTTTCACTCATCAGGGATAATTGGAAGGAAAATTTGTCTCAGTTGGTTGTTCATTGTTTAAGTTTAATGGGATTAGTCGAAACAGCCCAAACTGGCCGGTTGTTTTCATGAATCCTGTAAAAGTTCACTTAATTGGGCTTGTCGCTTTAATCGACTGTGAGAGTATTTATTCCAAGTGCTGTTGTTGTTTTTAATGGGCAACATAGTGAGTCAGATTACACAGTATGTGTGCACACTTTCCTGTGCGAGTTACAATCAGGAGTTTTGCTGGTTTTGTCTTTGGCTCATTGCTAATTTATATATTTCCTATTTCCGCCATTTTAAGTCTAATGCCGCGTTTAATTTCTTTTATTTGTTTTGACTCATTTATTAGTATGTAAATATTCCATCTATAACAGCAAAACATAGTAGGAAAACCTAAACTATTATACCCCTAAAGTGCTCGTTTTAACTAACAGCTTGCCCGCTGTGCATGTTGGAACAGCCTCCACTAGTCTGGGCTGATGATCCAGGAAAGATGTCCCGCTTTGTTTCCCATCAGAGTTTTCCGATCGCCACCGAAGGCTTAAAGTGTTTACAGTGCTGCAGTCTGCCTTTCCTCCCTGAGCCTCCCTGAGGACGGCATTACAGCTAATGGGAGATATATGGCCAAACAGATGGAGCTGGCACGCTGTGGACTCATCCGCTGTCTCTCAGAGTTTGAGAAGCATTTTTGTTTGCTGGTTTACTTTAGAAATCTTGCCAGGTTTTTTTTGGGTTTGATCTCCAATAATGCTCCCCTCGCAGGGTTGAGTGGCTTAGATGTGAGCCAAGCGCTAATCTGGAGTGTCACTTGTATTAGAATTAGTTAGGTGAGGAAAATTTCCTGCAGACGCGTTAATACAAAAAAGGGATATTTTCACATATTGATGGAATACACAGCTCTTGATTTTATATAAAATTATGAGTCCTTTTTTTTTTGCTCACTATTACAAACAAGGAGAAACTTGGCTAGTGAAGGAAATATTGTTATATAAACACACACATACACAGTCCAGCACCAAAGGCATAAGTGGTAAAACATATTACAGAGAGCTCATTTACAGCTATTTACATAAACTGCTCTGCAGCCTGAAATCTCTGAGAGAACGCATCATAACTGTCAAATGCATTGCTGCATTCGATAAAGCACCGTATTCATTGTGATATGCTGGGAAAGGTTTGAACGGTCAGCTCACCAAAATTACAAAGGATGAGAGCAGGTATGGAGCATGCTCAGATCCACTGCGATCCACTTGACGAAACAGGGCGCAGTTCAGTAGCAAAGAAGAGCTGTGCTTAATGGTCCCGTCAGACCCAGTGAAACATTTATCCTACTGCTGCCATGAAAAATCATAACTGCTGGTCATGAATATGACTTCGCCTAAATCATCCCCATCTTTGTTCCCAGTCGCTGGATTAATTTTTGGCTGTTTTGTTTAGACAAACAAACGATTATGACGGCTTTTTGTTTTATTCTCTAATTCTTGGCATGTTTAAACCATCAGTTTTGTTTCTATTAGTTTTTCCCTCCTTTGAGATTGCGTGCCCCACCCTGTTTTTTGGTAGTTTTCCTAATGCTCTGTGCCTCTTTTGTTATTGTTTCTCAATGTTCACAGTTATTTCTCTGTGCATGACCTCTGAACTGCTTCACCAGCTTTGCCTTTTGCCTGCTCCTCATTGGGATCTTTTTCTACGCTGGCTGTTTGCGTGATCGCTGCCTTGCATTAGGATGATGCCTCTTTTAGCTTCAGCGTTTACATTTCTGCATGGCTACATACTGTTAGTGGAAGTGGGACGTTTTTGTAATTTGGATGAACTGACATTTTAAATTGCTTCAGCGAAAGGCACGAAGGACATAATTGTCCAATGATAGCTGTCTGTCACAACACATTTCCCTCTGACAGAATCTCTCTCACTGAGAGTCATCACACCACAAATGTTGCATAAAACTGATTGCACAGAATTAAAATTCCTCATTACTGGTATAACGTGGCATTAAAAAGTACCTGAAAGGAGGCAATTGAGGGAAACGGCACGGAAATAAGAGAAAAAAAATCTTTGTACAATAATTATTTCTAGTGCAAAGGAATTATTTTAACTTTTTTTTCTAACTGCTGTGCTGTGCCAGCTGTGCCACCTTTCTCTTTTTTAAATTGTGTCTTTAGGTATGAACATTTTGGGATTTAACAAAACAGCATTTTCCTCTCTAGGTTGAAAGGAATATTTAAGAAGCACCTAACTTGTTTTGTGCGCTAATTAGTTCCTCTTTCTTGGCACAAAACAGCATCCCTGGGACAAAGACTTAATAATGTGATCCAGGCAGTCCGTCCATCCTGCCTTCTCTTCACTGGATACTAGGAGCTACCAGGTACCCGTTGAAGGTGATGTAAACATCCACGTCGTCACTGTAAATGGCGTTCTCCCTCTCTCTTTTGTAGAGGCGGACCCAGACCTCATCATTCAGAGCCAGATCCAGCATGACGCTCTGACTCTGCATGATGGACCTCTCGCTAGGCTGAGCGTACAGGATCACCTGCTCCTTGTCGTTGTGCATCAGGTGGAGGTATGTCTCCTTAAAGTTCCAGGTGTGGATGTTGATGTTGAAGAAGTAGATCCCCGGCACGTAGCAGTAGAACTTGCCTTTGAACATGTTAAAGTGCTCGTAGAGGTTGACGAACACTGTGTCGAACACCAGTGCCTGGTAGTAGTCCAGGCTGTGCAGGGACTTGCGACGTCCCACGGAGAAGGAAGAGTGAGGGATCTTACAGGCGTCTCCAGGCGCACCTGCTTGGCCTTTGCTGCCTTTAGGGCCCATGGGTCCTCGGTAGCCAGGAGAGCCCTCCTGACCTGGTTTTCCAGGTGTACCTTTGTCTCCTTTGTCTCCTTTATCACCTGAAGGGACAGAATGAAATGCTCTTAATAGACGGTCTAATAAGGAAGTGGTTAGCGTTTGCTAAGTGAGGCATATTTGTTGTTCAGTTCAGATGGAGATTATTGCTCACAGCATCCAAGTGCCGAGACCACCTTACTTCATTCCCAGTTGGCTGTACCAGGTGTTTTTTCATGGACACAGAGTGATGTTGCCGTTTAGCAAAGTGTAGCCTTTAGCTGGAAAGCAACTCATCAAAGATTTTCTCTCAAGTCTCCCAGTTTCTTGAGTTCTCCATTTTATCATGCGCAGAATGCCATTAAGCACGAAGGCTTTCACAGTGGCTACAAATCTAGAAACAGTAACAAATTCCAGGAAGCCTTTTACATCTGACATTTCAAATCCTGCTCATAAATCTAAAGGAGCTCTTGTATTTAAAGTTGTGCTTATTTTGAACTTGACCTCCTCGTGGACTTTAAGACAAAAAATGTTCAGGTGGAACACGGAAGGATGAAAAAAGTAATTTGTTTCCAGAATCTACTGCCTCGTGAAATTTTATCTAATCGGTTCCACAGCCTAAGACCAGCAGGAACTGTAGTAATTTAAATTAAATAAATGTGTTTCTGCCTTTGCTCCTGCTGTTGGGTAATTTGGGGTTCCAGAAGAGACAAATTATAGGAAAAAACAACATGAGATGTCTTGGCAAGATAAAGGTCATCTGTGATCCCGGGACAACACAACATGAGCATCATTCTTCTAAAGATTACGTGATGGTGGTGGAGCGCACTATTAAACATATCGGTTCAAAAAGCTTCCATAAAAGAACAAATACTGAGTCCAAAGGAACCAAAATGGTGACCTCACTTTCCTCACCGTGAGCCACGTTTCCGTTGCTTCCTTTAATTTCTCTCCTCTTTGGCCATACAAACTTATTATCTAAACCATTTAATTCATACATTCAGGTGAACCTGTGCTGTTAAAAAATGACTAGGATATGTTTTTAGATTTTAAATTTGCTCTGTTCTTGTTTATATCAGATGCCAAACCTTCCTCTGGATTTCAAATTTAAATGTAACGTGACAACAAGCTCTGAAAATGATTAATGGGCTTTCGTGTGCCCTCCTGTTGTCAGCACTGACTGAAATGTCTCTGCTTACGTGAACATTTTGAGGGGTGCTATTATTCCCCAAACACACACAAAAAAAATGCTTTTGAGCCGATTTCACATTTGCATGTCAAGAGACGCTGCTTATGTGGTAGGCCCTGCTAAATGTCATCTCCATATCACTGTGAAGCAGCTGTAAAAGAGACGTGAGCTATGCAAAGGCTCTCTCATACGCATAAACAGAAGCCAATTTAGGAACTGTGCAGCTTATTGAAATTAGTGGATGAAAAGTTGGTGACCATTTTGGCGAGTTTCACATTCAGCTGACAGATTCGGCTCAAATCATCCATCGTCAAGGATCTAGATTCAAAACTGTCTCGTCGAGCCTAAAGGCAGCCACGTGGGCTCTTCCTTATTTTCTGCCATATATACAGTCAATGGCCACTTCATTGGGAATATGTGACCAACTGCTCATTAATGCAAATATGTAATAAGCCAGTCACATGGTAGAAGTCAAATGCACTTAGGCATGTAGACATAGTCAGGAAGTTCAAACTGAGCATCAGAATGGGAAAGAAAAGCATTTCAGAAAATGCTGATCTGCTGGGATTTTCCCACAGAGCCATCAGGGTTTACAGAGAATGCTCTCTGGGTGAAAACGTCTTGTTGATGTCAGAGGTCAGCGGAGAATGGACAGACCGCTTCGAGCTGATAAGAAGGCAACAGTCACTCAAATAACCATTCATCAGAACTGAGGTATGCAGAAGAGCATCTATGAATGCATGTGTCTAACCTTGCAGCAGCGCCACACCGAGTGCTACCCTGTCAGCTAAGAACAGGAAACTGAGGCTACAATTTTTACACAGGCTCACCAAAATTGGACCATTGGAAAAATGTTGCCTGGTCTGATGAGTCTCGATTTTTGCTGCAATATTTGGATGGTAGGGTCAGAATTTGGCGTAAACAACATGAAAGGATGGATCCATCCTGCATTGTATCAACAATTCAGGCTTGTGGTGGTGCAGCGATGTGGGGGGAAATTCTCTTGGCAGCAACGGTGTCTCTCTGAGGAATGTTTCCGACACCTTGTTGAATCTGTGCCGTGAAGAATTAAGGCAGGTCTGTAGGTCAAAGGGGGTCCAACACTACTAACAAGGTGTACCTAATGAAGTGGACAGTGAGTGTACAGTTTTTCTCTTCTCTCTCTCGTAGTCTGTCTCCTGCTCTGTTTTTCTCTTCTCTTCTCTTTCGGCTCACCCCCCAGCTGGTTGCAGCAGATGGCTGCCCCTCCCCGAGCCTGGTTCTGTTGGAGGTTTCTTCCTGTTAAAAGGAAGTTTTTCTTCCCACTGTAGCATGAGTGCTTGCTCATAGGGGGTCGTTAGACTTTTGAGGTTTTCTCCAGAGCACCGTAGGGTCTTTACCTTAAAGTGGCTGAAGCAACTGTTGTAATTTGGCGCTATATAGATAAACCTGAACTGAACCTGAATCCATATATCCTGTTGGATGCTCATGTTGAACATAGCCAGAGTTTTAAATAATGAGTTCAGCATCAGTATGAGGCATCAGCTTGGACTCTAAAGTGTTTCAGAGGGTTTTTTTTTTTCTCTACTTTTCTGTATCATGTCAGACAGAGTGGATATCCCTAAAATGGTCATCTGAGACTGTGGACACAGAAGCTCCCAGCCACCTGCTGTTCAGATGTTTGTGAGAGACAACCAGTAAGAAGAAATATGGCTAAAAAGAAGCTACATACATTTTGTGTAAGACAGTGGATGAACCAAGAGGTTGCACCACGTCCCAGTATAAGATATTATCTTGAATTATGAATCATGCAAAGTTTCTCTAGCCTCCTCTGGACTCAAAGAATAAAAATGTGGAGTTGGAAATTATCATAATAAAAGCTACTTTCAGCTGCTCCCTTATCACCCCAGCAGGTAGCTATGGAAGCTTGTTTTTGCCACTGAAAAAAATTTTTTTTTGCTATCATAACTCAAAATTTGGAGTTATGTATCTCAAAATTTTGCAGTCATAAGTCAAAATTTCAAGTTGGCTCTGCGAAGCACGTGAAAGAGGTCATTTCCTTGTTACCCAGAAGCAGATGACGCCAATGCATGCGCACTCAAAATCAGGTAGCGACAGTATCTGTTAGCTAGCAGTGTATAGCAAACGTGAACAAATTTTTGTTCACGTTTGCAAGTTTTTGACCTTTGAATGCCTTCTAGTAAATAAGGGCTGCATAAAAGGTATGAAATCAATGTTTTCATGTTGAACAGCTGATGCCTTCAGCTTCCTTCTTCCAGGTAACAAGCAAATGATGTACCTTCATTGAGCTTCTTGATTGACAGAGCTAACTCCAAATTTTGAGTTATGGATGGCATTTTTTTTTTTTTTAGTGGCAGAAACAGCTTCCACAGGTAGCTCTGCATGTTTGAGTTGGCAGTTTTATACTCAACGCCCTTCCCGACATAACCACGAGGGAATTTGTGTCTCCAGTTGGAATTGAGCTAGCAACCTTTTGCTCACTAAGCAAAAGGTTCCACTATGCTACAGTTTCTTTAAAAAAGAAAATGCTGTTGATATGATAGACTGTGTCGGTTTAAGAGGCTCTGAGGCTCGGGTAATGAAAAGAAACCTACAACTAAGGCGTTCTATCTAGTTTTCATCTCTTTAGGCAGCTATAACTGCAGCTATGAGTTACAGACCTCTGGGACAGCTAAACCCCACAGGAAGAAGCCACAGTGCTTCCCTCACTGACCATGACCAACACTTCCTGTAGGGGTAAACACTGCTCATCCTCTCCACAGAGCCACAATGACCTCTCCAGCTGTGACCAGTGTCCAAACAAAAAGTCCTGAGCAGAGTTACAGCAGTTTCCACAAACAGTAGCTTAGCAGCACATCTGGACATGATGACCTCCAGTAAGTAGGCAATAATACATTGTTACTGTTTTGTTTCTTTGGATGAGAAGCCTAAAACTCACCACTGATTAAATCTGCTCTGTTAGTACATTTTTTTCATGTTCAACAAAAAATATGTCGTCAAACAAGTGAATGGTTCTAAATCTGGAACATACACTTTTAGGTCATGGGTTTAGTTTATTTACTAAGTGTCATCTGATCATTTTAATAATATACTGCATACAGTATAACATGTTAAACTGTACTAAAACTTCTAAAATAAATGAACCATGTGTTGCAGGACTCCTTGCTCTTCTTGTAGGCAAATGCAGCTCTTTATGAGTCTGTCTGTATGTTTGGGATATTACGATCAGATGGTTATGAGTCACTGGATGTCTGGAAAAAAGATTACAGATGGTGTTCCTTTTCCAGACCTGAGGCCTTTAAAGCAGTATACATGGCAGTGTGGACAGAGGCTGTAAGAATGGTTACAAATGAGAAGTTAAATGAGAATTGCTGCAATGATAAACTCATGTTCACATAACAAAACCTGATTAGCTAATGGCATTGTTAAAGTGCGTTTCTTCACAGCTATGCAGCTGGAATGGGGACACTGCTGTCCCATATATCCTGTACATTTGAAGCAACGTCTTTTTCTGTTTGCTTTTGATTCACTCGGAATGGCTCTAGAGCCTGAAAGTGGACCAAGACCCATCGGTCGAGCAACTTAGAAGACAACCTTGCATCTTAATTTGGGAACTGACCGAGGCTTCTGGTTTCTTTGGAGAAATTTGGCAGTCTAGTCACTCTCAATCAGACTGACTGTGGGTCACGCTGCCTGAGTAAAACCAGTAGCACGTGCTAGTGCATGAAAATGTTCACATGCATTTCTGCAAGGTTGTTTGCTTGTCCAATTACCAGCCATACAATTATTATCCTGAAAAAAGGCATGGATTGTACTTTGTTATGCAGGTCCAGTTATAACCTTTTCTGGGCCGAGTCAATCAGCTTTTTTTGATAATGCAGTTAGATGCTCATATTTTTTTTTGGCTCCCCACTGAATCCATGAGATGACAGTTGGACTTTGATGGGGAGAGTTGAGCCGTGGCACACAGACGGTTGGACTGGTTTGCGGGTTGACTGTGGGTCAGAACAGACTTGGCATGTCCGGTAATCAAAGAACCAACAGATAAAACAACAGAGTGATGACACATCTTTTGGACTCCTCTGGCTGAGTTGGCTGCTTGGCTTATCATATTAAATACACGTGTTCTCATAAATCCCTCTCCAGCTCTGATTGTACAGCTCTTGCATTAGGAGATCACACTTTTTAATCCCGCTGATTCTCTTGTCACACTTCCTATTCCTTCTCTTTCCTCCAGGCTTATATATGTGCTAGTATGTGCGCATACTGATAAAGCAACACAAATGCACAAACACAGGCACTCCTGGCCTTCCTCGCTGCCTGCAGTAACAGTAACTCAAACAAGCTGTCACAGATTTGACTGTGACGGGCCTTACGGTGACCATATGGAACTGAGTCCACCATGTGCAACAATTACAGGTCTTCATGGGTCTACGGTGTTTGTAGGAGGGCAGATTGAGGAGTCCGTTTGGACCAGTTCCAAGTTTGATCTAATCTAGTTGAGTCCTTTATAACTGAAGCAGGCCTGGGCTGTCTCTGTTAGCAGGACACATTTTGCGGGTCCTTTTTCACCCTTGCTCCTTTCATGTGGCCACAGCAGGGTAAACTAGCCCTGGTTTACTCTAGTTGGTTTGTGTGTGTTTTTTTTTCAAGTAACCACATATTTATTTAAGTAAATACATGATGTGAGTATCATTTGCTCAGAAATATTTGACATTAACAGTGGATTAAGATAGAGTTTCGAGATTAGGTAAGCTTTAAGGTTCCTTACATTTCTGTTAATATTGTACTTTAATTGTTAAGAGAAAAAAGAAAAAAGCATATAATTATAGAGTAATTGGGGAATAATTAGTAGAAGCTATTGAAACCAAACACCATAGGACCTTTAAGGTCGACTGAAAGTCTGGGATAGCACAGCGGCTGCCCACTTACTTGGCAATCCAGTCTAGATCCTGGTGAATTATACTGTTGCAAATATTGGTTTTCTCTCTCTAAATAGGCCACATTGGGTTGGCTCCATTCTGGATAAGTTGTAATTTTCTTCGAGTTTACTTCAGAGCAAGTCTGACTATCCTCAAATCCCTCACAAATCAGGTCACCCATTTTCCTAAGAGCGAATGTATGCCTGTTAGGTTCATGTTAGGTGCAGTCCAGAATTGGATTTATGGATCATTTTAAAGCTCTGAACCCACGCAGACCTCCAGTATTTAGTATTTACTGACTTTCATTCATGCCTGGCTTGAAACATACATCAGTCTAATAGGCTGCGATTAGCCTTGATTGATCAAAAGTCTGCCCCCCCCCAACAAAAAGAAAAAAGATGGTGACTGCAGGGCAGAGGTCAAGCCTTCAGTGGGTCTCCAAGGCTACTACCATCTTTTCTATACAGTCTTTGGCTGATACAGATATTGTGACATGCTTCTTTGACAGACTTTGTTGACTGATGTGTTTATTTTTATTTTTATTAATAACGAAATTTAATGAAATTTGCATACATTCATATATTGATCCTGATTTTCTACAACTGATACTGTCAAAAGCCGTCATTGTCACTAGCATTTGGCTGTCTGCTTCTTTTCAAAATGCTGAAAAGCGTTTGATTTCTGAAGTGGTTCCAGGTTCCTTCTATTAGGGGGGTATCTAATTTCCTTTTCACAGACAGTCTCTCATATTACTCTCAGTTCCACTTAGCCATCACTGCATGGCTACACTTAGCAGCTCTGTTCCATTATTACATATACATAATTACTCTTCTGATTAAGTAGCACTCTTGCCACACACACACACACACACACACACACACACACACACACACACACACACACACACGGCCACCTGGAGAAGGAGAAGCACTGATTATGGAAATGTGGCTTTCAAGGGTGGATGATTTTTTTTTTTTTTTTTTTTTACAAATTAACAAGCAGCAATCACTGTATCATTTACAAAAGCTCCCGTACTTGACCATCAAACCAAAGTCACAGAGCTCCAGAGTGAAGCTGCATTTTCAGCTGAACACAACTTGGAATCAACAATTTTTAGTCGTTAACAGAAGCTAATTGAAGCTCTGGTACCTTTGAGGATGGTCATGTTGATCACAGTTCGGACTTCGGGCATTTGATATTGAGCAGTGGCCGCTGGGGAATCTTGCTGGTCGCAGCATCGTCTGCAGAGTCTGGAAGGGGGTCTGGAGGGAGAGGGGACACAGCAAACCAAGGGAAGGAGCAAAAGCAGCCTCAAACACCCTGTCAACATGGCTGTCATAACCTGAGGGTGGAATAAAAGGAAAAAAAATATATGATTATAACAGTGCAGGGCAATGCTAAATGGCATGCAGCTCTAACTATGTGTCATAAAATAACGGTGTTTTTACTCTCTGCTGCAGAAGAACTTGAAAGTGGAAAAAAAACAAAAGTTCAATCCCAAACCAACATTTTTTGGTTAGTTATATTGTTTGTTGATGTGCTGCAATTTTCACATTCCTGTGGAAATGTGCTCAAGCGTCAACAGCATCGTCTCAAGAGATGGTAGCACTGACAGTAACTCACAGGTTTTCCTTGCAGTCCTTATTAACATTTTGTGCCTACTTTTAGGGCTCTATACAAGATATACTAGAATGCAGCCACGACATTATGATTTTTAGTAAGAGCTGCAGCCAAAACATGCTCAAAAACAAAGGCTTGAAAATAGAGAGCATACTCAATAATATACTGTACAAGGATTCAGGAGGGATTTTCACTTGAAATTTAAGACCTTATCGTATAGGATCCAGAGGCTGAGGGAGTGAGAACTATGAGCCTTCCTATCAACTGAAAACAGGAGTGAGAACATTTTCAGAAGCTGGGAAACTCGACCGCACCAATGTTATGATATTTCGGTTCATTTATGATCTTTTCAAAATAATTGATCAAAAATAAGTAAATAATTTAAGGTTACGACAAACAAGTTTGTCCACCCCAGTAACAGTAAACGTAACACAGACCATATGACACTTGGTTGATGCTTTACCCAGAGTGCTTTATGGTAAAGTGAGTACATATGTTTCTGAGATGGATAATCCAGAGGCAGCCAGAACCCTCCCACCCTTCAGCGTCACCACTGAGAAACACAAAACCATAAAATCCAACTGGTTAAAAAAGGCATGCTAAGATCTTTATCTTTGAGCTTCCTCACATAAATAGAGGCATAAACTTTGATGTGATATGAAATACTCAGGAAATTCTCAAGTAACGCTTACAACCCAGCGAAGACCAAAGGAGTCAGGGATGAAACGCTGACTGTCCAACCGGTGGAAAACCCCCTCGACCTCCTGAGCCGAGAAGGCCATCAGCACATTGTTTTTTTCTGTTCTTAACTACATATTCAGTGTTCCAAATTTTAAACCACCCTTACAATAAATCTGAACATTGATCTGATTTTATTTCCTTTTACATGTGTGTTAATTTTCACCATCTCCTCAGAAAAGTTTCTCGAGATCTCTGAACAGAGTCTTCAGAAAAGTTTATTTGATAGAATTGGAGGCCTGCTGCTGCGTCTTTAAAGGCAGGAGGGAAAAAACGTAACCGAAAGAGAGGAAACGTTTGAGAGAGAAGGAGAAAACTGAGGACATTAAAATAAACAGGGAAGAGACAGATGAGAGATTCCCTGAGGTTTTAACAGTGATGGATGAATGTTAAAAGGATTTGGGATGACGGATGGAGCACGACTGTGAGAAAATGAAATAACTGGAGAGCTGCCTCAACATTTTTTATCTGACTACTGATAATAAAATATAACAGTTATTATCTGCCTCACTATTACAGCCTGTCAGATGTCGCATAACACATCTCTGCTCTGTTCTGCAACACGTCTGAAAAATTAGCTTCAGATTTAGCATATGAATTTATATTTCTGACATTTTGCAGTGACTGCAACAAGAACCGGGCTTCGATTCTCTTTAAAAACGATCCAAACTGAAGCTGTATTTCTGTCACAAAGGAATAACCATAAGAAGAGGATGAATGGCGCAGCTTGAAAGTGCTTACGTTGGAACGCTGAGCTGGTGTGGAGAATCTAAGTGATTATTTGGATTTTTTTTCTTGGAGAGCTGTCAACTGCAGATTCACTGCAGTGACACAAATATATATATATATTTGGAGACTTCAAAGAATCCCACATGCTACTGTATATTTGCGCTCCAGTTACCACAGTGTCCTCCACTGGGTAGCTTATTTTAACAGTAAATCCAGCGTCACAGGAATGCAGCACACAGGAAAGGGAAACACTCAGTAGACACTCTGCTTGACTGACTGACATCCTGGCAAACATAGGCACATTTTCTGACTGCCGTGCCCACCAGGCCCCAGAGACAGCCAGCGAGTGGAAATGTTAAACTGGAGTCAGCGATCATCAACCTGTCAGCCTACCACATTCAAACCCTTAGTAACAGGAAGTAGTATTTCTATAGTGCCAACATACAGTAGGAACCATTCCTTGAAAATATAGGTGTTGGTCAGTGCTGAGCTGCTGTGCACTGAGATGAAGAAACTGCATCTTTAGGTATTCTGAAGCAGTTTTTGCACATCAGCCTCAGATAGTGAGGAGAATCAGGTGGTTCGGTTGTCCTTTCTCACATGGAGCGTGCGGCAGGAAACAGATGTGTTCTCACTACTGTACTTTAGGACTAAGAAAGAGAGACATTCAATCATTCATGTCTATGGCTGATTTAGAATCACCAGTTCATCTAACGAGCATGTCTTTGAACTGTGGGAGGAAGCCAAAGGACCCAGAGAGAACCCAGGCAGGCACAGGGAGAACCTGTGCACATGTTAAAAGTTTGGTGGATTCAAACCTCAGGATCTTCTTCCCGTGAGGCAACAGTGCTCACCACTGTGCCACCGTGCCACCACTGGCAGGTTAAAGGCCATCTAATGTCCAATCTTATCTGCATTCTCCAAAGTACCTCTGGGGCCCTAAACTTTTTCAGGACTTACCTGACAGTGTGTGTGTGTGTGTGGGTGTGAACACAGTTTTAACAGGTCAAAGCTTCAGCAATATTTGTGCCATATGAAACAGCCACTGTGTGGCTTCTGCACTTCATCAGGGCCACCATAAAAACATCTGCAAAAGATGCACACCCCAAATCCTTCACTCTGGTAGCCAAGTACCTACGCAAATAGACGCAAAGGTAACAGGAGTTCTGGGTTGGGCATATAATCACGTGGCTTCGGGCCAACCACTGTCCATGGCAAAGGGGTGTGCCCGAAGTGGGTGGCACCAGTTTTTGGTGGAAAAGTGCACTTGGTGGTAGTGTTTAAGATTTGCCCCTAAGTGTGCCCACTTTGGTCTAACCTGTAATATCTCAACAACTGCTAAACAGATCCCCAAGATTTATTTATTTTTAACAATCAGTCTCCAGAGAATGAAGTAGTGATCCTCTGGCATTTCCTCCAGCACCATCTGTTATCCTTTAGTAGCTTTTAGTAACATGTCTTGGCAATTACTAAATTGCCATGACATTTGTCTCAGATATCCGCGGCAGGGGGTTTATCCTAAGCTGGCCAATTCTTTCCAAATTGCTTAGTAAGTATTTTAAAATTTCTTCTTACATTTTTAATGAAATCTCTATCTGTCTCTAAGAGGTTCTACATTGAATTGGTGTTCATGTTATGAAAATGAATGACCACATTAATGGTCTGCTTTATCAAGGACTCTTGTGGTGGTTTCAGGCAGTAGCTTTCTTTATTTTCAAAATTTATAATGCTGCAAAAATGCGAAGGCAATCAATAGAAAATAAAAAGCTATTCTTCCAGAGTTCTGGCAAGCATACAGCATGCTGACACACCCCTGGCCTTATTTCATTATGCAACATGCTGACAAATTGATTAGATGCTTTGAGGCAGGAAAAAAAAAAAGTGTGTAACAAACGTATTAAAGTTATTAAAAGCTATGCAGGCACAAAAGTAATAACAGGAAAAACGATTAGTCACATTGTATGACTGGTTTAACGTCATCAAACTCTTTTGTCAGACTACAGGAACCAAATTAATCTGTTAGATCACCCACAGGACATCAGCACCCCCTCCCACAGTGTTGTGTGGATAATTTGCACCGTGATCTTAACAAGTAACAACCGCTAATCAGCTGAGCGCTGATTAGCGATATGCACACATGCAGCTGTCATAATGAATTCATTTAAGAAGCCACGTGTACAAACCCCAGAGCATCAGCTTGGCATAAAACCGCACTCCGGATAAAGCGGGCGCGCGCGCGCACACACACACACACAATGTCGGGCAGTAGGCCGACGCGGGTGCGCGCTGATACAGCTGCTGATGTAACTTTGCAAAAAACAAAAAAACAAAAAAATAAACTGTTGCTGAGTTGTCGACTTATAACTTCTACAGCCTTGCACGTCTCTGCAAACGCGCCGCCGGGTGCGTTTTTCTTTAACTTCTTCCACCTTCTCTCTCTTTCTCTTTTTTGTTTTGTTTTGTTTTTTGCACAGCATTAGGATGCAGATCCGTGTCGGGCGATCGCCATAAAGTCATAAAGTCACATCCTGTCAGTGTCTGGCCGCTTTTCTTACCTGCAGGAGTTTCAGGCGAGGAGGAGAAGCAGACTGCTGGTGTCAGATTGAGAGGAGGAACAACTGAGAACAAACCTGCTCTCTCTCTCTCTCTCTCTCTTTCCCATACACTCTCTCCCTCCCTCTCTCCCTCCCACTCCTGTACGTATATAACTTAGCCTCACACAGGACAACAAATCCTCCTCTTTCTTCAAATAACATAAAGTCAGTGTTTCTCTCTTACTCTCCAGTGTGTCCATTTCCTGCAAACCCTCCTCCACACACAAAGCCTCTCTCCCTGAACTCCATATCCATCAGTCTTACTTAACAGGGAGTGAGACTGTTGTGCTCCCATCCAGAAATTTTAGAACAGGGAGCTAAAAGTGGCACGAAGGAACTGTCACCACGCAAACACTAATATAGGTCATTACTCCCTCTGCCCACACAGCGCAGACACCCATGACTCAAATTCTGGACTGCAGCAGCACCCTTTGATTTAATTTGTTCCATTACTTCCAGCGCTGCATCCCAAAACTATCACCTCCATAAACTCCCACTGTAGTTTAACACTGTGGAAACTCAACCCCAAATCTTTGTCTTTCTATGTAAAAGACCAAGTTGTCACGCCAGTATCCCCTTTCACTCACTGTGCTGTAGCTCCTGGTACTTTTGAGGAAAACATGTGCTGCACATTATCAGATGAATCTAGTATCTAACATCTGGGCATCCTGGTGGTGCAATGCATGTGTGCATAAGATGCAACATAAGTAAGCCAATTTAGATTTGTTTTATTTTATTTTTTATTGGTATATGAAATTGTTCCAATTCTTAACAAAAAGAAAATGTGGTAAAACATTTTATCTCACGCTCAGTGATATTTTAAAACATGAAACTGGTGGTTTTTATGCCCAGTGCAAATACCCTGTTCCCAGAGATTTCAGTCAGGTGATAGCAATATAATGAAAGTGGGCTCTTAACCAATCAGCAAACTCAGGGACTGAAAAATGAAGCCAGTGCAGAAATGCCAAAAACGGCCATTCCTCTAATGGCTAGCTGAGGCTGGCTCCAAACGAGACTCAGTCCCCATCGCACAATTTCAGTTATTAAAATAACATGTTTACATAATGGTACAAAAACTACTGGTGTCTGTAGTTCTAATCCAGACTGCTAGCTTTAGCTGATAACTTAGCTCTTCAGCTGCATAAACACGGTCACTTCTTCCTCCCAAAAATGCAATATGCTAATGTTGAGGTGGCTCCATCCATCCTTTATATCCACAAGTGTTTCTTAGATCTCTGCAAACCAAGAGTGAAGTTCACTGGATGCCAAACTATCTATTGATGCATCTATTTTGTTAAGTGCTTGTCCAGTTCAGGTCCACAGGGAGGGTGGATGTCCCAGGATGAGAGGCGGGGTACACCCTGGACAGGACGCCAGTCTATCGCAGGGACAAAATGATGCAGAACTTTAACAGACATCTGCATCCTCTGCATCTTCCCCCACTTTACCTGTTATAATGTCCAACTTCCACCAATGATCCTGTCCATATGAACGTGCCTTATCAGTTACTGACATGGCAGTTAGACGTTTCCTCTCATGAGATACATTTGAAACACAGGTTGAAGTGAAGTGCAGTGACTCTGGATCGGAGAGGATAGATACCCAAACCTTTTTTTGATAGATGCTTTTTTCCTTTCAGATGAGGGTGGGAACCTTTCCTGCACTGGTCTCAGTGGCTCACCCTCCAGTTTTCTAGGAACCACGATGCAGTGGGTCCTTTCGGCTTGGAGCCTGACAACTACTTCCAGATAAGTCCCTTTGAAAGAATCCTCTGCTCCATCATTTGTTCAGCCTAACTAGGCACCTTCCTCCAAGCCGATTACCTCACAGTCGGTATGGAGCTCTAAACCACTCCACATTTTTCTGTTTATCTTGCTTTCATTCTTAAATCACGTGGTAACACCTTTACGTGATCGTCTGCCTTTGTTAGTCTGTGTAGAATATCATTAACAGAAATGATTAACTTGGGTGTTTTTGTTGTTTTTGGCTAAATAAATCTAGCCCAGTGCTTTCGTGCTCAGTGAAGCATTCATTTGGGATATCTCTGTAATGTCAACTGAGGGGAAATTCCCTTCTATAAGCACTGATTAGAGTCAAACTGGAACAAAGTCACTTTTTTTAGTGGCCTCAGCCTGAAGCCAGCTAGCACTTAGCACTCGTTAGATAACACCCACACAAAAGGATAGCTGTGATGGTAAAAACAGCTAATTATAAAGCAAGCACACCCGGTGCTGCCTTATAAAGATCATTTGTTACCAACTCTCTGCCTCAGTGAACTTCTGCATCACACCTCAGTAGCCCACAGGGTCAGAAGCTTTTCAAACTCCATGTACAGCCAGGTTACAGGCTTAGCGATGATGTCATGGGTTTTGGGGTATAGACACGATTTTGGCCGTTTTCTCTCTTTTTCTAGTCCAGAGGAAAGACAGTAGAAGGTCTTTTATAAAAATATAAAATTATGTTACAGTTACCTCCCAAAACTTCTCACAGTCTGTCTTCATCTGTACTTCGCCCTGCCTCCCTCTCCTCCTTCTAGCATTCTTTCACACAGGCTTTCCTCTTTTTCTCTGGGGTTCTTGGCTGTCCTTCATGCTTTCTTTCCTGTCCAGCTCAGTGCTGAGCGCCCAGCCAAGCAGACGCCACAGAAGTGACAGTACCAAACAGAACAAACACACAAAGAAGACTCGGGAGTTCTGTGTGAAGAGCAACCGACTGACCCACGCAGTGATAATCTTGACCCTGTAGGGCTTTGCTGTATGGTGGGGAGACTTCCCCACCATACACATAGACTTCCCTATTGCACATAAATTACACTCTATCATATGTCTTATTTTCAGAATTTAACACAACAAATCATTTCATGCAAAGCAGCCATCGCCACCTCTGAGAAATTCTACTGAAAAAAGTATTTCTCAAGTTTGTCATTTACACGTTTGTTTTGGCAGCTCTGCTGAGCACACGAGTTCAAAAGTTCAAGACTATAAATGTGAATGCATAAAGATATAAAACCTCACACTGCTCCACAGAAAGAAGATTCATGGTTTCACATCTCAGTATTCGCTCTGTTTTGGTTGCCTGTGTTCCTATTTCTCCACAAGCCACTCAATTAGATCATCATGTGCAATTTTTTTTATAATAATAATAATAATAATAATATGAAAGACATGTGCAGTCACATTGATGTCACTTATTGATTTATGGACTCTGCATTTTGAGGACTCAGTTTTTTTTTTTAATTATCCATAATAGACCAAAACTATTTTGTACTGTACCAGGCTGCATGTGTGTTTAGTGACACCAGGAAATGCACATTTTGGCTCTTCTGTGTTGGGTTGCTACATGGCTGTTAAAAATGTGCAGCACTGGTCTTTGAGGAACATTTACCCAGTCAGCAGCAACATGCACATAAGCCTCACCATATAAAAAAGTCAGTGCACACAGTGATTTGGTCTGGCTGGGACTAGACTGTCCATTTGAAAGCACTAATAGAGAGTCCCTTTGTGCACATGTGGAATGAGCCAGACTGAAATTGGACTAATGAATCAGCTGCCTCTGGTGCAACACTCGGGTGCTATAACAGGGCATCCAATGTAAATGTGCCATTGTTTAGTTTAATAAAATGCTTTGCTATGTTTTGTTGGGGACAAAAGCAGCTGATTTCTTTTCCAGCTTCCTACTCCTCTCCATCCACTTCACTCACAGATTGTTTTTGGGTGTGTGTCTGTGTTTTCATGTCGTTCTGGCCTACCGTTTATCTCTGCCCGTTTTATTGTGGAACTCCCGTTTTTGTTGGCTCTTTTTCAGCTCATGTGTCTGCATCAAGTACCTGTTTCATGGCATGCTTTTGAGTTCTAAACCACACATTTTCCACAGTGTTTTCAGTTGCCCGAACCTGTGAAGGAAGTTGGCTCATGTTCTCCCTACACAGTGTGAATTTTTACTTATAAAAGCTTTTTTTCAGCCTTGATTTATCTTTACAGTTACCCACATTTTGTTGGCTCATGATGGGCTAAGGGTTGTTGTAGCATTCACATCAGGGTTTCTCAGATACAAGAAACTGATTACAGTGAAAAATGTATTGGATTTGCTGTATCCGCCTTTCACCCAGTTTCAGCTGGGATAGACTCCAGGCCTCATCAGCATTATTATTAATAGGAACTGAGGAATTCAGTTTGTGAATATTATGAACTACAGAGGCCTTCTTGTGTTTGTGCAAGTACTCCACTCTATTCAAAATGACAAGCCCAGGGGTTAAACAGCACCTTCAGTTAATGAGCATTTAAATCTGAAAGGCACATCACTGACCAGAGAGGGATTTTTTTGTGTGTGCTGTAGTTGGTTCAAGTGACTGCATGGAGATACTTGCTCAATAATAAGAAAATAATGAAAATAATGACACCCCCCTGGCCCACTCACACCCCCCCCCTTCTCATCCCCATGATGTGTTCAAATAAAGTGGTCACCATACTTCAGCATCTAGCTGGGGCCACAGAAGAAGGATAAGTGGAGTAAAGCTTGTTTAAGTTCCAGGTTCAAAGGCAACTTTTCAAGATGGAGAAAGATGCAAGAAAGAGAGAACAGTAGAGGAAGATGAGAGATTATTTTCAAAGGTAAGGACAGCTCAGCAAGGGAAATTTGATACACTGCAAATTTAAAGCTTATCTGTGATGCCCTCATTCATTTTAGAGTTTTTAAATCAGATATTGGATCTATACAAGCTGTGCTGCTGAATTATGTTTTTGTTTAATGTCCTGCAAAACAAACTGAAGTATTAATTTTGTGTTATTCAAAGGTTGTGTGAGAATACCAGGTAGTTTAGTGCAGAATACACTGGTTAGTTGGCAGTAGTGTGCTGAATTTTGCAGTGATTCACTATGCTGCACTGGAACAGAGCAGGCAGTTCATGTTCAGTGTTAGATTGCATCAGGGGATGTTTTTGATTCACTCACCTTTTCACCTTTTATACTGGCATCATACTGAGGATGGAAATCAGCTGTATAGATTGTGAAGCATCTGCTTCATGTTGTTGAGTTCAGTTGGACCTTTAAATTTACGAAGAGCGGTGGAAACTGGAGGATCAGCACAGGTCAGCTAATCACAGCCTGCACATAAAGAAAATTTTAGCTCACAGAACAAGTTATTGTGTGATTTATTTAATCTTTTTCTCCAGGCTGCACCGCTACACCTGATGTTAGGGTTCACCCACCTGCTGTATCCCATTTGAGCCCCCGGACAAGCACGCAGTGGTGAATGTGTTGCTTTAAAGTGATGATGGTTTGGATCACTCTGTCCTGCAGTGCTAAGCTGAGCTGAGCTAATTAGCGCATGTCAAAAAATGTGAATTTTGTGAAAGTTTTTGTTTTTTCAGAATTTCATATGGAAAAGGTCAGCTTTCAAATATTTTATATTCATTACACATAAAGTGAAATATTTCAAGCCCTTTATGTTTACATTTTGATAACTATGGCTTATAGTTTATGAAAATCAGAAATCCAGTCTCTCAGATTATTAGAATATTTCCTAAGATTGATGAAAAACTATTTGGTTTGGGCTCCTTTGGCATGAATTCCTGCATCAGTTGGGGCATGGCATGGAGGTGCTCAGTT
The DNA here is from genome assembly GCF_007364275.1 of Archocentrus centrarchus. Taxonomy (NCBI): domain Eukaryota; kingdom Metazoa; phylum Chordata; class Actinopteri; order Cichliformes; family Cichlidae; genus Archocentrus; species Archocentrus centrarchus. The sequence continues at coordinate 7,452,744 of NC_044346.1, forward strand.
TGCGGCACTGCTGAGAGATTGTTGAAGCACAGGTTGCAAACACAGTAAAAACATGGTCAACAGACCATTTGGTAGTAGTTTTTGCAAATATTTGGTATTGAGTATATAGCAGTATTTGGCAAAGTGTGCCAAACACTAGGACCTTCATTTCCAAACGAAATGCAGAATTTACTTTTATCTGAAGAGTATTTTGAACTTCTGACCTACAGTCCAGTTCCTTTTGTCCTGAGACCAGGTAAGACACTTCTGTTATAAGACCCACCTCTCTGATGACTTCATATTAGGAAGTGACAGTTGTAGCTCCTTTCCTGAAGACGTCTGTGCGTGGTGGCTCTTGATGGACTGACACCAACTTCAATCCATTCATCGCAAAACTCCCCCAAGTTCTTGAATTGGCTTTTCATGACAATCCTCTTAAGGCTGCAGTCATCCCTATCCCTATTGCTTGTGCACCTTTTTTCGACCACTCGTTTCCCTTCTAGTCAACTTTCCATTAGTACTCTTTGATACAGCACTCTGGGAACAGACAGTCTTTTCAGCCATGACCTTCTGTGGCTTACCCCCCTCATGGAGGATGTCAGTGATCTTCGTCTTCTTTTTTCTCGTTTAGGATGACTGTCCCTCCCTGATCCTGGTTCTGCCTGATGTTTCTTCCTGTTAAAAGGGAGTTTTCCCTCCCACTGTCGCCAAGTGCTTGCTTTTCTGGAGAAAACCCAAACAATCTTCAGGGTCTGTACTTTACAGTAAAAAGTACCTTGAGGCAACTGTTGTTGTGATTTTGAGCTATATAAATAAACCTGAATTGAACTGAACTGAATTTGGAAAAGTGTCAAGTCAGCAGTGTTCTCATTGATTGTGGTTGCATATACTGAACTAGAGAGATGCATGGTATTTACACTGTTTGAATACTTTTTTACTCAAACTCAAAATGAAATATTCTAATAATATGACATACTATATTTCTGATTTTCATGTGCTATGTGATAATTAAAACAAAATGAAAAACAAACCTTTTCATGATATTCAAGTTATTTGAGATGCTCTAGTATAGGATTTTAGGCTGTGGTTCCATGATGCGGGTCTTAGGTTGCTCTGTGAGAGAGGTTAAAGTTGGCCATTGTAACTGTCTTGGCACCAACAATAACCTGCAACAAAATTCTGAAAGAAAACTCAGACCCAGACATAACAGAGGTAAAACATTTAATACAAAATGCTCGAGCTTCCAGCAAAGAAAAAAAAAAAAATCAGGCTGAATTTGATGTGGAGTTTGTTTGTGTGATGTGTCCGGCTGCCATGAAAACAGTGGAGGACGCAACATGAAGAGACATAGTTGAGTTAGTGTGACCATGCATAGTCTATAATTTAGTAGGTTTTTATCACTGTACAGTCTACATACAAGAAACCTAATTTCGTGCACAAAATGATTAGACACATGTCACAGTACGAGCTGCAGTAAACACAATCTGTCTTTTGGCACCTTCAGCCAGAGGGCCAACGAACCAACCGCCTTCCAAACTTCAAAGCAAGTATTTTGGTGCCTCTTCTTAACAAAAGAAACATGTTTGGCGAAGCTGCTCTTCATTTTCATCCAAGTCATTTTTCTTTAACGACTGGCCCTTCATGTGTTAAAAGTTAATCCTCTCAGTTCTCCATCCATTCGTTGGCTTCCGGCTTTATTATCCGGTGTACATAATTAGTGTTAACAGAGGAGTGCTGCATGTCTTGGCTGCAGATGTGGTTTTCCATGGAGTCTGTTTAGTTGGTCCGCTTATTGTAAAGAGTGTGTGTGGAGAAAACTGGGAGGATTTACAGTTAAGGTGGAGGTGGGGGTATCTTCAAGTCTTTTTTTTTAACACATGTGTTGCCACCTGTAGGCAGAGTTGTGTAATAATAGTCCCAGATTTCCAAATAGGTGAATATAAATATAGATTAGATATTTATTCACAGCTACAACTACAGTTATTCACAGTGTGTCAGCTCACCACTGATGAACTAATAGGCTCAAATTATCAATGAATTAAAAGGGATCATTTGAGGTGCTAAACCTATTGGCATTTATGTTTAAGAGCCTTTCAACTCATTTTAGATTTCCTGCTTCCTTGTTGGTTCAGTCTCATTGGTACTGTTCCAGCAGTTTCAAAATGAAATCCCTAAAAATCCACAGTACGCACTTTCTCAATCAAACAAAGTTAACAACACGTTGAAGAATGAAGGTATGTATTGAGCTGCTGAAGAGATATTTTATTTTGTTTTGTTTAATTTATTACATTTCAGGACCTGGTGGAGAATAAAACAGAGAAAAATATTTTTTTTTAACAGATTTTAACAGAAATTTCAAATAAACTCCTTGTCTGCTGCACTTGCAGGTTATGATATACCTCCCTATTTATGAATAGCCATACAGCCAAAAGCTTTCAGAGGACACATAATATTTCTATATAAAATGAGGTCTGATGAGGTCAAAGGGAACCGTCCTCCTGCAGCCCCCCCCCCCCCCCCCCCCCCCCCCCCCCCCTTCACTGTCCCTCCCACAGACCTCCATGGCTAGAAACTGATGGTTGCACCTGCAGTTGGCCAAAATCTCCCATAACAAGATAATCCTACAAAACAAACAAACAAACAAACAAAAAAAAAAATGAAAATAAGAAGTCTCTTTTGTCTCGCGGACTGCAGACAGTAGGCTGAAAGGTTGTTTTGCTCAGAGACGCCAAAAAGATTACAGTCAACACCAGCATAAATCAAAGCACACACTAATTGGAAAAGGTGAAACACACCCATAAATCTGGTGCACTTTTCCTTGAAGATCATACTTAGTGTAGCTGTGATCTTTGTGTAGACATTCAATGCAAGTATTATAAGCCTCTTCAGACTGGTGTTTTTCTCCACTTGTCAAAACTATTCCCAGTTCAGTTCCTCTGGTCGCCTGTGTGTATATGAAACTTCCTGTCTCTCTGACACCTTACCTTTCATTGTGTGTCTACACATCTCTCAATAGCTTTACCAGCTATCTTCTTTTTTTGAACGGAGTTGTATCATTTCCCAGCTCAGCATGACACCTCGGGTCCACTCAACATGGAAGAAAATTAAACAGATGGTAGAAGAGTTAACCGAGTGTGTGTGTGTGTGTGTGTGTGTGTGTGTGTGTGTGTGTGCGTGTGATGTAATTTGCACTGATTCTCTTTCAGGGTTTCTCTTTCTTTTGGATAGCTGAAAGTGATAAACAGTAATTACAGATGAGAGGATGGTTTCTGACAAAAATAAATAATTATGCTCTTTTACTTTTCTTCTATTTCTCTCTCCCATATGTCCTGGCAAACTTTGATTTCACTGCTTTCTCCGTCCCTTAAAACTACTATTTCACAGCTACAGATGAGCTCCAGTTAGTGACCAAAACACTGAGATGATTTACTGCTACAGCTGCAGATTTGGGCCAAAATGTTTACACTTCATTCTCTCTGTGTGTGCTTTTGTTTAGTTTATGTGTCTCTCTCTAATATGACTTCCACAGGGTCTCCTGTTACTTCAAATGCCTCTGCAGAGAAAATATATATATATATAAAAAAATAAATCAAACCTGCTAAAGTTTCATGCCACGTGTAACTCTTTCAGTTCTGCATGGGCGTTACCTATTGCATTAAAATTTTCTATTTCTAAAAGGCTTTCTAACCATTATTTGTAGATTCACATAAATACCAGAACAATCTGCTCTTCATACAAATATCTGCTTTGGTCTGTGCTTCTCATTTCTGTCAGTGTAGATACTTTGAATTACCATTCGCTCACTATAAGGCAGGTTTTTAACTTAAACAGAGGAGAACAGTGTTTTGTAGCCCTCCGTCTCCAAAAACTCTATACTGATAACTCAGACACATAAACCTTGAAATAATGTTGTTGCTTTAAAACTCTGTTATATCTCTTAAAATGTGCATGTAGATGTTAAGGTGTTTAATCATGGCAGCACAGGAACAAGCTCTAAGCGCAAGATTGATAGAGGCTGGTACCACAACAGCCAATACCCCAGGTGTGGGCTGTGCCCCTGAGACAATCCAGCACATAACAGCAGGGTGCAAGATGCTAGCAGGCAGGGCATACATGGAATAACCAAGTGGCTGGTATAGTATACAGGAACATCTGTGCCGAGTATGGCCTGGAAGTCCCGAGGTCAAAATGGGATATGCTCCCAAAGGTGGTCAAGAATGACCAAGCTAAGATCCTGACTTCCAGATACAGCCGAACAAACTGGTGAGGATTAACCAACCGGGCATAGTAGTAGTGGATAAGCAGAAGAAGGCAGCTGTAGTGATACATGTAGGAATACCGAGTGATAGCAATAGCACGATCAGCAGGAAGGAACGCGAGAAGCCAGAGAAGTAACAAGGGCTCAGAGAGGAGCTAGAGGCTGTGGAAGGTGAAGGTAACAGTGGTCCCTGCGGTCCCCCCCACACTGGGAGTATGGCTCCAGCAGATTGTAGGAGCATCCAAGATCTCTGTCCAGAAGAGCGCAGCTCGGGAAACAGCTAAGATACTGCGCAGGACCCTCAAGCTCCCAGACCTCTGGTAGAGGATCCGAGCTTGGGGGACAAAGACCACCTGTAAGGCGAGTGGTGATTTTTTGTTTTTTATATGAATATATGTAAAAGCACTTGGATGGCAGAAAGTATCTCTGATTTAAGTAAGCTACAATGCTATCAGTCAAGTGTTCACCGTTTATAAAGTGCTGTGAAAAAGTATTTGCCCCTTTCCTGATTTATTTTTTGCATATTTGTCACCTGAACATGTTTCAGATAATCCAACAAAATTTAATATTAGATAACCTGAGTAAATAAAAAATGCAGTTTTTAAATGATGATTTCATTTATTAAAGAAAACAAAGTTATCCAAACCTGCCTGGCCCTATGTGAAAGAGTAATTGCCAGTACTGCCAGACGTGCTGAATCAAGAAATCACTTAAATAAAACCTCTCTGATAAAGTGATCTACAGAAACAGCTGAGAAACAAAGTCAGTGACATCTATCAGTCTGGAAAAAGGTTACAAAGCCATTTCTAAGGCTTTGGGACTCCACTGGACAGCAGTGAAAGCCATTATCCACGCAACTGGGAAAAATGATGAACATTCCTCAGACTGATCAGTCTACCAAAATTACTCCACTGACCACCAGCAGGTCACAAAAGAACCCAGAACAACATGTAAAGAACTGCAGGCCTCACGTGCCTCAGTTAAGGTCAGAGTTCATGATTCAACAATAAGAAAGAGTCTGGGCAAAAATGACATCCATGGGAGAGCTCTAAGGAGAAAACCACTGCTGACCAAAAAGAACACAAAGGCTCGTCTCACATTTGCCAAAAAAATCATCTGGAAGATCCCCAAAACTTTTGGGAGAATATTCTGTGGACTGATGAGACAAAAGCCGAATTTCTTGGAACATTTGAGTCCTATTAGATCTGCATAAAACTAACACAGCATTTCATACAAAGAACATCAGACCAACTGTCAAACATGGTGGTGGAAGTGTGATGTTCTGGGGCTGCTTTGCTGTTTCAGGTCCTGGATGACTTGTTGTAATTGATGGAGCCATGAATTCTGCTCTCTACCAGAAACTCCTGAAGGAGAATGTCCAGCCATCAGTTCGTGTCCTGAAGCTCAGGAGCACTTGGGTTATTCAACAGGACAATGATCAGAAACACGTCAGCAGCCCACCTCTGCAAAGAACAAAATGAAGGTTTTGGAGTGGCCTAGTCAAAGTCCGGACTTAAATCCGATTGAGATGGTTTGGCATGACCTTAGAAAGGCCGTTCATGCTGGAAAGTCCTCCATGACTGCAGTTCTTGCTACCAAGGGTGGCACAACCAGTTGTTAGTTTTAAGGGACAGTTACTTTTTCACACAGGACCAGGTAGGTCTGGATAGATTTTATCCCATAATATATTAAACCATTTAAAATCATTTAAAAACTGCAATAAATAAATGAATAAATGCTCACTTCCAAGCATTTTAGCTCTTTTCTATACAGCCCCTTTTCAAATGAATATGTGGTTATATTGCCTTGAACAACTCAGTCACGTGTATTGGAGTTAAATTTAATAGTGGAAAACTTTAACTAATCTAACTAATCAGAGATGTCGCCAAACTTTACTGCTTCTAACACCCCCTCCTTCAGCTCTCCCTCCATATCCCAGGCTCTCTACACCCACCATTTTTCTTCTTCTATCTCTTTTTCACTCTAATATCACCCTCACTCTTTCAATCCAATTTTCTCCTCTTCCACCATTCTGTCATCTCCTGTCCTCCTCACTGTCCGCCCCCACTCCCTCACATCACTTAGGTCTTTTCATCTCTCGGTCATGCTGTCTATTTGATTGGAGCTTGCCTTTATGGAATTTCATTCTTTGGCTTTGGGGTCATTTTCTATCTGACTGTTTCATTCCACATATCCTCCTCCTATGGTCCTCATTTCTCATCTTTTTTGATGTAACTTTGAACTGTTTTCCTCACCTCTTTATCATCTTTCAATCACATTTCCTTCTTTTTATATCTTTTGTGCCCAGTCTACTCTCTCCCTTTAGTTGAGCTCTTCCCTCAACTCATTTATTGTACTTATGCCTGAATTCTTCAGATGATTCATATTCTTTATCCCATATTGCATACTGCTATGCCACTATCATAGTCATCATTTCCACAAGATTACTCTATAACACTAGCTAGAGTGAAAACTTTACTTCTAAAACCATCAATCATTAACAAATCTGGACATTAAATTTATTTATATTTTTTTTGCCACTGTTAGCTAATATTTCAGGCACAAACATTACACCTAAACCACTAAAGTTATTCATCACACTTTATAAATAACCACCGCTGATAAAAATCTAGTTACACTTGTAAATCTTACAAAACTCAATTTTATTTGCTTTGTTTAGTGTGAAGTGATTTTAAATGTCTCTTGCTTCCAGTTAGCCCGGGTTCATTCAAAACTTCCACTTGTTTAACACTGTGCTGATCATTCATGCAGTACTTTAACATGGTGGCTAGGCTTTGCAGCCCTTGTAAGTAGGCATGTTTCTTGATGTCTCACAACCTTTGACAGTTTTGAGAACATTTTCTCCTTCTGCAGATACTGCACAGTGGAAAAATGTGAAAAAGTGCAGCCCATCTGTTCCAGTGCTATATACTGTCTTATTCTGTCTCTATGTAATATTTCAGCTATGCCACATGTTGATGTGCAATCCTTTATTACACAGTGTTGTTCTACGGCAGATAGATAACTTGTCCCTATAAATCATACACCTGTAATTCTTCTTTGTCAAAAAGAAGCATGCAGACTGCTGTCCTGCTGTCTGTCCTGCTGTTTGATCCCTTTTCAAAGTTAAATAAAAATCAGCGTTGTTATCTAGTAATTAAACAAACAATGTATTGAGATGTTTACTTACATTCATCACAGCATTCATATCACTTTCTCCAAGTCAGCTGGCATATGATATTCTGTGATACTTTTTGCTTTTTACTGTCCGCTTTGTCCTTGTTATTTCTGGTTTTTAGTACTTTAGCTGGAGTTAAAATATGTTGGTATTTACAGGAAACACTGAAAAGCATTTTGTTTTTTGAGAAGCAGCATGACAGACAACAGAAATGGAGGGCTTACCAGCTTATGACATATATAGCACTGAAACAGAGCGATGATGGGAGGAACTTTTTCACATTTTTCCTCTGTGCAGTATCTGCAGACGGAGAACATGTTCTCAGAACTGTCAAAGGTGGACAGTTGTGAGACATCTAGAAAGATTCCTGCCTACAAATGTGCTGCAAAGCTCAGTCACACTCACATTCACCATGTTAAAATAGTGTCTGAATGATCAGCACAGTGTTAAACAAGCATAAATTTTGAATGAAGCCGGGTTAATTGGAATATATCGTTATGGCAGGCACAGCAGAGGACCCCAATGCAGGACTCTGAGGCAAGAGCTACATTTAAACTTTGGCTTTATTTGCAAATGTACAACAAAGCAGGACTGGTTGGGAGCCAGCAGCACAAATTAAAAACTTAATTATAAACTATGGGTTTAACATGAACTATGAACTTAACTATGAACTATGAACATAAGGCACACACAGCAGGCAATCAGAGGGATAATTAGAGAAGTGGAAACATCTGGGAGCAAAACCAAACATAAAGAGCACAGCACAGCACATCACAGCAAGCACAGCACAGCACAGCACAGCATAACAGAGCAGAGCACAGCACAGCACAGCACAGCACATCACATCACAGCACAGCAAGCACAGCACAGCACAGCACAGCACAGCACAGCACAGCACAGCACAGCACAGCACAGCACAGCACAGGGCCCAGGATGATGGACTAGTTCTTATATAGCGCTTTTCTACTCTTTCTGAGCACTCAAAGCGCTTATACAACATGTTTACATTTACCCCGTTCACACCCATTCATACAAGCACTTCCATGATTATCCAAGCTAAGTGCTTTTTATTACCTAGCATTCACACTCCAACGGTTGCATCAGAGAGCAACTTGCCCAAGGACACATTGGCATACAGCCTGGAGTAGCCAGGATTCGAACCGCTGACCTTCCGATAAGTAGGTGACCTGAGATTATTTATGAAGTGTGATGAATAACTTTAGTGATTTAGGTGTAATGTTTGTGAAAGGGACGTGACTGAAATACTAGCTAACAGTGGCAAGAAAAGAGAATTTTAATGTCCAAATTTATAGTAGCATTCATAGTAGAATGCAGTATGGAAATTGGTGAAATCATCAGAAAAATTCAGGCTAAAACATTTGTGTCATGTGAAAACAAGTTTTTCCATATGACTGCACAAAGTCCTGTGGAAAAACAAAGGACTCCTGATGATTCAGTTTAGAGTCTCTCACGTTGTTGTTGAGGAATTTTGGCGCACTCTTACTTACAGCGTTACTTCAGTTCATTGAGATTTGCAGGAGGTTTTTTACACACAGCTCTCTTAAGCTCCCACCACAGCATTTCAGTCAAGTTGAGGTCTGGACTGACTGGGCAATTGGAAGTGTTTATTTTCTTTTTTAGCCATTCTGTTGTAGATTTGTGGTTTGTAGACTGTCCTGTTGAATGACTCAGTTTCAGCCAAGCTTTAACAAATCAGACAGATTTGATACTTTTGGCTCTAGAATACTTTGGTATACAGAGGAGTTCATGGTCGACTCGCTGACTGCAAGGCACCCAGGTCCTGTGGCTGCAAACAAGCCCAAATCATCAGCCCTCCACCACCGTGCTCATGCTTGAGGCTGACTGGATTCCACCTTATTTGGCTTTGACAAAGAATCAATGAGTTCAATGTAAAAATGAATATTTTACCTCTGTTATTATTATTTCTTCTCACTGCTTGCTACTGTGTATATCAACAGTAACTTCCTTTTTGTATGACCTAGATTAAACATATTTGGATTTTTGGGTCTGATGTTTATATCATAAATGTGATATACTTGTGCAATCAATCAATGATCAAAATGGAGGAACGTACTGGAAATTTTTGAGATCATCTTTATGGCTGCAACAATTCCTCGAGTAACTTGAAAAACTAGATCATGAAAAATCCTCAACACAAATTTGCTGCTTCGATGCTTTGTTTAAACTCTGCAGCGCTCAGGAGTCTCCGTGTAAGAGGAGCGTTTCATCCACATTAGCAGCATTAAACGTCTCCGTCACTGCAATGGATTTCTGTCATTTGGAAAAAAACAACCTTTTAACACCGAGTGGATCATCGCTGACACGTTTTTCCACACCTCCACTGCTCTCTACACTCGTGTGTGTGTGTGTATGTGTGTGTGTGTTGTGCACGCTGGGCTGAGAATTTCAGCTGTTAGCTACGGATCGCTATCACCACAGTTTGCTAGCAGGCGCCGCCATTAATTCTATGATCATTTGGTAACGACGGGAAACCCCGTTTGGTAACGAGGGGCTCTGTCAAAATATTTTTGATGCTTTAATCCCTCTTTAGTGACTTCAGCATTGATTGCCCAGTGTTATCAGGTTATAAGACAAAGGTATTTCTTATTCGATTACTTGATTAATCGATGGAATAATCGATAGAATACTTGATTATTAAAATAATCAATAGGTGCAGCCCTAATCCTGTTACTTCTCTGTGTCAAGCTGACCTTTGTATTGTATTGAAGGCTACATATTGTCTTATTCTGTCTCTGTGTAATGTAACTAACTGAGGCCTGTAGAGTCTGCCATGTAGATCCTGTTTTTTTGGTTTGTTTGTTTTCCTTTGTTTTGTTTTGCACTTTCTCTGCGTGCTGTGTGGTCTGAACTGGTATTACTGGGACTGAAATTGAGCTGTGCAACAGGACAGTCCGAATATCTACAACAGCATGACTGAAAAAGAAAATCAAGGTGTTGCAATAGCCCAGTCAAAGTCTAGACCTCAACCCAGTTGAAATGCTGTGAAAAATGCCATGCATTAAAGCATTCCCACAAAACTCAATGAACCGAAGCAATGTTGTAAAGAACAGTGAGCCAAAATTCTCCATAATGATTTGGGAGACAAAGTTCAAGTTATTGCTGCTAACGGTGGTGTAATGTTCTTGTCTTATTTATAATAAAAGAGCTTGAAGAACATTGGGCTAGCTTCAGCTAGCCATTTATTAAAAGACTCAGACTTGACATGTAACATGAACTGCCATCTTAACTCTTTGTCTTCTTCTCCACACCTCCTACGTGGGCTCTCGTACAACACTGACACCTGCTGGTGACACCTTAGTTAACACTTATCATTACATCCCCCTTTTTTTTTCAGCTGCTTAAAAGATTACCTCAGTGTCACAGCAGTTATTCCTCATTCACATAGTCTTCACTAGCACTTACATATTAAACAGAATGCAACAACATACATGTTTCAGTAATGAACTTTCCTTATGTCTTGTAACTCAATGTATGCATATGGCTCAAAAGAAATATATTCAAGCTTGGTATTTTCAACACATTTCAACAAACAAACTAGCATTGGTCTTTAAAATTACACTATGACTCTTTCACTTCCTGTAACTGTAACCATTAGGAACACATTTTAACACATTAAAGTCAGCAACGCTTTACCACTTTCTTTACACAGTTAACCCGTTACTTCATTCATATTTGTTCTATGAGCCTCTCAGGTGGTTTCTTAGGTCGAGTGGACCTTCTGAGTGTTACAGTCACTGGCAATGATGAAGAAGATTCACTGTGTTGCACTTCTGTCGCAACATTCTCTTGTTCCCATCCTGTCTCTTTCTCTTGACTCTCACCATTCTGAATCTTTAACAGACTCCTCCTGTTTCTCCTTAAAACTTGACCATTCTCTGTCTCGACAACAAACGATCTGGGTCCTACCTCTTGCAGTACAGTTGCTTTTCTGTCCCACAGCTCAGGACCATCAATCCTCACAACATCCTTTTCCTGCAGAGGCACCAGATTCCTTGCTGTTTTATCATAGTTCCTCTTCTGTCTTTGCTTGAGCTTCATTCTTTTGTCAGCCCACTTGTTGTCACTCCTGTAGCCATCCTTCCTTGGCATGTGAGGAAGTGTGGTGCGCAGTTTGCGACCCATGAGCAACTCAGCAGGAGATGCTCCACATTCCAGGGCAGTGGCTCTGTAACTCAATAAAGCCAGGTAAGGGTCAGCATTACATTCTCTCGCTTTTTTAAACAATCGTTTCACAACCTGGACCCCTTTCTCTGCCTGTCCATTAGCCTGCTGATACAAAGGGCTAGAGGTGACATGTTCAAATCCGTACTGAACTGCAAAATCACGAAACTCACTGCAGTCAAATTGTGGACCATTGTCACTCACCACACAATGGGGAATCCCATGTCTTGAGAAAAAACTTTTCATGTGTGTGATGACAGACTGTGCTGATGTACTGGAAAGCTGCGCTACTTCAGGATAATTAGAGTAGTAGTCAACCACTAGAAGATAGTCCTTTCCATGTAGATGAAACAAATCAGTACCTACTTTTTGCCATGGTGCAGTGGGAAGATCTGCAATCAGCATCGGCTCTTTCTGTTGCTTGTACCGATGTTTAAGACATGTTTCACACTTTTGAACCATCTCCTCTATATCTCTGTTGATTCCTGGCCAGTACACAGCTTCTCGCGCTCTCCTTTTGCATTTCTCCACTCCTAAGTGTCCCTCATGAATGCGTTGTAGCATGTCTCGACGCATAGACTGTGGAATGAGAATCCTGTTTTGTCTCAGAAGCAGACCATTAGCCACACACAAATCTGCACGCACAGGATACCAACCCGGACAAACACCTCGTGACCATCCATTCTGGCTCAGGTGAATTACCTTTTGCAGTTGCGGGTCTTTCGCCGTCTCCTGCGCAATTTGCTGTAGCATTACATCTGATGCCGGGAGAGAAGCAGTCACCATGTTTATGTGCATTTCAACATCAACAGACACAGGGCTACACTGTGTGTCATCACTTGGAGCTGGTGCTCGTGACAGTGCATCCGCCAGAACAATGTATTTGCCTGGTGTATAAATCAGTTCAAAGTCATACCTTTGTAGAAACATCATCAGGCGTTGAATCCTGGGTGACATGTCATTGAGGTTCTTTTTTCTGATTGCTATGAGCGGTTTGTGGTCAGTTTCTACTGCAAACGTTGGTAAGCCATAGACATAACTGTGAAATTTTCCACAACCAAACACTAAGCCCAAAGTCTCTTTTTCAATCTGAGCATAACGTTGTTCAGTCTCTGTCATTGACCTTGATGCATACGCTACCGGCTGCCAACTGTCCTCTTGCATCTGTAGCAAGACAGCTCCTAAGCCATCTTTTGAGGCATCAGTGGAAATTTTTGTTGGCCTTGTTGGATCAAAGAACGTGAGCACTGGCTCAACAGCAACAGTCTGCTTTAATCTCTGCCATTCGTCCTCATGTCGCCTTGTCCATTCAAACACCGTGTTGTGACGTAGCAACTCTCTAAGGCATGTAGTCTTGACAGCTAGGTTAGGAATGAACTTACCTAGGAAATTAATCATTCCCATGGCTCGCAGTACACCTTTCTTATCAGTAGGGGCTGGCATGTCAAGTACAGCTTGCACTTTTGACTGATCAGGTTCCACCCCTGCACTTGTGATCTTGTCACCCAAAAAGGTCATTTGCGTGACCCCAAAAAGGCATTTGTCCCTGTTCAGTTTGAGTCCATTCTTTTTGACCCTCCCCAAGAGTTTTTTCAACCTTTCATCATGCTGCTGCCTTGTTGTTCCCCAAACGACCAAGTCATCAATGTAGACTCTGGTACCTTCAAGACCCTCAATTACAGATTCCATAGCTCTGTGAAAGATCTCTGGAGCAGATTTGATGCCAAATGGAAGCCTCAGAAAACAGTAACGCCCAAATGGTGTGTTAAAGGTGGTATATTTGCTGCTTTCTGGGTCCAGTCTCAGTTGCCAGAATCCATGTGAGGCATCAAGTTTACTGAAGAACTTAGCTCCAGCCATCTCACTCATGATTTCTTCTCGTTTTGGAATCTGATAATGTTCTCTTTTGATGTTTTCATTGAGATCTTTAGGGTCAAGGCACACTCTAATGTCACCTGTATTTTTCTTGACACATGTGATAGAGTTGACCCAGTCTGTAGGCTCTTCCACACGCTCAATGACACCCATTTGCATCATTCTTTCCAGTTCTTTTTTTAAAGCTGGTCTAAGTGGCGCTGGTACTCTCCTTGGAGCATGCACTACAGGCTTGGCATTTTCTTTCAGCTGAATTTTGTAAGTTTGGGGCAATGTTCCATGTCCTTGAAACACAGAGGTAAACTTTTCCACTATAGCAGAAGTCCCTTCACAGTGCTGCGGTGTACCACTTTTATTTTGTTCAGCTATCTCCAGGCTGTCTGTGTTTATCTGGTAAATCCTTTTAACCAGACCTAAGTCTTCTGATGCTTTGTCTCCTAGCAGCGATTCATGTCCAGCAGGCACAATGGTGAACAGCAGGTTGTGCTGTTTGCCTTTAGCTGTCACCTTTAGATTACATCCCCCTTTTGTTTGAATCGGCTGATTATTATAAGCTTTCAAAGGAGCGATTTTTTCTGCAAACCTTTTAGGCTTCTCTTTCAATGTCTGGAAATCCGTTTCACTAATCAAGTTAGCTTTGGCTCCAGTATCAATTTTGAATGTCACCACCGTCCCATTAACTAGCAAAGGAACAGTCCATTTATCATTAGCTGCTACATTAACCATTTGGCTTACATCAGCTAAGGACTGCACAGTCACATTTTCACCATGTGACACCGTCTTTATGAAAAAGGTTTCACTCAAGTTATCACTGTCATCAATGTCTTCCTGGACTGTATGCACGCTTTGTTCCTTCCCCTTTGAGAAACACATTTTGGTGAAGTGATTCAGTCCCTTGCACTTCATGCACCGTTTACCAAAGGCAGGACACCTTCTAGCTTCATGTTTTTCACCACATCGCTTGCAAGCGAACATCCCTTTATTATTCATTTTATTCCTGTCGGCACTGTCATTAAACTTGCTCCGCTGCGTCCTTTTTGGCGCCACAGCGTTCACTACGCCATTTTGTTGGTGCTTTTCTCCTAGCACAGGGCCTTGAAATGTCTGCATCTGGCATCGTGCTAACTCAGCGGCTTGACATATTTTAACAGCCTCGGCCAATGTGAGGTCTGACTCCCTCAATAATCTCTCTCGGAGCTTCTTTTCATTAGTCCCAAAAACTATTTGATCTCTTATCATGGAGTCTTTCAGATCGCCAAAGTTACATGACTGAGCTTTAATCTTGAGGTCTGTGAGAAAATTATCAAATGACTCACCCTGTTGCTGTAGGCGTGAGCGAAACACGTATCTTTCACACGTTTGATTTTTTTTTGTCAGGCAGTGTTCATCAAACTTCTTTACGACCTCGTCAAACTTGTCTTTGTCGGCAGGTTCAGCAAACACAAAAGTGTTGAAGACTTCTATCGCTTCTGGGCCGGCAACGGTGAGGAGCACGGCGATTTTTCTTTCCTCTGCTCGTCGATCTATTCCGACTGCCGCCATGTACAGCTGCAAATGCTGTTTGAAAGCTCTCCAACTTGCATCCACATTTCCAGTCAGCTTCAGCGGACCCGGCGGTTTTACTGCATCCATCTTGTTGTGTTGCTTCCTTTACTCGACCCCGATCCTGGTACCATGTAATGTTCTTGTCTTATTTATAATAAAAGAGCTTGAAGAACATTGGGCTAGCTTCAGCTAGCCATTTATTAAAAGACTCAGACTTGACATGTAACATGAACTGCCATCTTAACTCTTTGTCTTCTTCTCCACACCTCCTACGTGGGCTCTCGTACAACACTGACACCTGCTGGTGACACCTTAGTTAACACTTATCATTACAGGTGGGTCTAAAAGCAACTGAATCACAGGGATTTTTCATAAGACTCCTGTGAAAACTTCCCTTTTCACACGAAAGTTTATAACATTGCTGCTGTAATTTTCCAAGAGCCTACCTTTCTTAAAAAAGAAAAAAAGAAAACCCCTAAATGAAATTAGTAATGGCCAGCAGCACAGAGAGCTGTGGGCATCCCAGCTGGAAAACGAGACACGTCTGATCCCAATTAAGCTGAATGTATATAAACATGCCACATCCTGACACAGCAACCTTCTTGAAAGTTAAAATGTCAGGGCTAAAACACGTCATAATAGCCTGATCAGGATGATTCACGCCAGAGGACCTCCAAATGGTTCCTGGAAATGCAGGCTTATGTTAAATGTCTAGGACACAGCTGGCAGAGATTTAGACACCAACTCTTTAACTGGGTAGAACTACAGCATTATGTGCTTTACTTAATATTATGGTCACATATACAAATACTAACAACAATACAAAAAGGAGCCAGTCCCTGCAGACTCCAGTGTTAAAACTTGCAGCATTAAAAACAAAAAACAGATACTCTCCCCATCATAAAAACTCTGAGTGGGTGACTTCTTTATAACTCATCCACCTGCATAATTGGGTTGAGGTGTGGCTGTGCTGAGTGGCAGGTGTCCTGATAAGTGGCTGCTATGCCTCAACCACTACTTCAAGTCATCGGTCTGGACCTCCTCACAGTGTTTGTGCTGCTATAGACCTGATTAACATTATGGCTTGTTGAGGAGTACAGAACATCCCAGAAGTTTGGTTAATAAAATTCTAGCATTATGTCAGTCAGCAGTTATTTAGCACTAATTTGCCAATGTGTGTGTTTCTGCAACAGTTTATGAATGCAGTTTGGTGACCAGGCTTGCTAGTGTTGGCTGATAAAGCACCGCCTCACCCTTTCATCTATAAAAGGTAACTTTCATCTTCAAAAAACCCAACGTGACGGCAGCCAGGATGTTAAT
This sequence comes from Archocentrus centrarchus, assembly GCF_007364275.1. Lineage (NCBI taxonomy): Eukaryota > Metazoa > Chordata > Actinopteri > Cichliformes > Cichlidae > Archocentrus > Archocentrus centrarchus. The sequence goes on from NC_044346.1 coordinate 7,469,102, forward strand.
GTTGGAGCTTCAAAATGCAAAGTCCAAAACCAACGGGTGATATCGCAGTCGCTGCATCCATCTACTGATTATGGTCATCCTAAACACTTTTTTTTTACGCACATCCCATGAATCTTAAAAAGGTGATCTGAGATGTCTGGTTTATAAATGATTTCACCATTTGTCACTGATGAGGAACTGCAGCTTTCTTTAACTCGTTTAAAGCTAGGCCTGGCCTGGTTGCACATCTCACCTCTCACACCTCTCCCCGGTGCCTTGGCTGACAGATCATAATGGGGCCCGCAGCCGTGAGCACACCTGTTTCTCATCTTCCCAGTTCACTGCACTACCAAAGCATCAGCTTTTCCCCTCCACATTTGCCATTGTTTCAGCTGTCAAAGTGCAAACCTCAGGCTTCTTGGGATTTAGTCTCTTTCAACCATGTGTATTAGTGTACTTACCTTTCGACTCATCTGCTTTCTCCAGGACCCTTCTGGTGTGTGTGTGAGACTGCTGCTGTCAGCATTCTCTTGGAGTGAACTGGACCCTGTCTGAAACCTTGGATCCCTACCTGTCTCAGTGGAAGTCGGTCAAAAGACTGTTTTTTGCCCACTCTGCAGCCTGCCTGTTATTTACTGGTGGATTTTAGACTTTGAACCTTATTCTGTTGCACATTTGTTTGATTTTAATAAACTTATTAAACTGCTTCTGCTGTGTCCTGCATTTGGGGTCTTTCTGTCTCAGTGTAAAAATGGCATTGGCACGTAATATGAAGCTTTTCTGCCTTAAAAGGTTTAAACTCATCTAGATCAGTTCTATATCTTTTTTTTGTCTTATCTGTTTACATTAGCCCAAATATTTCAAATAGTTTCCAAACCCACAGAGATCTGATTTTTTTTTTTTTTAATTCAGTTTTATTTCATTTTGGTCACCTGTCAGTGGCATCATATCCTTTTTTATTTCTGCTAGCTATAAAGCTAATGAGTTATAATGTTAGAACGCCCTCATAAACTAATTTTTGTGTGACTGTTTTGACCATGGATAACAGCACTAGGCTACCCTGTGACTGAAATTAATTTCACGTTAGCTAAACAAGCTGTATCAATAGTAGACTCACCTAATGGAAAGTTAGCATTTATTATTACATTAGCTACATTACTTTTTTCTTTAGAATGGCAGCATAATTTGAATATAGATGACAAAAAAGTAACGTGGGTAAAGCTTGAATGCTGTACCTGGTCCTTAAGGATGATTTTTGTCTGAGTCACGATCCACTTTAAAGAAAAAAGAAAAAAAGCATACAGCCAGTAAGAGCAGGATTTTAACTCAAAGATGTTAACTTATTGTTTTTTTTTTCCTCAGGCACCAGTCTTTAGTAATAGCTTTGCCTTTTTGCTCTCTTTCATATTTGCTGCTGGACCGCTGCACACTTTAAACACCCTTCTCCCATGTCAGCCATCTCTCCCAATCTAAACCATGGCGAAAACACACACCAGGGGAACAATAGAGGGAAAACAGAAAAAAATGTCTTTAAAAAATAGAAAGACCTAGTTGGCATCACAAGGCAAAAAACAATCAACTGAATGATAAGTAATACAACCCAGATTTTATTTGTGCTTATGAAGAGTTTGATTTAAAATAAAAGTGAGGATTTGACACTTTCTGTCTTTTGCTTTTTCAGTGCTCAGTATTTTTTCATTTATTGAGACGAGTGAAATAAATGAGTCCAACAAAACCTGCATCACTGTTTGGTTGGTTTTACTCTGTTAACTGAACTGAACCAGTCTTAAACCAATCTTAATCTTGATGTGTAGTCAGAGGGTTGTGAGAATCCCTGATTTAGTTGCTGAGGTTAAAACACACATGAATAAGGCAGAATAATATCCCGTGTACAGGATTTTAGAGCTGCCAGGTTTGGAGACAGTTATTAAACTTTGGCAAATACAGAAGAAGTAAAATTTGCAGCTGTCTTTATCCACCACAGCACTGTAGTTTCCATGGCAGTATCAGTTTGTTTTTACAGAGTGTGTTTGACATCATTACTGAATGGATCACCATGCTAGCATTTGTGAATTGTGAAATCTGTTACCTACACTAGTCCACACACAGACACACACACTGGCTTTCTATTTGCTCACCACTTTATTAAGTTCAGATGCATTTGATGCTGAATTAATTCTGGCAACAAGCTAAAACATTAGCATGAACAGGCGAGTTCACATAAACTATGACTGAATAAAAACATGATGCTCAGTATTGGGTAACACAGGTACTTTTTTAAAGCAAATCTATGTTTTATCTTTCTGTTTCAGTGGGGAATGATCATAACAAACACGGTCAAAGTCTCAAATTATGTGATCAGCATATGTACAGTTAGTCTCTTGGAGTCATTTTTTTTTTTTTTTTTTTTTTTTTTGGCTGCTGGAGTCATTTTTGACCAGGATATGTCCTTCAATGCACATATTAAACAATATTTCTAAAATTAGAAACATCCTTTCTCAGAGTGATGCTGAAAAGCTAATTCATGCATTTATTACTTCTAGGCTGGACTATTGTAATTCATTATTATCAGGCTGTCCTAAAAGCTCCCTGAAAAGCCTTCAGCTGATCCAAAATGCTGCAGCTAGAGTACTGACAGGGACTAGAAAGAGAGAGCAGATTTCTCCCATATTGGCTTCTCTTCATTGGCTCCCTGTTAAATCTAGGATAGAATTTAAAATCCTTCTCCTCACATACAAGGTCTTGAATAATCAGGCCCCATCTTATCTCAAAGACCTTATAGTCCCATATCACCCCAACAGAGCACTTTGCTCTCAGACTGCTGGCTTACTTGTGGTTCCTAGGATACTTAAGAGTAGAATGGGAAGCAGAGCCTTCAGCTTTCAGGCCCCTCTTCTGTGGAACCAGCTCCCAGTTTGGATTCGGGAGACAGACACCCTCTCTGTTTTTAAGATTAGGCTTAAAACTTTCCTTTTTGATCAAGCCTATCGTTAGGGCTGGATCAGGTGACCCTGAACCATCCCTTAGTTATGCTGCTATAGGCCTAGTCTGCTGGGGGGGGGTTCACATAATGCACTGTTTCTTTTCATTCACCTTAATTACTTTGTTTTTACTCCACTCTTAATCATTAATTGATATTAATCTCTGGCTCTCTTCCACAGCATGTCTTTTCTCTCCCCTCAGCCCCCTCACAGCAGATGACCCCCCCTCCCTGAGCCTGGTTCTGCTGGAGGTTTCTTCCTGTTAAAAGGGAGTTTTTCCTTCCCACTGTCGCCAAGTGCTTGCTTATAGAGGTTTGTTTTGACTGTTGGGTTTTCTCTGTATTATTGTAGGGTCTTTACCCACAATACAAAGCGCCTTGAGGCGACTGTTTGTTGTGATTTGGCGCTATATAAATAAAATTGAATTGAATTGAATTTAAAGCTGCATGCACACTGGAAGCAATTTGTGGCAGCGTGGTGACCTGAGACCATAGAAAGTGAATGGTATTGGTTCAGCTTCAAATGACTACGGGCGAAATAAAAGCCAGCTACACAAAGTGAGCGCTACCCGTGATAAACTTTTAGGTGAGCGAGTGATGCGGCCTGCAAGTAAATACATTAGAGGGTCACCTAGGCAACTGGATTCTGGAATGTCTGCGAGCGACCAGCTGACTGTGTGCAGCCCCACCCCCCTCTGTTCAAACCTTGAGTTTGTAAGAGGCGGCCAATCAGAAAGGATGAAGGATGAACCGAAGGGTTGCACAAGGCTTAGTATAAGATGAAGAGGGATTTGAATTCTGAACCATGTAAAACTACTCAAGTAAGCAAATATCTCCTTCTGTGAGACTCATGATCTCTTTCACTGTATGTAACGACACTCTGTGGCTGTCTGTCAGTCTATCAAATTCAAGGTTTTTTCTGTGTGACTGAGGAGGACAGTATTCCCATTTCCATTTTTAGGACTTTAATTCACCAGAGAATTTCACACCAACAGCTGTGGCTCTGGGAGTACTGTGGGTTCTCCAGTCACATGTTTGGCATTTTGGTTCCCAGTCCGTGCAGTTATCCACGGATCGGAAAGTGAAGCTAAATCCTTTTTGTTGTTGAGTCCGTAGCTTCACTTTGTGTCACTCAGTTTGTGGCAAGTACACTGACACTTTGGGTACCTTAGACACAGTGAAACAGTGTCCTAGCGCTGACTTTTATGTTGCAGGATATGTTTTATTTTAAATAAATGCCACAAGTTAAAAAAAAAAATTTTTTTAAGTATCTCAAAACATATTTGATGAGTGGGACATAAGCAACTTTTTCACTGTTTGGCTGTCTTTTCAAAGCTTCCTTCATGCTTTTGTTTGATCCTTTTTTTTTTTTTTATGAAGATACATGCACTGCATCTTAGCCTGCATCCATGGCATCTACTCAGTTCTTCCATAACTGTAAAAAATTGGTTTGTAAATAAATCCTATTGTGCACAAGGACACTTCTCACACTGCTGCAGAGCAGCATTCACGGTTCAGTGAGCGCAGTGAAGATGTTTTAATCTAGCAGCCCAGAGGACAGCAAATAAACTACTAGATGGAGATTAAGTGGATTTTGTGTTGCTATGGACAATGTTATTACCACACCTACACACCCACACAAGCTGTTAGCTACACCTATATTATTGTACCGTAGACTGAGCAGGATTTATTTTGGGTATGACCCCATTTATTAAGAGGTATTTGATATTGCAACCTCTAATAGCAGAATGCCAAGTACTGCCACGTCTAAAAACTTCCACAGAATGTTTTGTGGAAATGTTCACGTATTCAAACCAATTATGTAAATATCAGATCTTGATTTTCTCTGCTGCGTTTATGCTTTTGTGAATTTTGGCCAGCTAGAGTTTGACATGGTTGTTCAGTTGTGCAATGTGAAATGAGAGCTTGTGTTGAGGTCAGAGAAGCTCACTGGAACTGCTGAATCATTTAATTCTGTCACAGGGCGTTTTCATACTTGGCCTAAATACTCAGCTCTCCACCCAGGGTCATTTCTTTGGAAGAGGAAGACATTATTAGAGGACCATACTACATTCACTGGCCACTGAGTTAGGTATATCTATTCAGCTGCCCCTTAACACAAATATCTAATTAGCCAGTCACGTGGCAGCAACTCAGTGCATTGAGGCATGGTCCAGATGAGCTGCTGAAGTTCATAGTGAGCATCAGAATGAGGAAGAAAGGTGATTTAAGCGATCGTGAATGTGTCATGGTTGTTGGTGCCAGACGTGCTGGTCTGAGTATTTCAGAAACTGCTGATCTGCTGGGATTTCCCCACACAGCCATCTCCAGGGTTTACGGACAATGGTCCAAAAGAGAGGAAATATCCAGTGAGCGCCAGTTTTCTGGGAGAAAATGCTTTGTTGATGAAGTCAGAAGAGAATAGCTGATTCAAGCTGACAGGAAGGCAGCAGCAACTCAACTAATCACTCAACCAAGGTAAGCAGAAGAGCATCTCTGGACACACAATCACCAAGAAGCTCTTGGATTAACACCTATGTTCATACTCAGGCTTTATTTTGATGTCAGCTACACACCTGTAAAGTTTGCTGGCTGTTTTGCACAAATGTGATGCTATCATGTTGACAAAATGTGCCCAGCATTTGTCCAGCATGTGTCTAGCATTTGAAAATTACAGCAACAACAAAAACATAACTGTGTAAGTCGTCACATGCAGAATAGTCTGATTATCATAATCCGCTGAGCCCACAGGTGAAAGTGATGAGTATAAGTTTTATAAAGCATATTCCTCGAGCTTCAGCATGACAGAATTACAAAAATATGTGAATGTGGAGGAGCCTGCTCATAGAAGAAATAGGAGGGTGTGAGGCGGTGCAGCAAGAGATGATAACAGAGCACAGGAAGGCGCAGAAGCATGCAGAGCGGTGTTGCAACATTCACAATAAGGGCGCTCCTGTTACTTTACAAGAGGAGTTTGAATCAGGGGGCAAAGAGTCACGCCTGACAGAATGTCCAGCGCCTCCTAGCAGTGTTTTTGTTACTGCAACACACTTTGGTGGAGAGTCCACTGTCATTCTGATAATATATTTATATATTTTGACCACCTTGGTGTACTCACTGTCAGAAGAACTTGTCATTTTGGTTGCGATGAATTATTCATTTACTTCAAAACTTAATTTAAAGGCATGATTTGAAGGTTCTGGGTAAATCACAGCCTTTTGCAGTTTGGCTATCGTGTGATTCAGTACTGAGAACTTCAAGTGTTTGGAGAAATGTGTCAAAACTATGTGGAAAAAATGTATATATTTAGATTTCTAAAGCCACTGGTATTAGATATGTTATGGTTTTCTCATGTTGATATATGAAAAGAGTGTTTTTCAAGCTGACACCTAATTTATATCTTTCATTGGTGATACATCTGTACTCGAACTGCTTTGATATCAATAAATAATGAGTATTTGACTATGATTATAAAAAAAACATTGAAATCCCTCCAGCATATCTCTGGCTTTTGGCTCATTTAACTAAAGCGAACACAAAGAATTAGGGGAAATGTGCCTCTGGATTTGTAGTTTAATGTGGTTGACATTTTGATGTCAGCCTTGCATGTCTGCTTATGTTTAATGTAAATATTGTCTTTTGCAAAGGTTCCAGCACAGATAAGACGCGCGGTGTCTTAGCTGGAATGAAACGAACCCCATCTGTCCTCCTCACTGTTGGCAAAGCCAAGAGCAGCAAGATGGCCGATGTCCATAACTTCATCAACATCTCAGGCCAAGCGAGCTGGCCTGTTCCTTCTGGCTCTCTTATCCCATTTGTATTCATCTACCTTTCCAGTGAATATATTGGTTTATCGCTTCCATATACAGAACATGCTTCATTGTTTGACTGTGACAGTTGAGTTAAGCCTCGGTGTGTGGCACTCTCTTCCTGACAGTTGTCAATAAGTGACCTGAAAATACCTCAGCTTCTCTCCCCTACTCTGCAGGAAAACCAACAAACCCAGACATATTTTATGGGAATAATCATATTTTCAGAGGGTAAACATATACAAGCACCTTGTTGTAGAACCTTTGGGAGTACTGGTGGTATTGCCGGTGAAGGTAGGAAAGTCTGCAAGCTTTGATTCCCCTTTTTTTTTTGCCTCATGCGCAACTTTAGCTCACTAGATTTGACATTTCCAAAGGCATCACGAACTGAGAAGAAAAATGAAAAAACAGCTTTAGTCTTTGCTTTAGTCTCAGTGGTGTGTATTCTTTGCAAACATCATCCAGAGACAGTCCTGAATTTTGAAACATCGTTGTGAGTTGCTGTGAGTCAGCATGCCTGTGGCCTGTTGTCTGTTGTGTTAATGACAAGTGATGTGTCATGACAAACAGCTGAAGAGAATGAGTATCGATTAGGAGTAATAATTTTATTCTTTAAATGTCCATTTGCTACTTGTGTGCAATGTCTCCCCCTCATGGTGACCATGAGAAGGATTTTTGTTTTTTAAATTTCATAATCTAAAAGTCATGCAAAGGGGTGTAATTTTCATTTGAAGTTAAATTAAACCTGTAGTATCTGCTTCATGCATTCAAGACATTAGGTGTAAATGTCAGTCAAAAAGCCTTTTAAAGTATGCTCTGCAAAAAACTGTGAAGGTCATTTATAAGCATTGAACATTACGGTGCAGGCAACACCACTGATGGATTGTTTTTTGTGGCCCCCCAGAGGCCTATTGGAGCACTGAAGTTATGCTTCAAAGAGCAGAACTGCCATTATAGTTTACAGCCTAATAAAAGAGCAATTACAGTGAAAATGGGAACTTCAAAATATTGAAACATCCCCTGAGGATTAGAGCTCATTTCCAGAGTGAAATAGGTGAGCAGAAGAGAGAAGAAGCAATAGAGACACAGAGGATAAGAGCAAGATAGATAGATAGGTGTCATTATTTGTAATCAAATATACCTTATGAAAACACCCCCCCCTCTCGCGTACCATTTTTTATTTTTTTTTAGTGATTCACAATAACTCACGAGTATCCAGGAAAGGGAAGTTATGCCAAGCACCTGCTCCCAGTCCCTTTGAGAATATTGTTGTTATACATAATAAAATCAGCTGACAAGAAAAACTGTCTTTCGCGGGATACCTCATTAAACCTTTGCACCTGGGTCACGCCAAATAAAATCAACCCAATCTGAAAAAAGTTCCCACCTGACCACATCAGAATCAGCTGATTTTTTTTCTTTTTCATATGCAGTAACTTCAGAATCTCTAATGATGCCACACGATTATTATCTGAGGTGCCGGCCGTCGGGTTGGTTGAAATTAGGTGCTTTTTAGTTTGTCCAGCATTGTTGAGCTCTCATAATGTCTTCAGTACAGAAGCTAGCTACATGACATTTAATCACACATAAGCTCTGTTACATCACCATGTGGGTCAGGTCGCTGGTCAAAACAAGTCAAATTCCTCCTTTGTACCTCATTTTAATACCAGGCTGGTCTAACCATTCCCTCTGTGAACTTTCTGATAAAGTGCTATTTTAACACTTGTGAATATTACTCATGGCAGCTCATAAAATAGTCACAGCATAAAACCGCATTCAAACTGTGTCCTGGGAAATTGTGGAATTGTAATGTAATGCCACCTGCTTGAGTTGAGTCGGGGTTTGTGTATTTGCTGGTGTGGGAAGTTACCCAATGGTGCATCACTATGGGAACAAATATTTGTACAAATCCTGCCTCTCTTCTCCAGAATGATCCTCTCTATTTCCCTAATAAGCCAGCTTCATAGAGGCCCAGTGGCCTAATGGATAAGGCATCAGCCTCCGGAGCTGGGGATTGTGGGTTCAAGTCCCACCTGGGTCATTTACATTGCATTTAAGAACTCTTCAGGTGACACACAAATGTTGGATGATAAATTAGAAATGCCTTTTTTTGTGAGGTCAGACAATGCTGAGGAAGAAAGGTTCCCATAGATAAACTTTGATGCAAAAGAGAACCCAATAAATTAGGAACTTTAAGGTTTAGATTATCCTTTCTTTGTGGTATGTTTTATTGTGTTGCAAGTAGGTATGTAGTGCTCAAAGACTGTAAGAAAGAAGGCTATGACTTCCAGGTCCAAAATATGCAGCCTTAACACTACATTCATTCTAATGGCCAGCAGGGGGCGCCTCCTCTGCTGCAAAAAGAAGTCAGATTGCGCAGAAAGAAAAGCTTACTCAATCTCTGATCTTATTAAATGTTTTCATGACAGCTTTATTTTGCTAGCTTTAGGGCTGGCCTACTCTGTGACTGAGAAGTGCTCAGCTTCAGGCTAAAAGCACCACTCTATGCATAAATAAACTCACACAGTGATTAGCATGGCTGTGCACTTGTTTTGTTGTACATATTTCATATTCACTTCCAATCAGAGATGCAAACACAGAGTACACAAGAGTACATGTGAAGTTTAATATCTTTCAAATTAAGGCAGCCTCTAAGCGAGCAAATGATGTACTAAGTTTGCTGGGTACAGTCAGCTGTGAGAGGTGTCACCTTAATTTGGTATATAATTACTAGCTTTATTGTTTTGTTACTTTAGAGAAGGCTTTTTGTTTTACATTTTAACATTGTGTTGTTTGGATAAGAGCTGATCTATGAATTATCTATGAAATTAACATCTTAGATCATATTTTAACTTGCACCCGCCTCAGTGTTCTGAGGATATTGGTGCAAGGATGACAAAGATCCTCAGTGACTCAGGAGCTGCTGATGACTTGCTTTATCCAGTCGGTGAGCCTGGTGATGCGAGTGTAGACGCCGTAGTAGTCTGGACGCCCACAGCCTCTGCCCCAGCTCACCACCCCGGCCAGGAACCAGCGACCTGAAGGCTCCTGGCAGACCAAAGGACCGCCTGAGTCTCCCTGACAGACACAGGCAATGTTAACGGGGGGCACACAAGATTGTAAGTCTCCACAGCACAAAAGGACCATAATAATTGACAGCACTTATAATTACTACAGTGACTCACCATGACATCATCATCATCAGCGTGGGTGCTTAGCCATGTGGCCTTTAAAACTAATTTTACATTTTACGACATGAACATTTTCACACTGGGCTGCAACAGCTAGCAGAATGTATTTAAAAAATAATGATGCACAGTACCAGTCAAAGGTTTGAACACACCTTCTGATTCAGTGGTTTTTCATTATTTAAAAATTGTCTGCATTGTAGATTAACACTAAAGTCATCCAAACTATGAAGAAATACATATGGAATTATTTAGTAAACAAACCCGAAAATGTTTCATATTTTAGATTCTTCAAAGTCGGCACCTCTTGCTTTGATAACAGCTTTGGCATTTTCTCAGTCAGCTTTATGAGGCAGTCACCTGGAAAAGCTTTCAGTTACAGCTGCGCCTGTCAAGAGTTAATTTCTTGAATTTCTTGCCATCTTAATGTGTTTGAGACCATCAGTTGTGTTGTGAAGAGGTAGAGTTGGTTTACAGTGAATAGCTCTATTTGAGTAATGTTTTAATCCATATTATGGTGAGAACTACTCAACTAAGTAAAGAAAAACAACAGTCCATCATTACTTTAAGAAATGAAGGTCAGTCAATCTGAAACATTTCAAGAACTTTGAAATTATCCTCAAGTGCAGTCACAGAGACCATCAAACGTTATGATGAAACTGGCTCTCATCAGGACCGCCCCAGGAAAGGAAGACCAAGAGTTTCCTCTGTTTCACAGGATAAGTTCATCAGAGTTACCAGCCTCAGAAACCGCACATTAACAGCACCCCAGATAAGAGATTTAAAAACACTGACTAGATTCAAAGAAGATTGTGCAGTGAACAAATTTGTATGCTACCTGACATGCGTCTTTCCCTCCACTGCGATAACCAGCACAAAGCATTCTGGGAGTGACCACGTGGCCGTAGGAACGAATGCAGGATTCTTCGCTGACCAGGCGTACATCCACTTTCTGAAGCACATTACTGGCTGTGCCTGGGAAGGGTAGGAGGACAGACCAGCAGAGGTAAGAAGAAGTATTTTCTTTTCGTCATTTTGTGCTTATAAACTATAGGCAAGTCACAAACTAGATTTTCAAGATGAAGCCAAAAGTCATCAATAACCTCTCAGCTGTAATGCTGTTGAATCTTTATGAATCTTAGAAACGAGTTAGGCCACATGCCTGACAGTCACCAGTTGTAAGGGAAAAGTAAGTACTCCCTGACTGGTTGTGTGTGGTTGTGGGAAGTTGCTGGCTGTCACTGACTAAAACTGGTTGCAAAGAAGTATGCAGTGCTGCACTGAAAACCTCCTTGTGGTTGCTTTTAGTTGCTGTCACCCATAGTTTGCATGGAAGATGCCAACTTGTCTACATGGAGACTGTTTATCTTCAGAGTAGAAGTTTTGTCTTTTGATAAGGCACAACTTTAAACTGCTGTGGGTCCTGTGTAGGCGCACCCATTTGGGCCTTGCATGTGCGCCCCACACAGCCCCACCCACACCTACCCACATGGGCCTATACGGTTATGTTTCTTGGCACATTATTTCTAATAAGGAAACACCATACAAGGAAATGTGACTATTGTGGAGAAGATAAAACCATAGACCATGTTTTAGTACAGTGTCAGAAATATGAGAAGGTGTACATGAGAGTAGAAATATTAGATGAGAAATATGAGAGGGTGAGAGAAGGCACTTCCTGGTTGGAGCACACAAATTCCTTGGAGCTTGTGGCAGGAAGGGCATCTGGTGTAAAGATTTGCCAAATCAAATATTTGTTGCTATTCTGACCCCTTGCGAATAATTCTGTTCCACACTCGGTACCAGTTGGTGGCAGTAAATGTACCATGGGGCACATGTGGGGCCCGGGTAGGCAGCCCACTGTGGGCCCCAGTACTGGTGTGAAATGTGAGGCACATCTGGACCCCACAACTAGGCTGTGGGCGTACTCACTGTGGGCCCCTCTCTGCTTAGCGTAGGCAGCCCTCAGTCAGACCACACTATGGGGTTCCCCACTGGGGCCCATTTGGGCCGCACAGTTCAAGACCCAGATGGCTTACATTGATGCCCTACATTTAACACCGGTACTGGAGCCCACAGCCATGTGGGTCTGCCCACTGTGGCCCCACGTGGCCCCCATGTTTGCTGGTCAAAATGTCTTTTAGTGGATTGTTATAGAGGCCTGTTTAAAGTGTCCTCATTTACACACAATTAATGAACAAAAAAGTCTTCCTATGGTAACTAAAGACCGCTTTTTGCAAGTCTGATCTTACAAACACATTTTAATGTATTCAAATCTACCTTTAATTTTTCTCTCAAAAGTCATGTTGATTCTCACAAAGCTTTTCGTGCCAGAAAATGTTTTCCAACACCTTCTTTCTCTCAGCCTTCACCCCCTTTAATAAGTTCAGCAGAAACCACTTCCACCCACACCACTCCATCATCTTGTGCCTCTTTAATTTAAATGAGGTTTTTCATTCGTGCTTGCTCAGATATCAAAATAGCACACCCACTTGCCTCCACATCATCATCCTCACAAAAACTCCCTACATCTTTCACACACTGACAAAAGGGAGTTTTTAAAAACCACACAGTCATTTCCTGTGAAAATGATGCATTATACTGACTAACACGTAAGTCAGTGATCATTCTTGCATTAAGAACAACAAAAAAAAAGTGTGTGGATAGTCTTCTTTTTAAAATAAACCTTCAAATTAAAAGCAGTAAATAAAACTGCACTTTAAAACTGTTAGTGTTCATGAAGCGGCTCAGTGGGATTTAAGTGTCTTTTAAGCCTCGATGCTGCATCTATGCATAAAAAAAGCTGTAGTTAAATGTGATCATGGAGGATGAAAAATGACTGTTTTGAGAGGCAGCTGTGCAGGCAGGGCAGTGGGTCCCAACCTGCGAACAGTGACCCATTAAATACATCGGATGATAAAGCTTAAGCCTGCAAGATGGTTGATCATACATAAAACTGATTAGACATTCCTGTAATGAATATGTTTTGCCAGCTCTGAAAGCAAATCAGTTGCTATAGACTCCTATGTTAAAATGTCCAACTTTATAGCAGAAATGAAGATAGAAAAAAACTGCTTTGGTCTCTATGGACCTGTGTCTGTGCCTTTTGGAACATTTTAATGTCATTACCTGACAAAAAGTAGTCCAGGGGGCACAGTACACCTGGACAGGTCTCCAGGGCCAAAACACAGAGACATCCTCAATATTCTTAAATCCACACCTAAAACCAATTTAAAATCATCATTTAAACCAAACTGCATGTCTTTGGACAGTGGGAGGAAGCTGGAGTACCCAGAAGAAGCCCATGCAGGCATAGGGAGAACACCCAGACTCCACACAGAAAGGCCCCAGCCCACCAGGAGAGTCGAACCAAGATCCTTCTCTTTGTGGGCAAACCATATGTATAATTAAATTATTTTATTTGCATGCTACTTAGTGCTAGATACAGATGCCACAGATACTAATCTGGTGCAAGACACCCATGTTGCACCTTGCTAACCATGTGTGCTAGCATTAGTTGACAACTCAGGGCTCCATCCTCTTGGCCAAATATGATCACCTTGTGCTCCTTGTCCCTATACTCAGGATGGAACACGATTTGAGTGCTACGTGACTCCACCAGAGTTTCTTCTTCTTCTGGCTTTAGTGTGCCAGGCATGGCATCATCTTTCAGATGGCACGTGTTAAAACTTCACCTTGCTGACAGAGTGGGAGAGACAAAACTTCTATAGACATTATTAAGGTTTTCAGTGGTAGGTCATTAACTGACACAATGGCTCAGTTTTGTAAAATGTGCAACCTATGATAAAGTGTAGCAGACCCTGTCATATTTTGAGAGGCCAAGCCAAAAACCTGGAAATCACTGCCATAGGTTTCCTGGATAGTAAAAGATACTGTAGTTTTGATCATTAGATTCCCTCTTCTTACTGCTGTTCCATGCTCTATCCTCTGTACACATCCTTGAAGCTCAACCCTTCCCTCTTTCCCTGCTCACCTCCCTCCTGGAGAGTCCCCCAGCCAGTGACCCAGCAGAGCAGGCCTGGCTCCAGCTGGTGTGTTGGTGGGGGCAAGCAAGCAGGTCGAGCATGCCCAGCCAGCAGCGCAGGGGCGGGCCGGTCCAGCTTCAGCAGGGCCAAGTCATAGTCGTGGGACTCATCATCATAGTAGAGGTGAAGATGGATGCGTTGAACCCGCGCTACCTCCTCTGTGGGGCTGCTACGGTTAAGCAGAAGTTTACCAAGGTAGACTGTCCACACTGAGGGGGAGTAGAGACTGCAGCAGGAACAGAAGACAGAGGTCAAATGTGTTATAGGGTCAATAAGACGGCTTTTTTTTCCTGTTATCTTCCTCATCCACTGACTCTGAAGGCCGCATACACTTTTAATCATCGTGCAAAAAAATTAAGCAAGGAAGAATTGTTAATCCATGGGAGGATGTTGCAGCTAAAGCTTTGGCGACGGTCCAGCCAGCTAATGCTGGGTTGAAACACAGAAGCGTATATAAATGCATAAATAAACTGGCTCTGAGTCAGACAGGCTTAACCTTGGTCAGCAGAGATACAACATGAGGACAGAATGAAGCAGCAGCAGCAAAAATAAACTTGTATTATTTATACAAAAAGTACTGAAATGTTTCATCAACGTCACTGCAGAGGACGATAATATTTTAATCTTTGCACAGCAGTCTTCTGTTGTTTTCCTTCTGACAGCACTTTTTAACACCTCAGTCATCACAGCACTTCCTGCCTTCTTGTTTCCTGCCCTTACCGGTCGTCATAGAAACAGTGGGCAGCAGACACCACCCACTGGCTGGCGATTAAAGCACCACCACAGATGTGGGTACCCTGCACCTGCAGGCTGGCCTGCCATGGCCACTCCCCTTCTGAGGCGTTGGTACCCCCAACGATGCGGGTGGAGAACTGCCTCAGGCCGCACTCTGAATACACACACACACACACACACACAGGAATGGTAAAGCTCACTGATGACGGCAGTGTGTGCTACATACTGTAAGTAAAATGCTTGAGCGCTACTAAAACAAACACAGAGGTACTGAAATTCTAATTTATTAAAGTTAAAATTATTAGAATAAAGTTCGAAAGTGAAGCACAGTTTGAGAGCACAAATTGAGTCTTCTCACCACACTGTTTCTCATCGGAGGCATCGGGGCAGTCAGCCACAAAGTCACACTCAGGATTCGATTTCTTCAAGCATGTTCCATCAGCACACACATAGGTCATATCTGTACACTGTACACCTGGACATGGACACACATATAAATACCCTGCTCAAAAAAATTAAAGGAACACTTTTTATATAGCATCAAGTCAATTAAACTTCTAGGATGTTGATCTGGTCAGTTAAGTAGCAGAGGAGTTATTAATCAGTTTCAGCTGCTTTGGTGTTAATGAAATGAACAACAGGTGCACTAGAGGGGCAACAATGCGACAACCCCCAAAACAGGTGAAGGCCACTGACATTTTTCCCTCCTCATCTTTTTTTTTTTAATGTTTTTTCACTAGTTTGCTTTTGGTGTCACTACTGATAGCATGAGGTGATACCTGGACCCTACAGAGGTTGCACAGGTAGTCGATATGTGCAGTTGCCAGAAGGCTTGCTGTGTCTCCCTGTGCTCTTCACACACATGTGCACATGTGACAGACATGGAAGACTCTGGAGAAGCTGTGGAGAATGTTATGCTGCCTGAAATGTTGTCCAGCATGACTGGTCTGGTGGTGGGTCAGTGATGGTCAGGGGAGGCATATCCCTAGAGGGGTGCACAGACCTCTACGGCACCCTGTCTGTCATCAGGCATCGAGATGAAATCCTTGGAAATTGTCAGACCCTACACTGGTGCAGTGGGTTCTGGGTTCCTTCTGGTGCACGACAATGCCTGACCACTGTCTGGCCCCCACGCTCGCCTCTGAACACCTCTGAGACATTATGTTTCGGTCCATCTGACGCTGCCAGGTTGCACCTCAGATTGTCCAGGAGTTCAGTGATGCCCTGGTTCAGATCTGGGAGGAGATCCCAAGGACACCATCTGCCATCTCATTAGGAATATGCCCCGACATTGTCAGGCAGGCATACAAGCACATGGAGGCCATAGACACTACTGAGTACCATTTAGAGTTGCTGCAATGACATTTTGGCAAAATGGACTAGCCTGCTGCATCATTTTTTCACTTTGATTTTTCAGGGTGTCTTTGAATTCAGCCTCTGTAGAAATTTTCTAACTAAATTTTCACTTCTATCTAACGATGTCACATCCTTTCCTTTTAACACATTACCCAGTCCATATCAGATACAGACATCAGCACGATTTTTCCCCACTGAGATCTGATGTGTTTTAATAATTTTGTTCCTTTAATAATTTTTGCATTTGTGCTGTTCCATAATACAATAACATTCAGGAATCTCAGAGCTGGTTGATTTTCTTAGGCCACGTGTACACTGTGAATCGTGGCCACTCACCTTCTAATCCTGTGTTTACTTTCCACATCACTTCAGCTTGATGGTAAAAAGGAACCAAACTGCATGTGGTGGCTATTCTTACTGTTTAGACTGAGAGGACAAAGGTATCTGGGACTTCTAAAAGTGTGCAGGACAAGATAAAACTGCACCACTATGTCTTGGACTTATGGTCAAATATTCTTGTTATGTTTTTTGTTGGGAACATATCAGGATACATCAGTGTCATCAAGGCTGAGCTCCTATGGCAGCAGCCGGGGTTTGATTCTGCTGCAGGCGCTTTGCTGCATGTCCCCTCCCCCACACCTTCATGCCTCTCTAATTGTTACTATTTAATAAAAAATCCAAGGACCTCAGAGATGGAGGTCGGAAAATGGTTTGAGTGATTGGATCACATTGATTACATGTGTAAAGCACACTTGTAATATGATTGTGTACGAATCATTTTAAAAAGTCGCAAATTTGAGTTCTCAGGAAATGTAGTTTTGGAGGCATCAAACTGCATGTAATCTAATTAGAGGCATTTGAATGATTTTTCCAATAAACACCATGCAAGTATTTTTATGTGTGAAAATAAGGACAGACTCTTACCTTCAGTACAGTTCATCTCGTCTGTAGCTTCAGGGCAGTCTGGGTGTTGGTCACACACTTTGTAGTAGTCCACACACTGACTGTCCTCTGGACACTTGTATTGTCCCACACATACTGAGAGACACATTTAAACATTAAATTTAGTACCACTCAGTGACACTAGTAAAAGTGACATTGTGTATTTATCACAATTACATGGTTCAGATGATCAAACACATTTTAATATTAGTCAAAGATAACCTGAGTAAATACAAAACGCAGGTTTTAAATGATGATTTCTTTTATTAAAGGGAAAAAAAAAACACAATCCAAACCTGCCTGGCCCTGTGTGAAAAAGTAATTGCCCCCTAAACCTAATAACTGCAATCAAGCTTTTGCAATAACTGGCAATGAGTCTTGTACATCACTGTGGAGGAATTTTAGCACACGTTTCTTTGCAGAATTGTTTTAATTCAGCCATCTTAGAGGGTTTTTGAGCATGAGGGTTGGGGTGGCTGTAGCTCAGGAGGTAGAGCAGGTCACCCACCAATGGGAAGGTTGGTGGTTTGATTCCGGGCTGCATGCCAAAGTATCCTTGGGCAAGATACTGAACCCCAAGTTGCTCTCCGACTCAAGCGTTGGAGTATGAATGTATGTGAATGTTAGACAACAAAAAAGAGGTGCTTAGCTTAGTTACATATAGAAGTGCTTGTATGAATGTGTGAATGTAAACATGTTGTATGAGTGCTCAGATACAGTAAAAATATATAAGAACTAATCCATTTACCATGAATGCACTGTTTAAGGTCATGACAAAGCATCTCCATTGGATTTAGGTACAGACTTTGATTAGGCCACTCCAAAACCTTCATTTTGTCTTTTTATAGTCATCCAGAGGTGGACTGCTGATGTGTTTCTGATCATTGTCCTGTTGAATAACCCAAGTGCTCCTGAGCTTCAGGACTGATGGCTGGATATCCTTCAGCATTTTCTGGTAGAGAGCAGAATTCATGGCTCCATCAATTACAACAAATCTTCCAGGACCTGAAGCAGCAAAGCAGCCCCAGACATCACACTTCTACCACCACCATGTTTGACTCTGATGTTCTTTGTATGAAATGCTGGCTTAGTTTTGTGTCAGATTTAACAGGACTGAAACCTTTCAACAGGTTCATCTTTTGTCTCATCAGTCCACAGAATATTCTCCCAAAAGTTTTGGGGATCTTCAAGATGTTTTTTTCAAATGTAAGTCGAGTCTTTGTGTTCTTGTTGGTCAGCAGTGTTTTTCTCCTTGGAGTTCTCCCATGGATGTCATTTTTGCTCGGTCTCTTTCTTATTGTTGAATCATGAACTCTGACCTTAACTGAGGCACGTGAGGCCTGCAGTTCTTTACATGATGTTCTGGGTTCTTTTGTGACCTCCTGGATGAGTCGTTGATATTGGAGTGATATTGGTCGGCCGGTCACCCCTGGGAAGGTTCACCACTGTTCCAAGTTTTCTCCATGTGTGGATAATGGCTCTCACTATGAAGTCCCAAAACTTTATAAATGGCTTTGTAACCCTTTCCAGACTGATAGATGTCAATGACTTTGTTTCTCAGCTGTTTCTTTAGATCCTGACATGGTGTGTTGTTTTTTTGAGCTCTTTTAGCCTGCTTCACTTTGTCAGACAGGTTCGATTAAAGTGATTTCTTGATTCAGCAGGTCTGGCAGTAATCAGGCCTGAGTGTGGCTTGTGAAATTGAACTCAGTTTTTCAAAAACTGCAGTTAATCACAGTTAATCTATCATTTCAGATAGGTTTGGCCTGTTTTTTTCCTTTAATAAATAAAATCATCATTTAAAATCTTCATTTTGTTATGTTTGGTAGAACAATGCATTCAGATCATGATTCCATTTGTGAAAACTGCCAGACATGATAGGCTTTAGAAAAAAAAAATGCATTTTCCATTTACTCAGGTTATCTTCATCTAATATTAAAATTTGTTGGATGATCTGAAACGGGTAAGTGGTGACAAATATGGAACAAATAGGAAATCGGGAAATATACATTTTCACAGCACTGTATAAATAGTGACCTTTGTCAAACCACTGATAACACTGTAGCTTGACAAGCTGCCAACCCTCGCAGGTTTTAAAATTAGAGATGCTTTCTGCCATATAAGTGCTTTCATGGGATTTTTAAAGAGCAGGCCCATCAGATCAGATCAACATCACCCTTGGATTTAAAGCCAGCCATCTTTCATTAGCAGCACTCTGATAAGGCTCACATTTGTTGTTTTCCTGGAACGATTCTACTCTCACTAAATCTGTCATATAAATCTGACAGCTTCCGATCTCCAGTGTCACAAGTGGCCTCATAGGGTAGTGGCTGACAGACAGAAAATTCAACATTATTTAAATACAGTGGGCATTCAGTATTTGAAGTCTTATTTTACTTTCTCCATGTGAAGGCAGAATTATTTATGTTTAGACTTCTATATATACCGCAGTTCCTCTCATCAAGTCCATTGGGACAGTCCTTGATTCCATCACAGATGGGCACACAGAGGCCATTCACACTGCAAAGGAACTGGCCTGGGCAAGCTATAAAACACACACAAATACACACAGCTCAAAATTATGTTCAGAGATGGAAGGAAAAATACGTCCCAATAAATTCATCAGCATTTCACGAGTGTCACTTCCAGCATCCAAAACTCACGATCTGAGAGGTTGAAGATGCTGTATTGCAGCTGAAGGCCCGGCCCTGTGAGTGACACCTCAGATGTCATGACAACAGTGATTGTCATAGAGCGCAGGAAGAGGCGTTCGCTGTAAGGCTGCAGACCTCTGGTACCGCACAGCCTGAGAAAAAACAAGAGAGAGACTGAAATTCAGGGGAAATGTCCCCTTAAGGCCTCACCTCTCTGCTTGATGGATTTAAGAGTTTAAAAAGCAAAAAACAAAACAAAAAAAAAAACAAACAAACAAACAAACAAAAAAAAATATATAATTTGCTTATACTGAAACTAAAATCCCCTCAAATTTAAAGGTGATTTAGTCATCAAAACGAGCATGTGGTACAATGCTGCCCCCTGTTGTTCAGCAGAGAACAAAATCCTATCAGGGTCCAAAAACATTTTACTGTGTAATGTGGTCCATTTCTGCTTTATACTTACTAATAAATCAGCTAAGTGCATGCATTATAACCTGTATTAAACACTTACATTGCTCCTCCCTGTCAAACACTAAACTACACACAGTCTGCTTACTAACAAAGTGCACACTGTGTAACAGGTATTATTTTTGCTGTTGTTAGTTACATCCGCAGTGTCTGGAAGTAAGGAGGCTAAAATATCTGAGGACACTGGAGGCTCAGCATCTGTGCACTACACAGAAAAGTGGTGTAGAGTCTGTTCTCTTTTTTTTTTTATGTGTAAACATGTAGAACCACTTCTAGGTTAGGAACTGGCATTACTTCAGGAGGAAGACAAAGGTCCTTGTGGCGCATGGTACCTGCGATTCTGGATGATCCACTGTCCCTGGGTACAGGCCTGGTTGTAGCTGGCTCTGCTCAGCTCATAGCCCTCAAATGTCAGACACAAGCCCATCCCTGTGCTGGGCATCTGAAATCACACACAGGACAGAAAATCCATCCATCAATACATTTTCTTAACAGCTTCCTACAAGGTCATACTTGAAACTGGAAAAAACAAACAAACAAACAAAAAAGGGACCACATACACCCCATAATGTATTTGTAACATTATGATATGAGTTGCCTTTAGTGATTTAAAGTTTGAAATGAATATTGCAATGAATAAAAAAAAAAAAAAATCCACCAATATGCAGCTCAATAAAAGATGTACAGCTGGAGAAGAGGCTTACAGTAAAGCTCCAGGTACAGTTGGTGTTTGGAGGGTAGTAGCTTGGAAAGAAAGGTGTCTTGAGTGTCCCTTGGACCCCCGATACTGCCTTCAGCTGTATAGTGGAATTACAGTCTAAGAATGATAAAGAAACCAAGAAAGTTTGTTCAATGTACAATATGATCATAAAAGAAGGGGAAATAATAAATACAGCAGCATCCAGAAAAAACAGACTTTTACCCAGTGTATTGGAACAGGACTTGGTTGAGTCTGGTTTTGTAAGACTTAGACTACCAAAAAAATAGATGCCGATAAATCCTGCATACTTTGGATGAATAAACTTTAAGGGGGCCGCAGCACTCTTGACTTTGGGAACCACTGCTGTAACATAATCACTCAGGTGATGACCTAAAAATTTCTAGTGCCACCAAAAGGCTGACATTTGCATTTCTCTTATCTCATCTCTCTCTGACTTTGTTTTCATTTTGCTTTATTAAACTGACACTAGCAGCATGTTAGTATTGTCATCATGAGCGTGTGTCACCACTGACTCAAAACACCATTGTGATTCAAATTGTAGTCCTAGCCAGCTGTTAACATGGCTGCATTCTAATCTCAACAGCATCCATATGCATTTCCATTTAGTTTTAGCCTAGCAGCATAAAAATGGTTTCTTCGTTTCACTGCCCCATGTGACCCACTTTTTTACTTTAGGTCAAATTATTGTATTTTATTGTAAATATATATATATGATACATTTCTTAACCAGTAAGAAGTGTGAGACATTAAGACATTCTTACCCTGGGGTTTCCAAGCCTGTGCAGACAAAGAAAAGGATTCTTTGTAATTGTACAGACCCTGTTTCCAAACCACTGTCATCCACTCTCCTGATGAGAGGACACGGACCACACGCTCATGTCTGCTGCAGCCATACACACTGGGAGGACAGATGCACAGAGGCCATAAATGACAGTGATGCTAATGTGTTAGTATTTGTTTATATTTTGGCCATTTACAACAGGAACTATAGAGGCCATATTCAATGGTAAGGCCTACTTAAAGGTATAGTCAGTAGGTTTTTGAGGTTATTTAAAAGAAAAAAGGAATATCGTACTCATAAATATATAGTGTGCAATTATGTTTTCCGACAAACTGATGGATTTTTGTAAACTTGGAATTAATCCAATAAAAATACATAGGACCAGGCATCAATTTGTGGAAGCCACCATGCTCCCCCAGCAGTGTGAGGGGACAACATGGCAGGACACAGTGGCACTGGAAGGACACCTCCCTTCTGTCTAATTGCATCTGATCTAATTGCATTTTATGTATGTGGCTAGAGGCTGGCCGCATACGTAGTATGCCAAAGGCAGAGAAGAAGTTGTATGCATTTGTCTGCCATGGACGGACATTTAAATTCATGCCTGCAGCTTCAGACTCAAGATACAAAAAGGCTCATACCTACATTTTATCGCTGGAGAAGAGTTCCCCTTCACCAAAGAAACAAAAACACGGAGGAAAGAGACAAGGCCGTTGGCATGCAGTTCAATTCAATTCAATTCAACTTTATTTCTGTAACACCCAATCATAACAAACAGTTGCTTTAAGCTGCTTTATATTGTACAGTAAAGACCCTACAATAATTACAGAGAAAACCCAACAATCGAAATGACCCCCTATGAGCCAACTTTTGCTGTATGTGCCAAGTAAAAAAAAAATGTGGAGAGGAGGTGGTCCTATTTTAAAGGTCAGGCCAAACATTGATTTAATTGTTTTGTTATTTATTCTGTTTGCTTCACTGTATAAATGTTTCTGGCACTTTACATCAGTGCCTTAAGTGCTTTCACAGTGCTGTGTATCAGTCTAAATATACTTGTCTTGGTAGGAGAGACTCACGATGTGATGAGATGATTATCAGATGGGGTGAGGGAGTTGTACACCAGCAGCCTGTCACGGCACTCTGGAAGCAGCCACTCCATGCGGAGCTCAAGCTGGGACCCCGGGGTGGTCTGGAGGTGCCACAGACAGGAGGAATGCTGTGTGTTGGGGCCACGGAGCACCACGGGGCTGCTGGACACCACCTTCTGATAGCGGTAGCAGTCTTGGGGCAAAGAGGCCAAGAATGAAATTCAGAATTGAGTTTGCACGTTTTGTGCACATTTGATTTGTAAATGTTAAACTTTAATGGCTTGTGTTTCTATAGTTTAGCTTCAGCTGGTAGGGACTGACGACATTATGCTAAAATGTGACATTTTACTTTGACTTTGTGTTTGGAGCTATTATGTTCAAAGGAATTATTTTAAAAGGATTAATGAGTGGTCATTAAATTAAACTAGAGCAGTGGGCCATGTGAAACTACGGCATGAGAAACAGTCAGTTTATAGAGTGTTCGGTGTCTATGCTTAACAAGGCCCAAAAATTTAGTCTGCTTTAATAAAAGCTGCTAACATTAGCATTCATTGATAACTACTGTAGCATACTAACTACAAAACCTTTTGCACTGCTTTTACAAAGCAAATATTAATTCAGTTGTTCCAGCACAGACTTCAGTCCGGCCGATTGGAAAACTTGAAGGCATGAAAGCATGAATAAAGGCATGAATAAATGAAGGCATAAATGCAACAGGCTGAGAGGAACTGCTGGTACCGGCAGCCTGTCTCGAGTGTACTCTGCCATCTCGCCCCCCAAAATATGACTTTCAGATTTTTATCTTTTATCCCAAAATGAGCTTTGTTCAGTGAATTGGATATGTAATAAATTGCATTACATGGAAGCGTATACCATAAATCCTCTTCACTGTTGTTTCCATGTGTTAATTTTTGCTTCAGCAAATGTACAGTGTACTGTGCTGCATGCTAATTAAGGTTCAATTACACCAATGGATTAATACAAAACAAGAATTTATAAACAAATAAATTGAAATTAAATCTGATACCAAAAGAGGCTTTCAAAAGGTTTAGAACTTTGGAGTCAGTTTCTGTAGGGGGCAAACAAAAAGAAACAGAAGGTAAATTAAATATAAATTTAATTCAAATCTTTTTCATCTCTTTTTCTGCCTCTCTGTCTCACCACTGACGAATAGCATAGGAAGGTGTAACCGATATCCATCAAAACTGGCCGTCTCTTCCACCTTCGACCTGTTGTACCCCCTCAGGCCCTCCTCCAGGCTGCTGGTGACCTTCTCCAGCGTGACTCTCCCAGCATGGCTGCTGGGTATGGACAGCACTATCCAGAAATGAGCCACAACACTTCCTTCCCTGCAGACATAATGCAGAGCTATAACTGTAAACAGCAATTTAAAAATGTAGTAAAAAGTCTAGGAAAACACAAGGAAAAATAGAAATTCTTTTTTTATTAGTCTGAAAAACAGTGTTTCACTGTGATTACTGCTAGAAAGTATTTGGTGCCTGTGGCCTCATGTTGTCAGAAGTATGCTCGTTTGCACTCGTGTGTGGTGAAATACTAGAAAGTACAGTTTCTCAAAAAGCCACTTAAGCCTGCCCTCAAAAGTAACAACTTCCTAGACTCCCATGCTGAAATGCCCAAATTTACAGCAGAAATAAACATTTAAAGCCTTTTGTAATGATTGAACAGGACGTGGGACATTTTTTTCTGCCTCACCATTTCAATTATATTAAACTTAATGTTACACATTATTAGCAATGCGGGTGCTTTGAGTAAAGATGGGTGCTCATCCTGTTCAGTGTTTGGCTTGAGCTGACCCAAAAAGAGGAATTTAAAAAGCCAAGGTGGGCTATAAGAGGAGACTAGAGTCCCACCTGTCCAGTAACAACACACGAGGGGTGTGGCATACAGAACATCACAAACTGCAGAGGAGACTTGAGTGTGCCGCCAGCAGAGGACCTTAACTGCTTCTTTGCTCAAATTTAGACACCACAGGAACGCTCATCTGTTCCAGCCCTCTCCCCACTTCTCACTGCAGAGGAGCAGAGGGGTGCTCCAGGCAGTGAACCCCAGGAAAGCTACTGACCCAGATCGGGTACCTGGCAAGGTGCTCAGACCATGTATCCACACCACAACCTCATCCTCACCAGGATTTTCAACCTCTACCTGGCCCAGGCAGTCATCTCCCCTATCTAAAATCAGCCACAATCATCCTGGTGCCACAGAAGTCATCCATCACCAGCAAATTATTACAGTGCTGTGGTTTTAACCAACAGGCCCCAGACTGTGAGGCCCCCACCTCTCAGCCACCTGTACACTGAGCACTGGCTACCCACAGGGCTGTGTGCTGAACCCCCTCCTGTACTGCCTCTACACTCACAACTACAGTTCGTCCCACAAAACAACCTCATCATCAGATTTGCTGACAACACCACAGTCGTCGGACTCATCTCAAGGGGAGATGAAGCAGGCTGGTGTTAAGAGAAGAACCTGGCACTGAACACGATGAAAATCATCCTGGACTTCAGGAAGCACCGAACCGACCCAGCTCCCTTCTACATCAACGGCGAGCGTGTGAAGCGGGTCCACACTTTCAGGTTTCTTGGTGCCCTTATCTCTGCTCCTCTTTCTTGGACAGATAACATCACAGCTATCATTAAGAAGGCTCAACAGCAACTACACTTCCTGATTGTTCTCAGGGAGAACAACCTGGACTCTAACAACTTGTCCACTGAGAGCCTCCCGTATCATACTGTATAACAGTATGGTACGGCAGCTGCACTTAGGCAGACGGGGGAGGCTTCAGAGGGTAGTCAAGACAGCACAAACAATTGTTGGCTGCCCTCTCCCCTCCCTGATTGTCATCTACACCTCCCGCTGCCCCAGCAGAGATAACAGCTTCATCAAGGACAGCTCACACCCTGGCTTTAAACTGTTTGAGCTGCAGTCCTCTAGCAGTTAATGTTAGATGTTAGATTCAACACCAGAATCAACACCAGAACAAACAAACTCAGCAACAATTTCTTTGCAAATGCCGCACTCTGAACTCACACACACACACACACACACACACACACACACACACACTGATTCCAGTGTAACCCCTCAACTCTATGAGCTTCCTTCTTTCCCACCTGCTGTGCAATATACTCACACTTCTATGGTAAGTACATTTTGTTTTAGGCCTGTGTTTTCACTAGCCAAAGTTAGCATCTCAAGTAATGTTACAGTGAAAACTGGATAAAAGTTGCTAACCAAGCTAGCTAGCAAGTGCTCGTGTTAGCTCAGAGGTCACTAGGTTTACTCACTAATTGAAATATGATCAAGTCTTTTTTTGATGCGGTAACATCTTTTATATACAGTCTATGGAAATAACAGCCAATAGCTGGTACTTTGTGAAATGTTATGATCTTGGTTAGACTATAATATATCAAAATCTGTCTGTGTGGTAATTGGTTGATCAGGTTGTAGAGAAAGATTTTGTCAGCTCTGACCTCGGTGAAACACAGCAGTATTTTAGAAGTTAGCATAAAACTTTTTTCCGACCACTATAAAGAAGCTACTTTTGGCTGCTCCCTTACTCTCAAGGGAATAAAATCTTGTGGTAAAGCCACAAAGACTTTTTTTTCCCTCGGTTCGTTTTACTCAAGAAAAATGTGCAACACAGTGTATCCTTTAAAGTATACTTGAAAGGCTGCTTAGTGAATCTGGAGTTTGAAGAGTAGCTCATCAGCAGAAAATATCCTTTTGTTGATAAAAAGCCACAAACCAGTTCATTACACTGTTTACAGAATGAATTAAAATGTATATCTGGTAAATAAAAACCCCTGAATTGAACTTGAAGACTTTAAGAATTTACATTTTGGAATCACAGCTGGTACCTGGTCTAAACTACACTACAAAACACAGGGTAATTACAGCCCTAAGTAATCAGCAAAGGGAGCATTAGTGAGGCAAATCAGTTTGAACCCTGAATTAATTAAAATTAGCCACCATCAACATGTGGTACTTGAGTAAGCTGCTTTAAACAGCTGTTTAAACAGCATCCACAATAAGTTATGGTGTTAGCAGAAGTGAAATATTAACTGTATGCAGCTTCTGCCACATCTCTTTTACTATGACTGTGCTGCATGTGCAGAAAAAAATGTAATATACATACGCAAAGGCGAACACAGTGGTGCAGTTGAAGTATCGAGAAAGACCCGACCCTTTCATTATATTCTCTACCTGAAAGAAAGGAAAACACTATCAGCTGATAACATCAAATCATTCAGATGCACAGTGGATGTTAGTAATCCTGTCAGTACACAGTACTGCACACAGTCTACTTTGTACAATATACTGCAAACATAGCCTCTTGAATGCTAATTTAAATTATATTCTTTTGCTGTATTGTTATATTTTGATATAATTATCAGTTAAACTTACTATACTAGTTTTGGTTTATGGTTTAGTTATGTAAGTTACAATAATGATAACATTAATAAGTCTGAATTATTTTATCTACCTAAATGGCCTCACTGAGTGTTAGTAGTTTTTTTAACATTGTGAAAATTACAGGAAATACAGAAAACCTGCATCTGATGGGATCACCTATGAAGTGATCCAAATTACTGCTTTGGACATCTGTATCAGGGGAGCTTATGGTCCCTGCTTACCAGGTTCTCTACTCCCTTGGCTTCTTTCTTGAAAGCAGGACTGTTGTGAGAGGACAGATCAGTAGAGAAGTTCCTGTTGAGGATGGATAAGTAGGCAGTGTACTGCTGCTGGACGCGAGCCTCTAACACCCAAACCTTGTATTCTGTTACAGAGGAAAGTGAGAATTAACACATCATAAATAGAAATTTTGATAATTCTCCTGGAGACATCACAGAGTAACTCTGATGCCATCACAGTACTTCGGCAATAATAATAGTAGTAGTAGTAATAGTATCAGAACACAGTAACTTTTGACTGGTACTGTATAGCATCAAGTCAATTAAACTTCTGGGGTTGATCTGGTCAGTTAAGTAGCAGAGGGGGTTGTTAATCAGTTTCAGCTGCTTTGCTGTTAATGAAATTAACAACAGGTGCACTAGAGGGGCAACAATGAGACAAGTCCCCCAAACAGGAATGGTTTTACAGGTGGAGGACACTGACATTTTTCCCTCCTCATCTTTTCTGACTGTTTTTTAACAGTTCTGCATTTGGCTAGGGTCAGTGTCACTACTGGTAGCCTGAGGTGATACCTGGACTCTACAGAGGTTGCACAGGTAGTCCAACTCCTCCAGGATATCACATCAATACGTGCCATTGCCAGAAGGTTTGCTGTGTCTCCCAGCACAGTCTCGAGAGCATGGAGGAGATTCCAGGAGACAGGCAGTTACTCTAGGAGAGCCGGACAGGGCCGTACAAGGTCCGTAACACATGAGCAGGACCCGTATCTCCTCCTTTGTGCAAAGGAGCACCAGCAGGCCACTGGTGTGAATGTCTCTGACCAAACAATCAGAAACAGACTTCATGAGTGTGGCCTGACAGCCCAACATCCTCTAGTGGGCCCTGTGCTCACTGCCCGGCACTATTGAGCCCAATTGGCACTTGCCAATGATGAGAGCAGATTCACCCTGAGCACATGCAACAGACGTGAAAAGGTCCGGAGAAGCCGTGGAGAACGTTATGCTGCCTCTAACATTGTTTAGCATGACCAGTTTGGTGGTGGGTCCATATCCAATAGAACACCTCTAGGCCATTGTGTTTTGGTCCATCTGATGCTGCCAGGTTCCACCTCAGACTGTCCATGAGCTCAGTGAAGCCCTCATCCAGATCCAGAAGATGAGCACCATCCATTGGCTCAAAAAAAAAAAAAAAACTTCAACTAAGTTAATCTGACACCAACTCCAAGTGAGCTGTACATCACCAGGATTTTTTTTTCCCCTTCAACCAAGTATGCATCAATATCATGGAATATATCATATATCAGTAGTAGCATAAACGCCAATTTAATGTCTATGATGTAGAGTATGAGAGGCAAGCTTAGGAACCCTGGATGTTTTATCTGATTTCTGATCTGAACTCAGTAGAGAAAACAAACTTGAAAAACATCTTGTTGTGTAAAAAGGGTCAGATCACTATTTGGGATAGATGGCTGGTCAAAACAAGTTACAAGTTCTCCTTTTTACCTACATTTTGATATCTGGCTCATCTTCTAGTCTTGATTCCTTCATATTAAAATAATTTTCTGCTATAGTCATGTTTTAACACTCATGAATATACCATGTGGCAACTGAGAAAATAAATATGGAGGCCGCAGTGCTTGTTTTACTGTGATAGTGTTCTTGTTTTGACCGTTTGTACTGTCATCCTCCTTCTGTTGTCAGATTTTGGACAAAGGTGATGAGCTTGGTGTGCAACCCTTGTCGAGATGGACATTTTTTGTTCTCAACATCTAAAACTACTGCAAGGTATCATGCTTTGTCATAGAGGGTGTCCGCATACTAAAGTGTGTTAACTTGTACCACATGCTGTCAAACTCAAAGCTGTCGTCACTGCTCTAGTCCAATCATCTTTCTACGCGCCTTCTTTAAGCCAATCGGCCTCCACTCTGCATGCTTTAAATCTGACTGCTTATCTGTCATTCTCATTGCAACCCACCTCCTCCCCATCTCCACCTCACCCAAGTTACTCAATGCTCCATCCAAGCCTCCATCTTTTTCTTCACCACCACCAGCATCTAGACTCCAAGGGTTCCTGCCCTAATTCCTATCACGGCTGGTGTTCCGTTCTGCCATGATGGGCCATCGGAGCGTGATCACCAAATGGCTTCTTTCTGTGTGGAGTTTGCATGTTCTCCGCATGTTTGTGTGGGTTTTCTCCGGGTACTCCAGTTTCTGCCTACACTCCAAAGACATGCTGTTAGTGGGGTTAGGTTATTTGGTGATTCTAAATTGCCCATAGGTGTGAATGTGAATGGTTGTCTGTCTCTCTATGTTAGCCCTGCAACAGGCTAGCGACCTGTACAGGGTGTGCCCTGCGTCTCACCCTATGACAGCTGGGATAAGCTCCAGCCCCCTGGAGTCATGACAATAGCACAGTATCATATTAAAATATTAATAAAATGAGAGACAATATTTTGCTTACCCAGGAAATACCAAGCCAAAATGGCTGCTGCAACTATAAGGATGACAATGAGGATGACGAGGAAGGCGAGGACGCACTTGCTGGACTGAGACTTCCTAGTGGGGGGAACCACAGCCTGTGTAACAGTTCCCACCTGTAAACAAAAACTTAACATGACCTATAAAGAATCTGACAGAGACAGTCATAATGCTGTGCTTTCCTTTGGGTTAAAGAATAATTAAAATGCACAGAGTCAGAGTCAGTCTGGGCTCGCGGGGCTCTGATGTGGTTTTCTGCTGAGTTATTTGATGTTGGTGTCAATTTGTGTTTTGTTTTGTTTTTCTTGATCTAAATTCTTTTTTAGGCATCGTTGCATATTAGATATTTGCAAAATGCCTTCAGATGTACTTGTTTGCTACAGAGATCATTGGCGCAGTTTGTATGTGGAAGAGCCTTGAACCTGCATCAGTCACATCAACAGCATTCAAAAGCAAAGCAAGAGGCTCCATTTTGAAAAGGTTATATACATTCTATAAAACATTTACTCCAGTAACGCCACAGGTTAGACAAGCATCAAAATCACTACGAGAGACACACATCAGACTAATGCTGTAGCTGTTTTAATATTTTAGTATTACTGACCCCATTGCTTCGAGAAGCATGTGTCGCCCCCTGGTCACATGAAATGGACTTTTTTGACCCGTGGCCAAGCGCCATTGTATCACTCCACATTTCTTGCTCCTTGAGAAATCATCTTGCTGTCCGAGAGGGCGCAGTGATTTCTGAATTTCCGACCAAACGTCTTTTACCAGGCATCGTTGGTAATCGCACGGCTGCACATGTTGCTCTGACAAAGGGCAGTTATCTTTCTGTTTGCAAGTCCAAAGGTTGGAAAAAAAAAAAAAAAAGCCAGTCAGTATTTCCCAAAGCTCATTTGGATTTTGCGTGTCAATCAGAGTTCACTGAGTTATCTCTGTGCATCAACAAAGCAGGAACTGATGGCTTCATATAACTGGTCATGCACGCCATGAAGCACTTAAGTTTCACATCGAGAAGGATCAAAAGCGAGTCAGGTGCACAGCGGTGTTGCTGATGTCACAAATCATCACCTAGCAGCAGCAGCGATGCACCCAGTCACCTACCTGCACAGGTAAGTCTGCCGGGAGTATTTACATATTCATCTCCCCAGAGTTCATTTTTCCATGAAAACAAGGCACCCCAGTGAGCCACAAAGCGAGTGTGCTGCACAGACACATGTGTGTCTTTTATCTCAGGGATTAAAGTTTCCCCTGTTACACACTGATTTAAAAACTCAAGCGGGTTTAAATGTTCATTTTGCCTGTCACATTTAACCTTTGCAAATCAGTAATTAATCATCAGGAGCCCTTTCTTCTTCTTAGTATAATGATTTTTCATGAGTTCACATTAAACTTGAAAAAAAAAATGCCCACAAATTATGTGCATTTCATTTTATTTGAGGATTTCACCACATTTAGTTTTCAGTAAAGAACATATAACTACAACATTCAGGGAAAAGAAGATCACAATAATGCAAACTATCCATACAGCAATGTTTGGACTGGTACTGTGTGCACAATAATCAAAACATTTACATTTTTTTTTTTTACCTTAGCTGCTGCCACACAAATGTAAATGAAAAATGTTGATATCTGTCTGACATTTGAATTTTTGACCACTGTTGCACAAATTATGCTCGTCTACTGGTGACATTAGCTGCTGTGGCATTTTGCATTATACGATATACAATATCAGCCAGTAAAACAATTATCAGTAAACTTAACAGTAAAATAATTAAGAACAAGCCAGTAAATTTTAGCCCCCATTCACTAAATAACATAAATGCATATATAAATAATATTTTTTCAAATAAACAATCCATCACTGTTGAACATGACACCTTATTATTTTGTTCATTTTGTTGTCGCAGAAGAAAAATCCCAGAAGCATTTGCAGTGTTTCTCTATCCCTGGGTGTACAAGTATAATTAGAGTGACGGCCTTTACATTTCAGAATTATTATTTTGTATTTTGCATCTTTAAGTTCAGATAAAGCTGGAAATTTGGAATCTTGTTTCTGGTTATGTGGTGAGGAATGTGTGGTCAATAGAAATTTCCCATGCAATAAGGTAAAGTCAGTACAGTAAGCTACATACCCTTTGGATGATCTCACCAACAAACACAAACTAAATGCAACAGTTGTTTTTTTACTTTAACTTTATTTATTTATTTATTTTTGTAGAGGAAATTACACAAGTATAATTTTTCATTAGCAAAGGAATTACTTTTTAACAGCAGTAATATCTTACAGGTTACACAGCACATCTAAGTTTTGATAAATGACAGATAGTTTTGCGTAAATATATAAAAGAAAAGAAAATACATTCATTAAATGATCCTCAGAGTTGCTGAAGATAAATATTTGTGGGATGTTTTATTTCCCTGAGAGCTGACTGGCGTCATGAATCCTGCAAATGCTACGTCTTATTTTTGTCCTGCTAGTTAGGCCTACTGTCTGCTCTCAGCCCTCCTGTTTCACTGGCATATAGCCATCACCAGAGGGCTCCAGTGATCTGCCTGCTGACATCAGAGCGAACCCCTGCAGCATAGGACTTGGCTGAAGTTGCAAAGCTGGTCTCAGACCAGGCCCACATAAGTTCAAAGGCAGTTGTGGAAAAGAGAGCAAGGAGCATGGTAAAGCCCTGGGAGGATGAGGTGGAAAGAGGAAGTGTGTAGATTCAGTGGACTTATCAACGTCCTCCATGCTCTCATCCTGACTCATCTGCTCCTCTCCCCCACTGCAAACGCCTGAATCCAAGCTGGGAAGCTCTGGGCTGTCGGCCGGCGGCTTCCCGACTCGCTCGTAATCAGAACAAACCTGAATAAACTTGTCAGATTTACCTCCAAACAACTTCTGAAAACCTGCCTTTTGTTCATTCTCTCCCTCCTTCTCATCCTCACCCTCTGGATCCTCATCATAGCTGTCAGTCATGTTCATGCTATCTGCCTCCATGCTGTCTTCACTGACCTCTTCACAACTGGACATGCCTGAATCTAGACTCTGGAGCCTAAAGCGATCAATGTTGAGCTTCTCAGACTTCTCGTAGTCTGAAATCACCTGCACTGGCTCACTGTTGCTGCTGCCTTTGAGAAGCAACTTAACCATCTCATGTTCTTTCTCTCTCCCTTCATTGCTCTCCTGTTCTGTGCTTTTTCCTTCACCCTGAGTACCAACAGGGCCATAAGGCGTGTCAGTCGCACACGGCTTCAGATTCCCAGCACTGAGTGAGGAAATAGGAGGAGTGCAAAGCTCAGAGTAACTCGGGTTAGAGAAGCTGGAGTTGGTGGAGTCATAGCTGCCTTTGTTTATCACGATCTTCTCATCTGGCCTGCAGGCTGTGACGGCATCCACAGAGGAGGTTAATTCTACTGTGATCATTTCCACTGGTTTCAAGAAGGAGTGAAAGGATTCACTGGTGAAGTGCAGACTGAACCCACGCTGGAGGAGAGAAGTCACAGGTGACCGAGCAGGAGAAGGGATTAGAAAAGTGAAAAATACACACAATATTCAATGTGCACTTGAATATAAAACCAAACCTCCTGTGTTTGGGTTGTTCATACTAATACTGTATTTGAGTTGCTTGGATCATAAAGGTCATATGACTAATTTTGTCTGTCTGGTTACACCTCCTACAGAGTTCACATCTTTCCATAATGCTCTTTGCTTTTATGATATAAGCTGTGTTGGTTTATTTTTTACGCTGCATTAATATTATTTATACTTTTAGATAATGACAAACTCTCTGTAGCTCCTGTCTGGTTTATAGTGGGACTGTTTCAGACTTTCATAGCTCTGAGGCTGTGTGGTCAGCCTTGTTTCCAGCAGGCAACAGATTGCAGAGAAAATATCATGAAAGTTAAACATCTAAAGAAGACTCAATACTTGACTTACAGTAAGCTTAGAATGAATGTTAATGATGTCTTGTAAATTTAGTGCAAACATGTTCACCACAATATTACATAAATACTATGTTTACTGCCCTGAAGTGATTTTATAATAAGCAATAAAGAAGTATCTGCTGTCAATGGGCTTACCTGGACATCCTGCAGGAAGGATTTTCCTGGGTCTGGTATGGGCGGACCTGTGATTTTCTTCCCTATGTACACCCTAAAATAATAAAATGACATTATGGTGAACCAGAGCTGTCAGGAAAAGAAATGATAATAATATTTGTGTCTACGTACCAGGTGGTTTTGTTAGTGCTGAAGAGTACGACTGCCAGCAACACCACCACACCTACGATACTTATGGGCACAACAAACGTAATACCTGACAAACACAGGACGGCACAAATCAGATTAGCTCAGAAACAAGAAAACTGGGTTTCACAGTCGGGTCCACGAGAACCAGAGAGTTTTGTTTCTGTAAATCACAAAATGCAGTCGAGACGTGGCTGAAGTTCAGGCTTTCCGCTTTAATTCGAGGAATTAAGGATAAATACTGCATCAACTGCATGAAATTCAGAAATTTAGTTCTTATTAAATTTTTACTTATCTCCTCCGTTAAATAGTAATAATATTTATTATTATTAATGCTTCATTGCATATCCTTTGCAAATGACTGCCTGAAGTCTGAAACCCACTAAATGGCATTTCTTTTCCTTTGCTGCCGCCTCCTTCAGCTGTTGTCTATTTGTGGGTCTTTCTTCTGTTTTGTCTTCACTAAGAGAAAAGCGTGCTGGACTGCATTGAGGTCATGTGACTGATTTGGCCTTTTATGAACATTTCTTTACATACAGCACACAGCAACTCTTTAGTTGCTGTGTGCTGTATGTTTTGGGTCATTATTAAGCTGGACTGCTGTTCTGTCAAGCAGAAAGTATTGCTGTAGCTGCTTATTGATGACTGCTCATCAATTATATCAGCACACATATAGGCCAGTACCGTAAAGCTGCTAATTTGTTGAACTGACCACTCAAAGCTTTATTGTTACTATCTTTATGATAAGTCTCTTTTGGGTTTTAGCCTATTCAAGGACTCCTGAAGTTGTACTGGCACTTTTTATGGGCTGCATATTTTGTGTAACAAATTCAACACTTTGATCAAGTCCAGGAAACACATCAAAGCGTTTATCAGTCAATTGTCCAGTTACTTTTGAATCTAAAAGCTAAAAGCCAACATTTTAATTACCTTTTGATTGCTTCTATATAAAACTACTGTGGTTGTGAATGGAGGCAATAACATGAAAACAGTGTTACTGTCCAAAACCTTCTGGTCCTCACTGTACATCTGTGATTTCTATGCACATATCTGGAATTAGATTAAGAAATTAGATCCTCAGACCTACAGCAAGTAGTGCGCGCTGAGAGAGCAAATAAAAACATTTCACCTGCTCTAGACTTAAAACTTCATATGAGAGCACACCTACACAATAAAACAATAATCATACTCAGCATATTTGATCTATTTGGCAAAAATGTTTCCCTCCGGATGAGCTGGAGGAGGTGGCTGGGGAGAGGGAAGCCTGGGCTTCTCTGCTTAGGCTTCTGCCCCCGCGACCCGGCCCCGGATAAGCGGAAGAAAATGGATGGATGGATGGCAAAAATGTACCTGATGGTGGTTTTCTCTTTCCTACTGCTGACACCCATGATACAGTGGGGCTCCAGTCACTCCAGGCTCCCTCATGGCCCTCATCAGACTTCACTCGAACTCGTGCCTCGTACCTCTCGCCTCGTATCAGGGACTCTTCCTTCAGCTCTGCCTCGCACTCATGCTCACACTGAATGCCAGTGTTTTTCTGCACAGCAGGATCCTGACAGACAAGAAACCAGTGTGGGGTTGAGGATGAATCTAGCTTGGATTTCACACAACCACAGGGCAAGGATCGCTCACACACATTGTTTAAATGCGCACTTTCAAGATCTCTCTGCTCAGCTTCATGCTTAAAATCATTCACATCATGACACAAAATCAAAACTTACACTCCACGACTGATCCTGCTGTTTCCACTGCACTTCAGTTTTGTATGAGCTGATCATTGAATGCTTGGTGAGTTGGGACAACCAGGAAATAGTGGTGAAGTTGACTTCTGGTCTTCCTGGAGGATTCACCCTTACTGCAAGAACACGCACGCAAGCACACACATACACACACACACAAACACACACACAGTTTGTTTTAGGTCACCAAGGATACCTCCTATTTTAAGTCACAAAAAGGCAGCATTATAGATTTCACTCACTGTGACAATATGGCTTGTAGGAAGTGATTACAGGCTTCATATGGTTACAGCTCAGATTAAAGGACAACACATGGAAAGAACTAAACTGGAAAACAAAAATGTTTGAAAGGTATATTGTTATCAGAAAACACTGATTAAAAACAATCCAAAGATAATGAAGATCTAAAGTTTCTGGCAAATTCAAAATGTTTTGATTTAAGCTGAATGAATGTAAATGTGAAAATGATGAATTAGTGCATCTCAGTCAATGAACAGACATTTAATGTAAAGTTTAATTGAGAGAAGCATTAATTACTATTATTTTATTTTCTTTGGGAGAACATGACCAAAGTTTCAAATAAGGATGTCAGCACGTGTGCAGGTAAACCCTGTGAGGAAAAAGGTTTCATAATGCTCTAAGTGCTTGGCTTCAGACAGTTTTCTTCTCTGTGCTCTGGATGATGTCAAAGAGAGGAGGTATCCCTAATACGGTCATGTCAGCTTTACAGTGCACCTGTGAGCAGCCAATCAGATAACAAAGATGGCATAAAGGTATAAAAGCCTAACAATATAGGAGCTAAAGCAGCTTCTTTCAGACAGAGGACCTGAGCAGCTGCAGTGAGACTCAGTATAAGATGAAAAGGGAGTAGCTTAAACTGTAAATCATGCAAAACTACTCTGTAGCTCTGCTTTTCTTTTCTTGCTAAGAATGAGATTACTGATACCACTCCATGTCTGTGCAGAAGCTATAATAAACTTCAGCTTCATTAGAAATACACACATGGGCTCAACAACAGTTGTGTTTGTTCACACACTCACAGTGTGGTCAGATATAAAGATCAGGGAGCACGTCTTCAGGGCTGGTCTGGAGATGTCAACAGGCTCCAGATGACAGGAAGCACTGTAAGACCTGAGAATAATAATTTTAATTTAATTTGGCTGCAGATGATGTTATTAATGGAGGGTGTGATTTATGTATCGTGAGTATTTTTTGTCTAGGTTTGCGTTTTTGTGTCCTTACAAGAAGTCAGCTTGATATTTGACTTGTATTGTGCATGCGGCGTCTGTGTGATCAGTCACGTATGTGCTGTTCCACAAACATGTGATGTTTTTACTGTAGTCATTGTAGCAGGTGAGATCTGTGAGGAATAAAACAGGACAGGTGAAATGAAAAGGGAGCGGCTGCAGCCAACAACAGATCTTAAAATCAAATAGAGATTATAAGTCAAGTAAAAAAAGAAAAATAGACTAACTATCTGGAAGGCTGGGACACTCATCACTTCTGCAGACCAGCAGCAGAGGAAGCAGAATAAACAGGGAAAGGGATTTCTTATCTCTCTCCATTTATCCAGTAATCAGATTTCCTTCTTGGAGACCACTGGGATGGTTTGTTCCCAAAGCTCTGTGACTGGAAGATCTGAAGGATTATACTTGTTTCAGTGTTTGACTCACTGCGTCCTGATTCTTCTCATCCTGTACAGGTAAAATAAAATACCACGTTGCCAAGATACTGTATTTGAATTTAAAGTAGCATAAGAACAGAAAAAGATAATACTCTTCATCAACTAATCAATCAGCTATTAACTATTCCATCCCTTTTCTTCTACTTATCCACTCAAAGGTGAGAGGTGGGGTACACCCTGCCAGTCTGTCATAGGGCTAATAATTAACATGTCTAATGAAAATTAGATCATTTACATGCAGTGTTGCACATATTAATGTAAAGATTTTTATGGTTTTGAACTTGTTCTGACTGGAAATTGTGGGGTTGTCTTTCAGATATGCACCACTACCTCAGCATTGCCAATTAGCTGCTTACTTTGTGTGCAGCTTGATTTGATCTTTGCAGTGACATCAGATAAAGTAAATTAAGCAAAGCAACTGATACATAAATGACAACAGCACACCATTCTCTTATTTATAAAAAGAATCCCTGCACATTAAAGCTCAGCTGCTGACTGTTAGACATTAAGACTTCAGTCAGTGACTTACCTGCTGGTTGAGCTGCAAACGATCTGCTTCAAACTGCTGATTTGATTCTACCTGATATTTTGTCGAAGATCATCACATCAGGGGTTTTGGTTATGTATCAACTGCACCAAACCAAACAGATAAGACAAACACACAAACAGGTTGAACTCTGTAACGGTCACTGCCAGAAAATCTACCACAAATCTTGATGATCTCTCAGTCTGAATCCACACCGCTCTTCTGACGAGCATTTGGCCTTCTGAAAATTCTTCTTCACTTCTTGGTATAATTCACAAACACAGATAAAAAAGCAGATAACCCGTAAGATGCAGAGGAAATGGTGTCACACTACTTTAGAAGTAATTTAGAAGATCTTCATTTGGCCTGGAAAAAACCTATAAAAAAGCCATCCGTAAAGCTAGGGCATCTTTTTTTTTTTTTTTGCATTTTTGGCCACAGCAGCTTTTGTTAGCAGTGGAGAGAGACAGGAAATGGGAGAAAGATACAGGGGAAGACACGCAGGCAAATTGGCGACAGGCCGGGACGCAAACCCGCACCGCAACGCAGCATATGTATGTGGTCGCCGGCTTCACCACTAAGCCGCCCAAGCTAGTGCATCTTACTATTAATCATTAATTGAAAAATAAGAATAACCACAGGTTTCTTTTCAGCACTGTAGCCAGGCTGACAAAGAGTCAGAGCTCTGTTGAGCTGAGTATTCCTTTCACTTTAACTAGTAGTGACTTCATGGATTTCTTCACAAATAGAATTTTAGCCAAAAAAAAAATTATTCATAACCATCTCAAAGATTTATCTTCATGTTCGGCTGCTTTCAGCACTGCTGGTATTTGTTTAGACTCTCTCGCTCCAATGAATCTTTCTGGGTTAACTTCAATAGTTACTTCCTCCAAACCATCAAAGTGTTTATTAGACTCCATTCCTACCAGACTGCTCAAAGAACTCTTTCCATTTATTGATGCTTCAGTGTAAATATGATCAATCTGTCTTCATTAGTTGGCTATGTACCACAGACCTTCAAGGTGGCTGTAATTAAACCTCTACTTAAAAAGCCATCACTTGACCCAGCTGTCTTAGCTAATTATAGGCCAATCTCCAACCTTCCTTTTCTCTCAAATATTCTTGAAAAAGTAGTTGTAAAACAGCTAACTGATCATCTGCAGAGGAACAGTTTATTTGAACAGTTTCAGTCAGGTTTCAGAATTCATCACAGTACAGAAACAGCATTAGTGAAGGTTACAAATGATCTTCTTAGAGCCTCTGACAGTGGACTCATCTCTGTTCTTGTCCTGTTGGACCTCAGTGCAGCTTTGATACTGTTGACCATAACATTTTATTACAGAGATTAGAGCTTGCTATAGGTATTAAAGGTACTGCACTGCAGTGGTTTGAATCATATTTATCTCATAGACTCCAATTTGTTCATGTAAATGGGGAGTCTTCTTCACACACTAAG
This sequence comes from Archocentrus centrarchus, assembly GCF_007364275.1. Classification (NCBI taxonomy): domain Eukaryota; kingdom Metazoa; phylum Chordata; class Actinopteri; order Cichliformes; family Cichlidae; genus Archocentrus; species Archocentrus centrarchus. Next base: position 7,508,626 of record NC_044346.1, read on the forward strand.
GTTAATTATGGAGTTCCACAGGGTTCTGTGCTAGGACCAATTCTATTTACATTATACATGCTTCCCTTAGGCAGTATTATTAGAAAAAATTGCACACATTTTCATTGCTATGCAGATGATACCCAGCTTTATCTATTCATGGAGCCAGATGACACACATCAATTAGTAACTGCAGGAATGTCTTAAAGATATTAAGGCCTGGATGACCTCTAATTTCCTGCTTCTAAATTCAGATAAAACTGAAATTCTTGTTCTCGGCCCCACAAATCTTAGAAACATGGTGTCAAACCAGATGCTTACTCTGGATGACATTACTTTGGCCTCCAGTAACACTGTGAGAAATCTTGGAGTCATTTTTGACCAGGATATGTCCTTCAATGCACATATTAAACAAATATGTAGGACCGCTTTTTTGCCTTTGTGCAATATTTCTAAAATTAGAAACATCCTGTCTCAGAGTGATGCTGAAAAGCTAATTCATGCATTTATTACTTCTAGGCTGGACTATTGTAATTCGTTATTATCAGGCTGTCCTAAAAGCTCCCTGAAAAGCCTTCAGCTGATCCAAAATGCTGCAGCTAGAGTACTGACAGGGACTAGAAAGAGAGAGCAAATTCTTCTCCTCACATACAAGGTCTTGAATAATCAGGCACCATCTTATCTCAAAGACCTCATAGTACCATATCACCCCAACAGAGCACTTCGCTCTCAGACTGCTGGCTTACTTGTGGTTCCTAGGATACTTAAGAGTAGAATGGGAGGCAGAGCCTTCAGCTTTCAGGCGCCTCTTCTGTGGAACCAGCTCCCAGCTTGGATTTGTGAGACAGTCACCCTCTCTATTTTCAAGATTAGGCTTAAACTTTCCTTTATGATTAAGCTTATAGTTAGGGCTGGATCAGGTGGCCCTAATCCCTCCCTTAGTTATGCTGCTATAGGCCTAGGCTGCTGGGGGGGTTCCCATGATGTACCGAGTGTTTCTTTTCATTCACCTCTTTTTACTCTGTTTATACACTACTCTGCATTTAATCATTAGTTATTATTAATCTCTGGTTCTCTTCCACAGCATGTCTTTTGTCCTGTCTCTTTGAATTGAATTGAATGTTTCAAGTGAAGTATGTTAGCTTTAGGTTCCTTTAATCGGTTCCTTCAACTGATAAATAAGCCTGTATTTAATATTACTCATTGTGCACCTCTCTGTATAACTATAAGCCAATACTTTTTGCGTTTCTGTCTTCATGTCTTCATTCATTATTCCTCTTCATTCACTTTAGTGCGACCTGTCATTTCCCCAGTCTGTTATTTTTCACCGCGCACAGGAACACACAAACAGAAACACATTTTCTGCTTTTTATAAATACTTGCAGTTCCTGCCATTGCATGTGGGCCATACTGACATTTTAACTTTGTGCAAAACAGGATGAAAGAGAAAATGTGTTTGTGGTAATTTTTGGTTTTGCAGCTACCTGCGAGCTGACCCACAAACACCCACAGCCTCATCTAAAACCTTCATGCAAAACTGCACACACGGAGAGCAGTAACTGCAATATATCTGCAATAAATCTGTAAAGACTTTTTAAGCATTTTATCTTTGAAGCAGCACATTTATTAACGCAAGCTTTTCTTTTTATAGTAATCAACACAAACACAACACTCGCAGTCCTGAGTACTTTGCAGCACAGAGGTACTTTACATGTTTGGATTCTCACTCATCACATAAGATATTCTAACTTCATACAGCCAGAGTCACAAAGACGCTCTTCAGCTAAATTCTTCTATTTCACAAGAAAAACAGTCGATGTCTCTGAGCACTCAAATGTTCCATTATTTTGACATTTTCACTTCCTGCTAAAAGTCTTTTTTAAAATTACCATTATTACCATGCTATGCTAAATTCTCACTTGATACAAAGGTGAGAAGGGGGAAATTATTGATTACTTACTAGATCCTCTTAAAATGCGCTTTTAGATTCAGTTGTGTGCTTGCAGCTCATCAAAAGGTTCAACAGCAGGCAGCTCTTTATGGTGTCTGTTACAGGGGATCCACCTGCATTAAAGTATCACTTCCTTCCTGATGAACTGTTATAAATACCAACGTTTAATAGAAAAGAACTGAAGAGATCTGAAATTGGTGCTCAATGTGGTATTTAGGTTTCTCCAAAGGCCTGATGCTCCTCAGTGAGAGTAATCTATGGAATCTGACTTTTTACTGCAGTTAGCAGTAGTTTGTGTGATGTGGATGTTTTGGTTTATTCATAGCTAACTGAGAACCAGCTGGTCTATTTTAGTGTGTCATTGGCCATTTTCCCTGTATTAAAATCATCTGAATTTAATGTGTTCTCAGTCCCATAGTTTTGCTTTTGTCTCTCTGTACTTGTCTTCAGTTATGTTCAGCTCTAGAAAAATGTTTATAATTACTGCCCCATTAACCCCTCCTGCTGTTTGCTGTGTGTGGTTCCTGCATGTCTTTTCTTTCACCAATATGATTTGTCCATTTAAGCTCATGACCTGTAAAGTACCCAGAAATGACTTGAAAAAGAAATGCAGGAAAAGCATAATGAAAACAAATTACATTAACTCAGCAGTGTTGCAGTAAATTATGATGATGAACCTTGCCTTACTTTTTCTTTTCCTCATCTCAACAATCTCACAGGTTGTCTTCATGAACTTCCCCTAACTCAGTAAAAGAACAAAGTGAAGAACATGACACTCTCTTATCTCTTTCTTTCTGCCTCACTGAGACACAAGGAAGGAAAAAAAACCCACAAACTGCACACAGATACACACTAGTAACACAAACCACATCCTCACCCCTTTCTTTTCACAGAAAGCTACGCTTGTTTCCACTAAGAAAAAAAACCCTCATTAATTTCCCAGGAAGTCTGTTCTTTCTTTCTCACATTTTCTTTCATCACATTAGTGGGGCAGGGGCTTCTACAAAAGTTAGTAAATGATTTAACCTCAGCCCTTCAGCTAACTCTTCTTCAATGATGCAAGATGCTGATGCAAGTGAAGGAGGCTATCATTAAGGTGAAAAGGCAAAATTAACCTATCAGAGAGACAGCAAAAAGTGTAGCTGTGGCCAAATCAACTATCTGATTCTTAACAGGAAGGACTAAAGTGGTCAGTTAGGCAACGCCAAAAGATCTGAAAGACTGCAGCAGATAACTGAAGTGCATGATGACAGAATTAGTTCCACATTTAGGAAAATGACTAACCAGGTATCACTGTCAAAGTCTACAATCATGACGTTTATAACGCCTTCACAGAGTTTACAACAAGGTGCAAACCACTAGTTACACTCAAGAACAAGAAGGCCAGATCAGATTTTGGCATCAAACAACAAATAATACTTTGACCTTGAGCGTAGCTTGAAGGTGACCACTGTGTGCTTGTTTGAAAAGGATGGATGAAGGACAGATAGTGAATGAGGAAGTGCAGTGGATTGGTAAGGAGGAAGTGAGAGCAGCTATGAAGAAGAAAGAGGAAGAGTGAAAGGCAGGTGGTTCAGATGACATACCTGTGGAAGTATGGCGAGGAAAGAGGGCAGTGGACTTTTTGACCCGAGTGTTTAACTCAGTCTTGGAGAGTGAGAGGATGCTTAAGGAATGGAGAAGAAGTGTACTGGTACTAATTTTCAAGAACAAGGGTGATGTGCAGAGCTGCAGTAACTACAGAGGGATAAAGCTGATGAGCCATAAAGATAGGAGACAGAGCTGGAGGTGGTATAGTTGACGATGCTAAGGTGTTCACTGGTAGTGACAGGGATGGAAAAGATTAGAAATAAGGGACTCCTCAGGTTGAGTGTTTCAAAGGCAAAGTTAGAAAGGCAAGACTGACATGGATGACAGAGGAGGGATAGTGGATATACTGGAGAAAGGATGTTGAAGATGGAGCTGCCAGAGAGAAGAAAAATAGAAAGGCCACAGAGGAGCTTCATGGATGTACTGGAGGAGGACATGCAGAAAGTTGGTGTGACAGAAGAAGATGCTACAAATGGGGTGAGATGGAGGCAGACGATCAACTGTGGTGACCCTTAAAAGTGAGAAGCCGAAAGAAGAAAAAGAAGACTCTAGGAGAAACCAAGGAGAAGTTGCTTTTCAGTTACTGAAAACAAATATCAAGGCAGAGGTGTTAGATTCAATTCATTATCACTGTGCGCACAAAGCACACAACAAAATGATTGCTCCAGATCACTCATGCAGAGACAAGCATCCGCAGTCATGCAGCCAGAGACCGGCACTGTGGTTTAATTGCCCACGAACACAACATGGTGGAAGGACAGGGGCTCGAACCGGCAACCCTCTGGCTGCAAGGTGAACGCCTACCCACTGTGCCACTGCCACCGACCCACAAGCAAGCAGCCACTGCAGGTGTCTGCAGTAAAGGCTTTACAGAGCTGGGTGAAACACAGTCGTATGGACCTGACTGTATCACAAGACACACGAATGAAAATGCATGCTCTGCTATAAAATACGGCATCACGATCATAATAAATAAATAAAACTGTGTTAAGAACCTGTTAGTTTCTCTCCCTGCTATATTTTTTTCTCTCCTTTTTTTTTTTCTTTTTCTGTTTTTGTTTGAGCACATCTTCTGTTGCTTATATTATAAAATAATGAAGCATTGCATAAGCCAAAGATGGTTGTATTTTTGATATTCTGTCTGCTTCTCAATAAAAATATTTGAAATAAGAACCTACCAGTCAAAAGTTGTCCAGGGTTTCATCAGTTCCATATCTGTGGAGTTATTCAGACAGGACCCTAAACATTTATTTGCCCTTTTTACCGTTTGACTGTATCTAGCGTTATGTATGTGGAGTGTTTTGACGAAAGAAAAAAAAAAAAGTTGTGGTACTGTGGTTTCGCTGATGATAGTAACATGGTGACATACTAAGTGTGACATATTTTTACATTTCATGGGAAGAAATGTGAAATGACTGCCGCTATTTCTATGCAATGTTTCAATTCCCTTTGTACTGTTTATCATGTTAAATGTCAGCCACCAACCGCAGGCACAGCGGAAACTGAGTTTCAATTTATTTGTTGAATTGAGACTTTTTAAGGTTTTGAAAATGTTTCAGTGTTACTACGACTGTGAAAGAAGTGATGAGAAAGTAGTGTGCTTAAACACCTTCAAACCAGACACACAAACCTCAGTTTCATGCCTTTATTTTGTTTCGCTTACCAAACTTAAATGGTGGTTTCTGCTCTTTTTTTCTGGCCAGTTTAAATGAGTGCTTGAGATATATGCTTTCTTACTGAGAGTTTGATGAAAAGATTGATTTATCCTCTGCCTATAGTATAGGGTTTAGTTACATTACTAATTAGATTACATACTCATTTCCAACAGTATCTATATTGATAACAAACAGACTGATTGAAAAACAACTTCACGCAAAACCATTTGAGGCAGAAAGACACACAGCCCCTCCTCTCACTAATGACTGGCGTTCACACTAAACCACACTTGGGGGAATTTTGAGATGTAAACAAAGCTCCTGTTGCAACAAAACTGAAGTACTGCACAACTGTCACTAAGGTTCACACGGCCTGCAAATTCGTTTTCAGCTGCTTAATTATTAGCAATTCCTAGTACCATTCTTGGTCCAAAGCCTGGATAATTGGGAGGGTTGCATCAGGAAGCGCATCCAGCATAAAATCTTTGTCAAATCAAACAGACAGATCCATTCGCTGAGGCAACCCCTGTGGAAACAAGGCAGGAGACGAACGTGCCTGGTCATCTGTGCTAATAATAAAACCATAAGGTTAGTGTGGGAGCTTGGTGGCAAATGCAGTCCTGTCCATCTGTAATGTGACTAAACTGTTAATTTATCAGGTCTAAAGATTTCTGTGTCTCTTGAAGTCCCAGATTGAAGCTGAGAAAAGTCTAGCATCAACTAGAAACAGTGGCAGTTTATGTCACCAACACCACCTGATCAGCGCTGAAAATAAGCCACCGAAAAAACAGCATGACATCAGACAACCGAGAAATATGTGGGGTTTTTGCAGTTTTTTTTTTGATAGTGTTCACTCACACATCCAAATCTTTGAATCATCCACAGGTGCATCAAACCAAGCACGTAGGCATGCAGACTGCTTCTACAAACGTGTGAAAGAATGGGTCGCTCTCAGGAGCTCAGTTCCAATTCCAGGTACCGTGATGGGATAAAACCTGTGCAACAAGTCCAGTCATGAAATTTCCTCACTAGCAAATATTCCACAGTCAACTGTTAGTGCTATTATAACAAAGTGGAAACCATTGGGAACAAAGTGTTAGGCCTTGTAAAATCACCGAGTGGTGGCAGCGGATGGTGAGGAGCACAGTGCCCAGAGGTCACCAACTTTCTGCAGAGTCAGTCACTACAGACCTCTAAACTTCATGTGTCCTTCAGATTAGCTCAAGAATGGAATGGGTTTCCAAGGCCAAGCAGTTGCATCCAAGCCTGACATCAAGTGCAATGGAATGACGAATCACGTCTCCATCTGGCAATCTGATGGACGAGTCTGGGTTTGGCAATTGCCACGAGAACGGCACTCGTCTGACTGCATTGTTTTAAAAATTGCTAAAAAAACAAAAACAAATTAATTTTCCAGATTAATGACGACCAGCTTTTCCCATTGTCTCTGGTACAGTACCCAAGCCCTTCCTGAGAGGCATCACAGTGCAACACAAAGACATGTTCAAAGTTGTGGGTTTTTCAATGCCTCTTTAATATTGCCTTCAACTAGGGGAGAGTGGGGTCACGTTTTGTTTCAAGCATGTCACGAATACTCAAAGCTGGGCTGACTGGCTTGACCACAGCCTTCACTATGTTCTTTACTCAAACCTCTGTTGTGAGATGCATCAGGTTTGTGTATGAGAGTGTGCCCTTCCAGTCCCCCTCCCCAGTCTGACCACAGATCTTTAACTCCCTCCTTCTGGAAGCCCGTTTGGTGCTGTTGGCAACACATTTTGTAAAGCTGTCAGCTGACTTGGTGATGTTTTGTCCACTCTTTCACTCAGCATGCTAATATCATCCTGCAGTGCTTCAGTGTTTCTCTGGTGATGGATCTTTCAGCTAAACTCATTTCTTCCATTGTTTCCTGACTGACTTGTGCCATGCTTATTGTATTTCTTTTCACTGCACTCTTTGCACTGATCACTATTGTTGGGCTCACAGGATTTTTTTTTTTTTTTTTTTTTTTTTAACATTGTCAAAACAATGCCTTATTAATTTGATTAAAAACTTGTCTTGTTGTGGCATTCTTGGGATTTTGGCTTCAACACGCACCCCTTTGAGCTGGTCGAGGAGCTGACAGACACAGTCCCTGTCAGCTCCTCTGGGTCCAGGCTGCATATTTCCTGAGCTAACATGACTCATTTTATCCCACTCTCCTGTAATAATGCAATAATATCTTTCTGTACATAGTATTAAGTCATAGTTTTATCCTGAGCTACAATATTCTAGCAATATAAAAGATTGACTCCCAGTCTTGATAAACACATGTGTATCAAAGCCTTTATAATCATCTCAGATTGATGGCTGCTGGGAGGAGAAAGTCAGTGTGGATCCAGAAATGAGAGGCAAGTTTTATTTATTTATTTAGCATGAATACTTACTGAGAAGCTTTCAGATGGCTGAGGAGTGCTGGTCTGGGCTCTTTTTTGGATATAAAGGTAATGTCTTCTGTTAGGAATGGTTGGGTACTAAATGTGGATAAATGTGTGTGACCTCTAGAGAAATCTGAGATTTGAGAATAAGTGCAGGATTTATACAGGACAGGGCTGCTTTATTGCAAACTATTCCACCATAGAAACCTTAAATGCTCAAATGTCTTTTTTCCCAGCAGGCTGTGCGGCTGCAGAAGGGCTGGAGAAGGTCCTTAACCCATCAGCAGGACCGGTATCTGCAGGATGTCAGAGCAGGCCACTGGTGTGAATGTCTCTGACCAAACAATCAGAAACAGGCTTCTTGTGGGTGGCCTGAGGGCTCAACATCCTCTAATGGGCCTTGTGCTCACTGCCCGGCTCCGTGGAGCCAGATTGGCATTTGCCACAGAATACCAGAATTGGCAGATTAACCACAGGCTCTCTGTGCCTTTCATTGATGAGAGCAGGTTCACTCTGAGCACATGTGACAGATGTGAAAAGGCCTGGAGAAGCCGTGGAGAATGTTATGCCCGCCTGTAACGTCATTCAGCATGATCAGTACAGCGGCGGGTTGCTGATGATCTGGGGAGATGTATCCATGGAGGGACCTCTACTGGCTAGGGTGACTGCCATTAGGTATCGGGATGAAATCCGTGGACCCACTGTCAGACCCTACGCTGGTGCAGTGGCTCACGGGTTCCTGGTGCACGTCGATGCCCGGCCTCTTGTGGTGAAAGTATGCAGGCAGTTCCTGAAGGATGAAGGAATTTATACCATTGACTGGAGAAGCTGAAAAACCTCTCTGTGTGTGTGTCTGTGTGTGTGTGCTATGTTTTCTGTAGAAATAAAAACAAACTTTGCTGTGTGTATTAACCAAAACAAAGTGCATTCTTGTATGTGTCTTGTATGGAGATTCTCAGTGTCCACTCCACTGCAGTGAGTTTAAGGGTTTCAAGTCGACACTTAAGTGCAAATAGATCCAAGTATTATCCTTAATTAGAAGAAATTAAGAAAAACAAAACAAAACCCAAACAAACAAAATCACAACAAAATGAATAGAATTCAGATTTTTCTCATTTCTTTTATTGAGAATTTCACACTTTTGGAAAATAGAATATTTTTCATGTCATCACATCATTTAAAGCAGCTTCTTCAATTCAGTAAATAACTGCCTTCAAATGACTGCCATACTAGTGTAAATGAAATTCAAATGCGTGTATTATAGCAAAACAAACAGTTTTGTTGTTTTTAATAAACAGAAAAAAACAATTCACAACATCAGGATCAGCAACACTGCAGTCGTCTCTGGAGCTTGAAAAAGGCGACTGGACTTCTTTTTGTTTCTTGAAGAGGTGGAGGTGGTTATGATCCTCTATTGATCATGTGCGTGAACACATGTGCCCAGGTGTGAAGGGGGCGTGGGTCATATTTAATCAGTGGTTTCAGTTGAAACCAATTTAGGACTCCGCTCCATTGTTTCCTGTGGCCTATTGAGGTCACTGGAACAAAGGTGTGAATGGGGGTTGAGACGTCTGGGAAGGGAGCTCAGGACAGCACTGTAAGCGGGGGAAAGTTGGTGACGTAATCCACCTTCTCTGTTCAATGATGGTTGTTCACAGTGGACATAGATGGCTTCTTTCACTCCTCTTTCAAACCATCTGTTTTCCCTGTCCAAAATGTGAACATTGGCATCCTCAAAAGAGTGCCCTTTTTCCTTCAGATGCAGATGTACTGCTGAATCTTGTCCTGTCGAGGTGGCTCTTCTATGTTGTGCCATTCGTTTGTGAAGAGGCTGTTTGGTTTCACCAATGTAGAGGTCCGAGCACTCTTCACTGCACTGAACAGCATACACTACATCGCTGATCTTGTGTTTGGCGGGTTTGTCCTTGGGATGAACCAGTTTTTGTCTTAGGGTGTGACTTGGTTTGAAGTATACTGAGATGTCATGCTTGGAGAAAATTCTTCTGAGTTTCTCTGACAAGCCTGACACATATGGGATGACAATGTTGTTCCTCTTGTCCTTCCTATTCTCTGTAGTTTGTGTTTGGCCTTCATTCCTGTGCATCTTAGCTGATTTGATGAAGGCCCAGTTGGGGTAACCGCATGTTTTGAGGGCTTTCTCAATGTGTGTGTGTTCTTTATGCTTCCCTTCTGCCTTAGAGGGAACACTTTCCGCACGGTGTTGTAGGGTCCTGATCACCCCAAGTTTGTGTTCCAGAGGGTGGTGGGAGTCAAAGAGGAGATATTGGTCTGTGTGTGTGGGCTTCCGGTAAACTTCAATGTTGAGGCTTCCATCTTCCTCGATAAGCACCGCACAGTCCAGGAATGGTAACTTGTTATCTCTGGTGTCCTCCTTGGTAAAACGTATGTATTTATCCACTGAGTTAATGTGACGAGTGAAGGCTTCTACTTCTTGGGTTTTGATTTTGACCCAGGTGTCATCTACATATCTGTACCAGTGGCTAGGTGCCATCCCTTTGAAAGAACCAAGAGCTTTACTTTCCACTTCCTCCATGTAAAGGTTGGCTACAATGGGAGACACTGGGGAGCCCATGGCACATCCATGCTTCTGTCTGTAGAATCCATCATTTATTTAAAATATGTTGTGGTAAGGCAGAGATCTAAAAGTGCACAAATCTGATCTGGGGTGAAGCTGGTTCTGTTCAGTAAGGAATCGTCTTCCTGTAGTCGTCTTCTGACGGTCTCCACTGCCTCAGTTGTGGGTATGCAAGTGAAAAGTGAAACCACATCAAAGGACACCATGGTTTCATCTGGATCCAGTACAAGATTCTGGACCTTGTTAGTAAAATCTGTAGAGTTTTCAATGTGGTGGGGTGTGATGCCAACAAGCGGTGATAAGATGGTGGCGAGGTGTTTGGAAATGTTGTAGGTGACTGAGTTTATACTGCTGATAATGGGTCGAAGTGGGACTCCTTCTTTGTGGATCTTTGGGAGTCCATAAATGCATGGAGTGGCTTCTCCAGGGTACAGGCGGTAGTAAGTGGGGCGGTCAATGGCTTTTTCCTTTTCAAGTTGTTGCAGGCAGCAAACAACTTTTTTCTTGTAGTTGCTTGTGGGATCACGTCTCAAGACCTCATAAGTATTGTTGTCACTGAGGAGTGTAGTAATTTTGTTGTGGTAATCCGATAAATTCAGCACAACCGTGCACCTCCCCTTGTCGGCTGGCAGTATGGTGATGTTTTGATCCTTGCTTAGGGCTGTGATGGCCTTCTTCTCCTGAATGGTGAGGTTGGATGGAGGAAGTCTTGCACTGGAGAGAGTGGCTGAAACTTTCATCCTGATCTGTTCTGCTTCAGGATGAGAAAGTTTGTTATTTCTTATAGCGGTTTCTGTTGCTGTGATGAGGTCTACTATAGGAAGCTGTTGTGGGGCTATGGCAAAGTTGAGTCCTTTGGCTAGCACATTTTCTTCTGGTTTGGTGAGGACCCTGTCTGATAGGTTCTTCACCCACTTTCCTTGGTTTCCATTGCTTATCGTGTCGTCCTGTTTGTTAACAGATGAATGGTATGCCTTGGTTTGCAGAGTTTGAAATTTACGTAGTTGTCTTTCCTTGCCTTTGATGTGTTGTGCGAGCTGGGCTTTGTCCACAAATGTAAAAACTTCTTCTGCGATGGTGTGAGGTAAGAGTGATGAGAGTTTCTGCTGAGTCTGGTGGATTTTGTTCTGGAGTGCATCTATGGTGAAATGGACCTGTCTTATCCTTTCACTCAAAAGGTGGTTTACGTCACTTTCAATGCTACAATTTACTACACTAACATACAGCGTAGACGCACACACACCAACATACAGCGCACACACACGCCAACATACAGAGCATACGCACACATACACACACACACACCCACCAACATACAGCGCATATACACACACATCTTTAGTGAGCACACAACAGCCCATTAGTTAGGTTAAACATGAGCACACTCAGATTTGTCTCATGGAATGTACACGGAGCTGGTTCGAGGGAAAAAAGACTAAAAATTTTTAATCAGTTAAAAGACTTAAAAGCAGATGTTGTTCTTTTACAGGAGACACACATGTCCAAAACATCTGTGCACACTCTTTCCTCTCCACAGTTCCCTCACACTTACTCAGCCTGCTACAACTCCAAACAAAGAGGTGTAGCTATACTGATTAACAGGAAGATAAATTTTACCATTAGCAACACTACAATAGACCCTGAAGGTAGATTTATAATACTTAATTTATCTATTCAGAATACAGATTTATGTATTGCTAGCATATATGGACCAAATGTTGATGACCCCTCCTTCTTTCATACTTTCTTCACCTCACTATCTGATCACTCTGACACTACACTAGTAATAGGAGGAGACTTCAACCTGGTACTTAATGCAGATATTGACAGGCTCAGTACAGCAGTGAATCAGAGGAACTGGCAGTCTGCAGACATTCTTAAACAGTACATGAAGGATTTTGGTCTTTGTGATGCTTGGCGTTCACATCACCCCACTCTGAGGGATTATAGTTTTTTCTCACCAGTATATCACTCTCACTCCCACATAGACTATTTTCTAGTTAGCAGCTCCATGATGATGGACATTACAGACACTCAGATTCATCCTATCACGATCAGTGATCATGCACCGGTGTCTCTCTGACACAGAAAAAAGTTACACCACCAACCAGGAACTGGAGATTTAATACATCATTACTTAAAGAACAAGATTTCATTAATTATTTCAAAAAGGAGTGGTCAGCATATTTAGAAAATAATGATCTTCCGGAAATATCACCATGTGTTCTTTGGGAAGCAGGAAAGGCAGTAATGCGGGGCAAAATAATATCTTACTGCTCGCATATGAAAAATAAAGAAAAAACACTTGTGTTAGAATTAAAACAGAAAATTAAATCGTTAGAAACTGCCTATGCTGCTTCACCACAAGAACATATAATTAACAACCTGAGGAAACTGAAACTGGAGTTAAATGAAATAACTGATAAAAGGACACAATTTATGTTGCAGAGGCTGCGTTTGGAAAACTTCGAGCATGGAAACAAATCTGGAAAATTCCTGGCCAACCAATTAAAACTAAATAAAGAAAAAACAGCTATTTATTCTATTAAAGATTCAACTGGTAACATTACTCATGACCCACAACAAATAAATAACTCTTTTAAATACTTTTATGAAGCTTTATACTCACCACAGATTAACCCATCTGATACTGAAATGGAAGAATTTCTTAACAATATAAATCTACCAAAACTAGATGACGATCAAGCTGCAGCTCTGGATTTACCTCTTTCATTATCTGAACTTAGTGAAGCAGTACAGCACCTCCCAAATAATAAAGCCCCAGGTCCAGATGGTTTTCCAGCTGAGTTTTATAAAGAATTTTGGTCAGAGCTAGCTCTCATTTTTTTCAGAATGGTAACTCAGATTCAGAGTGATCACATCTTATCTCCAACCCTAAACTCTGCTAACATTAGCCTGCTTCTTAAACCAGGCAAAGACCCCACACTCCCATCCAGCTACAGGCCAATCTCTCTCATTAATGTAGATCTTAAAATAATTTGCAAAGCCCTTGCCAAAAGATTAGAAAGTATTACTCCATTTATTGTACATCCAGATCAAACAGGTTTTATCAAGGGTCGGCACTCAGCCAATAATACACGTCGACTGATAAATATAATAGACTATTGTTCTATTAACAAATTAGAGACGACAGTCGTGTCGTTAGATGCAGAAAAGGCATTTGATCGGGTAAATTGGAAATTCTTACTAGCAGTTCTACAAAAATTTGGATTCGGTTCATCCTTTATAAACTGGATCAGAACACTACACAGCTCCCCAAATGCGCGTGTTAGGACAAATGATCTCATTTCCCAAAGCTTCAGTCTGCAGAGGGGCACTAGGCAGGGCTGCCCACTCTCTCCCTCTCTTTTTGTAATTTTCATTGAGCCACTAGCAGCAGCAATCCGTCAAAATGCAAATATTAAAGGGATTCAAACTGAAAATATGAACCATAAAATTAGCCTTTATGCTGATGATGTATTACTTTTCCTTGGGAATTCACAAGCTTCTCTCTTGAAGACTATCACACTGATAGATAAGTTCTCATCTATATCCGATTACTCTATCAATTGGAGTAAATCAACAGTTTTGCCTCTGAATTGTAATTTCCATAGAACCTCTAGGGCCCCACTAAAGTCAGGAAATATTAGATATTTAGGCATAAATTTTTCCGCCAGGCTCTCAGACTTGGTAAGGTTAAATCATAACCCCTTATTAAAAACAATAGAGGATGATCTCACACGTTGGAATAGTTTACCTATATCACTCATGGGGAGAGTTGCTGCCATTAAAATGATGGTCTTACCAAAAATTAATTATCTATTTTCACTGATCCCTAATAAACCTTCTATTCCTTGGTTCAAGTCACTAGATTCCATCCATCCATCCATCCATCCATTTTCTTCCGCTTATCCGGGGCCGGGTCGCGGGGGCAGAAGCCTAAGCAGAGAAGCCCAAGCTTCCCTCTCCCCAGCCACCTCCTCCAGCTCACTAGATTCAAACATCTCAAAATTTTTATGGAAAAACAAACCATCAAGAATAAGCTTAAAAACTTTACAAAAGCCAAAACAAAGTGGAGGTCTGGAATTACCAAACTTTTATTACTATTTCTTAAGCAATAGGTTGCAGTATATCTCAAAGTGGATCAAATCCAATTCATTAGACAACCCATGGCTGGATCTAGAACAGGAGTTTTGTGGAAAAATAAAAATCTCGAATCTACCTTTCATTAGCCCTAGTATTAAACATCATAACTGCTATAAAAGCCTTAGTATAAATACTTCACTGACAGCTTGGTGGGAATTTTTGAAAATAACTAAATCTTCACTTATCCCCTGTAAACTAACACCCATTTGGAACAATCCAGATATTTGTCAGAAAAAGAAAATGCTGAATTTTCCGTTATGGCGTGATAAGAGTGTAAATAATTTAGAACATATTATCCAAGATGGAAACCTTATTACATTTCAAGAACTTATGTCAAAATATAGAATTGGCAACGGTAGATTTCTGGAATATCAACAACTTAAGTCCATTTTACAGGGAAGATTTAACCTTAATCAGTTGAATCTAGAAATACCTACATGGGTAACAGAATTTCTTAACCTCTATACCCCAAAATTGTTGTCAAAATTATATAAATTATTACTAAAAACTGATGATTCAGTTTCCCTCCCAATTGTAAAATGGGAGCGTGATCTTTCTGTTAACCTAGATCAAAATTTATGGACAGAAATATGTTTAAATATCTTCAAAATGACTAAAAGACCCCAAGTACAACTTTTACAATATAAAATTCTCCATAGAACACACTATACTGGACAAAGGATGTTCCAAATGGGCCTTACACATTCAAACATATGCACCCACTGTACAAGCAATTCAGAGGAGAATTATCTACATGCTCTGTGGTCTTGTGTACCTGTTCAGAGATTTTGGCAGAGGATATGTAAAGACCTATCCACATGGTTTAGCTGTCGCGTCCCAACTTCCCCCAGACTATGCATCTTAGGTGACATCAGTGAATTAGTGATGGAGTCAAATATGTCACACATAGTTCTCACCGCCTTGTGCATCGCTAAGAAAACTATCCTTATGAATTGGAAGTCAAAAAATAAACTATGTATTACTCAGTACAGAAATTTATTAATAGATTATGTTAGTTTAGAGAGAATGTCTGCTTCATCTAAAGATCAATTGGAGGAATTTGACTCTCTTTGGTTCCCACTGATCAGCTCCATTACTTAGTGGGGGTGGTTGGCTGTTGGTTCTGCCCCTGAGGTGCTTTGTAGGCGGTCGGGTGGGAGCTCTGGGGGCCTGTGTAGCTGGTAGCCTCCTGAGACTGGAGTCCTGGGGCGACCTTCTGGTGATGTCTGTGTGCCTGTTCTAGTTGATGGTGGTGGGGGCTTGGATGGTGCTGCCTTGCGGTCCTGGGGTGTGGTCCGGGGTGTTTGGGGTGATGGGTGCCGGCCCCCGGTCGGTTGGCTGGTCTTCCCTGGGTGGCTCGGGGGCTGGGCCCTGGGGCCGTGCCGGCTCCCGGTGGGTCCCCCCTGGCGCTGGGGGGTCTCTGCTGTCCCGGGCGCGCCACCGGGTAGGGTGGGTTGACCTGACCTGCGTTGGGACGTCCGGTCTGCGCTTTTGGGGCCCTGGGGTGCCTGCGCTGCCGGGGGGTGGGGTGGGGGGTGGGGACGGCGGTGGGGTGGTTGGTGGGGACGGGGCACCGTATTTCCAATTCAGGCCAGCATGTCCTGTTGCTTGTTTGTGTCTATTGTTGAGTGAATGGGCGTCTAGTGAGAGTGGGCTACCCTCTATGATGGGGGCGGTGGCACCAGTCTCAGGTGCTGCAGTGCTCTGGGATGCTGTCACCACGGCCCCGGGCTCACCCCTCCCTGCCCTGTGCTGGGGTGTGGGAGGTCGGGGTGCCTACTTAGCCAGTGGACTGCTGGCTCTCTTCTTCCAGGTTGGGTGTTTTTTTTTTTTTTTTTCTTCCACCTTCCTGGTCTTACCCCCCCCCTCCCCACACACACACACACACACGTAGGGTGTAGGGTTGAGAGGCTGCGTGCAGAGTCACGCGGCCACTTGCATCTCCTTTTTAATTGCACTATAGACATTATAATTCACAACACATGCACACATACTACACGATACATATAGGACCTTTGGGGCAGGCATGTTACACAGAGGTTGATGAGGGGCGGCCGCTGAGGTGGCCCCATTCAGATCCTCATTTCTGTCTGTCCCCAAATTTTATTTGCATTTTAGACATGGAGGGTTTTTGGGGGGGCAGTGTGGGCAAGCACTGACGTCCAGCAGTTGGTGCTTGTGGCACAACTGCCCCCTCAATTTTAACTGCACCCTATACACCTCATTCATTCACAACATAAACACATACACTTATAAGTTGGGCGGGGGGAGGGGGGGTGGGCCATCTCACACCCCGATTTCTTATGCCTCGCCCGGGGTCGGGGTCGGGTGGTTCCTTGGGGACCGGGCTGGCGGCATCTTGGGGTCACTGTTGGCCCTGGGGTGGTTTCCGCTCCCATCTTCAGAGAGTGGGTAGCTATGGATGAATGTGTGTCTTTGTATTTGTCACAGTCTTCGTGAGTATGGGTGGGCGAGTGAATATGGTGTATCTATGTTTATATGTGTGTGGGTGAGTGCGTTTGTGCATAAATGTGTACACGGGTGTGCTTGCCGGTGTGCGTGTGGTTGTATGTTTGGCTGGACCTGGGTCTGGGCCTGTGGCTTGCCTCCTGACCGCTCCTTGCTGGTTGCCTCTCCCCCCCTGCCCCCCTGGGGTGTGGGTACCTCCTGGTTCCTGGGTGGGGCCGGATGTTCTGATGTGGGTGGTGACCTGCTCCCCTGGGGGCTGCGGCGCGGGGCTGCGTTGGCTTCTTCGGCGTGGGGGGGGGGGGCCCTGTGGGGGCTCGGGTGGCCCTCGGGTGCCGGGGGCCCTGGGGCCCTGCTGCCGGCCGTGCAGGGGGCTGGCCGCTGGGGGGGGGCTGGCTTATCGTTACCTCGGATGCTCTGGTGCCCTTGCTCCTTGGCTGCTGGGACTCCATCTCAGACCTCCATCCTCCGTCTGCTGGGAGGGGTGTATGGTTGTCTTTGGAATGAGTGGCCGCAGGTCTTCGTAGGTCTTGATGGGCTGCTGGTGGCCTGGGCTTCCTGGGATTCTCTTTGCCTGCCTCTAGGTTCTGATGGGCGGGGCTGCGGCTTTCTGCCTTCATTGGTAATTACATTTCATGACACAAACACATACACCCACATAATAACACAAAATGGTTGGTTTGTATAACTATTCTTCTTTTATTTTTATTTATTTTTTTTTTTTTTCCCCACACAATCTTTAATTTTGCAGATATTGTCAATATCTTACGTTTAACAAGTGGCTAACTATTTGGTTTACTTACTTGCACTCTTTCCTGTTTCTTTTTTCTATTTTCTCTCCTTTTTTTCACCTTTCTTCTTCTTCCTCTTTCCCTTTCTCTTTTCTTTCTTTTCTCTTTTCTATTTCTTAAGCCTGTCATTTCTGGCACAATTTGATAAATAGCATGTTAAAAATAATTCAAATAAAATAAAGGGTTACACAGTAACAAGAGGAGCCTATAGAGAACCTATAGAGCTCATCTTGAAATAGCAAATATGTTTGGCACAACAATGCATTCAGATCACAGTTCTGTTTGCAAGATCTGCCAGACATGACAGGCAAAAAAAGAAAAAAAAAAAAAAAAAAAAAAAAAAAAAAAAAAAAAAGAAATAACAAACTTTCTCATCCTGAAGCAGAACAGATCAGGATGAAAGTTTCAGCCACTCTCTCCAGTGCAAGACTTCCTCCATCCAACCTCACCATTCAGGAGAAGAAGGCCATCACAGCCCTAAGCAAGGATCAAAACATCACCATACTGCCAGCCGACAAGGGGAGGTGCACGGTTGTGCTGAATTCATCGGATTACCACAACAACATTACTACACTCCTCAGTGACAACAATACTTATGAGGTCTTGAGACGTGATCCCACAAGCAACTACAAGAAAAAAGTTGTTTGCTGCCTGCAACAACTTGAAAAGGAAAAAGCCATTGACCGCCCCACTTACTACCGCCTGTACCCTGGAGAAGCCACTCCATGCATTTATGGACTCCCAAAGATCCACAAAGAAGGAGTCCCACTTCGACCCATTATCAGCAGTATAAACTCAGTCACCTACAACATTTCCAAACACCTCGCCACCATCTTATCACCGCTTGTTGGCATCACACCCCACCACATTGAAAACTCTACAGATTTTACTAACAAGGTCCAGAATCTTGTACTGGATCCAGATGAAACCATGGTGTCCTTTGATGTGGTTTCACTTTTCACTTGCATACCCACAACTGAGGCAGTGGAGACCGTCAGAAGACGACTACAGGAAGACGATTCCTTACTGAACAGAACCAGCTTCACCCCAGATCAGATTTGTGCACTTTTAGATCTCTGCCTTACCACAACATATTTTAAATACAATGATGGATTCTACAGACAGAAGCATGGATGTGCCATGGGCTCCCCAGTGTCTCCCATTGTAGCCAACCTTTACATGGAGGAAGTGGAAAGTAAAGCTCTTGGTTCTTTCAAAGGGATGGCACCTAGCCACTGGTACAGATATGTAGATGACACCTGGGTCAAAATCAAAACCCAAGAAGTAGAAGCCTTCACTCGTCACATTAACTCAGTGGATAAATACATACGTTTTACCAGGGAGGACACCAGAGATAACAAGTTACCATTCCTGGACTGTGCGGTGCTTATCGAGGAAGATGGAAGCCTCAACATTGAAGTTTACCGGAAGCCCACACATACAGACCAGTATCTCCTCTTTGACTCCCACCACCCTCTGGAACACAAACTTGGGGTGATCAGGACCCTACAACACCGTGCGGAAAGTGTTCCCTCTAAGGCAGAAGGGAAGCATAAGGAACACACACACATTGAGAAAGCCCTCAAAACATGCGGTTACCCCAACTGGGCCTTCATCAAATCAGCTAAGATGCACAGGAATGAAGGCCAAACACAAACTACAGAGAATAGGAAGGACAAGAGGAACAACATTGTCATCCCATATGTGTCAGGCTTGTCAGAGAAACTCAGAAGAATTTTCTCCAAGCATGACATCTCAGTATACTTCAAACCAAGTCACACCCTAAGACAAAAACTGGTTCATCCCAAGGACAAACCCGCCAAACACAAGATCAGCGATGTAGTGTATGCTGTTCAGTGCAGTGAAGAGTGCTCGGACCTCTACATTGGTGAAACCAAACAGCCTCTTCACAAACGAATGGCACAACATAGAAGAGCCACCTCGACAGGACAAGATTCAGCAGTACATCTGCATCTGAAGGAAAAAGGGCACTCTTTTGAGGATGCCAATGTTCACATTTTGGACAGGGAAAACAGATGGTTTGAAAGAGGAGTGAAAGAAGCCATCTATGTCCACTGTGAACAACCATCATTGAACAGAGGAGGTGGATTACGTCACCAACTTTCCCCCGCTTACAGTGCTGTCCTGAGCTCCCTTCCCAGACGTCTCAACCCCCATTCACACCTTTGTTCCAGTGACCTCAATAGGCCACAGGAAACAATGGAGCGGAGTCCTAAATTGGTTTCAACTGAAACCACTGATTAAATATGACCCACGCCCCCTTCACACCTGGGCACATGTGTTCACGCACATGATCAGTAGAGGATCATAACCACCTCCAGGGGACTACGCCCACAGGGGTTTAAATACCTGGGTCTCTCCACCATTTGGTTGAGAACTGAAGAAGCCTTTCGGATGAGAGGTGAAACGTCTTCAAGAAACAAAAAGAAGTCCAGTCGCCTTTTTCAAGCTCCAGAGACTACTATGACCTGGATGACTGAGAATCTACACAGACAACACTGCAGTCCTGAAACCAAGCATGATAAAGTAAATGCATAATAGAGTACTCTGCTTACTTTTCTGTTGTAGCATGTAATCTAACATGTCAAGCAGTTCAGTCAGTTATTTTGCTACATTTTCAAACAAGCAACCTGCCACTCTTAAATATGTCAGCATATTTCCCCTATTTGTGTCAGTCAGGGCAGCTACTGTGATAATATGAACAACAACAACAACAAAAGATTAAATCAGAATTAAAAAAATTTACAAAACCTGAAGATAAATATTTATGGAATGGTTTATTTTCCTGAGAGCTGACTGGCGCCATGAATCCTGCAAATGCTACGTCTTATTTTTGTTAGGCCTACTGTCTGCTCTCAGCCCTCCTGTTTCACTGGCATATAGCCATCACCAGAGGGCTCCAGTGATCTGCCTGCTGACATCAGAGCGAACCCCTGCAGCATAGGACTTGGCTGAAGTTGCAAAGCTGGTCTCAGACCAGGCCCACATAAGTTCAAAGGCAGTTGTGGAAAAGAGAGCAAGGAGCATGGTAAAGATTCAAGATTCAAGATTCAAGAAGTTTATTGTCATGTACACCGCAAAACACTGTGGTTATGCTGAGCAATGAAATTCTTACTTGCGACTGCCTTACAAACAATTGAAATAAGCAACTAAGTTAAAATAAAATTTAAGAACTAGTATATTAGGAAAGTAAAAGTAGAAAATAAAAATAAATAAATAATAAAGCAAGTGCAATATATACAGATATATATTATATATACAGATGAAAAGAAAGGCAGGTAATCACAGTTTGATAATCAGTCAGTGGTTCAGTAGCCTGATGGCCTGTGGATAGAAACTGTTATTTAGTCTGGTTGTTCTTGCTTTTACACTCCTGTAATGTCTGCCAGACGGCAGGAGTGTGAACAGTGTGTGCTGTGGGTGGGTACGGTCCTTGATGATGTTGTGTGCCCTCTTTATTACCCGGGTATTATAAGAAGAAGAAGAAGAAGAAGAAGAAACAGCCTTTATTGTCCCACAGAGGGGAAATTTGGGTGTAACAGCAGCCGCAGTTATTATAAATATAAATAAAGATATAATAATTTACACTATTAAGAAAAGAATATATATAAAATCAACAAACAAGATTAACCTTAATACTACTAATAATAACACTATATACAATGTACATGAATAAGTGTCCTGTAGTGATGGGAAGGCAGCTCCACAGATGAATTGTGCTGTTTTGATGACACGCTGGAGAGCCTTCCTGTCCTGAGTGGCGCAGTTTCCATACCACACCGTGATGGAGTTTGTCAGGATGCTCTCCACAGTGCATCTGTAAAAGTTGCTGAGGGGCTTGGGGGATAAAGCCCTGGGAGGATGAGGTGGAAACAGGAAGTGTGTAGATTCAGTGGACTTATCAACATCCTCCATGCTCTCTTTACTGACCTCTTCAAAACTGGACATGCCTGAATCTAGACTCTGGAGCCTAAAGCGATCAATGTTGAGCTTCTCAGACTTTTCATAGTCTGAAATCACCTGCACTGGCTCACTGTTGCTGCTGCCTTTGAGAAGGGACTTTACCATCTCATGTTCTTTCTCTCTCCCTTCATTGCTCTCCTGTTCTGTGCATTTTCCTTGACCCTGAGTACCAACAGGGCCATAAGGCGTGTCAGTCGCACACGGCCTCAGATTCCCAGCACTGAGTGAGGAAATAGGAGGAACACAAAGGTCAGAGTTAGTTGGGTTAGAGAAGCTGGAGCTGGTGGAGTCATAGCTGCCTTTGTTTATCACAATCTTCTCATCTGGCCTGCGGGCTGTGACGGCATCCACAGAGGAGGTTAATTCTACTGTGATCATTTCCACTGGTTTCAAGAAGGAGTGAAAGGATTCACTGGTGAACACATGCTGGAGGAGAAAAGTCAGAGGTGAGAGAGCAGGAGAAGGGATTAGAAAGGTTAAAAATACAGAAGATGTTCAATCTGGGCTTCAAGAAAAGGATTTAAATGTTTTTTGTTAGTTTTGTGTGTGTGTGTGCACATGTTGCACTTTCTGAATCTTGAGCCGTTTGGATCATAAAGGTCACGTCTGTCACTGGATCAGTCAGTAGTTTTGTCTGTCTGATTATGTTGTCTGCTGTATGCATATCTTTCTGTAATGTTCTGTCTTTTCATGATCCATGGTCCATTTTTTGAATCTGCACTAATCTAATTATCAATTTTTTTTTTTAGATGTAATATCAAACTCTGTAACTCCCTGCTGGTTTTCAAGTCTTCAACTCACTGTTGACAGTTTTCAGATACAATGTGATGAAGTCAGTCTATAAGGAACCTACTCTATTAAGGTGCCCACCATCTGATTTTGACACTTTGAAGAAGCACAAAGTTAAATAAAAAAGCAACTAAAGATGAGTGCATATCAAAATAAATGTCTGCTAATCATATGAATTTCCTGCCGCCATGCTTACCACAATATTACGCAAGTCTGGTTTTTACTGCCACTAACCGCTGAGGATTATACGACCTCAAATACACAAAATGAGAAAATCTGTAAGCTTACCTGGAAACATGCGCTCTGCTGGATGTTCCTCCGCCTGGTATGCAGACCCTAAGATAACAAATTTACATCATCCTGAACCAGAGCTGCCAGAAAAAATAATATATTTCTCTTGAATACATCCAATCAGAATAAAATATAATATATATAATATAATATATGTGTGGGCAGCATGGTGGCGCAGTGGTTAGCACTGCTGCCTCACAGTTAGAATACCATCTGGAAGGCCTGGGTTCGATTCCACCTTGGCCCAGGCCTCTCCCTCTCTCTGTGTGGAGTTTGCATGTTCTTCCCGTGCTTGCATGGGTTTCCTCCGGGTACTCCGGTTTCCTCCCACATTCCAAAGACATGCACTTACTGGGGTTAGGTTAATTGGCTAATCTAAATTGCCCATAGGTGTGAATGAGAGCATGAATGTGAGTGTGAAAGGTCGTCTGTCTCTCTGTGTTGGCCCTGCAACAGGCTGGCGACCTGTTCAGGGTGTACCCTGCCTCTCGCCCTATGACAGCTGGGATAGGCTCCAGCCCCCCCCGCGACCCTTAACAGGATGTGCGGAAGCGAATGGATGGATGGATGGATATATAATGTGCATAGGAATATTCTTAAAAAATACTCCTGTCTACGTACCAGTTTTTTTTGTTAGTAAGAACATGACTGCCAGCGACATCACCACACCTACAACAATTATAGTCACAACATAGGCAATACCTGAAAAACAGACCAGAATAAGTCACATTAACAGGGAAACATGAGATAACGGAATCGTGCAGGTCAAGTCATGTCTGTAAAACCAATCAAGATATAAATGCTAAATGGAACAGTACTTTATCAGGCTTTTCTACTTAATTTGAGTACTTGAAGCCCTTTCTACTGCATTCACCCAATCACACATTCATACTGAGCTTTAATCCATGCCTATATTTTATCTAATGTTCACATACACTCATACTCCAGTGGATGGATTGGGGGCAACTCAATCCACCAATTGGTAGCCAACCTGATCTACCACCCGAGCCACAGCTGACTGAAATGTAATTGAAGAGCTCTCCTCTCAGTGTGCTGGCTTGGGTTGAGGTCATGTGACTAACATGGCCATTTATGAGCATCTCATTTCTTCTGCATCAATACCTTAAAGTGGTGTTGATGCACACATTGTCCAATTACTTGTGAGTCTGAAATGAATAACTAGTTTCTAACTAGATGATGCAAAATTTTCAGAATCAAAGGAAAAAGTCTACCCCTTAATCAATTCATGATAGCTTCCTTATGAACGTACTGTGGTGGTGAACAGAGGCAAAAAAGTGAAAATCATATCACTGTTCAAAGACTTTTAGTCCTGACTGTACATCTGTGACTGTACATCTGTGATTTCCATGCAAATATCTGGATGCACAACTCCAGGAATTAGATCCTCGGACCTACAGCATGCAGTTTGTTCTGAGAAAATTTTTACAACAAATCTAGAAAATTGTACCTAATGGTGGCTTTATTTTTCCTGCCGATGACACCCATGATGCAGTGGGGCTCCAGTCACTCCAGGCTCCCTCACGGCTCTCAATAACAGACTGCACTCGAACTCGTGCCTCGTACCTCTCGCCTCGTATCAGGAAATCTTCCTTCAGCTCTGCCTCGCACTTATGCTCACACTGAATGCCAATGTTTTTCTGCACAGCAGGATCCTGACAGACAAGAAACCAGTGTGGGGTTGAGGGTGAATCTAGCTTGGATTTCACACAACCACACACATCATTTAAATGCGCACTTTCAAGATCTCTCTGCTCAGCTTCATGCTTAAAATCGTTCACATCGTGACACAAAACTGAAACTTACGCTCCACGACTGATCCTGCTGTTTCCACTGCACTTCACTTTTGTATAAGTCGATCATTGAATGCTCGGTGAGTTGGGACAACCAGGAAATAGTGGTGAAGTTGACTTCTGGTCTTCCTGGAGGATTCACCCTTACTGCAAGAACACACACACACAAACACACATACACACAGTTTGTTTTAGGTCACCATGAACAGCTCATGTTGTAAGTCACAAAGAGGCAGCATTATAGATTTCACTCACTGTGACAATATGGCTTGTAGGAAGTGATTACAGGCTTCATATGGTTACAGCTCAGATTAAAGGACAACACATGGAAAGAACTAAACTGGAAAACAAAAATGGTTAAAATATATACTGTTAGAAAACATTCACTGTGAACAATATAAAGCTAAGGAAGACATCTGTAGGTGAAGATGTTTCTGTTTGGCATATTTTAAAATCTGATTTAAAGATAAGAGTCATAAACAGCCAATTGGATAATAAAGTTTACACAAAGCGAGGACAGGCATAAATCGAGGGGAGCTAAAGCTTCTTTTAGACAGAGGATGACTTGAGTAGCTGCATTAAGGCTCAGTGTGAGATTAAAAAAAGGAACAATTTGAACTGAGAGACATGCAAAGCTACTCCAGTAGAGCGTAGGAATGAGAATATTTAACAGGAAATTAGATTAACAGATTCATTTGAAAGGATAATTCTACATTTTCAGAACACTCCAATTTCACTTTCTTCCCATGAATGAGACACTGTACAAAAGCCATTAAAAAAAAAAAGCCTGATTGTGCAAAGATAAATGAAACCTGTCATTTAGCACTTCTAAAGGACCCTGATTACTGTCATCTCTCCTTTTAAAACTGAAGTACATGTCCTCATTATTATTCATTTATTACCCAGAGTCATGCATGTCACTGACCCCTGATTTAACTACAAACTGAGATATAGGATATATGATTGTATCTCAGAGGCTCAACAACAGTTGTGTTTGTTCATACACTCACAGTGTGGTCAGATTTAAAGATCAGGGAGCACGTCTTCAGGGCTGGTCTGGAGATGTCAACAGGCTCCAGGTGACAGGAAGCACTGTAAGACCTGAGAATAATAATATTAATTTCATTTGGCTGTAGATGATGTTATTAATGAAGGGTGTGATTTATGTATCGTGAGTATTTTGTGTCTAGGTTTGCGTTTTTGTGTCCTTACAAGTAGCGAGCTTGATATTTGGCGTGTATTGTGCATGCGGCGTCTGTGCGATCAGTCACGTATGTGCTGTTCCACAAACATGTGATGTTTTTACTGTAGTCATTGTAGCAGGTGAGATCTGTGAGGGATAAAACAGAAGAGACTGAATGAAAAGGGAGCGGCTGCAGCCAACAACACATCTTAAAATCAATTAAACAATGTAAGTGAAGGAAAATAAATAAATAGACTAACTATCTGGGAGGCTGGGACACGCATCAGTTCTGCAGACCAGCAGCAGAGGAAGCAGAATAAACAGGGAAAGGGATTTCTTATCTCTCTCCATTTATCCAGTCATCAGATTTCCTTCTTGGAGACCACTGGGATGGTTTGTTCCCAAAGCTCTGTGACTGGAAGATCCGAAGGCTTGTACTTGCTTCAGGGTTTGACTCACTGCGTCCTGATTCTTCTCATCCTGCACAGGTGAAAAAAATAAGTGAATAAAAAAGTTGTTGTTGTTGTTGTTGTTATTTAATTATGTCGTTTAAAAGTTGCAGAGCCAGCTTCTTCATGCTGACCTCTTTGTCATAGTTTTAGTTTTGCATCTAGTCACACACAAACGCCCATCCAAAAAAACTGTTGGCCTACAAATACAACAAGAATAAGCAGTGACATAAACAGGTGATGAAGCAGAAGCGTTTCAGATCCTGCCTCAGTTGGTCCTCTGTGGTTCCACTGATACACGCCGAGGAAGCATCAGTGCAAATATGCCACGGCTGGCTTGTAAATATAAATACAGTGATGATGTGACACTTTGAAGAAAGTGTTAAAATAATCAGGCTTGTAGAGTTTCAATAATGTGTATTTAAACATCACACCATTGTCTTATTGATAAAAATAATCCCTGCACATTAAAGCTCAGCTGCTGCCTGTTAGACATTCAGAGACTTCAGTCGGTGACTTACCTGCTGGTTGAGCTGCAAATGATCTGCTTCAAACTGCTGACTTGATTCCACCTGATATTCTGTCAAAGGTCATCACAAAAAAAAAAAACAGGCTGAATTCTTCAAAGATCACTGCCAGTAATTTTACCATAAATCTGGCCCATATCTGTTGAACATTTGAAGTTCTGAAAATTTTAAACCTCCAGTCGCATCACACTGATTACTGTATTTTTGTTTTTGTTTTAATAGTACCTGTGGTGCACCTGTCTCTGTGACAACAAGCTGATACTTTAAACATGCAGTCAGGTCGAAACTGACCTCAGTTTTTTTCTTCATAATTATTTATTTTCCTTCACTTCAGTGTCACCTGCCCCCCCCCCACACACACACACAGACACACACACACGCACACACACACACGCACGCACTGACATTTAAACTGTGAGAAACAAGATGAAAAAAAAAAAAGATGTGTTTTTTGGATTTGAAGTTTTGCAGCTGCCTGCAAGCTGACCCACCAACGCCCACAGCCTCACCTAAAATCTTCATGCTGTGCAGCAACTGCAAAATATCTGTACAGATGTTTTAAGTATTTTATATACAGCACAGTTCTGAGTACTTTGCAGCACAGCAGGTACTTTACAAACATACGGCCAATCTTCAGCTAAAATCTTCTATTTCACAAGAGAAACAGTCATTGTTTCAGAGAAGTCAAAAGTTCCATTATTCTGACAGGTTCACTTCCTGCTAAAGGTCTTTCTAAAAACACCATTAATGTGCTATGCTAAATTCTCAGTTGATACTCAGTTGATCTGCAACAGGGGATCCACCTGCATAAAAGCAGTGCCAGTTACATCCTGGTGCACTGTTATAAATACAAAGTTCATTTGAAAAGAACTGAGATGCTCTGAAGTGGGTGCTCAAGGTGGCAGCTCTGAAACAGAACAAAAAACAAAAAAAAAATAAATAAAAAAAATAAGGAAGAAACTAAATCTACCCAATATGAGCTTTACTATCAACACAATTGAGGGAGCTTATTGTGGCTAAATATAAAGAAGATTGATTATATTTTCTTTGCTTCCAGAACTTTGCAAATACAGATTTTTTTGACCACATGAACCTACCCGACACCTGTACATGTTTCTTCCAGCTCAGACCCATCTCCAAACTAAAAAAACTTTTTAAAAAGCTTCTGATCTAGAAAGTGTTATGCATGCCTTTGGGCTACTGTAATGTATTGTATACTGGAGTTACAATTGATTGCAATGAGTCCAAAAATGCTGCAGCCAGATGACTTATGGAGACAAAAAAGAGAGAACCCATTACTCCAGTCTTGCACTGGGATCCATTATAAACTGGCAGTGCTTGAGTTTACCACACCTTCATCATAGCTATATTTATCTATGAAGCCAGATTAAAAATGTTCATTTAGTCAAATTTAAATGTGTCTTAAAAACATAAAGGTCTGGATGATTCAGGCAAAACTGAACTTATTGAATTGCATAGAATACAGACTATCTAGATGTAGCACAATCACTCTGGATTGCAATAACTCAGCCTCATATACTCTCAGTTTGTCAAACCTTGGAGAATTTTTTACATTTTATTTAATTTTTTTCTATCCCAAAATTTCCACAAAGAATGTCATTGGGACTGCCTTCCTTCCTTTCTTGTTTGTTTCTGCATGTCTTCATTCTTTTGTCTACACCAGCTGGCCAATGCCAAGATGAGTTGGCCATTTAAGGTCATGATTTGTAAAGTGGCCAGAGATGACTTATAAATCCTTCCATCCATTCCTTCTCTTCTGCTTATCCTTTTCAGGGTCGCAGGGTGACTGGAGCCTATTCCAGCTGACATTGGGTGAGAGGCAGGGTACACCCTGTACATGTCACCAGCCTGTTGCAGGGCCAACACAGAGAGACAGACAACCACTCACACCTATGGGCAATTTAGAGTAGCCAATTAACCTAACCCCGGTAAGTGCATGTCTTTGGACTGTGGGAGGAAACCAGAGTACCCAGAGGAAACCCACACAAACACAGGGAGAACATGCAAACTCCACAGAGAGAGAGAGAGAGGCCCATACCAAGGTGGAATCAAACCCATGCCTTCTAGATGTTATTCTAACTGTGTGGCAGCAGTGCTAACCACCGTGCCACTGTTCTGCCCACTTAGAAAAAAGATTAAATGCAGGAAAAGCATAACTGAAACAAATTTCAGTAACTGAGCAGTGTTGCAGTAAATCATGATGATGAATCTTGACTTACTTTTTTTCCCTCCTTATTTCAGCATTCTAGCTTTTTCTCACCATTTTCACAGAGGTAAGCAGGGGTTGCCTTTATGTGTTCTTCTGACTTGCGGACTTCCCCTAACTCCCAAGAACCAAGTGGAAAAAAAAAAAAAATGACACAAGGAAGAAAAAAAGCCACAAAGTGCACACAAACACACACTAAAAACACAAACCACATCCTAACAACCTTCTCTTTGCAGAAAATTGTGTTTGTTTCCACGAAGAAAAAACTCATTCACTGTCCTGAACGTCTGTTCTTTTGCTCTTATGCTACACTTTTCTTCACATTAGCGGGGCAGAGGCTTCTGAGGCCACGGCCTCTACAACAGGTGCTAAATAATCTAATGTCAGCCCTTCTAGCATTTAACACTAAAACTCATTCTGGTACGCATCATGAATCTTACTGATGCCTAACCACCAAAAACCATAGTTGGTAACTGTTCACTGGAACTCTTCATATGACAGAGGGTGCTCATCCATCATGAGGATGAAATGTTGTATTGCTGGCCAAATCAACAAATCAAATTACCTAAAGTAAAGGCCTGGAAGACTACAGAAGACAGCTGAAGTACTTGATGACAGAAATGAATTAATTTAAAAAAAAAATCTCTCAATGAGGTCTCAATGAGGTAGAAGCTTCATTGTCAAAGTCTGCAAGCAACACATCCCTTCATACAGAGAGTTTACAGTGAGTTGCAAGATTAGATTTTGTCATAAAACACGTGGGGGAAAAAATGCAGATTTTAATGACATGAAAGTTCATCACAATTCACAAGTTTTTGCTGATAAACCAAAGAAGACCTTGAGCACAGTTTGGATGAAGATCCACCAGCTGATCATTGTGTTCAAGTTTGATTAAATTCTGACCCATACCCTAGGAGGAGTAGTGAGGAGGGGAAGCTTATCAGTCATTTGGCTGCATGAGCCAGTAAGAATTCTTTGAATTGATGAAACCAAGATGAACTTGCACCAGAAAGATAAGACTAGATAAGTATGGGGCTAGAAAATAAACAGCTCACGATCTGGGTCACTATTGATTATGAAAATGTGACTGCTGACAGAAGCAGTAGGATGAACTGTAAAGTGTGCAGGGTTATTCTCTCTGCTCAGTCAGCCAAATGCTGCAGAACCGATTGGTCAAATGGATAGCGACCTAAACCATACTGCAAAAGCAACAAAAGTTTCTCAAGGCAAAGGAATGGGATATTCTGCAGTGGCCAAGTCAGTTATCTGATCTCAAGCTTTTCAGTTACTGAAGATAAATCTGAAGTTGTCAAAAAAACAAAAAAAAAAAAACATATGGACTTGACTGCATCACCACCAGGGCTGATGTTGTCATCATCCCATGCATGCAAATACATGCTAGCCAACTAACCACTTCCAAACTTTACTTTTGCTTTACTTTTTAAAATCAGTAAATACAATATTGCTTCATGATTATGACTTCTGCTTTATAATTATTTCTCATTCATTCATTTACCCTGGAAACCATGTTTGATCTATTTCAGAAACATCTATTAAACTAAAAAATAAATAAACAAAATTAAATTGTATTAAGAACCTACCTGTCCAGAGTGTTCTATCATTTGTGTGTCTGTAGGGTTCTTCAAGCTGTACACTGAACCTTGCTTTGCGCTCCAAACTTAACAATATCAGGCTGTGACGTATGGGAGAGGTTCCAGAGAACAGAAAAAAGCATCTGCGGTATTGTGGTTTCTCTGAAGTCAGCAACTTGATGTTTCATATGAAGATAGATGAAACAACTCATTGGAAGCCACTGTTTGACTGCTTTCTGTTCCTTTTGTACTACTTTTCAGGTTACTCAACATTGACCTTTAGCCACAGACACGGCAGAACCTGAGTTTCGATTTATTTGTTAGAAATGCTTCAGTGTTACTATGACTTTACAAGAAAGGAAAGTAGTATGCTTTCCAAACTCGCACTTAAACACCTTTAATACAGATTAGACTTTGATTTCAAGCCTTTACTTTGCTTTCACTTGGTTATATTTTCTCTTTCTTAATGAGACCTTGAGCCTATCCCAGTTCTCATAAGATGAGAGGCAGGGTGCACCCTGTGCAGGTTGCCAGCCTGTCACACTGTTGCCTCACATCTAGAGGTCCTGGGTTCAAATCCAGGTTGGGCCTTGTATGAATTAGGTTTAGCAGTGATTCTAAATTGATTATCGGTATGAGTTTGAATGGATGTCTCTCTGTGTTAGGCCTGTGACATCCGAGTCAGGCAAATCTTAATAAACGAGCAAGTGGTTTCGCTGCCCCTTCCCACAACCACCTTTTTGAAGCCAAGAGGTGCACAGTAAACGATGTTCATATCAAGACCTCAGAAACCATTGGATGATGTCACTGTACGTACATCTTTTTCTCTCTCGTTCATAGATGAGTGTTGTTTCTAAAATGTGGAAAAGCTTGATGTTCTTTCCCAGAACTCTGTATACAATCATGTCCACTTGCATTGTTTCATTTTGCTCTTATTCTTATTTGTGTCTTATTAAACCATAGGAGGACAATGTGTACAATTACTGGTGTGACACTGAATGTTGGTTAAGGATTCAAAACTGTCAGGATTCAGGGTGGTAGGATTTCTTGAAATAAGACAAAATATCTAATCTTTATAATGACTAGATATTTTGTCTTATTTCAATTTATCTTAAGTGTAATTATCTTACTGCACTGGCAGATTATTTCACTTACTTTGGAAAGACTCAGACTATAATCAAGTGTAAATATCTAGTTGTTAGACAAAACAAGTTTACTAATTCAGCTCTTGCTTAGTATATCACTCTCAAAACAAGATCAAAAATACTTTTTTGACTGAATATAAGATTGTGAGACTTAGGCAGTTTTTGCAGTGCGAGCAGCTTAGTGATGTAAGGCTTGGATGCCTTACATCACTAAGCACAACGCAACGCATCAAATGAAGCGGTGTAAAGCACGCCGCCACTGGACTCCAGAGCAGTGGAGACGTGTTCTCTGGAGTGATCAATCACACTTCTCAATCTGGCAATCTGATGGATGAGTCTGGGTTTGGTGGTTCCCAGGAGAACAGTACTTGACTGACTGCATTGTGCCAAGTGTAATGTTTGGTGGAGGGGGGATTATGGTGTGGGGTTGTATTTCAGGAGGTGGGCTCGGCCTCTTAATTCCAGTGAGAGGAACTCTTAATGCTTCAGCATACCAAGACATTTTGGACAATTTGATGCTCCCAACTTTGTGGGAACAGTTTGAGGATGGCCCCTTCCTGTTCCAACACAACTGCACACCAGTGCACAAAGCAGGTCCATAAAGACATGGATGAGAGAGTTGAGTGTGGAAGAACTTGACTGGCCTGAACAGAGTCTTGACCTCAACCTAACAGAACACCTTTGGGATGAATTAGAGTGGAGACTGCGAGCCAGGCCTTCTCATTAAAACACATCTGACCTCACAAATGCACTTCTAGAAGAATGGTTAAAAATTCCCATAAACACTCCTAAACCTTGTGGAAAGCCTTCCTAGAAGAGTTGAAGCTGTTATAGCTGCAAAGGGTGGGCCAACATATTAAACCCTATGGATTAAGAATGGGATGTGACTCAACTTCATGTGTGTGTGAAGGCAGATAAGTGAATACTTTTGGTAATTATCTTACTGCACTGGCAATGCAGTATATATACTGTGTATATACACAGATATAACTTTAAATTGCAACATTAACCGAATAGTCTTACAAAGTTTTCAGCAGAAAAACAAAAAAGGAACATTTAGGCATTTACATGCCCATCATTTAGAGAATTGGTTACTTCTTTTGATCCAGAAAAATGACTGCTGGCTACATGTACATATATCTACATCATTTCAGGTAAGTTATGAAACAATAACTGGTGTTGTGTGAATGTCAACCTGCAGCTTGTTCAGAATTGACACATCTTAGTTATACTGAGACACTTAGTAGAAAAAAAACAACATGACGGTTGGAAAATGTCTTCACTTGCTTGTGTCACTATTTTATGTTCATACTGTAAACAAAAACAGGAAACTGTAAATGAAAAAAAAAACCTTAGTCACAAATTCAGCAGGAGATCAGATAATTAGGTCCTCAAGTGCATATCATCCTCAAACATCAAATTGTCAATCATGATACATAACATAATGATAATTATAATACAGTAATAATAATACATTTGTGTTATCTTTTCTGAGCCAAAACTCATTTAAAATGGACTGAGGCAAAGTGGAAAACTGTTCTGTGATCAGATGAATGAGAATTTGAAATTCTTTACGGAAAACATGAATGTCGTGTCCTTGGGACTAAAGCAGAGAGGGACCACCTTCCTATCAGCGATCAGTTCAAAAGCCTGCATCTCTGATGGTATAGGGGTACATTAATGTCTATGGGATTGGCAACTTAAACATCCGGAAAGCCACCGTCAGTACTGAAAGCTATAAACATGTTTGTGGCAAAATGAATATATCAGTTTAAATGAACCAACTCCCCTGAGTCACATTAACTGTCAGAATGCTCGAAGAACATTTTGAGGAGTGGCAGCAGCAATCTTACACACAAGTTTATTTATTAACCATAGACCCACACAGAGTTTGAATTTGTTTGAAACGCTGACTCTTAATCTTGTCCACCCTCATTGGAAAATTCAAAAACCTGTTTTATTCGTTATCTATCATCCACCTGGTCCTTACTCAGAGTTTCTGTCTGAGCTCTCAGACTTATCTGATTTGGTGCTCAGTTCAGATAAAATAATTATAGTGGGTGAATTTAATATCTATGTAGGTGCTGAAAATGACAGCCTCAACACTGCATTTAATCCACTATTAGATTCAGTTGGCTTCTCTCAAAATGTAAATGAGTCCACCCACCACTTTAATCATACTCTGGATCTTATTCTGACATAGGGCATAGAAACTGAAGACTTAATATTTCCCCAAAACCCCCTCAAGTCAGAAGTGCTTGACTCTATGGTATAACGCAAACGCACAGCTTAAAGCAGATAACCCGTAAGTAGTATAGTAATGCTGGAAAAACATGATTTATGACTTTCACACCTATGTGTGAAAAAAAGCAACGTGTGTGCATGTATGTCCTCGTGCATGTGGGACCGTGCACGAGGACAATTGTTTATGACTTTCACACCTACAAGTCATAAACAATTGTTAGATCATGAAGCTGCTCATTTAGCCTGGAAAAAGAGTTTGTTGCTCTATAAAAAAGCCGTCAGTAAAGCTAGGACATCTTACTACTCATCATTAATTGAAGAAAACAAAAACAACCCCAGGTTTCCTTTCAGCACTGTAGCCAGACTGACAAAGAACTAGAGCTTTGTTGAGCCAAGTATTCCTTTAAACTTTAACTAGCAATGACTTCATGAATTTCTTCACATATAAAATTTATGGCATTAGAGAAAAAAATCTTCATAACAGTCAGAAAACTTATCTTCATGTTTGGCTTCTTTCAGCACTGCTGGCATTAGTTTAGACTCTCTCGCTCCAGTTGATCTTTCAGAGTTAACTTCAATAGTTACTTCCTCCAAACCAGCAACATGTTTGTTAGATCCCATTCCTACAAGACTGCTCAAAGAAGTCCTACTATTAACTAATGCTTCAATCTTAAATATCATATAATATATAAAATAATGTATATAAATAAAGGATCAATTGATCTTCATTAGTTGGCTATGTACCACAGGGTTATAAGGTGGCAGTAATTAAACCATTACTTAAAAGGCCATCACTTGACCCAGCTGTCTTAACTAATTATAAACCAATCTCCAACCTTCCTTTTCTCTCAAAGATTCTTGAAAGAGTAGTTGTAAAACAGCTAACTGATCATCTGCAGAGGAACGGTTTATTTGAACAGTTTCAGTCAGGTTTCAGAATTCATCACAGTACAGAAACAGCATTAGTGAAGGTTACCAATGATCTTCTTACAGCCTCTGACAGTGGACTCATGTCTGTTCTTGTCCTGTTGGACCTCAGTGCAGCTTTTGATACTGTTGACCATAACATTTTATTACAGAGATTAAAGCATGCCATATGTATAAAGGTACAGCACTGCAGTGGTTTGAATCATATTTATCTAATAGACTCCAATTTGTTCATGTAAATGGGGAGTCTTCTTCAGACACTAAGGTTAATTATGGAGTTCCACAGGGTTCTGTGCTAGGACCAATTCTATTTACATTATACATGCTTCCCTTAGGCAGTATTATTAGAAAGCATTGCATGAATTTTCATTGTTATGCTGATGATACCCAGCTTTATCTATCCATTAAGCCAGATGACACACATCAATTAGTTAAACTGCAGGAATGCCTTAAAGACATAAAGGCCTGGATGACCTCTAATTTCCTGCTTCTAAATTCAGATAAAACTGGAGTTATTATATTTGGCCTCACGAACCTTAGAAACATGGTGTCACGCTGCATGGACGCAGGCCGTGTGGTGTGTGAAGGGGGAAGAGGACCCAAAAGCAGGACGCAGGAGCAGATGGTTGAAAAATGAACAAAAATTAGCCTTTATTTTAGCATATTGTTAGATTCAACTCATTGTGCACACAAGGCAATGATTGTTCCAGATCATTCATTCAGAGACGAGCATCTGCAGCCATGCAGCCAGAGCTACCGTTAGGGAATGTGATTTAAGTGTCTTGCCCAAGGACACAACACAGCACAGGGACAGGAGCTCAAACCGGCAACCCTCCAGCTACAAGGCGAGCACCTACCCACTGCACCACTGCCACTAACATTAATAACATACATATATTTACATATATTTAAACAAATATGCAGGATTGCTTTTTTGCACTTTTGCGCAATATCTCTAGAATTCGAAACATCCTGTCTCAGAGCGATCACTATACAAAGTCAAAGTAAGCTGTGACTTTAAGTGACCTCTGGCAAAATTTATGTGGAGTTTCCATATGTAATGGTAATGGTGATAAAATCATATCAACAGAAAGGCCATTTAACCATCAGTACACCCCCCTTTTTTCTGCATCCAAAATATATTTGTTGAAAATGAGCCCTTTAAGACAGATTGTAAAAAAAGAAAGAAAAAATTCACATCAAGACCTTTAACACTGCAGTTCTGAAACCAAACATGAGAAAGTATACACATAATAGAGTACTCTAATTACTTTTCTGTTCTAACATGTTCTGCAATTCAAGTACGTACTCACTAGCCTATTAGTTATTTTGTTACATTTTCAAACAATATATCAAATATAGTATTTTTTTTTTTATTTTAAAAACACTGGAATTTGCATGAGTTCTGTAACTACTATTGTGGATTATCCTCATGGCCCTTTTTTGCAGCTTAGATGAGCATATCTCCAAATATTACCCCAAACCTCTGTACAGTAATCCCAATACGGTGAAACCAGTGAACAAGAATGGAGTGATTTATGGTCCAGAATGTGTTTTGCTTCATTCAATACTGAAAAGCTTCTTGCAACTTTGTTATGTATGTGTTTTATGAGAGCTTTTTTTTTGTTGTTGATTATCACATCATGAACTCTTTCAGTGTCCACACCATCTATATGTATCTGCACTTGTCAATTTCTTTGACAATCCCAAATATAATTTTAGTTCCTTAAATTTAATGACAATTTATTTCTTTTTTTTTTGCAGATTTCTGAAGTGATCATGTCCAGTAGCCCCTTTAGATGCCTGCATGCTGTAACAGCAGGTTAATTCTACTGTGATCATTTCCACTGGTTTCAAGAAGGAGTGAAAGGATTCACTGGTGAACACACTCTTGGAGGAGAGAAGTCACAGGTGAGAGAGCAGAAGGGACTAGAAAGGTTAAAAATACACAAGATATTCAATCTGGACATCAAGAAAAGGATTTAAATGGTAAATATGCACTTCTGAGTGTTTTTTTGTTTGTGCACATGTTGCACTTTTTTAATCTTGAACCTTTTGGATCATCAAGATCACATCCGTCACTGGATCAGTGAGTCTGGTTACACTCTCTAGTGTATGCATATTTTTCCTTAAATCTCTTTTTATCACGTTGTTGGTTTATTTTTCAGCTGCACTAATCTTATTTTTAGATGGTAAAGACAAACTCACTGTAGTTCCCTGCTGGTTTATAAAGGTTTTTTTTAACCTTCAGCCCACTGTTTACAGCTGTTTACTGTTCTCAGAGAAAATGCCGTCAAAGTCAATGTATGATAGACTCTCTCCATCAAGGCGCCCAACATCTGATTTTGACACAGTGACAGTCACATATGACTGAGACACAAAAAAATAAATGCTAACGTTTGCTAGTCATGTGCATTTACTGCAAAAATGTTATTACGTAAATGCTGTATTTACATGTTAAAATGTTGCACTCCAAAGTGGCGACAATATGAACTGATGTCACTTGACTACGTGATTTCACAGGAAGCATTAAAAGAAGGAATATCTGCAGTCCATGAGCTTACCTGAAAACATACATCTGCACAAAGGATTTTCCTGGGTCTGGTATAAGCAGACCCCTGATCCTTTTTAATATACTGCTAAAAAAAAAAAAAGGAACACTTTAATCAGATGAATGTAAAGCATGTTTAGTCTGTGAGCATCTTTTTCTAGTGATGCACTTCTTTGGTGCCACTAGTGGTGGAGTTAAGTATAGGGGAAAACTTGTGCCTCACCCTATTTAACCTCTATGTGCGCGCAAAGAAGGAAAACAACTAACTGTAAGCTATGTTCGAGGTCACGAGGCACTTTGTGCCTTCATCATGAGCATACCTGTCAAGTTCTGTATTTAAAAATACGGGAAATTTTCCGCTGCTGAATAAAGAGGTCACTATATGACGGCATCGCCTAATTTGCATAATTATTCATTTAGATGTACTGTAGTTGCAATTGAGGCTGCAGAAGAGAGGGAAAAACATCTTTGGAGAGACAAAAAGTGAAGAAAAAATAAATATGTTTAGAACTACAAATTTGGCCCTTTAAGTTACTTTTTTGACATTTCGCTAACTCCTCTTAATTGGAGGGGAAAGCGAAATGTCAAAAAAAGGTTTATTTTGACTGCATTATTATTTAGTAATTGATTTATTATGGGCTCTAATATCAAGTCTTTACAGTTATCAGTGGTTTCATACAGGTTTACGTCCAGAATTAGGCTTTTTATTGCAAAAATAACTCAATCTCAATAAGCCTCAGAAGATCTCAAAAGAAAAGAAGTGAGAAACAGAAAAGCCATGTTGATAGTAGTTCTCTCTTTGACATAGTAATATCTCTTTACTACTTCTGCTGGTTGTTAAGCCATGAACATGAGTTGCATCTTATCTGTAGTTCACAAAGCATGAAAAGGTGACTCGTGTGAGGTCTCTCAGTCAGTTCCAGTCATTTCTAAAACTATAACTGATAAAGTGTGAACTGTAACCTGCGGTTTGTTCAGAACGGACACACATTAGTCATACTGACGGCTTCAGTAGGAAAACAAAACCCTAAAAACAATACATATTAAAACTGTACGTGTGTAGCAAACATGAATCAAAACCAATTTTCAGAACACAGTCTGGTCCAGAAATCCACTTTGAACCTCCAGACGCAGCCCTGGAGCTTCCACTGTGACTGCAGTCTCTTTGTATCTGGGTGTGTTTCATTTCTCATCCTCAACAGTCCTGCCAAAGTATTCCTTCTGAAACTGCTGGAACTCCTCCTCTGTGAACACAGACTGTGTCTCTTTGGCTTTCTTTGCAGGCCTGTCTCGACGGTTTCTGGACTGCCTCCCTGTATTATGGTTCAGGATCTAAATCAGACACAAATCAAACCAATATTTTAGGACAGAACAACCTGCAGACAACAAAAGCAGCTTGTCAAAAAACACACACTGACACTGGCTATGAATCTATTTGGGTTTGTCCACAATGCAAAAAAACCCTCTGGGATTCTGATCTTTCTGCACTAGATGTTTGCAGTTTGCTGATTTAATCTGAATCTTCCCACCACCAAGATTTAATGTGTGTTTGACTTTCTCCTATTTATCTACCGTATTTTTCAGACTATAAGGCGCACTTAAAATCCTTAAATTTTCTCAAAAATCGGCAGTGCGCCTTATAATTCGGTGCGCCTTATTTATAAATTTTTGTTGCGCTTATCGACCTTGAACCAATTTATGTGGTACACTGCGCTCAAAAATCTGTCAAAATGTTTTAGTGTGACTTTGATAAGGGACGCTTCACAAATAT
Source organism: Archocentrus centrarchus (assembly GCF_007364275.1). Taxonomy (NCBI): domain Eukaryota; kingdom Metazoa; phylum Chordata; class Actinopteri; order Cichliformes; family Cichlidae; genus Archocentrus; species Archocentrus centrarchus. The sequence continues at coordinate 7,547,705 of NC_044346.1, forward strand.
TGACATTTTCCAAAGCGTACAAAGCGTACGGGGGGGGGTGTAACACCCAGCGTACGCTTTTCAAATAAATAGAAAATATCGGTCGGTCTGTGTAATTTGAGCCCAGCCGTCTGACCGCCGATGGCCGAGGCATCCACTCCACTGCACCGTCGTCTGCAGCGATATGGCCTCAGGTCTGACAAATCAGTTCAAAGGCCTCATTGAATTCTCTAAAATAGTCCATCATTGATTCACAAAATAACTCTATTGATGATATTAGACAGGAACAAGCTGTGAGTGCAGCGCAGCAGGTGTGGAAAGCCGCCAAAGCCGCCGGAGATAAATTCAACAAGAAGTGGAAACATTGTTCCAACAAGAAGTGGAAACACTGTTCCAACAAAAATGGAAACCTTACGCAGTAAACCGCAGAAAACGATGATGGATTTTATTCTACATGTTCCTGGCCTATTTCCATCTATACTGGCCCGTATATTTGTGCGTAATCTGGCAATTGGCGGCTGGTGTTGTGTGAAATTCTGTTCCCCCGTGAAAATCTGTTCCCCCTGTGTTGGGAGCACAAACTGCAGGCAGAGAGGTGGATCCGACTGTCTTCACGGTGCTTCTAATCGATTTCTTGGTAAAATGACACTGTAAAAGACTTGCTGGTAAATTAATTTGGTCCCATGTCATGGAGGGGGAACACAATATTTTGGATGGTTGAAATATTTGGTTCCCCCCATGTAACTTTGGCAAATAAATAACAAATGTTTTCATATTCACAGGAGTTGTTGTTCTTGATGAGAGGAATAAACACTGTAAAAGACTTTTCCCGAGAAATTGATCAGAAGTGCCGTGAAGACTGTCGGATCCGCCTCTCTGGCTGCGCTCTCCCGACACGGGGGAACAGAATTTTGCACAACACCAGCACTGTTGCCAACTTTTGTGTAACAAAACTCGCTGTCGACTGTCTCAAAAGTTGCTAAAGGATGAATCGAGGTCTGGGGGTGTGTGTGCTGTCCTCCTCGGTGCCAAAGAGAGGTCCGGGCGACGCCACAGCGTACCAGCAGTACGAGCGCTGTATGTACACAAAACACGGTGACAGCGGAGTTTTCAGGTTTCCGGTGTTGTGTGTGTTTTTTTTAATGTTTTTTCTTTGCTTAAATCAGTAAATATACTGGTGCACAGGATTTATGAAGGGCTTATATATAAAATGAGGAAATGACTTGTTCTTACCCTCATTAATAAAGAATATATTGCAGCGTCTGTTAAGACGTTGAAGAAGATGGCGAGAGATTGCCAGCAAAAGTTGCCCTTTTATTTACAATTATTAACAAAGCAGTAATAACAGCGAGGCTGACTTGGATAATGATGAGAGGGAACCGGCATGCTTGATGCCGAAATCGCCCAACTGCTCAACTCAGACACTGAAGATGAGGAATTTGACGGATTTGTGGAAGATGAAGGATTTAAAATGTGTGTATTTTTCTGTATTTGTTACAACTGAACAATATTCTGAGTTATTGTTGAGCTGAATAAAGTTCAACTTACCTCACGCTTTTGTTTCGTTCTACATATGTTTTATCAAGCGCCTGATAACCCGGTGCGCCTTATGTGTGAAAATAGACCCGTTCATTGATAGTGCACCTTATAATGCAGTGTGCCTTATGGTCCACAAAATACGGTACATTATATTGCCAAAAGTATTCACTCATCTGCCTTCACACACATATGAACTTGAGTGACATCCCATTTAAAATCCATAGGGTTTAATATGATGTTGGCCCACCCTTTGCAACTATAACAGTTGGAGTCTCTGCTCATCCATGTCTTTATGGACCTGCTTTGTGCACTGGTGTGCAGTCATGTTGGAACAGGAAGGGGCCATCCCCAAACTGTTCCCACAAAGTTGGGAGTCAGACAAGTGCTGTTCTCCTGGCAACCACTAAACCCAGACTGGTCCATCAGATTGCAAGATGGAGAAGCGCGATTCGTCACTGCACCACTTACTTACACCACTGCATCCAACACTTTGCATTGTGCTTGGTGATGTAAGGACTGGAAGCAGCTGCTCTGCCATGAAAACCCATTCCATGAAGCTCTCTACACACTGTTCTTCAGCTAATCTGAAGGCCACATGAAGTTTGGAGGTCTGGAGCGATTGACTCTGCAGAAAGTTGGTGACCTCTGTGTACTATGCACCTCAACATCCACTGACCTTGCTCTGTTATTTTTACATGGCCTACCACTTCACGGCTGAGTTGCTGTCATTCCCAATCACTTCCACTTTGTAATAATACCACTAACAATTCACTGTGGAATATTTAGTAGTGAGGAAATTTCACAACTGGACTTGTTGCACAGGTATCATCCTATCACGGCACCATGCTGGAATTCACTGAGCTCCTGAGAGCGACCCATTCTTTCACAAATGTTTGTAGAAGCAGTCTGCATGCCTAGATGCTTGGTTTATACACCTGTGGCCATGGAAGTGATTGGAACACCTGAATTCAATGATCTGGATTGCTGAGTGAACACTTTTAGTAACATAGTTTACATCCTACTGTTACTGCAACTGACCTTAAACCGCCTGAGAAGCAGTTGAGACTTCTTTAGTCATCTTTTGAGTCCAGTACTACACAACCTTGGACAGGATTTTCTCCTAACTGGAATCTTAATGTATTATTAAGCAATTTTTGTGATCTGTGCTCAACCTCTTTATCTAAATAAATATGAATAATATTTTAAAATGCAGTCTCACCATTTTGGATTCCAATGTTTCAATAAATGATAAAAGTCACAGACAATGACAGTAGTTGTAAAAGGTGAGTGACTGATGTCCTGGTTACCTTCAGTGTGTCAGAATCCGTTGCTTTACGGCCAGCTTCCATAAAGTATTTGAGGTTATCACTCAAATGGCTCTTTCCCTGCTTCTTCCTGAATTCCTCTACAATTCAGACCAAAGAAGAAGAAATTCAGAGCAACATCAACTGAATATTAGACTGTGAAAGAAATTAGAGTAATGAGAGATGCTGACTGAAACAGAACAATTTTTCAGGTTGTTGGAGTTCTTTTCCAGTAAAAGGCTACAATTCTTACAACTTGTTAAAGACTAATGCTGCCACCTAGTGGTTCTTACACAACAGCATCAACTCCAATTCTTTTTTCTTTTTTTTAAAAACACAATATTCTCATGAGATCTTTTCAAAAAGAAGAATAAACATTATCCTTTCCAGGGACTTTGGACACATATGGTCACCATCTACACATGCAGAGAGAGAGAGATTTGAATGAGTGTGAAATACTGTGAGCAGACTGACCTACTGCAGACTTGATCCTCTTGTCTTTAACAGTGGCCTTGCTCTTGCCAGGACCAAGGCGGCCCTGCAGCCTTTTGACCTGCTTGGTAACTCCCTGCCGCTTGGTGCTCACCAGCTCCATCACTGTGGCTGAGCTGGGGGTCTGCTGCTTCTTCTTTTTCACTTTGCTGACATCTGGCAGGAAACATACGACAAAAAGACAAGGAGAAAACTCAAAGTAAGCTGCAGAGTCAGACATGGAGCCAAGTTCCTCTAAGAGTGTGGTTAGCGAGCTGCTTATACTGCTTTTACACACCACTCAAAAATACTAAATGAACACTTTGAAAACACATCAGATCTCAATGGGAAAAAAATCATGCTGGATATCTGTACTGACACGGACTGAGTAATGTGTTAGGAATGAAAGGATGCCACATCATTTGATGGAAACTACAGAGGCGGCACCGGGGTAGTTCACAGGTTGAGCAGGCGACTGCATGCTATGTGCCACATAGCGGCGCATGTTCGAGTCCCGGCCTGTTGCCATTTCTCGCGTGTCCTCCCCCGTATCTCTCCTCCCAATTTCCTGTCACTCTCCACTGTTGATAAAAGCCACTGTGGCCAAAAAACAAACAAACAAAAAAAAAAAAAACAGAGGTACCTCAGTGCCTGAAAATGGAGAAGTGGAAAAAAAATGATGCAGCAGGCTAGTCTATTTTGCTAAATCTTCATTGCAGCCCAATGCTACTCAGTAGTTTCTATGGCCCCCACGTACATGCCTGACAACATCAGGTGCCTCCCCAAACCATCACTGATCCACCACCAAACTGGTCATGCTGAACAATATTACAGGAAGCAGACCGTTCTCCACAGCTTCTCCAGACAATTTCACATCTGCCACATGTGCTCAGTGTAAACCTGCTCTCATCTGTGAAAAGTATAGGGTGCCAGTGGTGGACCTGCCAAATCTGGTACTCTATGGCAAATGCTAATCGGACTCCACGGTGTCAGGCAATGAGCATGGGGCCCACTAGAGAACATCGGGCCCTCAGGCCACCTTCATGAATTCTGTTTCTGATTGTTTGGTCAGAAACTTTCACACCAGTGGCCTGCTGGAGGTCATTTTGTAGCTCTGGCAGTGCTCATCTTGTTCCTCCTTGCACAAAGGAGCAGATACGGGTCCTGCTGATGGGTTGAGGACCTTTTACGGACCTCTCATCGGACTCATCTCAGACGGGGACGAGTCGGCCTACAGGATGGAGGTCAAACGTCTGGTGTCCTGGTGCAGCCACAATAACCTGGTACTGAACGCCCAGAAGACAGTGGAGATTATAGTGGACTTTAGGAAGCACACAGCCCCTCTACCCTCCATCATCCTGACTGACACCCCCATCACCACAGTGGACTCTTTTCGCTTCCTGGGAACTACCATCACCCAGGACCTCAAGTGGGAGCCCACCATCACCTCTGTCGTCAAAAAGGCCCAGCAGAGGATGTACTTCCTGCGGCAGTTGAAGAAATTCAACTTGCCAGCAAGGACCATGGTGCAGTTCTATACTGCCATCATTGAGTCCATCCTTACCTCCTCCAGCACTGTGTGGTACGCTGGAGCCACCACTAGGGACAAACAGAGACTACAGCGCGTTGTGCACTCTGCTGAGAAGGTGATTGGCTGTAACCTCCCATCTCTCCAGGACCTGTACACCTCCAGGACACTGGGGCGTGCAGGTCGGATCACAGCCGACCACTCTCACCCTGGGCACAGACTTTTTGACCCTCTCCCCTCAGGCAGGAGGCTACGGTCCATACGGACCAGAACCTCCCGCCATAAGAACAGTTTCTTCCCCTCTGCTGTTGGACTCATGAACAATTACCCTAAGACTGTTACCACCACCCTCCACAAACGCTGATGACCCTATGTCTATGCACCTGTCTGATTGCACTGATGTACATATTAGTGGAATATAGTTTACATTCTCTTATCTTTTAATTAGTCTCTGCACTGTATATTTTGTAAGCTCTAATATCTCTGTATATTTGCAATTTGTATACTTGTATATTGTCTTATAGTTTTTATACTTATTTGTTTTTTTTTTTTCTGTAAGCACGAAGTACCGCAGCAATTTCCTAATGCTGTGAACCTGTTCACCCATATGGCAATAAAAACCTTCTGATTCTGATTCTGATTCTGATCCAGCTCATCTAGAGTAGCTGCTTGTCTCCTGGAATCTCCTCCATGCTCTTGAGACTGTGCTGGGAGACACAGCAAACCTTCTGGCATGTACTGATGTGCCATCCTGGAGGAGTTGGACCACTTGTGCAACCTAGGCTGGGTTCAGGTATTGCCTCATGCTACCAGCAGTAGCACTGACCCTAGGCAAATGCAAACACCTGTCTCACCTCCTCTCTGCACAGCTCAGTTTGCTTACCACATGCAGGGGATGATTGTGTTGAATGCAGAACAGAAGTCCACAAACAACATTTCCATGAGTGTCCTCGTGAACAATCATGCAAATAGTGGAAACGGCATCCTCTTTGGAGTGATGTTGGCAGTAAGCTAATCACAACAGATTTAAACGTCGGGGGAGTCTGGAGATAATGCGGTCCTTTACTAGCCTCTTGAAACAGTTTATCATGACAAAAGTGAGTGGTAATCATTAAGGCATGGACTTTTTTTTTTTTTAAAGGCACTGGTATGCTAGTAGCTGTCTTAAAGCACGACGGCACAACAGCCTGGACCAGTAAGGTATTTTGTGAGGACATGAGCGTACATCAACTCTTCCCAGGGTCCTCCGGACAGCAGCTGTGCTGAGACCAAGTACCTGCTCATTAGGATGAGGAATAGCTTTTCTCGCAGGAGTGTTACTGAGTTATGTAGGTTGAGGTTTACTATAATGCCCGTCATGATAGCATTTATTCAAATATTACACCAAGCCTTTTTCTGACGCTTTGTCGTTAAGATTTAATGACAAAGATAATGTAATTTCAGCATGAATAAAGCTTCAAATTAATATTTAACTACCCAGTTTCAAAACTTAAAGCAACAGTATAACCCGAACCTATTACAGTCTTGACTGTAACTTTGTAAAAACACTGATCGGTCATCGGAGCTGCAAAAGAGGGCGCCGATATCCAACACTGGTAGCCAACTAGCAAGCTCAGGAGGCTAAACTGACCTTTAATGTCACTGCTCAACAGCTCGAGTCCTCTCCTGATCATCGACGCCGACATCCTGATTCAAGCCACAGAGGTTTTCTTCAACTTTCCACAAACTATATCAACAGAAATCTGCTCTGATACCTGAGTAGCAACATGTGGCCCGATAAACATCCGGCAAGCTCCTCGCGTGCGTCAATTAAAATCAGTCGGCCTGAGGAGGCAAAAATGAACAAAGTTCCTACTTGGGTAATACGCTATGGCTGCTGGGGTCTGTTGTTATATTTTTATTATTGTAGTTTTAAAAGTATTATTATTACTATCAATAGTATTAGTTTAAGTAAAGCAGAAGGAATGCACTATGGTAGCTGTGGGAGAAAGTGTAGTAAAACCGAGTAAAACGTGCTATCAAAATGTAGGTCGTAGCAGTGCCCCAAACTAGGTGAACAAAATGAGCCAATAAACGTGTCCAGACTTTATTGTTCTGTTAACAGCCGGTCCTGTGAATATAACAACCGGCTCACCTGGAAGAAAACAAATCCCTTCATACTGAGACAGAATAAAAATGGAATATTCCTGTTGTGCTTTTAAAAAAAAGTAAACTGCAACTAAAAACTAGGTTATTTCCCCTATCCCTCTTTTTTTTTTTTAACTGTGTCCTGCCTTTTCACTTTTACCAGCGTCAGGTGAGCTGGGGGCGTGGCTGTTTATGTGCGCTCTCTCGCCACCATTAATACCTTTGCTCTCTCGCCCTTTCCCGACTTTTGACACAGGGTTTGTTGAATACAGTGAAACTGAAGTCAACTTTGCAGCCTGTCACCATGGCGCTTCAGGCCACGGCTCTGGTCACTTCTAAATGGCTCGCTCGGGCCGTGAAGGTCCAGGGAAAGATGCGCGTCTTGGACACTTCGTGGTATTTACCCAAACTGCGGCGAAATGCCAAGAGCGAGTTCAAGAGGAAGCACGTCCCGGGAGCAGCTTTCTTTGACATAGACCAGTGCTGTGATAAAACCTCTCCTCTGGACCACATGCTGCCGTCAGAGGAATATTTTGCGGATTATGTCGGGAAACTGGGGATCGAGAACGACACGCACGTCGTCGTCTACGACTGCAGCGAGTTCGGGGCGTTCTCGGCGCCCCGTGTGTGGTGGATGTTCCGGGTATTCGGGCACAGTGGGGTCTCTTTACTCAACGGGGGGCTCAGGAACTGGGAGCTGGAGGGTCTACCTATGAGTGACCGGTATGTCAGACCCACGCCGACCGAATTCAAAGCATCTCTGAACCACTCGTGGATAAAGACGTATGAGGATATCCTGGATAACCTGGACACCAAGAAGTTCCAGGTGGTGGATGCCAGGCCCACAGGCAGGTTCAGAGGCCTGGATCCTGAACCCAGAGACAGTGAGTAGTCTACCTAAGAGTCCTTACACTGGTGAATAAGTTTTGTAGGCTTTCAGCCTTCAGCTGACCAATAAATTACGATATTCCACTATAAAGCGGGCAAGTTAAATAAATAAAAAAGAATGCAGTCCTGCATGTCCCACTTAGTTGCTGTAGGCTTAAAAGATCCTGACACACTGATCGACAAATGCAGTAATTATGATGAAGATGACTTAATATAACTCAGTGTTGCGACACTGTTCCAATAAGGCAGTCTTGCAAGGATTTCCGGTTTGATTAATGTAAATTCATGCAACTCTCATACTTCCATAGAAAGCTCTCTCTGAGCAAAAATACTAACGTTGAAAAATAGAAATTTAGCTGACTTCTGCAAATGCCCAGCACGAGCATGAATCATAATAACGGTGAAGAGGAGCTTTTATTTTGTAAATTCGTTGTCACATTTCATTTAGGAGTTTATAGAACTCATTGACGAGCTGATCGTGACTGTTTATAGGGGGGAAAGTTAGATATTATTAGGGGACGTGACAGATTACCTTTTCATCAGTTATTGTCGCCCACTCTTTAGTAGTGATGGGATATTTAATGAACACACATACACAACTAGAATAAAAAAACACAACATGATTATAGTCTGACTCTTGACAGTGGGGTCAGGGTGACACAGGTATGCGCTGAGGGGTGGGGGGCACAATGGGTTGCTACTTCCTTGTACACAGAGATAGTTTGCTCTGTGCAAACCCAGCAGGCTGGGCCTGGCTGACTGAACAACACAAACATGTAAGGAGAGTAAGTGGATAGACCACACTCCGATAACCTTGCATTTTAGCTGCAGTCAGTGAACTATACACACACACACACACGCACACACACACTGCTGTAGGACAGAGTGAATGGTTAAACATTTAGATACAGCAATAGTCTAACCTTTGATCTGCTGATTTTCTTTTTTTTTTCTCCAAAGACAGCACTCACTCAGAGCACAATGCAGTGATAAGCTGTATGTGTCTTATCCATACACTTCTCACAGTACACACACAGTTACAGAGGAGAGCTTTGATGTGCCGTTACAGGGCTCCTCTGCAGGCAGAGCATTCATGAACGCAGTCTGAGCAGTGATCCTCAAGGAAACTGTTACCATGAGAAGAGAAATGCTTTTTCTAGAGAAGTGCAAAAGCAGCCAAAATTCTTATTTTTGAAAAACTCACACACGAAAAATGTTATGAGGAATACTCTTTATGGGTTTTTAGCTCACATGGTCCTTCTGCAGCCAAGCGTTGATTAGGGTTATCAATGGTCACATTATGCAGTTTTTATCTTCATTTTTAAAGAATGTCATCTTTGTCTCATCCCCCTCCACTGATTTTTTTTTTTTTTGTTGTTTGTTTGTTTGAGTAGGTTGCAGTTGGACTGATTAAAAACATGCCCCCTGTGACCTCTTGTTCTTTCTGATGCTCGCAGTGAGGATGAATATAAAAGCAGATTACAATGACATGATAATCATGCATACCTTTATAATTTAAGTCACTCAGGTTTTACATTTTAAGCTGCATCCTGAATTTTTTTGGAAGTGGGGATTCTAATGACTTTACTAATCGCACTAAACACAACTTTGTTCTATTCATGTGTTGATGTCAGTGTGACTTTCAGGCAGTGTGCAGGTCAGACTGAAATTAAAGCTAATTCAGCCATTCATTTTTATTATCTGCACTGATTATGTCACTGTGACATGTTAAAATATCCAGAGTGGCAAAAACTATTTGTAATGTCAAAGGTCACTCCAGCTGCATCAAAGATGGATGTCACTAGAAAGGTCTGAAAAGTGAAGCCCACACAGATGGCCTTAAACCCCTTTTTAATAGCCAGTATGAATCATAAGTTGCTACCTAATGGGTGTGCAGTGTCTTTGGCTTCACAGTCACTTGTCACACGTGGTTTTAAAACACCACAGCAGTGATGATGACAAATTCACAGCTTGATGTGTCACAATGAGACTTCACTAACTAGTAAATGGGTGATTTCATGGTGGTTACAGTACTGTATGAAAGTCTTAAGCCACGCCTTATTTCACAGGATTTTGCTTCAGAGAAGCCAGACCTTGTAGTCTTAAAGTGATCATGAGCAATACTTCTTCAGGCTTTCTGAGAGTCTATATACTGTATACAGTAACTGCTTGCACATGTTTCAATAAATTGCTCCACATATTTTCCATTTTCCTTGCAAAATATAAAGAAATGAGCAGTGGCTCAAGAATTTTACACACTACAGTAGATTCAAAGTACAGTAACAAGGCCTCGTAGCCACCAAGGTGAATCAACATTTCTAAAGGTCCTTTTTATTGCATGTTTCTGTGAAACTGTCCATCTCCTAATTAATTAAGAGTACACGTTAAGTAGTCCTAATTATTTAAAAAAAATTCTAAATGTCTTTGCTTATCCTGATTGACAGACACAGAGCCAGGCCACATCCCCGGTTCCATCAGCATTCCCTTCCACTCCTTCCTGTCACCTTCTGGCCACTTCCTTCCAAAGGAAAAACTCCAGGCTCTGTTCGCCCGTGCCGGTGTGGACCTCGACCGCCCTCTTTGCGTCTTGTGTGGCTCTGCAGTGACTGCGTGCCATGTGGCGCTGGGGGCCCACGAGTGCGGACACCCGGGGGTGTCGGTGTACGACGGTGGGTGGTCGGAGTGGTACACCCGCGCCGTGCCCGAGCATGTCCTATCTGAAGGCAGAGGGAAACACTTGTGACAACAGGAGCCACAACAAGATCAGAACGGGACTCGATCACAAGAAACTCGTGTTGTTGTTTAGTAGGGTGTAAAGAAGTAGTTTGGCCAGTTGGGATTTATGACTTCCTCCTATGATGCCGCAGACAGAAGCAAGTTAGTAAAATTTCCCAGGATGTCCAGGGGTTCCTTTACCAATAATGCATGAGTGGGGATTTTTTAGTTATTCATCCATTATATACTGATAGATGATACATGATTAAAGTCAACAATATGTGGACACTAAACTGGACTTAATCAGTTTTTTGCAGCTCTCCACCTGTTGGCAGCTCACAGACTCAAAGACCTAACCTTTGTAATCTTGTCTGTTTGTTAAAATAAATATGAAGATATTCACTGAGTCTGTAACTGTTTTAAAAAGGACAGAAAACTGAGGAAGAGTTGAGGCCACTTTGGTCGGCTCTTAGAAACATGCAGTTTGATCGATGGACTTTTGACCTTTTAGTCTGATTAGAGCCAAGGAGGGTGTTTTTCTTTTTTTCCCTTTCAAAATAAGATGTCCCCCAGTGAAACAACAGGTTTGTGTCTACTAAATAAACTAAAATAATATGTCCTCATTGTTTCTGCTGATTCATTGCATATTATAAATTGTCATTTACTATACACTATTTTGAAAGACTTGAGTTTCTTGTGGAGACTTAAAAAGATTTCTGGCAGTGTTGGTGCTGAAAATATTGCTTTGATTAAGCCCACATTGGTACTTATATTAATAATTTCTTAAGAAATTGCAACTTCTAACTTCAGTATTTGTTCATGCTGAGCAACATCGAAAGTGACTGAAGTTTGGACAAAGAAGTCTGCTTAACTCTAAAGAAAAATGATTTGCTAACTTAAACTTTTCTTGCATTTAATTAAAGGGAAAAGACGCAAAAATGCCACCAAAATCCACTTTGCTGTCACATATTTGGTGCTATTCATAAATCTCACATTACGGACATTTTTTCGTTACACAGGAAAAGAGTTGCTCTAAATAAACTGGAATTTTAACTAGTCATGCCACTATGGGCACTAACCTTGAACGTCAAAGTTGACATGATTTGTGTAAAAAAGGAAGTGCGATTCAGCTGAACTTCCACTCTTCCTCTTTCATGTAAAATAAGCCTCTTGTCCTTTCTGAGTAGTACAGTCTAGATATTTTCTCTTACGGACATTATATATAAGGGGGAAAAAAGGAGTTAACCGAATACTTCATCACTGCTGTTCGAGCCTGGGAGTAGTCCCCCTGTCCTGGCTCTAACTGGTGAGTGTGCTGATCTGATAAACTTTTTTTTTCCTGTTATCTTGCTGCGAACATGAGCTCCTTTGGCAAAATTGTTGGAGATAGCTTGAAATGGCAGTGGACTCCCAAAAGAAAATATTCTCTGGGCTTGCTGTCCAGTCCTAAATAATTCAGTTGTTTTTTATGAATTTAATTCCTAGTAAAAATCGCAGCTGTACACCTGTCCTCAAATTACAACCGCAAGTTCCTGTTAGACCAAAAACCAATCAAAGTATGAATGAAGGGAAACTTCAGGATTGACTGTATCTTTGGGGCTTGTGATAGTAAATAAATCTTAGTGAAGTTACTATGAATATCTTTCCATTTTACAAGTACTGAATAGTTGATTTTCTGTAGTATCAAAATGATTTTTTTTGGTTTAATTTTTTTAGCCTCCACTTGAGGGCAGCACTGCATTAGATCAGTTTTAAACCTTGCAGCTGGATTTACAATTTTATTGTCAACATTTAGCTTAGCAATGTACATTACTGGGGGGTGCACAGGAAAAAAAAAACACCCAAAACTCTTCAGTTAGAAACTTCTGTTAAGAGGGCCGGCTATGCTAACTTCCAGCTCCATATTCTTATCTGGACTCTACTAAAGTGGGAACACAGCATGTAGGATTTACAGTTCAGAAATCCTTATTTATCTTATACTGGGCCTCAGTGCTTCCCCTCAAAATGCCATTCATTTTCCTTTTAAGCCAACCTACTTCTGATTGGCTGCAATAACTTAAAAAAATAAAAGTTGGCAACATGTGGGTGAGCTTACTGAGCAACTTGCAGTAGTACAACATAAAATTTCTTGATCAACTGGCCTGTTTTATTAGACCTGGCATGCTCTGCCATCCCCTCTCCATCACTGTCAGAGCTTTCCTTGCTAATATACTACAGCAGTTATTACCAACTGTTCACACTCCATCTTCTCTACATCACACACATTGCCCAAGGTGGTTAGCAAGAGGAAACTCATCTGTTACAATGATAAATCACTGAAGTTGGTTTACTAGCTAATGCTAGTTGTATTTCCACACCAAATCAGTTTGCAGCAGAGACAAGAGATTCATTTCTTGTCTTAGCTTAGTGGCAATACTGGAAATTGGTGAAAATAGCCAACTTGACTTTGCCTAGCACCCTGACACACCAAGCCACTTAGTAACCACTTAAATTTTCTTGCACTTCTACCCTAAGGTTTATGGTAGTGCTAATGCTTAAAAAGCTATCAAACCTTTGTGTTCTTATTGGTCAGCAGTGGCTTTGGCCTTGAAACTTTCCCAGGGATGCCGTTTTTCACATTCCTAAATCATGAACCTTAACCGAGACAAGTGACGCCTGAAGTTCTTTAGATGTTGTTCTGGGTTCTTTTGTGACCTCCTGGTGACCAATGGAGTAATTTTGGTAGACTGATTGAATTTAGGTGTTCCAACCACTTCAGACTGCTTCTGCAAACAAATGTGAAAGAATGGGTCACTCTCAGGAGCTCAACCTGACAGACCACCTTTGGGATGAATTAGAGCAGAGACTGTGAGCCAGGCCTTCTCATCCAACATTAGTGACTGACCTCACAAATGCACTTCTGGAAGAAAGGTCAAGAATTCCCATAAACACACTCCTAAACCTTGTGGAAAACTGGCTGCAGGTGCAGGACATGTATGAGGACAGGGGCGAGGTGTGCAGTAAGAGTGACAGATGGGTTCAAGGTGGGGGTGGGATTACATCAAAGATTGACTCTAAGCCCCTTCTTGTTTGCGATGGTGGGACAGGCTGACAGATGAGGTCAGGCAGGAGTCTCTGTGGACTATGAGGTTCACACATGACACTGTGATCTGCAGTGAAAGTAGGGAGCAGGTGGATGAGAAGCTGGAGAGGTGGAGGTATGCTCTAGAGAAGAAGAAGGATTTAAGATTTTCATTAGAAGTGACCAGAATGTGAAAGATTAGAAATGAGTGTATCAGAGGGACAGCTCAGGTTGAGCACTTTGTAGAAAAAGTGAGTGAGGCAAGGCTGAGATGATCTGGACATGTGCAGAGAAGAGTAGTCAATATATTGGGCAAAGAATGTACCCATTCAGGAAGAAAAGAGTAAGACCACAGAGGAGGTGCATGGATGTAGTGAAGGACATGCAGAGGCAAATGATCCACTGTGGCAACCCCTGAAGGGAACAGCTGAAATAAGAAGAGCAAACTTCTCAGTGCCCCTCATGAGGAAATTTATCACCTAAACCTCTGAGTGCTAAGTCACATTTGGAGTATTATATCTGTGCACTTGGATGAAGGTAACACTTTGGCCTTTTATGAGTTCCCGCTGAGTAGTTTAACATTATCATTAAGCAGGGATTTCACATTACTCTCTTTGCAGTGAAAGGGTCCTTGACTATGTTGTATAGTGTGCAAATTTGGCTTTTTGTCCTGGTGAAATATAAATATCTGGACACGTTCTCATCAGCTGTGCACAAATGGGCTTATTGTATATCCTGACTGCTGTGTCTGACAAGACTTTTTGGTTGTAAGACTGACCTCCTTTTTAATGGTTTCATAATGAAGTTGCTTACCTGTGTGCACCCTGTCACATGGCAGAGGAGTAAATATTGCAGTATCTGTGTTAAAATACTGCATGTAACATGGTATACTTTTCTTGGATGCGAGGTCTAATTGAGTTAAGTTTAGGCTGTTTATTTTTGTCAGCTGTGTGCAAAAGGGTGTGGTACTTGCAACTTGAACACGGGCACACACACACACACACACACACACACACACACACACACACACACACACACACACACACACACACACACACACACACACACACTATTGCACCTCACATTTTAAAGCCCTTCCCACACTGATGGAATGCCAGCAGCAGTGGATGGTTGCTTATTGTCTGGGTACAGTTTGCATTTTACCATCACATTCTTGTTTAAATTAAATAAATAAATTATAGACCACTCTGCCACTCATATCTCATCTCCATCAAACCGCAGTGGAATGCGTGCATGCAAGAACAAAACTAAATTTAGGGCACTGATGTGTAATCAAGGGCGTAGGACTGAGTTTACTATTGGGGGGGGACACATATTGGAAACCTGACAGATCCGTAAATACTCTGAGGTGGGACAAATGCGCCTGTCTTCAATATTGGGGGGGACATGCCCCCCCCTTCCCCGGTTTCTACGCCCATGTGTGTAATATTACTCAGTAACAGACAAACGCATTGTGATTACAGTAGTAGCAACATTGCTTTTTACCCACAAAAAAGCCAGATAGGAAAAAAAAAGATAGATGTTTTCACACTTCACATTTTGTACAGATTAAACTAACCATTAATCTTATTTAGTAAACTTCAGAGGTCCTGGAAGCCAAACTAGTTGTTTCCCCTGTTTCCAGACTTTATCCTTTGCTAAGCTAACCTGCCTATTTCCTGTGTAGACTTAAGAAATATCTTTTCATCAAACTCTCAGTAAGAAAGCAGGTTTCCCAACTACTCATTTAAACTAGCCTTAAAAAGAGTGGCACTTATAATTTAAGTTGCCCAAGTAAATAAAACAGAGGCATGAAATTATAGTTTGCAGGTTTGTTGTGAAGCACTACTTTAAAAAGGACGCTACTTTCACTTCTTACCAAGTCATAGTAACACTACAGCTCTTTTTAAAGTAACAAATAATAGAAACTTGGTGCAAAGGGAACAGAAAGTAAAGTAAGCCAACAGAGAAAAAAGGGGTTTTCACCATGTTATACATTTCTTGACATACTGCTAGAATGCCACCAAGTTTCTACCCCAAGGGAAACCACAGCACCACAACCTCTTCTTTTCTCAGAAACAATTTCCAACACGTCACCCAGACAGACAGTCAAGGTTTAGGCAAAGAAATGTTTAGTTTACAGCCTGAATAACTCTACAGACATGGAAAAGGCAGACCGCTGAACAACGGTAGGTTCTTAATGTGATTTTTGGCTTGGTTTAGTAGCTCTTTTCTAACGTAGATCAAACATGATTTTTAGTGTTTAAAAATGAATGAGCCTGTGGTGAGAAATGATACGGTAGCAGTCGTGGCCGTGATGGAGGTGGTGATAAAGCTGTCTTTGCTGAAGACAGATCAGAAGAGTCTGGTTAGATTATTTGTGTGTGATTACATGGGAAAGCCTTTTTTTTTTCGCATTTTAATCCAGCTGATAAAACTGTAGCAAGTTAATGCTCACCTACTGTCTTTATACAAAAGCTTTTTAGCCTGATTATAATGTAACTTCCAAGTCCATAGAAAGAAATATATTCATATTTAAAGGCTGTTCTTGTGATTTTCACATTCAAAGACTATGTAAGAGACCTAAGGCTGTGTTTTTGAAATACTGACTCGTAAAGGTGCGCTCTAACAGACACAGGAACTCAGGTGTGTGGGTGAGGTGGGGGGAAGGAGGCAGAAGATTAACAGAGCAAAACAGTGTGGAGGAGTGAAGAGAGAGAAAGAGAGCCACAGTTAAAGGGTTAGTGTGAATAGCTTTGCCCGATAAACAAAAGTTCTCCATGCACAGGAGCAGCTTCATTGGGGTTGTGGTTTGAAATATGTCGGCATGCTAACTAAGCAACAACCAGGTTATCATGTTGATGTTACCAACCAACACCTTTGATACTTTACAATGTTTGTCAAACACATAGTGTTAAGGCTCAAATGCACAAATTTATACCTGCCGGCCACATTAGAGAAAAAGAAAAAAAAAAAAACTCAGGGGATTTATTGAATGTCTGTACAAAATTAGGTGTCACTTTATGCTGATCAGTCATACTGCTGCTGCTGCTGCTGTTTCAGGATATACCACTTACTCCTACATGCCGCTATGCTATGCTGATTTCTCCCACCTTCAAACTTTTCGGTTATGATTACAGCAAGTAGCTGCATAATCAACCCGGCCATCACATTTCCAAGTAACTGATAGTGTAAAACTACTGAGCTTTGCACTTCCCTCTGGTTACATGTGCCATAAACAACACCTGTGGATCATTGATCAGTTTTCCATGATTGACTTACAGTAAATGAGACCAGGTTCCACCAACTGACAACTGCTTCTCACTTTAGCTCTTGATAGTAGGAGAGCAACAAACATCATTACTGCCTCTGTTTGGTTGAAAATGTGCAACAATAACGAAAAGCCCCAGACCCCCGCAACCCCGGCAACCCCCAGTGCATCCCCTGACACCAACCATCTAAAACAGGATGGTTTTAATTTCAGTCATTTGGCTTGCCATGGGTTTACAGACAATCTCTAGGCCTGTGTAGTGTGAGCGGGGCTTGAGATGATGGCTATTAAGAATCAGTTAAGATCACTGGCCCCGTTTCCCGTACAGGGATTATGTCTAATCCTGGACTAAATGCTTTTTCCTTTTTTGGTCTTCATTGACTTTTTCCTTTTAGTCTAGGACCATGGTTAATCCATGACTGGGAAACCGGCTGATTATGTCCACAGGAGCGAGTGAAACATGCTACCTCAGCCTTCAGTATTAAGTGCTAGCAGGGCTGACACCAGCTTCTTTTACTACCTCTTGGAAGCTATGGTCTCAGAAATCCCTGCACCAGCAATATGAAGAAAAAAAGTAGCTCAAGAAATGAAGAGCACACTTTCTGGACAGTGAATGAGAGCTTATTTTTTTGTTATTGGAAACAAGCGTACCTTTCTGGGAAGACAAAGGGGTTAGGATGTGGTTTGTGTTGTTAGTGTGTATTTGTATGCAGTTTTGCGGTTGTTTTTCTTGCTTGTGTCTCAGTAAAGTGAGTTAGGAAAGAGAGAAAGAGAGGAAAGAGAGAATGAGATCAAAGAGTGTCAGCTTTTTCACTTTGCTATAAGACCAGTGTAGGGGAAGTCCAGAAGTCAGAAGAGGAAAGATATAAAGAGAACATGTGCTTAATGTGACAACACTTCGAAGAAGATGGTGTGTGATAAAGTGAGGCAAGAAGAGAAAACTCGATCTGTTAGTGTGATTAACAAAGTGGGTTTTTTTCACAATTACTTGGATAAGTGGTCAACTGAACTGAATCACTCAAATCTCCCATCAGTTGGGAAAGTCTGAGGACTGTCCAGTATGACTTTGACCAGTGTCTCATGACTACAGATTTGTTCATCCCGAGTCTTATGAACTTTAAAAAATTCACCAGAGCACAGCTGTATCAAGGATCCTGGTTCATCTTCATTTGTTTCACCTGTGCTTTTCCTGCATTAAATACACTTCATTTTACAGCCCCAAATTATAAGTCATCTCCATCGCCAACTCTTCTGCCTTGGTCAGCTGGTGTAGAAGAAAGATGTAGTGAGTGCAGTGATCAAATAAGAGTGGGGAAGTTGGTGGGGCAGTGATCAGAAACATGAGTTTCTGGAGCTGGAGATGCTTGCAGACAGCTACAGCAGGAGGAGGGAGAGGAAGACGCCAAACTATGGAAGAGAGAAGGCACAAAATGATACGCAGTAGGATCACAGAAACACCTGGGAAAAGAAGAAAGGAGAGTAGAAGAGCAGTGCTCATTGGACAGCAATTAGAGGCTCATTTTGACAACATTGCTCAGCTGAAAGAAGGCTGAAAGTAAACGCTTCAAGGTTTGTCAAAGTAGGAGTACTTGAGGCCAAAGAAATGCCCTCTAAAGTAAATACAGTGAATCTGTCTATAGTCTATACATAATATCAGTACAATGAGTTCAGTTTTGTCTAAAGTTAAGAGCAGAAAATTTCACATCAACCAGAACTTTATGTCTTTAAGACAGATGCTTAAATTGAATATTTCATGAATAAGGCACAGAACCCTGTGGAACTCCACGACAAACATGTTTAAAAGAGTCATTGTGGTGTTAAAAAAACTGGAACCTGTCTGAGTGGATTAAATTTAGAGGATTTCAGGGATTCGGTGTGTAGCTAAAGATGCACCAACTAAACCAGCTAGTTCTCAGTTAGCTACCCACATCAAACATGTGCTCTGATTCAGCCGTCTGCTACAGATTACTGTGACTGCAGTGCAACTTTTTTAGATCTGGCAGGTCTATAAAATGTCAGCTTCTATAGATTCACACTGAGAAGCAGCAGTGCATTGCAGAGGTTGGGTAGGTTTATGTGGTCAGAAAAATCTGTGTGCGCAAACAACCAATTTAAAAAAAAATAAAAATCAAATACAAGCATTTTCACAACACAATAGGTCTTATCCATAAACACCTGTTTTCACTTGTGTTTCAATTTTTTATTCTGTATAATTTCAGGGCTGTTATTTTGATGGATCACTGCATGCCACATTGTCACCCTAAAAGAACCCTCTACAGAGTTCTCAGTTCTTTTTATGGCTTATTTGTACACAAAGTATCTCTTGTTAAGCTTATCGACTTCCTGATTACCAGAGCTATTTTTTTAAAATGAGCATAACTGGAAACTGAATACTTGAATTTTATAAATGCTACAGCTCCCTGAAGTTGTAGAGTACAATCAGATAAAGCTTTTTTTAAAGATGAGTCTTTACAGGAAGTGAATATGTCAGAATAATGGAACATTTGAGTTCTCAGAAAAAAACATTTTGACCTTTATTAAACCTCATAAACAGGTGACCGGAGAAGCACCGAGAATGTGTGCTTTCCCTTGTGCACGGAAATGGAAGGAAAAACAGTACTGTGCAACGGTTTTAGTTAGAAAAAGGAGAACAGCAGTTTTTTTTTTTTTTTTTTTTACATGCAACACAAACATGTATCATCAATTAATGATTTAACAGCTTAAAATGTCACATTGCATATTAAACAGCAGCAATTCGTGATACACTTGCAACCCCGCACAGTTATTCTGTGGGTTTTGGCTGAAGCAGGTTAGAGGTTGCTTTCATGCTGCAGAGTAAAATTAGAAAATATATAATGTGATGAACAAGAATTTAAATATATAATGTACTGAAAACTTCCACATTGTGCTGTATGAACTTCATGCACGTGTTGTATTGATCACTATAATAAGAAAAGTTTGCTTCGACATAAATGTGTTTCTGCAAAGACAAAATGCTTAAAAAGTCTTTGCAGACTAACGTGAAAGTTTCAGGTCGGAGTGTGGGCGTTTGTGGGTCAGCCTGCAGATGGCTGCAAAACCATAAAAACCACAAATCCACACAAACACATTTTCCCTTTCATCCTGTTTTTCACAGAGTTTAAATGTCACACGCAAACGCAGCAACTGCTAACATTTATAAATGGCACACCACGTTTCTGTACGTGATAAAAAAAAAGATAAAAAAAAAAAACTAAACGGAAAAAAAAACGGGCCGTGACAGGCTGCACTAAGATGAAGGAACATGAATAATGAATAACAATGACAATAAAAACTGAAACACGAACCCAGAAGTAGCCAGTTTCCACCTGACCACATGTTTACATGTATCAGCTTGTACTCACACAAACAGGTGTGCAGCAGGTAGTATTAAACGCAACCTTATTTATCAGTTGAAGGAAATGATTAGAGGAAACTGCACTCAGCGGTTAACATCCTTCAAATGCTCAGAAGTGGAGGTAAATTTTGAGTTCAAATCTTAGTCAGAAGAGGGATGTGGATTCAACTTGAGAGCGTCTAGATTTGTGATAGAATAACTGGCAGCAATCTTCAAAGAATTAACTTCTCTTTTTTTATCCTATCTGTTTGATTTGGTGCCGTTGGTACATTAGAGAAAAACCCCTCATATGACGCTCAGCAGTTTGAAGCAGATCATTCGCAGCTCAACCAGCAGGTAAGTCACTGACTGAAGACTTAACAGGCAGCATCTGTGCTTTAATGTGGGGGATTGTGTTAATAAAAGAGCTGTTTGATGTTTCAATTGCATATGATTGTTGTTTATTTAAAGATTCAAATGCTGAAACTAGTCTTTCAGACTCTCAACTATTTTTTGGATGTGCTCAAATATCCCAATTTGGCTCTTTACAAACAAAGGAATGAAGAATGGGAGAAACTTTTATATTAATTGGAGTATGCATGGCTGCATGTGAAGGAGAATTTGAGGAGAATGTTTATTTCTGTTGCTCATTTTAAAAGCTGAGTATGAACGTGATCTTTTTCAGGATTCAAGCTACATTGTCAAGCCCTGTTAAATCAGTCAGTGAAATGAATGACAAAAGAAAAACATTTAAATTGTGTTTGATGCTGATTTTGACGAGGACGCATGATTTATATTTGAACCTGAAAGTCTCACATCCTCACTGTGTAGGAGTCACATTTGTGCAGCTCGTTTCTCAGTCTGTATCAATCGAACCACGAAGGCGTGAAGAAGGATCTGAAACTCTTCTTTCTGTTTTCCACCCACTGTTTTTGTCACTACTTATTCCTGTTGTATTTGTGGCCAGAGTTTTTTGTGTGTGTGTGTCTGTGTGTGGGTTTGTGTGCAGACATAAACCTGTGACCAGTGGGTCAAAATAAAGAAGAAGAGTGACATGTGTCACCAACCACATGATTTTGTTTAACATTTTATTCACTTATTTTTTTCACCTGTGCAGGATGAGAAGAATCAGGACACAGTGAGTCAAACCCTGAAGCAAGTACAAGCCTTCAGATCTTCCAGTCACAGAGCTTTGGGAACAAACCATCCCAGTGGTCTCCAAGAAGGAAATCTGATGACTGGATAAATGGAGAGAGATAAGAAATCCCTTTCCCTGTTTATTCTGCTTCCTCTGCTGCTGGTCTGCAGAACTGATGCGTGTCCCAGCCTCCCAGATAGTTAGTCTATTTATTTATTTTCCTTCACTTACATTGTTTAATTGATTTTAAGATGTGTTGTTGGCTGCAGCCGCTCCCTTTTTATTCAGTCTCTTCTGTTTTATCCCTCACAGATCTCACCTGCTACAATGACTACAGTAAAAACATCACATGTTTGTGGAACAGCACATACGTGACTGATCGCACAGACGCCGTATGCACAATACACGCCAAATATCAAGCTCGCTACTTGTAAGGACACAAAAACACAAACCTAGACACAAAATACTCACGATACATAAATCACACCCTTCATTAATAACATCATCTACAGCTAAATGAAATTATTATTATTATTCTCAGGTCTTACAGTGCTTCCTGTCACCTGGAGCCTGTTGACATCTCCAGACCAGCCCTGAAGATGTGCTCCCTGATCTTTAAATCTGACCACACTGTGAGTGTGTGAACAAACTTGATTGTTGTTACATACCCTGTTTATTATTAAAATGTTTAAAGTCTGTACATGAGAAAAATAAATGAATCGCCTCGAAATTATTAATGGATGTTTTTAACATTTAAGTATAAAAGGAAGAGAGGAAGACAGGGAGTGAGAGAGAGGTCAGTAAGCAGAGGGCTTTAAAAATGCTAAATGTCAGGTTTTATTTACTAGCTATTTCGAGACATTCAAATGTTAGTCAGAAGAGTGGTGGGGTTATTCATGCAGCCTTCATGCAGCTCCTCTGTTCATCCTTTGTCTGAAACAAGCTGGTTTAGCTCATTGCTCTTCCAGTCTGTCATCTTTATTATCTGATTGGCTGCAAGTTGCAAACAGAAGGTTTAAACTGCAGGTGGGAGGGGCCGCTGTGCTCACAGCTGTGCTGTGTGCCTGAGATGATCATATTAAGGAAGTCTCCTCGCTGACATTATCCAACCTGAGTGTTTAGCACATTCAGGACCCTTTTTTCTCACAGGGTATACCTGCACATACACGTTCACATGTTCAGTAGCATTCAACACTGAAATAACAATCTACCTTAAATATATGATAGTAATATACTTTTCTTTCCCAGTTTTCCAGTTTCCATGTGTTGTCCTTTAATCTGAGCTGTAACCATATGAAGCCTGTAATCACTTCCTACAAGCCATCTTGTCACAGTGAGTGAAATCTATAATGCTGCCTCTTTGTGACTTGTGACAACATGAGCTGTTCATGGTGACCTAAAACAAACTGTGTGTGTGTGTGTGTGTGTTCTTGCAGTAAGGGTGAATCCTCCAGGAAGACCAGAAGTCAACTTCACCACTATTTCCTGGTTGTCCCAACTCACCGAGCATTCAATGATCGTCTTATACAAAACTGAAGTGCAGTGGAAACAGCAGGATCAGTCGTGGAGTGTAAGTTTTGATTTTGTGAATGAGTTTAAGCATGAAGCTGAGCAGGGAGATCTTGAAAGTGTGCATTTAAACGATGTGTGTGAGCGATCCTTGCCCTGTGGTTGTGTGAAATCCAAGCTAGATTCATCCTCAACCCCACACTGGTTTCATGTCTGTCAGGATCCTGCTGTGCAGAAAAACACTGGCATTCAGTGTGAGCATAAGTGCGAGGCAGATCTGAAAAAAGATTTCCTGATACAAGATGAGAGGTACGAGGCACGAGTTCGAGTGCGGTCTGTTATTGAGAGCCGTGAGGGAGCCTGGAGTGACTGGAGCCCCACTGTATCATGGGTGTCGCCAGTAGGAAACAGAAAACCACCATCAGGTACAGCAAAAAGCAGCACCTTACCAAAAATGCCTTTCACACTGAGTCCTGCTGAGCATGATTGCTCTGTGTTGAATGTGTAGGGGCGCTCTTACATGAAGTTTTAAGTTTAACGTGGTTAGACTTGGGCAGGTGAAGTTTATTTAACTGCTGTCTCAGCACGCACTGCAGGCTCTAGGTCTGAGGATTGAGTTTTTGAAAATGGAGGGAATATCTAAAAACATCTGTAATATAATTTCAGTTGATGCAATATTTCTCTTCAGTCCTTCAACCAGTGCTTTAATTCAAATCCACTGCATGGGCTTACAGAAGCAAAATTGTCTCTTTTTCATGGAGCCGACTGTGTAACCCCGTTTCCTCATGGTTCCGAGTTGACTTGTGCTGTCCTGTGTTTCAGGTGTTCCTACACGTGTTGTGTTCATAAGTGTAGCAGGTGTTGTGGTATTGCTGACAGTCGTACTCTTCAGCACTAACAAAAACTGGTAAGCAAACACAGCAACACTGGGTTACACAGTTTTTTTTTGCAAACTATCCCACTGCCAAATATATTATGATCAATTATTCTGATCTGAGGTATTTGTAAGACTTTCTGGCAGCTCTGGCTCAGGGTGTAATTTTGTTGTCTCAGGGTTTACGTGGTAAAGATGATCACAGGTCCGCCAATACCAGACCCGGGAAAGTCCTTTCTGCATGATGTACAGTTTAAGGTAAGTATTTTAAGGCTTCTTTAATGTTAACTATAAAATCACAGAATCAAAATTGCATCAGTTTATATTTTGGACACTTCGGGGCAGATCTGTGTCTTAGCCACATAACTCATAACATTAACTCGTCTGTTGCTTTAAATGTTTAACTTTATATAAACCAGCAGGGAGCTGCAGAGTTTGTTGTTACCATCTAAAAAAATTGAAAATTAGATTAGTGCAGTTCAAAAAATCCACCAACACAGGAAAAGACAAGATTGGCATACAGCAGACAACATAATCAGACAGACAAAACTACTGACTGATCCAGTGACAGACGTGACCTTTATGATCCAAACGGCTCAAGATTCAGAAAGTGCAGCATGTGCACACACACACACAAAACTAACAAAAAACATTTAAATCCTTTTCTTGAAGCCTGGATTGAACATCTTCTGTATTTTTAACCTTTCTAATCCCTTCTCCTGCTCTCTCACCTCTGACTTCTCTCCTCCAGAGTGTGTTCACCAGTGAATCCTTTCACTCCTTCTTGAAACCAGTGGAAATTATCACAGTAGAATTAACCTCCTCTGTGGATGCCGTCACAGCCTGCAGGCCAGATGAGAAGATCGTGATAAACAAAGGCAGCTATGACTCCACCAACTCCAGCTTCTCTAACCCGAGTTACTCTGAGCTTTGCACTCCTCCTATTTCCTCACTCAGTGCTGGGAATCTGAAGCCGTGTGCGACTGACACGCCTTATGGCCCTGTTGGTACTCAGGGTCAAGGAAAACGCACAGAACAGGAGAGCAATGAAGGGAGAGAGAAAGAACATGAGATGGTTAAGTTGCTTCTCAAAGGCAGCAGCAACAGTGAGCCAGTGCAGGTGATTTCAGACTACGAGAAGTCTGAGAAGCTCAACATTGATCGCTTTAGGCTCCAGAGTCTAGATTCAGGCATGTCCAGTTGTGAAGAGGCCAGTGAAGACAGCATGGAGGCAGATAGCATGAACATGACTGACAGTCATGATGAGGATCCAGAGGGTGAGGATGAGAAGGAGGGAGAGAATGAACAAAAGGCAGGTTTTCAGAAGTTGTTTGGAGGTAAATCTGACAAGTTTATTCAGGTTTGTTCCGATTACGAGCGAGTCGAGAAGCCGCCGGCCGACAGCCCAGAGCTTCCCAGCTTGGATTCAGGCGTTTGCAGTGGGGGAGAGGAGCAGATGAGTCAGGATGAGAGCATGGAGGATGTTGATAAGTCCACTGAATCTACACACTTCCTGTTTCCACCTCATCTTCCCAGGGCTTTACCATGCTCCTTGCTCTCTTTTCCACAACTGCCTTTGAAATTATGTGGGCCTGGTCTGAGACCAGCTTTGCAACTTCAGCCAAGTCCTATGCTGCAGGGGTTCACTCTGATGTCAGCAGGCAGATCACTGGAGCCCTCTGTTGATGGCTATATGCCAGTGAAACAGGAGGGCTGAGAGCAGACAGTAGGCCTAACTAGCAGGACAAAAATAAGACGTAGCATTTGCAGGATTCATGACGCCAGTCAGCTCTCAAGAAAATAAACCAGTCCATAAATATTTATCTTCAGGTTTCAGCAACTTTGAAGGGGATTTAATCCATTTTTTGTTAATTTCATATATTTATGACAATATTTATGCCACGTTAGCAGCCCATAGACACTTAGTATCACCCCAGCAGAAAATAATGTGAATCTTTTCACAGTGTAAATGCAGTCCTCTCTCTTCCATTGCACTAGCTACCCTGACTGTCACAAGTAAACTATGGTAACACACTATATGAATAAAAGTACTGGATCACCTACACATTCCACCTACAGGAGCTTCTTAAGCTCTTCAGAATGACCCATTCTTTCACAAATGCTGGATGGGTGCTTGATTTTAAGTTCAAAGATTCGGAGGCTTTTGGCCACATAGTTCATTTAACAGTGATGGATTGCTTGACTGAAAATGTAACAAAATAATTAACTACTTGAATTACAGAACATTACATTTAATTTTACATACAACAGAAAAGTAATCAGAGTACTCTATCATGTATACTTTATCATGCTTGATTTCAGGACTGCAATGTTACAGGTCCTGATGTTGTGAATAATTTTTTCTGGACTGGTTGATGCTAATTTTTCACCTGACTGCCTTAAGAAGCTCATTTTTAAAAATGTTTTTTTGGATAGAGGAAGGCGTGGTGTACAGATGGTTAAATCATCTTTCTGCAGGTACAGTAAGGATTTTACCACCATTAGTTCCCGGGACAGTGTATAAGAAACTCCACCGTTGTCGTGTGAGAGGCTGCTTAAAGTCAATGCTTACTTTAATTTTTTATGCTGAGTATGTACATTTTTTTTTCATCTAATTTATATTCCTATGGCAGTTATTTGAAGGCAGCTATTTACTGAGTTGAGTATGTTGTTTTATTTATTTATTTTTTTTTTATTTTCCTTTTTATTTACTTCTGAATAAGATACATACACTGGTGACAGTACAGCAACAACACAAGCTGATATCCATGCAGTCATACACAAATGGAGGCACATGTATATATCCACATATATCTCTGTCCCCCGGTGTCAAGACATAAGCGCAAAAATAATCATTTCACCCTCCACGTTGCTGAAGTCGCCCTCCAGCCTAGGCATCAGGGTGGTCAACCAAAATAAAACAATTCAAATGTTGCTTCTGCAAGTTCAAAAAAAATTTTTTTTTAATTGTTTTTTTAAATAAAGGATGAGGAACTGACTATGTTGTTTTAAATGATGTCATGTCATGAATTAGTTATTTTCCATGAAAACTAAAAATGGTGAAATTCTCAATAAAATGAACATGAAATGCATATATTTTTATTTATTTTGTTGTTTGTGAGTGTGCGTGTTTTCAAATGATTTTCTTCATTTCTTCTAATGAGCGTTTATACACTGCTCAAAAAATAAATTAAAGCAACACTTTTAAAACCCATCAGACAATGGGGAAAAGAATCATGCTGATATCTATACTGATACCAGCTGATATAAACTGGGTAATGTGTTAGGAATGAAAGGAAGTCACATTGTTTGATGGAAATGAAACTGATCAACCTACAGAGGGCTGAGTTCACCCTGAAAATGGAAAGTGGAAAAAAATGATGCAGCAGACTAGTCCATTTTGCTGAAATTTCATTGCAGCAACTTACAATGGTAGTATTTTATTTATTTAATTGCACAGACTGTGTAAATTCTTCAGTATAAATTATCTCCACTCTTCTGCAGCCAAGGGTTCCTCCCCATCTGCCAACCAGATAGCTTCACGTTCCAGTCAATCCTGAGGATGATGGAGCATTAAGCTATTTTATTTTTGGCTGTGGATTTTGTTCCAGTTTTAAGCTCAGATTTGAAATAGTGTTGTGGAAAAATAAACAGTTTTTCTGTGATTTATTAACACTACAAGAACAGTCTTCAGACCAAATGCAGAACAGAAAAGGAACAGCTCCTTTATGTTTGTGTGTGGATACAATCTTTGTCCAGTCGGGGAGTTTTCTTCACACACTCATGTGACCACCTGCCTCATGATGAAGACACAGAAAGTGCCTGGTGGCCTCAAACATAGTTTACAGTTAGTTGTTTTCCATCTTTGCACACATTTAGAGGTTATATAAGGTGATACACAAGTTTTGCACTATACTCAACACCACCATTAGAGGCACCAAAGAAGTGGATCAGATCTTGACCAGAGCATCACAGAGCCCCTGGACAGTCTGAGGTGGAGCCTGGTGGCGTTGGATAGAACGAAGCATAATGCCTCAGAGGTGTTCTATTGGATTTAGTTCAGGCGAGTGTGGGGGCCAGTCAATGGCATCAGTTCCTTCATCCTCCAGGAATTGCCTGCATACTCTTGCCACAGGAGGCCTGGTATTAGGAACTCCACTGATCACCGACCCACCACCAAACTGAACAATGTTACAGGCAGCATAATGTTCTCCACAGCTTCTCCAGACATTTTCACATCTGTCACATGTGCTCAGGTTGAACATGCACTCATCTGTGAGAAGCACAGGGCATCTGTGGTGGACCTGCCAATTCTGGTGTTCTATGGCAAATGCCAATCGGGCTCCACGGTCCCGGACACTGAGGACGTTGGGCCCTCAGGCCACCCTCATGAAGCCTGTTTCTGGTTGTTTAGTCAGAGACATTCACACCAGGGTCTGCAGGTCATCATTTTGTAGCTCTGGCAGTGCTCATCCTGTTCCTCCTTGCACAAAGGAGCAGATACTGGTCCTGCTGATGGGTTAAGGACCTTCTACAGCCCTGTCCGGCTCTCCTAGAGTAACTGCCTGTCTCCTGGAATCTCCATGTTCTTGAGACTGTGCTGGGAGACACAGCAATGGCACACATTGATGTGCCATCCTGGAGGAGTTGGACTACCTGCGCAACCTCTGTAGGCTCCAGGTATGTTCTTATGCTACCAGTAGTGATACTGACCCTAATGCAAAACTAGTGAAAAAAAACAGTCAGAAAAGATGAGGAGGAAAAAAGTCAGTGTCCTCCACCTGTAAAACCATTCCTGTTTGGGGGTTGTCTCATTGTTGCCCCTCTAGTGCATTTGTTGTTAATTTCATTAACAGCAAAGCAGCATGATCAGACAGGAAATTGTTTAGTGTTCTTCTTCTGTAGATCCTCCAACTGTTACACCTAACGTTAAGGTTTACATGGTTGAATAGCTTGTAACAAAGTAGCTAGTGCAACCTAACAGAAGATGTCATCTTCATATCAAAAAGTCCCTTGGTGCTAGGCTGGAGGCCGGCACACTGAGGGAAAACCATAAAACCACGTAACAGAAACGAATTACTCAAAACTGAAACAGGAGAAATTCAAAACTCAAGACTCCAAATGCTGCAACAAAGAAGAATCAGACACTAAAACAGAAACTGAAAGTCCAAAACTGAAAGTGCTGAGTCACAGACCCGGAATCATGACTCATTTAGTTGCACACAGGAAATGTTGCAATATATTTTATTTTACTAAAGGTGTCAATATGATCAAAATTGTGAACAAACTGCAAGTAGAAATTCACACTTCCTCAGTTATTGTTATTGTTTACCGCCACAGATGACTCATATGTGTTACAAAGTGGGCCAAATCTGCGCCAATATAAGGAATGGGTTCTAGTAATGACCAGTAGAAAACAAACACCCTCACACTGGAAATAGGGTTCACAATAATTTATTCTTTTCAAAGTGTGGTACTGTGCTGGGAGTACAATCCTGGCCTGGAGTTCAGGGCCCAAGAACACCAGCACCAGTGTTATCTGCTTGGTTATAGACAGAAAAAGGTGGTCACTCAAAGAAATAACCAGTCAATCAAATACTGAGCTTGCATCTTTCTTTAAAGAGTTTCCACACACCTTCAAAAGCCTTGTGTTAGTGGGGAGTGGGGTTCCACATGAAATCCTGGGACTGCAGCTCAGTCTTTTCCTCTCCAGGTCTTGAGTGCTTTCATCAGGTTCAGTGGGGGTTCCTGATATGGGCGACACTGGTAGCCGCCCAACGCATTGCGATCGCCGCAGCAGCGCCTACCGCACTACTCCACTTGTGGGGTAATGGGCGCCCTCTGCCTGCTGTGTGGTGCATGTAGCTTTCTGCCATGGTCTGACAGACAGGTTGTAACAGAAGGAAAGGAGCAGGCTGGGGATTTCTTTGCATCTAATTTTATTAGATGCACACAACTGATAGAACACAAAGCACATTTCGTTTATAATTAGTGATGGGACTCGAGAACCGGTTCCCAGTAATTCAATTCCTTGGAATCGTTAGTCTGCTTGCTTAATGATTCTGCTCACCGATAGTTTCACGTGTTGAATTGCATATACATTTGTGCTGCATGTTTCAGCAAAAAATTTGTATTCATACATTTTTCAAGACCTCAGTATGAAGCAGATAGCAGATACTTCATTTGTGCTGCTGTTCAGAGAGTAACAACAATAAATGTACTCAAAGGTCTCAAGATGACAATTCACTAAAACATTTCAGGGCCATGTTATAGTAAAACTGAGGTGCAGCATGAAGTTCATCCTCATATATTCTGATGAATTAATTTCTATGTTTGTATTATGGTTTTTCTCAGTTGCTTTGGTGCAGTTCTCACATCAGGCATGTCATTCTTATCCCTCTTAATGCAGTTCTCAAAACAGTTAAAGCATTTTAAATGTTACACAGACTCACCTGTGCAAAAGACACTACATGTCAAAATGTGAAAAGTCAGTGACTAAAACCCTCTGATCAATAAATAAAAAACTTTTGGCACCGTCTTAAGACTTAGACACCAATTTGATTTATTTGTACTTTTATCAAAGCCTTACTGATGTTGCAAAGAGTGCTGTAAAAATGCATCTAACATAGAGTAAAAAGTGCTCTCACACAAAAATGAAATGTGAAGCACTTACTTGAAACTTGAACAAATTGCTGAAAATGAGAAAAGCAAAATGACCAGAGGTGGCAAAAGTACAGACATTCTGTATTTAAGTAGAAGTACAAATATTTGTGTTAATACTCTAGCAAAGAAAAAGAGTGAATTTTTAAAAAGCTCTATTTGCTGTTATCTAAAAATGAGTACAGTCAGGGGTTACGGTGGGATTCAGCAGGTGGGAGGACCCTGAGATTGGCTGATGTGGCTCAGCGTGGGGAAAAGAATCACAACTCACAATAATTTCTATTGTGGACACCAGAGGACATATTTTTGTGCACAGGCTGTGATCAGCTGCTGCTGCTCTGAGGTTTACTGCTCTTTGTGGATTTACAGCTGTAACCCTTAGCTGATTTCCACCCCCTACACTGACATTATTCTGTTTATACCTAACCTAACCTAACACTGACCATGAACACCACAACCTCTGTGCCCCAGCCCAACATGAGCCTTACTGTAAATTCACCACAATACAGCAAACCTGTTTGTCCTGCACTAAACTGCAGTATTTTCATACAACCTTTGAATAACACACAAGTTAGTGTACCTCACTTTGTTTTGCAACTTCACCTCATATACAGATCCAAGATCTGATTTTTTTTTTAAAAAAAAAGGACATTACATGTAAGCTTAAATTTCCAGTTTATCAGATGTCACTGAGCAGTTGTGCTGATAGAAACATTGCAATTAAAATTACCTGCACCCATGAAAAACTTGCCAGGCCTTGTCTGCCATTGACAAACAGTTTATTCTGCTGTTGATTTTTGTTTGGTGTTTATTGGCTTGGATGATTGAAAGCTGAAGAAAAAAGATATTGGCACTTTAACAGTTTATTCATTTAACAAACAGGGGCCGCAGCAGCATGTGGAATAACACTACACACCCTGGCACCTCTTCCTCATGCTGGTCACCAGCTTGGTCACACACTGCTCTGGGACTGCATCCCGTTCTTCAACTGTATTATGGTGAGCACGAAAGACAGTTTTCCTGCTTAATGTGCTTGAGGAAGCACACACAAAGACCTCTGTGTAAGAACTTATTAATTCAGTTTAGTTCAATTCGATTCAATTCAATTTTATTTATATAGCGCCAAATCAAAACAAACAGTCGGCTCAGGGCACTTTGTATTGTGAGTAAAGATCCTACAATAATACAGAGAAAACCCACCAGTCAAAACGACCCCCCTATGAAAAAAAAAAAAAAAGTGGTGTCTAAATATTCCTTTTGATGAGTGGCAGGTGTTATCTAAGGACAATATTTTCCAGTCTGACAGTAGTGAATGAATTCCATTGGAGCATGATGTTTCACTTTCATATCTAGCCTGTTTAAATTGTGCGATTAACATTCGTATAGTGGAGCAGTCAGCCAGAGTGCAGCATCCTGTAGTGACACAGAAAACAGGCAGCGCTACATAATGCCTCAGGTAAGAAACTGAAACTGAACTTTTTTTTGGTTTAGATGATCAAACTTTACTCAAACTGCAGTGCAATTTGCTCTGGTCCAAAACAGCACGCAAAATAGATTCCACTCATGGTTTATGTTGATAGTTTAGATTTATTTAGAATTTAAAACCTCAGGAGCAATGCTCTGTGTGCATATTTTGTTTCCAAAATAAAAATTACAAAATGAGAAAAATGAACAGAGTTTGCTGTCAGAATCAAAAACAATTCAAAGCAGTGGATGAGGCTCTGTGCAGCTCTCACAGTAAGCTGTGGTCTTTATAACTGCTCATATCACTATGTTGCTGCTGGGGGTTCCCAAATGTCATTTTTCATGCTTGTTTTGTGAACTGCAAACATAAAATTACTCACCTTCAAATCACAGCCAAGAAAAACATCATGTTGATGGCTTAATAACCAACAGCAGCAGGAAAGACATTAACGTGTGATTTTAAGGAACAAAGTCCTCGTAATTATTTAAATAACTTAAATACTGTGCATTTTTGTTTTTATTTATTAAGATGTTTTATTTGGAATAAGAGTCAAATGTGTATACATATATATATATATATATATATTTGTACAGCATGATGCACTTGATTATTAAATATTAAATTTAATATTAGGGCCTATAATAAACACATTTTCATGCAATAATGTAGTCAGAACCTACCACCAGATGTCCCATTGCAACCAGCTGCTTTCCATATTTGAATGTACAGATCCAACATTGCATGTTTTAATGCATTCTTGGTGCATCTTCAAACTTGTTACTTTATCAAAGTAATGAAAGACAGATTGATGATACAAGGCTGCCATTAGATAAACAGATAAATAACCACAGTCAAGTTTGGCACCCAGAGCAAAAGTGAAAGCAGTCCAAGTTGCGTGTGTTGGCTACAACAATGTGATCAGTCTTGTTTGGCATGCCTGACGAGGTCAGTTAACTGTTCAGTGGTCTTGATTCCAAACCTCAGCAGGGTGTGAACTCTTGATAGGAATGTACAGATCACTAGATTTGACTTCATGCTGTACAATAAACAATATAGATGCAAAGTTCTAAAAATCTTTTTTTTTTTTTGCACAAACTATACACTGCAGTTCTGTCCCATGGATACATTTTTGTTTGACTTTTCATGTGTTACATAAGTCATCATCACATACTGGCACCACCTTCAAGCACCCATATGAATGGGTGAATGTGTCCAGACTTTTGACTGGTACTGTATGTCCCTTCTTTTCCGCAGCCAAACCCTCCGACTCCCCAGCCGAGGAAACACCTTCACCTGTTTGACCCTCCAGGCAAACTTAAGGATGATGAGCCATTAAAGTGTAGCTCTCCACCTCAGTCTCCCACAAACTCTGGAGAGGTTTGGGCTCATTCATCTGCAGTCTCAGAAATTGAACCAGTGACTATACAGAAACATGTTATAATGGTTATAATCTGCACACATATTTTTATTCCAATGTTTTTTCATTATTTGGTGTTTTTTTTTCCTTTTAAATTCAGAATTATTTGGGCTGCTCAAGTCCACCACCAGTGACACCAAAGAAGTGGACTGTTAGAAAGAGTTCAACAGGAAATGAAGTTTTCATGGAAAAAGTAAAGGTACTGCTGGTCTATATTTGGTGTTCTTTTTTTTCAGCATTGTCCACACAGCAAAAAGAAGCTTGGGAATGAAGAAAGATTTTGGCTGTCTGATACAATAAATACTTTAGACGAAATAATAGAGATGTATCTGAAAGCAGTAGAATTTAAATTTGCTGAGCTACAGGGTCATCCAGAGATCAGACAGTGCATTCAAAGAATGAAACTGATGTCTCTGATCAAAGCCACCACCATGTGAGATAAAACTTACAGTATGTGCACTGGTCAAACAGGCTTAGCATGTTTAACAAAGATGGATTGTTTCTCTTTGTTTCAGATGCTGGATCAGTGTTTGAAAGATAAAAAGGGACCTCCCCCACTGCCTCTTAAATCCCCCAAAACTCAGGTAGAAACTAAAACCCTGGTAATTATTTACAGTAAATACTGCATTAAACTGATATGAAGTGATACATATGCAGTATTTTAACTGTCATAAATCATCTTACTTGAACCAGGATGCTGAGGATCTGTCAAACAGCTACGAGGAAAATACACGTAAGAAAGTTTGAAAAGTTTTCTATTGGATGTTGTTGTTTTGTGGAATCCTGTTGTTGAACTGAAGTATTATTGACTTCTAGCCTGGAAAACTCTGTCCAGCGACCTCAGCCTTAGAGGGGTGGCAGAAGAGGTGTAAGTAGATTCATCCATATTTTCCAGTTTTGGGAAGAGTACAAATCAGTAAAATAACTCATTGTTGGGACACAGTTTGTCACTGGATTAATTTCAACTGAAATGCTTATTCTAATTAATCAACTAAAACAATGGCATACCAGGAGCCAATCACAATTAGATATGCCACACAAGTGTGTGTCTTCCTTTATTCAGTCACCCCTGTACTAGTGTTGTAGTCAAGACCACCTAACCCGAGACCGAGACAAGACCAAGACCAGAGGGTATCGAGACCGAGACAAGACCAAGACTTTTAGGGTCCGAGACCAGTCGAGACCAATACCGAGGGGGGGCGAGACCGAGACAAGACCAAGACCAGTGCCTGACACTACATGACACAATAAAATGTGAAACATGATCAAAATCACTTCTCAAATTGATCTGAAAGATCCGCATTCCCATAAAATCATCCTGATATTAAACACTCACAGCTCAAATAAATATAACCATCTTTATTTAATACTCCTGGGTGACTTCTATCATTTATCACAGAATGTAAAACAATAATTCATAGTTCATCACAATAGTCTTAACTTTTCTCTGCCTTTCATAAACTATGCATAAAGTTGTGTTGTTTTTAAACCAACAGCCTTTGTAAAAATGGGTGCTTTTTCAAAACCACATAGCTAAATGTGTAAAACTGAAAAAATGGCAAACACTCATCAACAGTAAGAACTAAAGCCTTTAATCTTATACAGATTAAAGCTGCAGGATGTAACTTTTATAAAAAATCTGGTTTTTACATATTTGTTAAAACTGTCACCATGTCAGACAGTATGAGACCGATAATCTGCGAAAAAAATGGAGCTCCTCCACCTCCTCCCTGAACCGCTCCCAGTCAAAAACAACCAGTCAGAGCCAGGAGGAGGGTCTTAGCACTGTCAATCACTCCTGGTGTATGCTGCTCAATGTAGTTGTGTGCAACACTTCATAATTTGGTATCAATCCTATTCCAAGTAAACACAGGGCCATTATCACCGATACTGATACCAATACTTTTTAATAATTATGAAGAATTTCCATGAAGTTTAACTGGTTTGAGATTTTTTTTCCTTTGGATCATTAATTAGTTAAAACCCAGAATAGAATTGGGCAAAGTTTATATGTAAGTAGAAAATACTTTATCAAAATAAAAGTAATTGTTCTGAAACAATAGAACAAAACAATTTTCCCCATAAATTGATGTCTGGATTTTTTTTTCATAAATTAAGTGTACAAAATCATCACTCAAGAACAAATGCAAACTTTTTTCCAGGTAGATTTTTCAGAAAGTATAATAAAAAAATGTAATAAAAAATGTTCCTTCATTCACTAATTTTCTACAAATTTAAATTTAAATTTGATTTAAATGTTTCATAGCAAAATCCTTTTTTTCCCCAAATAAAATATGTTATGCATCACATGACAGTATAACAAAACACTGTGGGGAGGGGAGGAGCAAAGTGCTCTGTGCTGTGACAGGAGCCACACTTAGACAGTCAGCTCGCATCTTTGATGAAACCGCAGCACTGCATACAGGAGAGAAACTGAAGCCAAAGTATCGATCTCATCACACTGATATTGATCAATACCAATACAACGTTGGCATCCATATTATCGATATTAGGATCAATCTGCCCACCACTAGCTCAATGTACTAATGGCGGAGAAACAACTTACTTACTTCTCTGCTGTTACCATTGGTGGTGGCCATGGTAACTTCCGGGTTCTAGCAAGAAATATTCCTCACCCCAGCACTAATGCTAATGCTAATTAGTAAGCTAATACTAACCACTAAATGCCGCTCCCACTTGTTAATTGAGTGATGGGGCCTAAGACATAACCAGAAAGGAGTAATCAGTTTTTTTGGACGTGTAGTTACATTTCTCGAGGTGCATGTCAGGTTTGCTTCAGAGAGGATTTTCAGTTATACACAAAGGATCAATGCAGAACTCTAAATCAGGCCTTATTAGATCGATAGAATGATCATTTTTGCATATAATCCAGAAAAGTTACATTTATACATCAAGCATTTAATGTGTCCCAGAGTGCCGTTTCCTTCCACTGTGTTTGCAGAAATCACATAAAAAAATACACAACAAAAACATAATCCAGATTCCTCGGCTGCTAATAGCATTTCCTACATTTGAATATCAGCCACCATATTGTGCGCATAAACTATCACGTTTTTAATGCAACAACAGGAAGTGACATCATCTTGCTGGGAACTGTAATATTTTATTCTTGAAGGCCTCTCATAGCTCTACTGGTGCTGAAAACTAATGTTTGACTATGGCTTTCTGAATACAAGTAGGGCTGCAACTATCAATTATTTTAGTAATCAAGTATTTAATTGATTACTCCGTCAATTAATCAAGTAATTGGATAAGAAATAATTTTTCATTTTAACAGTTCATCAGCATATTTTAACTTCCGTACTGCAGATGTTTCTCTGTGTGAAACAAACAGGGTGGATGGAGCAGCTACAAAGTTCTCTGTTCTTCATGTTGCTGATCAGGTGGTTGATAAAAACATTTTGACGGATCCCCTCTGTACTGAAGGGGGTGGGGGGGGGGTGGGGGGGGGCACCGAACGATTGCTAGTGCTAATGGCAGCCCCCCTTTCCCCAGTACACTGTGGTTATAGATCTGTTCTGGTGGCTACAGCTGACGTAAAGAAAAAAATAACAGCTGACATCCTCTGCACAACACGCGCACATTCAAACATGCGCACTCACAGCACAGAGAAGTAGGGGCGTGAAAAAACATCTCAGCGATCCACTCGTGTTAAAGGGTCGTTTTTGTTTTTTTTGGAAATGCTCCGCTTACACGGAGACACCTGAGCTGCAGAGCTGAAACCAAACATCAAAGCAACAAATTTGTGTCGAGGATTTTTAATAATCGAATTGCGTTATTCCAAGAATCGTTGCAGCCCTAAAACTTGCATTAAATTTTTAGTTTGTGTATCAAAATACATGAAGGTTGGTATTTACCTTTCATGCTGGGATTTTTTTGTTGAATCGGAAGCCTGAAATTTTCCTTTGATCTTCATTTTCCCTCTTACTTCTCTTCGTGTTCATGCAGTTATTTCGATTTATGCAGCACACGCGTGACCATAGTGAGATCAAACATACACATTGTGAATGAAACTGTCCGTGCTCTGTGGTAGATTGCAAACTGAGGTGAAATGATACAGGCGTAAGCAGCGATAATAGCAGCGACCTAGCTGGGGCGGAGTCTGTGAGGTGCGCTCCTTTGAGAGGCAGAGGAGCGCAATATTTGTGGGATTTGAATCAGTACGTTTTGCATCCAATAAAAGCAAAGATGTTAACAAATAAATTGGACAGTATTCTGGCAATTTAGTGATATTTCCACAGCTGTGGTCTTGACTGGTCTTGAAATAAAATCCCGAGTCCGCAAGGTCCGAGTCCATGACAAGACCGAGACCAAATGCGGTCGAGTCCATGACAAGACCGAGACCATCAAAAAGCGGTCTCGAGACCGGTCTCGAGACCAAGACCGATCTCGAGTACTACAACACTACCCTGTACTTCTACTTTTTAACACAGGGCGTGCAGCTTAAACGTGTTCCACCCTGGCAGTACAGATGTTTGATTCTGCCAAGAGTCACTTGATTAATTACTCATGCAACTGTCTCGCTGTCCTGTGACACCATAATTAATTTCATACTTT
Source organism: Archocentrus centrarchus (assembly GCF_007364275.1). Classification (NCBI taxonomy): domain Eukaryota; kingdom Metazoa; phylum Chordata; class Actinopteri; order Cichliformes; family Cichlidae; genus Archocentrus; species Archocentrus centrarchus. Next base: position 7,585,584 of record NC_044346.1, read on the forward strand.
CCAAAGCCACTCCTTTATTAGAAAACAAGTTAAACGAGGCGAATTTTGACCATCAGGCTTTTCCACATTTTAGCACCGACACTACTCCATAAACATGGCGCAAAACAGTCTACTTCCTTAGATTACCGAATGCTGCACGCACAGAAGTTTTCATCAGAGTGGTACAACTGAGTATGTCAAAATGCTGTCAGGAGTTGAGGTTATTTATTGAATCCAGCTGTTTGTAGGATTATTTCCTTCAATCTCATCACATATGTCCTGATATCAGGATCCCTAATCATTTGTCAAATCGTTCTTTACACAAAAGCGAAGTAGAGTCCTGTGTCCTGCCTTCTGTCTGGTCCAAATTCTTCTGTAGAGGAAAAAAAAAAAGAAGAACCCAGACAGTATTTTACTGCAGGAGAGCTCATTTAGTGGTTTGAATTAAACTAAATCACCTGGTTAAGAAAAGGAACACTCACAGCAGTCAGTCATGACGCACCCTGTTGCATCAAAGAATTCATCATAAACAAAATTATAGAAGCTTGTAAAGCAAGTTAATGGCATCTGTGATGAATACAGTCGTGCTGACACGCTGTGACGCTGCCTCAGGAAAACTCACCAACGTTACTGCAGTCTCTTGTCTGCCAGTCATGAATAAGTGTGTGTACAAAATGCCAATGCATTCCAAAGATTTCACTTACAAGTGCACGTTTGTCATTATCAAAGCTGAATTAATAAAGTTCTTCTTATAATGCTCTCCAGGGTCATAGAAGTTAAAGCTCTGCAGCTTTATAAAGCATTCAAATCTTACATCTTGATGCTGTCTGAACATCAAGGCACCTTCAAAGAACACATTGGCGCGCTTGGCTCCATCGCTGACAACTTAGACAAGGTATGATGGTGAAATTGTTAATTTTTTATGTTTTAAGTTTTGGAGTCCAAATGAAAATGCATCAGATGCAAAAGCAGAGGCTCTTTCTTATCACCTGTGCAGGATGTATATATATTTATTTCAGCTGTTCAGTGTGTTCCTCTTTAAATAATTTTCTTGTTCAGGTTTCAAAGGGGACAAAGATTGCTGGCATCACAGGAGGAGCTACAACCGTAGCAGGTGGTGTGGCGGCAGCTGCTGGGGTGATCCTGTCCCCATTCACACTGGGAGCCTCACTGGCACTAACTGCAGTCGGGGTCGGAGTGGCTGCAGCCGGCGGTGTTACTGGCGCATCAGCGGCCATCGCAAATAAGGTGACAAGATTTAAGGCACTGGTTTAAAACATATCTGCGTTTGGCCTGCTTTTATGTCATCACAATCATACAAAGGTACTTACACACCATTAGCTGAATTTCTGGTATTAAACAGATTGTGAAACATGTTTTTCCAGGTGAACTGCAGCCAGGACCAGAAGAAAATTGAGAAGCACCTTAATGATTATGAGTCCCTCAGTAAGGAAATTCAGGCCAGTTTGGGTTATGTCAATGAGGGCATGGAGCAGCTGAGGCAGCATGCTCTCACTAACACCACGGTGAAGTCTGAGAAAGCATCCAAGGTGCTGCAGCTCTTTGCTCAAGGAGGGGCATGTGCCAAGGCCCTGGAGGCAAACTCTAAGACATCTGGGCTGATAGAAGGCTTCGCCCTCGGCATGGATATGTACTTCACCCAAGGAAAAGATGGGCCCAAGGTGAAGAAGGGCTTTGAGTCAAAGTTGGCAAACAAACTCCGCACGCTAGTGGAGGACCTCCAAAGTGGACTGGATGAGTTCATCAAAATCAGGGACTTGTTTTTGAAGTATTTTTAAGGAGAGAATTTTTATCCTCTGGAAGATCTGTTGGGTCTTTATTTTTAATCTTTTTACTCTATGAACACAGGTATAATGCTTTAGAGTCAAAAATCCAAGAATTGATTAATTAATTAATGAATCAACAGAATGATTAAATAAATGGTGAATAAATCAGACAATTAAATTAATAATAATTGAATTCAATGAATAATTAGCAGTTGATTGAAAGTTCTAAACAGTAGTTGATTAAATGATAAATTAATACTTAAATCAAATAATGTTTTAATCAGTAGTCTAATTAAAATGATGGATAGTGATTGAATTAAAATAACTGAATAGTGGTTGAAGCAATAAATAAATACATTAGATAAAGAGCAGACAGATGGGAGACCAGTGGTCCCCAGACTAACTTCATGGCCTTTGGGAGATATGTTTATCTTATTCATGGCCTTCCCAATCTCAGAGAAGAATATGTTTATCTTATCCTTAAAGGTTTTCCCAAAACATATATGTCCGTGTCTAAGGAGGGAAGGGTGTGTGTAGGTCACCGCTCCCTGTTGCTAAGTAGAATAAAACTGCCAAGTCATGATCAGGAACACATGAGGGGGGAAGGTGTGGGTATCTTTTACGGAGCTCTTATTGATGATTGGAGAAGCTTGTGCCATGATGCCGGAACCAACCAGAGGACGAACCAATCTGAGAAGGCTGAGTCTAAACCACGGCTCTCTCCGTCTGTTTTTTGAATTGATAAGGCTTATAGAGAGTGCTTGTAGTATAAAATTGTTATGGTTAGCTTAGAGGCTTCGCTCTGTGGGGAGTGGGGGTCACAGCCAGACAGCTGAGATGGCCTGTGTCTTCCTGAACCAAACTGCCCGTGTACATGTAAAAACGTCTGATTCTTTAATATATAAAATGTTTTCATCTTAAATGAAAGTGTTTTAGGTGTCTTCCTTCACAGACAAAAAACACACCTGACAGTCTTTTGTTTTGGGTTTTTTCTCCTAATATTCAGTTTTTGCTAAAGTTTATTGTTTGACGTGCGATACCTCTTTGGGAAAAGGTCTGAAAACAGAACAATGCTTTTGTTGCAACTTTAGGACTCGTTACTTCAAGCTGTTTCCTTTTAAATGGTTGTGGTTATTGATGCTGTATAAACTCAGTTTGTGTTAAACTCACCTATTCGGCTACTGGCTCCTGCTAAGATGCTTTCTTCAATCCAACCAAGTTTTACTAAGTTACACATCAGGATAAGTGTTGTGTTAATCATCTGTTCCATGAATAAAATACTGAAGAACCGACGGTGTCCACCAGGGGGCAGTCCAGTTCTTCCATCTATCCATCCATTTTCTTCTGCTTATCAGCCAGACCACAAAAAAAAAAAAAACAGCTAGTGAATTAAACAAGAAGTAACATCTACAAGAACACAATTTTAAATACATAGAGTTTTGTCATCCCTGGCTTGGGTATCAGCTAACCATTTTAGTGTAACATATTGAAAAAATAACTTGCACTAAAATGGCACTGATCCTAATGGAAGTTAAAATGAAGAATTTTAAATGTTACTCCTCCATAAACTTACTTGGATACCCAACCTGGCTGTGTGTCATATGATTAAATGGAGTCAAACTTTTCTAGTGTTTATCTAAATTGTTCAAACAAAACAGGCTTTAATAAAAACAATCATTCTGGAGTCTTTGAGTAACCTTTTTTGTTTTGACCACTCTTTATAATCAGGTATGAAGAACTTTTTTTTTTTTTTGGTGGTGGGTGTGCTATCTTTTGAATGCGTAAAAAACGGATTTGTTTCCAAATTAATTTCTCCTTCAGGACCAACAGTATTCGATCACTCCCCAGCTGCAACAGCACAGGTACAACTCCCTCATAACAGGTATATTCAGAAACAGACACGAACAGAAAGAGTCTCTTTTACTTCCTGCTGCTACTCTCGAATCCTTCAGTCGCCCATCAGGGGAAAAAATCTCAGTGAGATTAAAACAACAACAAAAACTAAGAAGCAGAAACTGTTTTTGCAGAAGCCCAAACCAGACAGAGTTCTGCTTTCACATTCAAGGTCCTGCTGCTCACATCAGGATCAGTTTGATATCTCCATCCCCCATTTCAGCTATGGATGGAGGTGGTCTTATCTATGTCCACCTTATTTCATCCCCACCAAGAATGGCTACAATCACTTCTGAGGATTTAATTCAGATGCCGCTTTGGGGTTTAGAGGGGCCTCATTACCTGCTGCAGTAACCTCAAACTTGGCTTTAATCCCATCTCTGTGCATTTGAGCAACAATCATCTGAATTTAGTCTCCAGAGGTGTCACTTCAGATCCGGAGGAATATCTGCAGCACTGGTTATTTCTCCAACTGATGAAACACAATTCAGCATTTTTATTTACCTTCCTGACGATTTTGACACTAATCTAAAAAAGTATGTGTGCTTAACAAACCTAGCCCCAAAACAATAAATCTGCATGTAATTATAGTGACATATAGGAAGGACTCTTCATCCAGTCCAACTAATATTCACAGAGCTTGTTTGACCTTGTTTGACATTTAAAATGACAAATTTATGAACTAACCTTTCGGCGTTCAAACTTTATTATTTTCTGGAAACACACGCTAAGAAATATTAGCCACTCTAATTGAATCAGACCCCCCACCAGTATTTGGCTTTTTCTACATCACATATACACTAACTACCCTTGAGTCAAAGAAATTAAAAACGTAACTGCCTGTACCCCTCTTCTCATATTTTTTTTGGCATCTTAAAATAAATATGTACAAAATACATGAAGTTCTAAAAAAAAATAAAAAAATGAATAAAATATAAAGTGTGGCCGGTTGTGATCTAAATAATCTATTGGCATGTTAGAACAATAAACAGTGTACAGTGTACATCAGCACATTGAGTACTATTGCAAAAAAATTGAACTGTTTTGCTAAATGTAACAAAATAGCTCAAGGGCCATAAGAGAGTTTCCCGTCTCAATGTTTACATCCTGCGTTTGACCTATATTTAACGTCACTAGTTCCATGTGGATCTACTTCGTGTTATTCCTCCTCCACTCTACTCAAACGTGAGTAGAGCGGAGGGATCGCATACACAAAGGAGCGTTTGTTTAGACTGACAGGCGTGGAGGAGTGGCGACTCTTTTGTTGTTGTAAATTCACTGAAACGTAAAGACCTCCCACTAGCGCTGCTGGGTTCACTGTGAACAAATGCCCTCGTGCTGGGCGCGGAGGAATATTACTCAGCAGTACTTCGGCCCTTTTTAAACCCGATCCTGTGGCGTCGGCCCGTTCTTCGTTCTTACAGCTGTGTAAGTAAACAGGATACTCAATTGGGAAGCCCTAGCGCACCAAAATGGCAGTGTAACGGCGTGCGGCAGCGAACCTTGCAGCGGCAACAACCTGGCAGTGCAACGGCTAAGTGCACTGGCTTTTTCTGGCAAAATGGCGTAAGTATTTTTCAATCGATATTTTCACAGTGTTAGCCGCTTTAAGTAGTCACTAACACGTCAGCTGGGATATGTTGTTGGTTATCGTACTTGTTGAGCACGACTAGTTCTTAAGGAAAAAAAACAAACTTTGTATCGAGTGCATTTTGAGTTTTGGAGCTCCTTGTGTGGAGTTGAAGTGTCAAATTACAGACTGCCAGCTGAAGTAGTTCTAGCCGGCGCCTCGCTTTGTGTAATGGAGCAGGTTAATAGGCGACCGGTTTACCACCGAAAACATTTCAAACCCCTCATTTGAATTTTCTCCGTGGCTGTGACAGGGTTCTCTGTGTCATAATAAAAACATTTATAATGTTTTGTGGGTGTTTCACTTTGGCAACGTGGCGTCCAAAATGGCGCGCACTGCGCTTTTTTCACTCGCTACCCGCCTCGCGCAGATGGCTCTGTTGTGAAAATGGCGGTTTGCCGTCCCACATCTCCGCCGTGACTCATGGGCGTGGGTGGAGTTACAGGCCAAAGCATGACCAAATTAGGCAAAGTTATCCCCCGGTGGAGGGCGGAGTTTCCCATCAATACAGCCTTGACGCTTAAGAGGAACAGATTAGCCAAAATTAGATTCCCCCGCCCGCAGGTGTCATCTCCTTTAATGACCTGAGTACACACTGCCGATGATGTCTGCTTTGTTTGCACAAAACTTAGGCATAGATGTGTACTTGTTTCACGAAGTACACGTGGTGTGGCCAAACTGTACATCCATAGATAAAGTTGGCCATCCTGGCAGCATTGCCAATCGTTTGGCATTGAATTTCCATCAAGTTTGAATACATTGTTTCACCACTTTCGACAATAAAATGTGCCCGTTGAGATTAGTTTGTATTCACATCATCACTTACACGGTGTATATTCCCCATTTTCTCTCCATAACATGATTCCTGTACCCCCCCCCAAAAAAACAGGTCTCTCCCGGCAACCACCCTCAGCTTTGCTGCCGTCGACAGCATCACCGGACCTCTCGACTCACCTTTGTTTTTGTACACCTTTTCGCGGCTACCACTGACCAGCAGCAGCCATGACACTCTCCCAGCTCGCCTTGGAGGACGTGGAGGCCCTGTACTTAGGTGGGTGTGGTGATGACAGAGATTGCCTAGTCATTAGTACAAACACTGCTGAATGCAAAGCTCTGTTTGCAGGTGGAAATGATTTTAACTCCATATCAACAATACAAGTACAGTTTCATATGGTCAGAGTGACGGTACCTATAGATGAGTTGTTATATCATGGGTTGGATTTTTTTAGTGTTGTCAGATGAATGATAGTTTATAGGCTGAATGCCCAAAATTGTAAATTGATGGAGCTGATCTTTTTTCACAGGGCCCTCATATCTGATGGCTGACCCCATGGGGCCCCTTCTGGACCAAGATGAAGAAGAAGCTCTTTCTCCCTCCTCCTCTCTAGAGGGGAAGGCGCCAGCTTCGCCCTCCCTCTCTTTGTCCGCTTACCCATCCTCCTTATCCCCTTATCAGACTGTATCTTTCTCCCCGCTGTCTTTAGCCTCTCCACCTCCCTCTCCTCCTCCCACCCATTCCTCCTTGTTCCTGGGAACCAAGGCCAGAGCGGACTCACTGTCCTTCTCCTCTCTGGTTGATGACAACCTGCTCGACGCCCACGTTGGAGCAGATGATGGCAAAGGTGAGACGGGTTCAAAATGCATATTTAATGAATAGCGATCAAGCTAAATCTTAGAAAATTGTCTCCAAAAGCAGCAAGCAAGCAGTTGTTGAACTGGATGGAAACCACATGAAATAAATTCTGGAAAATCTTAAGTTAAAAATGTCATTTCTTGTCATTAAGTTCCTATAAGCTGAAACTGCCACCCTCATTAGACTGTAAAGTTGGAAACACTGATTGACTTCAGTTGTGCTGTGAATATTTCATAGGCGAGGCTTAATGGCTGTTAAGCATTTGAAGTTTCCCTGCAGGCAGTGACTTAATGTTAAAATTAAGGCCACGGGTGAGAAATTTTCATTTTTGTTGGGCAACAAACATTTATTGGTTTGTGAGTGGGAGGTGTGGCTCTGAGGTGTGTCGTAAAGAGACCGGCTCAAACTGGTTTTGTTTAATGGGTTATTTCACAATGACGTATTTTCCATTGTGCTTCCTGGCAGGAGTCTAAGGGGAGGTTCCTTAGTTTCTGGATATACTATCACTCGAGTATTTGAAAATGGGAGGAGAGGGAAAGATGAACACGAGCCTTAGGTCATGTGTTGAAAAGGGGTGGGTGACGTAGCCTGCAATGATATTTCTGACGACTCAGAAAAATAAATACTGAATGTTTTGCTTGTGCTTGCAGGCAGCAGCATTTGTAAGTGCAAGTAAATGAGGTGCACTTTCATTCCCATCCAATGAGCTACTGTCATTGATGATGCACTATGCTGAAACAAGCTGCCAGCAGCATTATAGTGACACAAGCAGAACAAACAGTGGTGCTTACTGATTTGGTTACTTGGTGGTCAGCTGATTGAAAAGTTTGTCCCAACATACACCATCCTAGGTAGAAAAAATTTTTCCATTTTTATTACGTGACAATATTGTACAGCTCCTGAAGAGTTACAAGGCTAAGTTACTTTAGTTATTGTTAAAGTGTTAAGCAAACGTCATATTTAAAATTTCCAGGGATTCTGCCCAGGCTACTTTGGTGCTTAGATTTTATTTATGCTGTCACATTTAGTTCAATTAGCAAGTGCTCGAGCTATGCTCGGCAGAAAGTTGGCCAAAAGTTTTCTTGTATATTTTGCAAAGTGTTGTGCTTTGTAGGCGGTTATTAAAGTTTTTCCTTTTTTAGGTACTAAAGTAATTAGAGGCCGACACACAGCTTTCAGTCTGAGACATGCCAGGGTTTGTTTTTGTTGTTGCACACACACTAGGATCATAAACGTATAGCAATAATATTGATATGACTTTTTTATATCCTAAAAATTAATACCAGCATTATCGAGGAAGATAATTATGCTTTTCTGTTCACTGTAAAAATAATAATCATACATTTAGTCATGTCCAAATTCTTGAAGCTTTTTGTTTCAAGTATTAATGACAAAAATCTGTCAGCAGATGATGATCCGTTTGCTGGCATGGACTGGATGTCAGAGAAAATCGACCTGAGTGAATTTGACCTGGAGTCTCTCATTGGATCCTGTTCATCTGATGAGTCTCCCAGCTCCCCCGAAGATCTCCTGGCCTCTCTTGACTCCTCCATGGAGCTTGATCTAGACCCCTTTGACACAGTCCCACACAGCAGCCTTGAGTTGGGTATTCCACTGCCTGACATTCCCACCCTCCCTCTGGAGCTCCCTCTCCCCATGACAGCTGAGCCCAAGAAGACAGAGGTTGCTCTTGCTCAGGAGGTTAAGTCTGAGCCTCCCTCTCCCTCTCCATCTCCAGTCTACACATTAGAGTTAGGAAGCGAAGTAGATGTCCTGGATGCTGACAAATCAGCCACATCCGTCACCATCTTCCCAGACCCCAGTGGAAGCATTCAGGCTGCTCCCATTGTGCTTTCCATACCCACTGCAGGACACTTTGTGGTGGTGCTTGCCAACAAAGAGGAGCCCTCCCTCGTGTCTCTCCATGGTGAAGCTGTTAAAGTCTCTCCACCAAGCGAATGCGACAGTGACTCCGGCATTGAGTCAGTCATCGGCTCACCTCCTCGCCTTCCTTCTCCCCTTCCTACCCCAACCCCTGCAGCTGGTTCCTCCAGGACCAAACCCTACTCTAAATCAGAAACCACCACCTCCCCCAAAGCCTCCAAGGTTAAATCAGTGTCTGGTGCTCCCAAAGGGGTGGAGAAAAAGCTGAAGAAGATGGAGCAGAACAAGACGGCAGCCACGCGCTACAGGCAGAAGAAGAGGGTTGAGCAGGAGGAACTTGGCAAAGAGTGTGAAGAGCTGGAGAAGAAGAACCATGAGCTGACGGAAAAAGCAGAGTCCATCAGCAGAGAGATCCAGTACCTCAAAGACCTGATGGAAGAAGTTCGAAAGCACCGCCGTGGAAAGACCAACTCAGTAGCTTAAACAGAAAGTAGTGACAGGGCAGCGTTTCTACTTTAGTGCTCACATGCTATAAGGGAATCCAAACTAGTATTAGAAAAATATTGTAAAAGATCTGTGTGTGATGAACACATGAAAGTTGAGATTAATAGTGTAGATTGGGGGGCTGGGAGTCTGTTAGGTGGAGCATCAGTACATGCTTGTCTCTCAGTCCCTTCTTCCACTTACAGCAGGGTGTAAGTTTGTAGACTAGGCATGCAAAGCACAAGTCACCGTAGCTCCTGGTAGTGTTGTAGATGTGTAACTCACTGACAGATTCCCTCATAATCCTGCACCCCTTCATTGCCAGACCTCAGATGAGCTTAAATCAATTTAGTCAGTAAAATGAAATACAGCTTCTACCCTGTTCCCACTACCTTTTAACCCTTTGTAACCCCATTTGACCTTCTTCTTAACAGCTTCACGTCCAGAAAGGGGCCTCAGACTATTTATATGAATTACTGATACTGTTGAGTTATGTATATAGTTTCTCCTCCTTTGCTTGCAGATTGTGGCTTTTGTTATTTTTTTTTTTTTCTTGGGATAAAAGCTTTATCAGATTTTCAGTTGCTCTGTCTCCTGGCACTGGTGTTTGGCTTGTAAAAAAATGCTTTGCTGGTCTTTTTTTTTTTTCCTATTAAAGTACTCTGTAATCAAGTGATGTGTGCCATTTTATTTTTGTTATGGGTGCACTTGACAGTTCAGTCTGTTAAGTCTTATGGACAGTTTGCACGTCACAGTATGCAAAGTACACAGCATTTTAAAAAGTCCCTCTTTTTATTTGCTACAACTGTAGAATTCACAGACAACAAAATCATCACATTGAAGAGATGCTGGACATAAACATGCTTTAAAAATGGCTGAGTCATTTACAGAAGTTTACAGTAATGGAAAAATGAATGTAGGGAACAATTACACCACTGAGTAAGATCTTTGTCAATACATGCCATATTAAATGTTTGCAGTCAAAAATGGCTCCTCTGGTGTTGGGAAAAGTCAGGCATGTTTGTATATATATTGAATGTGACTGCAGTACCCTCTGAGGATGTTTGTACAGAAGTGTCATATATACAGGTGCTGGTCATAAAATTAGAATATCATGAAAAAGTTGATTTTCAGTAATTCCACTCAAAAAGTGAAACTTGTATATTCATTCATTACACACAGACTGATATATTTCAAATGTTTATTTCTTTTAATTTTGATGATTATAACTGACAACTAATGAAAACCCCAAATTCAGCATCTCAGAAAATTAGAATCTTATTTCAGACCAATACAAAAAGGATTTTCAGAAATGTTGGCCAACTGAAAAGTATGAACATGTACAGCATTCAATACTTAGTTGGGGCTCCTTTTACCTGGATTACTGCAGCAATGCGGCGTGGCATGCAGTCGATCAGTCTGTGGCACTGCTCAGGTGTTCTGAGAGCCCAGGTTGCTCTGATAGTGGCCTTCAGCTCTTCTGAATTGTTGGGTCTGGCATATCACATCTTCCTCTTCACAATAGCCCATAGATTTTCTATGGGGTTAAGGTCAGGTGAGTTTGCTGGCCAATTAAGAACAGGGATACCCATGGTCCTTAAACCAGGTACTAGTAGCTTTGGCACTGTGTGCAGGTGCCAAGTCCTGCTGGAAAATGAAATCTGCATCTCCATAAAGTTGGTCAGCAGCAGGAAGCATGAAGTGCTCTAAAACTTCCTGGTAGACGGCCGTGTTGACCTTGGACCTCAGAAAACAGTGGACCAACACCAGCAGATGACATGGCACTCCAAACCATCACTGACTGTGGAAACTTTACACTGGACCTCAAGCAACGTGGATTCTGTGCCTCTCCTCTCTTCCTCCAGACTCTGGGACCTTGATTTCCAAAGGAAATGCAAAATGTACTTTGATCAGAGAACATAACTTTGGAGCACTCAGCAGCAGTCCAGTCCTTTTTGTCTTTAGCCCAGGCGAGACGCTTCTGATGCCGTCTCTTGTTCAAGAGTGGCTCGACACGAGGACTGTGACAGCTGAAACCCATGACTGCATACGTCTGTGCGTGGTGGTTCTTGAAGCACTGACTCCAGCTGCAGTTCAATCTTTGTGAATCTCCCCCACATTTTTGAATGGGTTTTGTTCCACAATCCTCTCCAGGGTGCAGTTATCCCTACTGCTTGTACACTGTTTTCTACCACATCTTTTCCTTCCCTTCACCTCTCTATTAATGTGCTTGGACACAGAGCTCTGTGAACAGCCAGCCTCTTTACTAATGACCTTTTGTGTCTTGCCCTCCTTGTGCAAGGTGTCAAAGGTCGTCTTTTGGACAACTGTAAAGTCAGCAGTCTTCCCCATGATTGTGTAGCCTACAGAACTAGACTGAGAGACCATTTAAAGGCCTTTGCAGGTGTTTTGAGTTAATTAGCTGATTAGAGAATGGCACCAGGTTTCTGAGATCCTTAATTTGGGGTTTTCATTCGTTGTCAGTTATAATGATCAAAATTAAAAGAAACAAACATCTGAAATATATCAGTCTGTGTGTAATGAATGAATTTAATATACATTTCACTTTTTGAATGGAATTACTGAAATAAATCAACTTTTTCATGATATTCTAATTTTATGACCAGCACCTGTATAATATAAAATGTAAATACATGAGCAGAAACTTGAGTTTTACTTTGTCTATATACTAGTGTTCATCTGACAGCCAAACGTTCCTGTGGAATATGTACATTATCTATATTTCCTTGTCACAGGACCAGAGAACTACTGGTGAGCTCTAAAATTTTTGAAATGTTAAGACAGATCTTGTTCCATAGAACTGCATTATAGTAATATTGGCAAATTTTCTGCATGAGTCAGAGGCCATCCACACCTCATGTTAGTGTGTTAAACATATACAGGTTTGGCTGGTTTACCACTCTATGTGTGAATGCTGGATGAAACCAAATACTGCATCATTGAGCTCAGTTGGTCTGCTGGAAGAGAAACAGCACATTTGAACAGCTGAGGGCCATCGTGCATTATGTCCACCACAAATCCATCTATAGGTAGAAGTAAAAAATGATCAAAATCATTGTGTACACTCAGTGTGTGTACAACTTTCTCTTAACCAGCTAAACCAGTTCACCATGAACAACTCTGCACAGAAGCTGAAACGTGACACCAGCTGGAGCTGCAGGAGCAGCTTTCTATCAGGAAATGAGAGACAAGGACAGAAAGAAACAGGTGGGCCAAAGTTATATGGGAAGGTCGTTTTAAGTGAAACTAGACAACACTCCCTAGTCTCACACATGGTGTCAGAGACAGTGAGCCGGAGGGAACAGAGCAAGGGGGGTGAACCAAATATCTCTGCACAGTTTACTCCAAAAGTTGAGTGACTGTGTGTGTGTGTGTGTGTGTGTGTGTGTGTGTGTGTGTGTGTGTGTGTGTGTGTGTGTGTGTGTGTGTGTGTGTGTGTGTGTGTGGTGTTACAGGCCACAGCTGAAATTTAAACTGTTAGAGTTTTGGAGATTACTACCTCAAGAATCCTAATGTGGGTGGTTTAAAGCTGACTCAGTGTGCTGACTTCTGTTAAGCAGCTGTGTAAATTTAGTCTTAGCAGTGAAACCCCTCAGGCAGGCGTACACACACGGGCGCACACAGATGCACTCCTCCCTTCCTCAGTAGTGAGGCCTTGCCCTCCTGAGAAGATACAGATAAGAAGAGCGACTGAGCTGGAAGGAAAGACAAGAGGAGAGGATGGCCAAAATGTTTCAGTGTAGTTGAATCTACAGTATTTAATGGTCAGAAGCAGACACGTGCTCTCTGCTGAGATTAACTGTTACAGATAGGCTTTTACTTCAGTCCAGTCAGGATGTGTTGTGTCTTTGTGGAAAGCAAGAAAAATCATATTATACTCCTAGTTACAACATGCCATTGAATAACTATACAGGATACGCATGATCAGCATCTTTTAGCAGACTATTTGCAATTTTTGCCTTGAAATGAAAACTTCGACGGACCTTTCTGTCACTATTGTAACTTGTTATTACAGGTGTAACAGTACAAAATTCCACAGTTCACTTCATACGCATGTAATGTTTGGACACACCTTCTCAGTCAGTGGTTTTTTCATTAATTAAAAATTTTCTGCATTGTAGATTAACACTAAAGTCATCCAAACTATGAAGAACTACATATGGAATTACTTAGTAAACAAAAAATTGTTAAACAAGCCAGAATATGTTTTATATTTTAGATTCTTCAAAGTCGGCACCTCTTGCTTTGATAACAGCTTTGGCATTTTCTCAGTCAGCTTTATGAGGCAGTCACCTGGAATGTCTTTCAGTAACAGCTGCGCCTGCCAAGAGTTCATTTCTTGAATTTCTTGCCCTCTTAATGTGTTTGAGACCATCAGTTGTGTTGTGAAGAGGTAGAGTTGGTATACAGTGAATAGCTCTATTTGAGTAATGTTCTAATCCATATTATGACTCAACTAAGTAAAGAAAAACAACTGCCCATCATTACTGTAAGAAATGAAGGTCAGTCAATCCAAGAAAATTTCAAGGCTGGAGCCTACCTGTTATATAAATATAACATATAAAAAAAAATAGTATATAGAGTTCAAATGAAACTTATTAATAATTTTGTTTTACCTGATTTCTCTGGAGGTGCCTCGCACCAGCCACGTTTAGTTTTACTAGTTCTGCATTGTGCTGGAACAATGACCAACAACAGCTCACTGAAGAATGACGCATCATCAGATTTCTACCTTGCACATATTGGAAAGCATGTCACAGCCAGTGAGCGTTTACTCACAAAATCAGGTCACTGCAGATGGCACAGTGATGTATCCATTACTAATCTGACATTACTTATCTTACTTTGTCATTTCAGCTCATGGTCTGTTGGCCAGCTGTGAAAATGATAAAAGTCTGTTTTAATGCTGTGAAGAATGTTTAAGAGACATTAAGGATTTACAATTGTGTCACTTTTTTATTCTATACAGGCCTTTTCTTAATGTTTATGTTATTATATTTGGTATCAGAATAAAAATTCTGATAGATCACATTAAGGATCCAGCTAACAGTGATTTATATGTCAGCTGTAGGGACAGGAAGCTTTGAGCTGCCTCTGTGTTGTTAAATTTTTGGAGTAACCGTATTTGGACGAGAGGGTGGAGTACTAATCCATCAGCTAGACTGGCAAGTTTGGTTGGTGAGTTGCATTCATAAATTGCGTGTGTGCAGTGCATAGACGTACAGATCTGACAGCACATAGTTGTTGGATGGTCTGTACCATACAGCAAACCATATTATTTGTCAGATAATTCCATTTTAAAATGCTCCAGATGGTGCCCACAGCAGAAAAGGAACAGAAAATTCCAGCTCAGAGACTCCAGTTAACAGAGGTGAAGCCTAGCAGACACCAGCTGGCTACAGCTATTTTGTACCAGGCTACACATACGCTTTTAAAGTTATTGATCATAACTCTGGAGATTGCCACTTCATCATTATCTTTAACACAACCTTAAGAATCCAGAGGAGAGCTGAACTTCACATGTAGCTGTAAGAGATCATGCTTCACAGTTAGTGCGGTTGGTCTTAAAACGACTTTGAAATAACATGCAAATGCTACTATAGATTGCTGACAGAAACATTTCTATTAGATAAGCAGATGATAGAGGCACTGGCTGTGTTACATTCCCCTAAAAAGTCCAGGTGGTGAGGAAAAGGAACAGACAAGTGTCTGGGTTGGAAAAAGAAGGCATGGAGAGAAAACCGTTAAAGTAAAGGCTTTTTATTATTAATAATTAAACTGAAAGAGACAGACTACTATCCCCTACAAAAGAAAAGAAACATAACAAATCTCAGAGGTCAGTCCCCAAACAATAGAGTAAGCTTAAAAGATTAAATCCCCCCCCCATAGAGTGGGAATAAGCACTCCTCTCACTGGCCTTAAGTACTCTGATTTAACTGCTGAGTAGAGTCAGCTGTACCTTTTACCACACACCATAATATCAATTAGGCATAACCCGTGGAATTTGCCAACACCTTCTCAGTGGGTCCAAATCAACCTCAAAGTGGCATCCCATGGGACTGCCAAGAGCTTTTTGAGCCAATGTACCTGAAGGATACTGAGGCCGTAACAGGCTCTAAGCTGGTCCAGTCTCATTCCTCAGTTTATCACAGTTATGTGTTCACACAGTGACTGCACATTGTTTTGCTGTTTGCAAACTATGCAACCAGAATCAGATCAAAATCTGTGCGGTGATGTGTCTCCGTCTGTGAGATGTTCATGCCTGAGCTGGTCTGAACTGAGGCCTTGTCTTACGTACATCATTCTAAAAGCTGCAGGCGAGAGAAACTGACGTACCCTGCAGCTTTAGAGTACAGAATCACTGAACACTGATAACACTCTCTGTGGGTCTTGTTTTATTTTTTTTTAATTTTTTGCACAGTCTTGTTTTCTTGCACAATTATGAACTGCCCCGTCAGAATGACGGCCTTGTGTGGTAAGCTGTGGTACTGTTGCAAGGCCAGAAAACATGCAACAAAAATATCTTTTGCATTGTCCCACCCTCCTGCTTTCCTGCTCTACTCTGCCCTGTTCTTGTTTTTGGTGTGTGTGTGTGTGTGTGTGTGTGTGTTATGCGGGTGGGGGGACTACTCCTTAAGTTACAAAAGTCTGATCCTTTTTCTTTTACTGCACGAGACTTATCATCCTCATGGTTTCCTTGGTTTGGTAGTTTATCTTAGATTTAATTGAATTAAATTATATATATATATATATATATATATATATATATATATATATATATATATATATATATATATATATATATAAACACTTTATGTGTGGATTCTCCTCTTCTGTTACCAGTTTGAGCCAAAATGATCACACTTGTCCATAAAGTTTTGCTGTTGACTAAAATTTTGACCAATGGAAATCAATCAAAGAATGATGATGGATCAGAAAACGAGAGGTCCTGTGAGGCAATATTTTTAATCTCGTGCACACAGGCTAACACATCTCTGACAACTTCAAGAAACAAGAGGGAGTTGCAAAGACAGCCTGAGAAAGACTGATGGAATAGACATTAGACATCCATCACCCAGTAATGAGGGCAAGAGAAAGCAAATGAGGAACAAAAACACAATGAAAATCACACGAGGAGCTAACCTTCAAAATAAACCAGGAAATAAACATACATACAGTTTCCTGTACTGCAGCTCTCCTCCTGTGCCTTTCCAGTACCGTGGCCTGAAACTCTGACACATGAAAGCCACTTCTGACACAGACGTTTATACAGTCTACACTTTGAGAGTTAAAGCTGTTGAGACAATCCCCAACTATATTTTACATTACATTACAAGACTTCAGGGTATTTGGCTGGCCTAAGGCATGAAACCTAGTAAGGGTGTAAGGCTATTCATAGTTTGTCTACTGTAAGTCGGTGAGCGCCAAGCAATCTGACACCTTTGTTCTATTTATGGGTTATAACTCCTGTATGGACTCCTGCAGATATCTGGAAGCTCAGGGTGATCTACTATGCATGCAGTTTGGAGGAGTTCGTGTAAAATGTTAAAAATCATTTTTATTTAGAAGCATACCAAACTGGAACCCAGAACAAATTCAGTTTTCTTGATGACACTGACATTGGCCAACACACAAGGAGACGGCAGTGTTTGACATTGTGACACTGTCTGCACTGTCAACACATGTAAAGAGGAACTACACTCTACACGTTCTCCAGGATTATTTCCTCCCACGCACCTGAGGGCAGCTGCGAGGATACATTTCACTGCAGTTTACAGTAAATAAAGTCCAACTGGCTGTTTGACTGGCCACTCCACACTTACGACTGTCCATAAAGTTTTGCTGTTGACTAAAATTTTGACCAGTGGAAATCAATCAAAGAATGATGATGGATCAGAAAACGAGAGGTCCTGTGAGGCAATATTTTTAATCTCGTGCACACAGGCTAACACATCTCTGACAACTTCAGATCCACTAACAAAAGATGTCAGTTATGTTTTGTTTCTGCTGTTTTTGCATGTAGACACAGGATTGTCATGAGCCAGAATCACATCCTGCCAGCTGTGCATTATGCAGTTTTTAATGCTCACTTTCAGTATGCACCACAGATGAAAGCAAAGGGGAAGAGCAGCCAGAATATACCAAATTACTTTGTGTGCATACACAAGTTGATAACAACTTGGAACTGAGTTCCAACAACCCATGATCATAGCCAAAAATACAACAGACTATTTTTACATTTACAGCAAAATAAAAATGTGAAGTAAGCTGAAAGAACAGGGAAACAGTCGGTGGCATGACAGCCACATCGCCCACTTCAGCTTCTGCCACCTGAGAACAGGACTCACACAGTTGAACACATTCACAAACCCCATGTGGGTAAATCATTAAACATGCCAATAAATTACAGTTAGAATCGTCTACAGTACTGTGCAAAAGTCTTGAGTCACCACTCTTTACTTCTTATTTTGCTTCCAAAGGAGCCAGACTGTTTTAAAGCGGTCTTGAGCAGCAGTTCTCCAGCTGTCTGAAGGTCTTTCAAAGGCTTTCTTTGGACATTGGCTGCTTTTACCCGTCTTTGTCCAGTCTTTGTACCTGACCGTTTTCAGAGGAATATTTTTATTTGTTTGTTAAGCCACTTAACACTGACCTCTGAATCATTCAACCATGAAAAAGGGAAGTAACTCAGGGGATGAAGTGTGTTGTGTCTACAAATAACTGACAATTTAGCAAAGAACCAATTTTAAATTGTATCTTTAGGACCTTTGTTACTCTCAGCCTGTTGCAACAGCACATCATTTGTTCCCATTTCTTTTGTTGAATCTGTGAAAAATGCCAAAGAACACACAGTTTGACAGACATAAAATAGTATTTTTTCACCAACAAGAGGAAACTTGTGGCAGACAAGTGGCAGACAAAAGAAGTGACAGGCCTAAAAAACAGTCTGCAGCAGATAAACGGTGTCTGAAGGTTCCTAAAAAATGAGGAAAAAATCCAGCAAAATACCCGACAGAACCTGAGAGAAGCTGTTCATTGAGCCTCATCAGAAATGGGCTCAGTGCTAACAGGTCTGATGGACAATTTGAACATAATTTTGACATTTTGGCTCCAATTGTCATCAACAGGAGGTCAGGAGAGAGAGGTACAGTCATCTGTGGAGGCTCTGTCACAGGTTTGGAGCTCCATTTAAGTCACTGGTGTTGGGGTTCTCTGATGAAATTATAAATGCAGAAAAGTACTGTCAGATTTCAGCATGACAGTGATCCCAAATACACTGATGCTGCAGTAAAAACATACCTGTATAGAAAAACACACAGTGGAGCACAGTCAGTCATGGATTGATGTCCCCAGAGCCTGAACCTCTACATCACTGAAGCAGTGTGGGCTCATCATGACAATGAACAGAACAAAAAGCAGAAACATCCAAAGAAGACCTTTGAATGTCCTTCAACAAGCCTGGAGAACTGTTCCTGAAGACTGCTTAAAGAAATTACAAGAAATATATACTATATATACTACATTTCCACATATGTTTGCATATGTTTCAATAATTTGCTGCACCTATTTCCCATTTTCATATAAAAATGTAAAGAAAAGTGTGGTGGTTCTGCACAGGACTGTACAGAAAATGTCAGCTGCTGCTCACAGTTTAACACTTGTATGACCCCAGGGCCCTTCTGTCAGGGCCCTTCTGTTAGACAGTTTCTACACCTCTGCCCTGCTTCAGGAAGTGAAACAAGAAACTGAAAACATACACCAGAAACTTGAGTTCTTGAGTGAGTTCATTTAAAACTGAATTACATCATATTTTGGTGCTTTATTATTATTATTATTATTATTATTTTGGTGTTTTTCTGCTCCATTTGGGAATTTCACCCAGTCTGAAATTTTGTCCCTTCTCACTTAGTGACTCATTTTGCTGGTCTTCAGTTGACACTGTCCGCAGAGGATCTCTGAGCAGCTGAGCTCATTACTGAGGTCATGGGTTGCAGATTAGGACAGATTTACTTCCAGAAAGTGAGACAATACATTTGTTCAGTTTGCCTCACTGCCTGTCACGAGAAAGAGAGCAATGCTTTACCTTAAACTTTCTGGATATTTTTGCCTGGATAAGGTTAAGTGCGCAAGTGTAGTGGAAGCTTTTTTGCTACCAGGTTACACAGACAGGCTCCTCCTTTCCTCAAATCCCTCTTTCAACATTAAGACTTGACTTAAAGGTTAAAGACAGACTTATTAGGTTAGATCAGGGGGTTAGGATCAGGGTACGGATTGGGGTTAGGTAGTAGTTGAGCTGCAACAGGTTTTGGGGTGAGGGAAGGGAGACAGGACAAAAGACACACAAGCAGGAGTCGTCTGTACTCATAACCTGAACTACACGCCTGTAAAGTTTGGTGACTGCATCTTGTATTGTTGTCACTGAGTCACTCACAGAGACACAGAAACACATGTTCTTGGTGAACTACATTTTGCCGTGATGGCACACATAAAAGCACAGACTCGGAAATTGAAAAAACCCACTAGCCCAAGAGTCACTGCTGGTAAAGATATGTATGCATATTGTAAGTGTGACATGAGTCAACTCAGAGTATTTCGAGAAATGCTCTGTGGGTGTTTTTATGTGTTAACATTCCTCGGAAAGAGGAAACGAGATCAGTGGCAGTAAGTCAGAGATAAGTTTGCACTCTAGAGATGAGGAAGATCTGATAAAGGGCTGTTTCAAGAGCAGACAGTTTGTAGGCTGATTAAATATTTGTGGTGTATTATGGTATGTGGTGTGTGGTTGAATAAGGCGCGCACTACTGTCTGCACTTCAATGGCGCCCTCTGATGTTGCTGTTGAAAACTGGCAATCATTGCATGAGCTGCTGAACACAGGGCATTAAGTCAGAGATGAGAACAGCTCCTGAAGGAGAAGCAAAAGGATTAGTCCACAGAATGGCTGGAAAATACATAAATAAATAAAACCATCTTAAAACCATGTTTGAAGATGGAACATTTTGTGATAACATTACAAAACATTTTAGGCAACAGGAGTCTGCAGGTTCCTCACTTAAAACCTCTTCACACAGTTCACATCTTCTCCAGATTTGTTTTGCATGTTTTAATAAATGGTGACATCGTTCAGGTTTGCAGGCTTTTTTTCTAAATTCATGCTGACAAAATGAAAGTGTAACTCTGACACACAAAGCAGACACAATACTTCGATCATCTAACATGAGCCGTGAAGGACCAGAACACACTGGAGGGATTTTTCTGTTCAGTTTTACAGACAAGATACAATTTAAGTGTGTGATGAGATTTTTATTTATTATTATTGACTTATAAAATACATAATGCTGCTGTTTAACTGTTTTTATACTTTAAGACCAGCGGAAATGAGAAACTGTTAGACCCAGTGTACCCAGTGTAAAAACCCAGTGTAAAAAAAAAAAACAGTGTCATGTGCAGTAGTCTCACAAAGCTGCACACTTTACATTTGCATTTATTTCACTCACACTGTTAGCACTGATACTGAACTCAGCTAAAGTGTAAAATATTTTTTATCTTTGAACTTTTTATTTAATGGACGCTGGAGAACAGGCTGCTATTTGCAGCCCCCATATAAATGTAATTTGTTTTGTTTTAATTAATAAGTAAATATTGATAATTTTGGATATCATAGTGGTGCTGCACTTTGCACTGCCACCTCAAAGAAAGACAATCCTGTCTTCAAATCCGGTCTGGGGCCTTTCTGTGTGGAGTTTGCATATTCTCCCTGTGTCCGAGTTCTCAGCTTTCCTCCTAATTCACTTTATATATATATATATATATATATATATATATATATATATATATATATATATATATATATATATATATATATATATATATATATATATATATATATAAATCACAACAACAGTTGCCTCATGGAGCTTTATAGCACTGTTAGAAATATGATCCTGAAAGAAGGCAAAGAAAGAAAGATAAATGTAAAATTGGATCTTACTGATATTGTGCAAAAGAACTAAAGAAGTCCGTGTTATCCAGCAGCTTTTCAGTATCTCAGACACATCTTAGACACACTCATTTGTTTGACAGGCGGATGAAAATGGATGGATGGATGGATATTAGCTATTTTATCCTTTCGTTTGAGCGACGGGCAGCTGCAAACTTGATACCAGGTGGTGGCGGTAATGCGCCGACTTGCTTGGCAACAGTCAATAAAGATAAAGAAGAAGAAGCTGCTGCTGTCACGTTAGTGGAAGTATGAGACTTTGGGTGAAAATGTACGAGGACTAGTCGTTGTTGTTGTTGTTTTTTTGTAAAACTTGGTTTTAAATGTTCCAGTTTTGTATCACTGATGTGGCTAAGTGCAGCCGCTGCATTCATCGCTGTTTGTGCTTATTACATGAATTATAACAAGCAGCTCAGAGAAGCAGACGAAGACAGGTCGGTGTTTTCCGCATGTCCCTGTTTACTACAACTTTATTCACGAGGCTTATTATTAGAAGGTAGGTCGAGTCAGTCTATGTAAACATTCATGTTCAAATTGCGGACACTGTTTATCCAAACTCTGCTCTTAAAGCTGTTATTTTAGTCCAGGAACTTTTTTTTTTTTTAATTGTAAAACAGCACAAGCCAAACATTTGTTGGAGTCAAAGGTGAAACCGGCGTAACGTAACTAAGCATAATGAGTTATTTAGAGCATTATTGACACCAAACAACCATGTCTTTATTTTTTCCTGATAAATGGCAGCTGTCTAACACACAAACATGCCCACTTCACCACGATAAAATAGCTGACTGCATTAAAATGATCAAATTTCATAATGCTCTCGCGGGCACGTGTGCCAGATGAGTCAGCTGAACTGTCAGAAACAGCAGTTTTCACTGAAGTCCTCCAACAATATGGAGAAAAGTGTTTGCCGGAGCTTGAAGGATGAGGAAAAAGAATATTTATTTTATAATATAATAGAATTTCCTAAGTCTTCTGCACAGAGCATCACGTGTCTTCTCACTGATTTTATCATGAAAATATTTTCAAGATTATGCAAACTTACTATAGAAGTAAAAGGAAAACTGTTGTGTATTCCATGTTCCCCCCCCCCCCCTCCTCAGGATGTCATCAGCTTTCCATCGTCATGTCATCTGGGAGTCGGATGGGCTGGTAGCCTACCTTCACCCTCGCCCCTGGACCCCGGGCTCTGTCATCCTGGAGAGTGGCACACCTGGCAGACCAGGAGGCAGCATTTTCCACCTGGGGGAGCCAGAGTACTTATCCTGGCTGCTGGGGGCGAGAGCTGTGGCAGAGCTGCTGTGTGACAGGCTGGGAGTTCAGAGGTGTGCACTGGTCAGCAGACCCCACAGAGACAGACCTGCTCAGGTGAGGATCTGAACACTGGGTAGACTTGTTTACTGTAAAGTGTAACCAGTGGAAATCTGAAAGGCTGATGCTGAATTTATGTTTTTGAACAAGATGTTTAACAGCACATGTAAAGCTTTTGCTGACTAGCTGTGGGCAGCTCCACCTGTGTAACGTTTCAGTTAATAAACACATGCATCTTCATCGCCATCACTACAGATCCGTATCCTCCCACTACATGGGCTGGATGCAGAATGGCGCCCTCACCTGGCTGGGGAAGAAGAGCACAATGCCCATGACCCAGGATACTGCACTTCCAGGACTGCCCCTCGATGGAGTGACTCCAGCCTGACTGAAATCCAGACCAGGATTCGAGCCAAACTGCCACTCCCTGATGCCCCTCCTGATCTGACTTTCCTTGGAGACGATCCAGCTCACCCTTGCCTGTTCTCACGAATTGTTCGTGGAGAGGAGCAGCAGTGGCGCGTGTGGGAGGACAAAGGTCATGTGGCTTTTCTCACGCCATTCCCCAACTCTCCTGGGTTTACTGTGTTGGTCCCACGCCGACCTTTGACCTCTGATATATTCAAACTAGAAAGAGGAGATTACGAGGAACTGGTGCTGGCTGCCAAGAAGGCATCGCAACTCCTGGAGAATGGATTGGATGCCTGGGGGGTGGGGCTTATTTTTGAGGGTTTTGAGATTGATTACGCTCACGCGAAGTTGATACCGCTGTTCCTGCCGCCATTGTCAGGGGCTGAGGACACTAAACCACCGCCCCTCCAGTTTTACCCCACTTACCCTGGATATGTGACATCAGAAGATGGACCTGAAGCCAGCTCAGAAAGTCTGAAGATGATGCATGCTAAAATCACTCAAATTTAATGCTGTTGCATATGGTTTGATTTCAACTGTATGCTGTTTTTACCAAATACCCAGCCTTCTCTTTGGATAATCATGACTGAATAGGTACCAGCTGTTTATAAATGTTCTTCCAAGTGACTCTCTTGCATATTTTTTTTTTACAAAACAAACTTTAGATTCAGATCAAATATCTAAATAAAATTTGTTTGCCTGTGCCATTTAAAAACACTCTACAATACTCATTTATAGATTTATTTTGAAACCTAAACTGATCAGCTTATTCAAGATAAATGATATTTATCTTAAATAAGTAGTTTAAAGTCCACATTTTTTATTAAAACATGAAATGAAGTGCCATTACATACTTCTACAGACTTTTTTGGGGGGTGGGGGTGGGGGGGTCAATATGTACCAACATTATGTTTTAAAACTAAATCAAAATTTGCTGTCAAACACTGTGGTGTTGGACCTGCGGTAGGCTGGTGACCCAATTGGTGATTTCTATAAATCCAAAGGATTATAGAAAAAAATCAAACTCTGAGCTGGTGTGTGTGTGTGTGTGTGTGTGTGTGTGTGTGTGTGTGTGTGTGTGTGTGTGTGTGTGTGTGTGTGTGTGTGTGTGTGTGTGTGTGTGTAAATTCAACTGAAAGGTTCTCACTTCTCCTACTACCGTAATGTCTAAGAACCTCAGCCCTGCATTGCCGTCATGCTGTCCCTGATCAGGCGTATCAAAAGCTGATATAGTACGCTCTTCCCTGAGCTTTCACCTTCCTGCTCTAATGTCTGGCCTTCCTCCACCTCATCTCCTGACTGCAGTAAGACTGACTCCCCTTCCATGTGCTCTGTTATATTGTCTTGACGCTTTAAAATAGCTAGAAAGAATATTAAATATTTGGGAAGTTTTCTCAGAAGCAAATGAATCTAGAAGTCCAGAGTAGGAGTTGTTGAGCAGTTAAATGGACTAGTTCTTATATAGCACTTTTCTACTCAGTCTGAGCACTCAAAGCACTTATACAGCATGTTTACATTCACCCATTAATACAAGAACTTCCATGATTAACTAAGCTAAGTGCTTCAATTATCTAACATTCACACACATTCACACTCCAACAGTTGCGTCAGAGAGCAACTTGGGATTAAGTATCTTGCCCAAGGATACATTGGCATGCAGCCTGGAGTAGCCAGGAATTAAACCACTGACCTTCCGATCAGTAGGTGACCTGCGCTACCTCCTGAGCTACAGCCACCCCGAACTTCCATCCTGTTAAACAGGAATATCATGTAATTATCAAATATGTGAAGTACGACTGAATTAACAAGACAGGCGTGCATGAAAAATAAGTTTGTTTTTTTTATTACAGATAACATGTAGTGAAAAATGTAATAATTAGCCTACATTTCAACTAATGAGCTCTGATCTTGCTCTCTTACCAGTTGTCTAGGTAGCAGTGGACATAATTCTTCAGCAAAATAAAATGCAGTACATGCAGGGTTATCGTTGAGCAACCTTTCTGGATTGATTCCTAAGATATGGTTGCTTTATGACTGAAGGTTCGATCATGTCGTGACATCAAGCGACTTTTCACCAACACTCTTCCCACAGCATGTCCCTTCAACGTGCTCCATCTTTGTGATGTAGAGAAGGGGCTCAATGCTGCAGCTCAGATCCATGATGGCGAACACGCTGACGCGGATCTGACAGTGAAATGCAACAGTCGTGTAGTACGATGCAAAGGGCATGAGCGCCACCGGTGGCAGGTAGTTGATTACAATGATGGCCAGGTTTATCAACACCATCTTCAAGGCCTTCTTCTTCACTGGGTGCATTGCCTCCTTTCCCATCACAGAGCGCCGAAGGACCCAGATGATGGAGATGTTACAAAAGATCATCATTGCAAATGCAAAGAGGATGATGCCACTGAAGACATCATTGAGAGATATGTATCCCAGGATGCACTTTGCCAGGGCATAAGCTAAGATAAGGGCCCACACCACCACAGAAATCCCAATGCGGATCTTGTTGTCACGGATGCCAGTGAAGAACACAGGGTGGACCACGGCCATGTAGCGGTCCAGACAGATACACACCTAGAGTAGCAGAAAGGAAGAAATACTACGTGTTTCATGGTGCTTTGATGCATCTGTAGTTTAGCTTGAGTTCAATGAAATAAATAAAAATTTAATTCTATTAGAAAAAAAATGCTTCGGCTAGTTGACTGCTTCACACTTTGAACTATCTGACAGTGTAACACAGTAAAAACTCACCAGAAAGAATGGTGCTAAATCCTTGATTCCATATGCAAATCTCTTAAAATACCAGATGCCACTGTCATCCAGCAACAACCTGTTGACTATGTCGATGGGCGTCATGAGGCAGAAATAGGCATCTAGTATGGCCAGGCTGAGGATAAAGGTGTCAGATGTGGAAGCATCACTTTTCTTGGTAATGATCTGCCAGATGACCAAGATGTTACACGGCGTCCCTACTGCCAGGTTGAACACCTTGACGCCATAGTAGAAAATGAAGCCAAAAGGGGCCACAGCACACAGTGGTAACTCGTACCATAGTGGACGAACATGGAGCTTAATGGGGTTGGTGGAGTTCATAGAATGGTTGGAGGCAGCATTCAGAGTGTTGTTGAACATTGTAGAGGAGTGCTGATGCAGAAATAAGGAGCTGGGATGCTGTTAGAACGAATAATTAAGGTGTTCAGTATTTAAAGTAAAGAACAAGAAGCACACACTCGGCTTAAAACAAGCAGCCAAAAAAAGAAAAGACTGAAGGGCAGGCCAATCCCAGGGATTGTCTTTTTCCTTTTATTGCACGTAAAAAATAAAAACAAAAAACAACAACAACAAAAAAACTGTGCCGCTTTAAACATTATTTGTTTTTATTGTGTTCATAATCTGGTCCAAAACTCTGGTGCTTGAAACAGTTAGTGCCTAAATAGTGCCATGGAGTAATAACCCTCGATTGCTGTTCAGTTCCAAACAATGGCCCCTACTTTAAAAGTATTCGTCCTTTTAGATTTATGGTTCTATCTGGCATTTTTGACGAAATTGACTCATTGTCATATTCCAATTCATTGACCACTAAATCAACAATATATAAGAGATTTTTTTCAATTATATATAACTTTGACCATTTTATTCACAAAATAAAAAGGTTCTATCTGTAAAATCAAGCTTTAACTTGGTATTATAAGGTTCTATTAATATCTCAAAACTGGTCAGAATGCAGACAGAACCTTATAACTCTAAGGGGGAGATATGTTGTTGCTTATCACCTAAAACTAAAAGAAATCACAAAAACATGCAAAAAGATATCTTACCTTAAAAGTTTTTTGGTTTTTTTGTTGAGCCTGTCGTGTCTGGCAGTTTTCGCAATAAGAATCATGATCCGAATGCACTGTTGTGCCAAACATATTTGCTTTTACAAGAAGAGCTCTATAAGTTCTCTATAGGCTACTCTTGTTAATATTTGTCTTTTTATTTATTTATTAATTTCTAATACACAATATGACTGCCAGGTCTGAGAGGCAGGAAGAAAAGAGCACAGCGAGCAGCGCCCTACTCACTGCGCCATGAGCCCCCTCCGCCCCTGGACCCACACGCTAGGCTTAAAACAAGCAGCCAACAAAAGAAAAGACTGAAGGGCATGCCCATCCCAAGGATCGTCTTTTTCCTTTTATTGCAACTAAAAAAAACAAAACAAAACAAACAAGAAAAACTGTTTTGCTTCAAGCACTATTCGTCTTTATCGTGTTTATAATCTGGTCAAAAACTCTATTGGGCTTGAAACATTTAGTGCTTAAATGTATTAATACTCATTGATTGCTGTTCAGTTCCAAACAATGGCCTCTACGTTAAAAGTCTAAAACTTACATCAGATATGTTGTTGCTTGTGACCTAAATTTAGAACTAAAAGAAACCACACACAAACATGCACAAAGATATCTTACCTTAAAAGGTTTTAACGTCTCTTGTGGTGTTAATCTTCTCCACTCACGCCAGAACTTTCCTGTAAGTACCAACAGAGCATTTTTATAAATGATCTGTTGGTAGGACTAACGTCATTTTTGGATTGGACCAGTCTGGAGGACATCTGCTATGCCTTCTCAGAATTATGTCTTATCTGAGCTGTGATTGGCCAGTGATGCAGTGGCTGAGACATCTCAAGCGATTGGATAGCTCAGGTATGTACTGTATACATGAGTTTGTTTAGGCTGAGCAAGATTGAACTGGCATTGTGTCCTTTAATGAAGACCTCCATTCTCCTGTGGTAAAATGCCCAACCACACAGGAGAAAGGAACATCCTGGTGTTTTTGGCCTATGTAACTAATTTCCTCTTTTACAACAACTGTATGGAAGTGCATTAACCTTTAACTATAAACGGTTAAACTCAGGGGTGGGGCTGCCTTAACTGACTGCTGTGTTGGTGTCTTTTGCTGGACTTTTAATACAATTGTCTGAGCAATAACCTGGCTACACTTCTGTCCCAGAAGTCTGTGCGTCAGTTTTGGTAAGTGAAACTCTACACTCCCATTTAGTTTTAGGATGCATCTTGCAAAACAAACTTGCTAGCCTTATCAGATACATTATTACTCCACACTTTCATCCATATATGCTCACTTCTGGCACCAAAAAGGCAACACGGCAAAGGTCAAAATGCAAATAGCAACGTGTTAGATTACTCGTAACTGAAATAAATAGTTAGATTAGAGTAACGAGTTACTAACTAATGTGTTACTGAGCTCACCTGTCATGTGGCACCATACTGTTTCTCAATTGGAAGCACTCGCATAGACCTCAAAGTCTTTGGGTGCTGAGTCGATTTGGCCGGTGGGGGAGTTGTAGTGCGGCAGGTGGTCCAGTGTCACATGTGTTATCTGTATGGGGTGAGACAAAGAGATTACAAGAGTTCCCTGGACACCATGAAACACCCAACATTTCCCTGGAAGCAGCACTGGGTAACCCTGGGGAGGAAGACAGCAGGAAGTGTGGTTAGTAAAAATGTAAGACCCTCAAAGGTAAAATGACATTAGGAGGATAGATAAGCAAGCAGAAAGTACAGAAAGAGGAAACAAGGATGAAGAAAATGGACAGACGATCATTATACCTGAATCACAGTGCGTGGGCTTTCTGATGGATACCAAAGAGGGAACCCAAACAGGGTCACACATGCTGAACGAATACGATACGTCTCTGAGCACCTGGTACTGATCACACTGGCACCTACACACACCTACACACACAATCAATGCACAATAAGAATTTAAGATGCTTTGTTAAATCTTTAATACATTTATTGACCAAATTTAATCTAAAATAACAACAATCTTTGCATGAAAAGCTCTGACAAAATGCATTAATATGATTTAGCCCTCTACAGCACAGCGTTGCCCTGGGGCAACAGAAAGTTTTTCTAAGCCCCATGCCCAGTACATGTGAACTTAAATGATGCAAACCAATCAGAATGTTTTAAAAAGGGTTAAATTTCAGTCCAATAACATGTTGGAGTCACTATCAAGCATGGTTTGAAGGCGGGACATCCGTTTGTCCAAGCAGCACATGGTGTGAGAAGAAGGTAAGAATAATTGCCCTAGTAATCATTTAAAATGATATAAATCCTAAATAAAAAAAAATACAGGAGTGTTTATGAAGTTGTAGAGAGGGATTTTGTCAGGTTTTATGAATTTTTTTTTATTTTGCATTTTCAGAAATTCAGTTTTTCTTTTCGTTGCCTCAGGGCAACGTTGTGCAGTAAGGGGTACTTCTAGAGGGAGACTTATAGACTTGGGCTTAGGGCACCTTAGGTAAGGTAAGGTAAACCAAACACTCAAAAAAAGTGGTACCACTGCCTTTACTTTGATATACATGGCAGTGGTGACATGTTGGCTGCTTTACAGACTGGACTGCACTGAGAATGGGATGACAAAAAGTGACCACATGCAATTTGTATGGACTGCACAAAGTGTGTGCAATTCTGTGCAATGTCTGTCCAAATCAAAAAAGAAAAGCATGAGAGGGCAAACCAGAGGTGGGATATCTCAAAAGTATGAGGAGAAGAGGAAGTAGCAGGGGCCCATGGCCCCCATTCCTAATCATGATATCCGCTTCGACAGTACATCACAATGGCCAACAATATGTGAGAACAAATAATAATAAATTAGACTAGACAACTTTGCGTAATCATGACTGAATAGGTACCAGCTGGTTATAAATGTACTCCCAAGTGACTCTCTTGCATGTGTTTTTTTTGCAGGACAAACATTTGGTTCAGATGAAATATCTAAATAAAATTTATTCCTGTGCCATTTAAAAAACACTCTACATTATTTATAGATTTATTTAGAAACCTAAACTGATTAGCTTATTCTAGATAAATTATGTTATCCTAAATAAGCAGTTTAAAATCCACATTTTTTCATTAAAACATGAAATTAAGTGCCATTACTTACGTCTACAGACGTATGTATGTTGGTACATATTGAATTTTTGGTAATTCAATATGTACCAACATTTTTCCATACTACAGAAATACTGAAGAAAGTTCAGTTATGTCATATATTCATTACACTGTGCTATTTATGTTCCTGTATTGATTTAAATGTTATGTATTTAGTTGGTTAACTTGCATAATCAACATGGCCACTCAATACATGGCTACTAATTGGTCCCACTGTGTGTTTCTGTTGTAAGACTTAATTAATAACTTAAGTGCCTAATCAGTGCTCTGTAAAGCAGGCAGTGCCCCTCACTGTCATTATAATGGACCAAAAAACATGTCTGAGTTAATGAGCAGGGTTTCTATTGCTGGTTGCAAAGGGACTAACTCAAGTCTTCAAGGGGTAATCTCCATGGTTCGAATAATTTTCGTTACTCTGGAAGCAGCTTTTTTTTTCTTCTTTAATGACTGCCTCTGTTTCCTTCGGTGCCTCTGTTTTTGTAGTCATCCTGGTTGCAGGGACAAGACAAGTGCATTTTTTAAAATCTGTATTCACAGCTCATAACGTCATAGGTTGCAGTTTTATTGTCTCTGGTTATTATGTATATTGAGATTAGTATTACACATTAATTTAATCCAATTCAACTTATTTATAGAGTCCCAGCAACAGTCACTTCAAGATGTTTCATATTGTAAGGTGAAAACCCTGAAGACCCCAACAGCAAGATGACCCCTCCAATGAACAAGCAGTTGGTGACAGTGAGAAGAAAAACCTCTCTTTTTACAGGAAAGTACTTCCGGCAGAACCTTGTTCGGTGCATCGTGGGAAGCCCTTAGCAGCCTAGATCTATTTCAGCATAATTAAGGGAGGGTTCAAGGTCACCTGATCCAGCTGTAACTATAAGTTTTATCAGAAAGGAAAATTATAAGCTTGATCTTAAAAGTAGAGAGGGTGTCCGGCTCTCAAATCCTAACTGGGAGCTGTCTCCACAATAGTAGGTGGTAGCTGAAGGCTCTGTGTCCCATTGTACTTTTGGAAACTAGGAACCACAAGTAAGCCAGCAGTCTAAGAGTGAAGTGCTCTAATGGGATAATAATTATAGTATGAGTTCTTTGAGATATGATGGGGCCTGATCATTTAAGACTTTGTAAGTGAGAAATAGGAAGCCAATGACAAAAGCTAGGCACCATAAAACAAAACCCCATCTCATTGGACCTTTACAGGAATAGGCCTTCTGCTGGACCCCACCGTAGGCTAAAAATAGATTTTTGAAGTCATAATAAAATTTTATTTTTTCTTTTAATTGCATCCACCTAATTGTGATTTCAAGGCTGCTGTGAAAAGGACATTTAAAAGATATGATTTAGCTCATCCTTGCACACCAGCAGGTATAATACCAAGTAATGGGACTGTTACGTCTTTTAGTATAACGTCTTGAAAAATCTGGTTTATGGCCTCATACACCTCATCCCAAGAGTTTTGTAGTTTAGGGCATGACCAAAAAAATGTGTGTATGATTGGGCACTGCGGAGCCGCAGTTTCTCCAACACAAACTTGGTGTGTTAGGATCTATCTTAGCTACTGCATCTGGGGTCCTGAAATATTTTCTAATAATTTTCCATTTATATTCCCACTACGTATTTGAGTTTGTAGCCCAATGTGCCTCAGTCCAGACTCCCTCCAATATTTCATCAGAAATAATTTTGGCCATCTCTGCCTCCCATCTTTGTTTTGTCCAAATGGGCCTATTAAGATTCATTGACAGAAACACCATATATAACTTTATCAATTTCTTATCCCGTTCACCTTTTTGGATTTGAATTAGAATATTCTCTATAGGTGTGGGATTTCCCAGTCTCTATGTGTAGTCAGAAAAGAATGCAACTGTAAATATCTAAAGAAATCACTTTTCTGGAGATGTAAGTACCTACATAACTCTTCAAATGATATAAGGTTATTCACGTTGATTAGTTGATATAGAAATGTAAGCCCCTGATCAGCCCATTTTGTAAAACATTTGTCTAAGGAATTAGGAGTGATGGCTTTAATACATCCAATACTTGTTAATATTGATAAACCTCTTGGCAACTTAAATGCAACTCGTACATTGTTCCAAATGTTTAATGTGGTTCTAGTCCACATTGGCATTTCCTTTATTGGTATACCTAAAAATGGCAATACCTTTAATGTTTCAGGGCGCATCCTTTGTTCACTGTTCAACCATCTTGTGTGAGAATCCCCTTGAATCTATGAAATTAAAGGCTTTAATTGTGCTGCCCAAAAATAATATTTTAAAACAGGAAGGTTAAGCCCCCCTTCCGCCTTACTTCTCTGTAGCATTCTATATTTTATACGGGAGCGCTTGCTCTTCCATATCAATTTTGATATTATTTTATCCAAATCAGTGAACATAGATTTTGGTATTCCAATTGGCAACATCTGGAACAAATAGAATAATCTCGGCAGAAGATTCATACAAATAGTTTCAATGCAACCAATGAAGGACAGAGGCAGCGCCGTCCACCGCTCTAAATCCTTCTTAATTATATCCAGTGCTTTACTATAGTTGGTGTGAAACAAATCATTTAATGAAAGGAATACCTAAATTTTTAGTGCCCTCTCTAGGCCACCTAAAACCACTTTGTTTTTTTACCCCAATAGTAAACTGCTATTAACATCCATTGCCTCTGTTTTTCCAACATTTATTTTATAAACAGAAAAATACCCATAAACAGAAATCAGTCCCTTCAGGCATAGAATTGATGCTGTGGGATCGGTCATATACATTAGAATGTCATCTGCATATAGTGATATTTTATGTTCCTCTGTGCCAGTCAAAATCCCCTTAATTTAATCATTGTCCCTGATGAGTTGGGCCAATGGCTCAATGCTAATTGCAAACAGAAAGAGTGACAGCGCTGTCTACATCAGCCCTCCAGCTTAAATCTTGCCGATCTGAAACTGTTGACTCTGACAGCCGTGGTTTCTCTTTCTAGTCTGTGTCAGTACTCTAGCTACAGCCTTTTGGATCAGCTGAAGGGTTTCAGGGAGCTTTTAGGATAGCCTGATAATAGTGAATTACAATAGTCCAGCCTTGGGTTCATGAATGCATGAACTCAGCGTCACTCTGAGACAGGATGTTTCTAATTTTAGCAATATTGAGTAAATTAACAAAGGCAGTCCTACATATGTGTTTAATATGTGCATTGAATTACATATCCTGGTCAAAACTCACAGTGTTACTGGAAGCCAAGGTAATGCCATCCATGGTGACTATCAGGCTAGATGCCATGTTTCTGAGACTTTTAGGGCCAAGTAAAAAAAAAACTCAGTTTTAACTGAATTTAGAAGCAGGAAATTATAGATTATCCAGGCCTTTATGTCTTAAATGAATATACAACTTGCTATCTTTGAATATCTGATGGCATTCCATTGGAGGCAAAGACAGAGTTATTGCTATATTGTGAAGTTAGTTACCAATTCGCTGATCCACCAGGATCTACAGCAATGATATCGGCATGTCATTCGGACTGGAGAAGTGTAGTCGGATGGTAACTAAGAGAGGAAAAGTAGTCAGAACTGAGGGGATTACACTACCAGAAGGCAACATTGCAGACATTGAGGACAGCTACAAGTACCTTGGAATCCTACAGGCAAATGGGAACCATGAAGAGCCCGCTAGGAAAGCTGCAACCTCCAAGTACCTGCAGAGAGTAAGGCAAGTCCTGAAGAGTCAGCTGAATGGGAAGAACAAGATCCGGGCTATCAACACCTATGCCCTGCCAGTTGTCAGATACCCTGCTGGGATAATAAGCTGGCCAAAGGAGGAAATGGAAGCCACTGATGTTAAGACAAGAAAGCATGGAGGGTTTCACCCCAAATCCAGCACCCTGAGACTGTACGCTAAGCGGAAGGAAGGTGGCCGAGGACTAGTGAGTGTCAGAACCACTATCCTAGATGAAACAATGAAAATCAATGAATACATCAGGAAGATGGCCACAAAGGATCATGTGCTTAGTGAGTACCTCAGGCAGCAGAAACCTGAGAAAGAAGAGGACGAAGAACAGGAACCATCATGGAAGGACAGGCCTCTGCACGGCATGTACCACTGGCAGATAGAAGCAGTGGCTGACATAGAGAAATCCTACCAATATCTGGACAAGGCTGGACTGACAGACAGCACAGAGGCACTAATCATGGCAGCACAAGAGCAAGCTCTAAGTACACGATCAATAGAGGCTGGGGTGTACCACATCAGGCAGGACCCCAGGTGCAGGCTGTGCAGAGATGCTCCTGAGACAATCCAGCACATAACAGCAGGGTGCAAGACCGCCATTGGTTATGGAACGCCATAACCAAGTGGCCGGCATAGTATATAGGAACATCTGTGCCGAGTATGACCTGGAAGTCTCGATGTCAAAATGGGACACGCCCCCCAAGGGTGGTTGAGAACAACAGAGCTAAGATCCTGTGGGGCTTCCAGATACAGACAGACAAACTTGTGGTGGCTAACCAACCGGACATCGTAGTGGTGGACAAACAAAGGAAGAAAGTCGTGGTGATAGACATTGCAATACCAAGTGACGGGAACATCAAGAAGAAGGAACACGAGAAGCTCGACAAATACCAAGGGCTCAGAGAGCAGCTGGAAAGGATGTGGAAGATGAAGGTAACAGTGGTCCCCGTGGTAATCGGAACACTCGGGGCAGTGACCCCCAAACTGGGAGAGTGGCTCCAGCAGATTCCTGGAACGACATCTGTGATCTCTGTCCAGAAGAGCGCAATACAGGGAACAGCTAAGATACTGCGCAGGACCCTCAAGCTCCCAGGCCTTTGGTAGAGGACCTGAGCTTGGAGGGCAAAATAGACCGCCGGTAGGGGCGAGCTGGGATGTTTTTATTTTTATATATATACATAGAGGCAGTTCTATATTCGTGTAGATGGTAAATGTTGACTTGTAGCTCTCGTTTTAGCTTTGCTCTAATTCTGCCTTTCTTCTTACCTCTTCTTGTAGCTTTCAGTTTATGATGAGTAGAATTGATATAATAGGGAGAGGTCCTCCATAGTATTTCCTCAGGAAACAAATCTGTGTTGATATCAGGTAAGTTTTTAGTGCCAAGCTGCATCAGGAAATCTCTGGCGTAGACAGTCCGTGAATCAGCATGAGAATGTAGTCAGTTAACGAAGATATCCAAAAAAGGTTGTAAATATCCATATCAACTCCAGTGGCAACACTGCGCCCTCAGCAGTATAAGCTTAAAAACCACTAAAACGCTAAAATACTCTAAAAATGCTCATTGAGCTCTATGAGCCGTCGGTCAGCCACATGAGCAGTGACCCGAAACTGGAAATTACTGCTAATATGTTTTTATTTCATGAGTATTAAAAAAGATAGAAATTTGGTTTCTCAGCTACCATACTACACACCGGTCTGTGAAGGGACAGAGGGGGTGATTGGGAGGAACAGCATCAAGGTCATTTGGTACTTTGATGGACTGCCTAATCTTGAAGAATCTACCAGTTCAGGCTATAGGAGACAGTAAATTTGGATCTTACATTATCTGAATCATGTAGTGAACACAGATATGCTGAAGAATGTTTCAGTTCCAGAATGTTTTCAGTTTCAATGCTGCCTTCAGAGATGAGCACCTCCCTCTGGTTTGTGTGCTCTGACATTCCTGTGGCTGCATGGGTTCTCTCTGAGTGCTCCAGCTTCTTCCCAGTCCAAAGACATGCAGTTAGTAGGGTTAGTTTAAATGGTGATTCTAAACTGGTTTTAAGTGAAAAATGTCTGTCTGTCTCTGTGTTGGCCCTGTGGCAGGCTGGTGACCTGTCCAGGATAAGCAGAAGAAAATGGATGGCTAAAGCCTGGTTTCCTATTTTATTTATCTATCTATCCATCCATCCATCCATTTATTTATTTATTTTCTTCTGCTTATCCAGGATCAGGTCACGGAGGCAGCAGCCTAAATAGAGAAGCCTGACTTCACTCTCCCCAGCCACCTCGACCAGCTCATCTGGAGGGACCCCAAGGCATTCCCAGAGCTTCTCATGGTAGGACATGCCCGGAACACCTCACCCATCCTAGTCAGATTCCCGAATCACCTTAACTGGCTCCTATTGATGTGGAGGAGCAGCAGCTCTACTTTGAGCCCCTCCCGAATGACTGCACTCCTCACCCTATCCCTAAGGGAGAGGCCCGCCACTTTTTGAAGGAAGCTCATTTCTGTCTTGTATTCACGATCTTATTCTTTTGGTCACTACCCAATGCTTATGACCATAGGGGATAGTAGGGACATAGATTGACCCGTAAATCAACAGCTTCGCTTTTATGCTCAGCTCCCGCTTCATCATGACAGATCGGTGCAGCGTCTGCATCACTGCAGATGCAGCCCTGATTTGTCTCTCGATCTCTCATTCACTCATGAACAAGACCCCGAGATACTTAAACTCCTCCACCTGGGGCAGCAACTTGTCCCTGAGCTAGAGTGGGCACTCCACCCTGACCATGGCCTCAGACTTAGAGGTGCTGATTCTTATGCCAGCTGCTTCACACTCAGCTGCAAACCGTTCCACTGCGAGTTGGATGCCACCACCTGATAAAGCCAACAAGACTGGATCATTTGCATGGAGCAGAGACGAGATTCTGAGGCCACCAAAGTGAAAGCCTTCTGCCACATGGCTACGCCTAGAAATTCTGTCCATAAAAATTATGAACAGAATCTGTGACAAAGGGCAGCCCTGGCAAAGTCCAACACCCACAGGAAATGAGTCCGACTTATTGCTGGCTACATGGACCAAGCTCTCACTGTGGTTGTACAGGGACTGAATGGCCCTCAACAGTGGGCCAGACGCCCCATACTCCTGCAGGACCTCCCACAGGATATCCTGAGGGACACAGAGCTGGTCCCCAACCAGGATGAAAACCGCATTGTTCCTCTTGAATCCGAGGTTCAACTAACGGACGGACTCTCCTTTCCAGCACCCTGGCATAGACCTTATGTCATGTTTCTGGGCCGTTTGCCCAACATTTTGTGTATTTGTTAGTTATACTTTGTGTATTTGTTAGTTATAGTTATTCGTAACGTTTCTCTGTTCCCTTTGTGATACCCATGTTTCTGTCCTGTCCCTCTGTTATGTCTTATGTGTTTCGTTGTGTTGTTTATTTTCTGTGGAGTGTGTCAAGTCTGCGTTTCCATCTTTGACTAGTTGTTTCCTGTTTTACTTTGATAGTCCATTGTCAGGTACTTTGTGCTTAGTTTTACTTCCTTGTCTCGTCTGTATTCCTTCCACTGTCCGACTATAGCCTCAGTTGGAGTCAGCAGCACCCCACCCGCACTATAAACCATGTGAGTGGAGCACCGCTTTCCCCTCTCGAGTCACCTGATGGTTTGCCAGAATGGCTTTGAAGCTGTCTGAAAGTCTTTTTTCTATAGCCTCACCGAACTCCTCCCACACAAGTTTTTGCTTCGGCCACCGCCTAAGCTGCATTCTGCTTGGCCTGCCGGTACCCGTCAGCTGCCTCTAGATACCTAAGGAGGAGTCCTATCAGGCTAACCAAGCCTGATAGGGCTCCTTGTTCAGCTTGATGGCTCACTTCATGAAAAGGAGGGGCAGGACATGATGCAGCACAGCGAGCAGAGCCAAGAGATTGGCCCTACTCACTGTGGACTAACGTCATTTTTAGATTGGGCCAATCTGGAGGCCATCTACTATGCCTTCTCAGAATTATGTCTTATCTGAGCTGTGATTGGCCAGTGATGCAGTGGCTGAGACATCTTCAGCAATTGGATAGCTCAGTTATGTACTGTATACATGAGTTTGTTTAGGTTGAGCAAGATTAAACTGGCATTGTGTCCATTAATGAAGACCTCCATTCTCCTGTGGTAAAATGCCCAACCACACAGGAGAAAGGAACATGTTTACAGCCTGGTGTTTCTGGCCTACATAACTAACTTCCTATTTTACAACAACTGTGTGTAAGTGCATTAACCTTTAACTATAAATGCTTAAAGCCAGGGGTGGGGCTGCCTTTACTGACAGGTCAGGCACTGTGTCAGGATATCAATAATTTAAAATTTAAATTAAGGCCACAAGAGACGATAAAAGGCCCTCACTGGCTGCAAGCCACTGCTACTGCCGAATGTAATCCCTGCTGGCAAAAGATGCAACTCTTGGCAATGGTGAGAATAATGGTGTAGTTTGTGCTGTGGAGCTATTTTGCCATATCCAGATCCACAAAAACCACAAACCCATGGTCATGATGGACATGATGGACATGTGTAGGAAAATTGATGAGTTTCTGAGCTTTGCTAGGCCTCTTACAAGCACTTCCTCTTTTCTGACTAAGCAGCATGCCATAAGGGGCCGCTGTTGAATGAACTGTCACTGTCAAGTATCATCAACATCAAAGTTTATACAGACCACTTTTAAGCTGGGTGCAGTGAACCTGGAATCAGCAGTACATTAATGTATAACACATGACATTTTGTGTTGCCAATAAGTGGTGCTCTAACAGTCACTGAACATATGCATATCAATTTGTTCAGAGTGGAGCTCTTATCAAAGCAGCGATGTTTGGTGCAGATTGGACAATGTGTCATTGAGTTCGAGCAAGTTTGTTCTTCTTGGCCAGAAAAGGAAATTTGCCATGGCGCCAAAATCACACCCCTTCACAGAAACACGCAGTTTTCAAAATGAAGGTAGTCATTCTGACCACAATACATAATTTAGATAAATTTATAATAAATAAATATGATATATATAAATATAATTTGTAATCAATTAAAGATCAAAGAGTATATGGATCTGTAATGTTACCAATGAACTTAAGATGATCCTGGCCATGGTCATAGCAGTCATGCATATACAGTGTAATTTGGTGAAATTGGATGCTTTTTGATTTCTGACAGCTACCACTTGTTGTCCACTGTTGATGTGCAACGTGTCATTCCTGGTATTCTCAAGAACTTGAAAAAAAGGTCACTGGACTTCATTTAAACCCTATAAAGGGTCGTCCCCTTTGGAGGTGATTGTTGACCCATTGTTATTCATCATCACATGAGCCAAGGCGTGTATAATTCAATATGTACCAACATTTTTCCATACTACAGAAATACTGAAGAAAGTTTAGTTATGTCATGTATTTGTTACACTGTGCTTTTTATGTTCCTGTATTATTTTAAATGTTATGTATTTAGTTTGGTAACTTGCACAGTCTACATAGCCACTAATTGCATGGCTACTAATTGGTCCCACTGTGTGTTTCTGTTGTAAGACTTAATTAATAACTTAAGTGCCTAATCAGTGCTCTGCAAAGCAGGCAGTGCCCCTCACTGTCATTATAATGGACCAAAAAACATGTCTGAGTTAATGAGCAGGGTTTCTATTGCTGGTTGCAAAGGGAAAAGCAGAGAACCAACTCAAGTCTTTAAGGGGTAATCCCCATAGCTCAAATTATTATATTTACTCAGGAGGATTCACTCACCAGCAGCTTCTTTTTTCTTCTTTAATGACTGCTTCTGTTTCCTTCAGTGCCTCTGTTTTTGTAGTCACCCTGGTTGCAGGGGCAAGCCAAGTGCATTTTTAAAAAATCTCTATTTACAGATCATAAGCTCATTGGTTGCAGTTTTATTGTCTCTGTTTATTATGCATATTGAGATTAATATTACACATGAATTTAATTCAATTCAACTTATTTATATAGTCCCAGTTCACATCAATAGTCACTTCAAGGCACTTTATATTGTAAGATAAAGACCCTGCAGTAATGTAGAGTGTTAATTTGTATATATTAATTTAAAAAAAATAATTCTGCTACTTATGCATGTTATCATATTTTTTGTTAGTTTATAGTTTGAATTTTGAATGGCTTGGTATGAGCTTGCAGGCCTAGGCAGATGAGTACCGAAGTGATTTAACCTTCTGCTTCAGCAGGAGACCCAGAGATGCCACTGGTAGGTTTGGATTTGTTTGATTTCAGTGCTGAACTCTGGTAAATATGTTTTAAAGTGTGACATGAATAGTTTAATTTATACAATTTCCCTTGACTTCTCCATGAATCGTCACCTTATCGTGGTGGAGGGGTTTGTGTGTCCCAGTGATCCCAGGAGCTATGTTGCCCGGGGGATTGTCCCACTGGTAGGGTCTCCCATGGCAAACTGGTCCTGGGTGAGGGTCCAGACCCCACCCTGGAGCCAGGCCTGGGGAGGGAGCTCAAGGGAGAGCATCTGGTGGCTGGGCATTAGCCCATGGTGCCCGGCCGGGCGCAGCCCAAAGAGGTTACATGGGCCCACCCTCCTGTAGGCCCACCACCCACAGGAGGCGTCATAGGGGTCGGGTACAGTGTGTGTCGGGCGGTGGCCGAGGGCGGAGGCCCTGGCGGACCGATCCCCGGAAGGGGATGTAAGGATAAAATCATGAATGTTCTTGGGTATAAGCTGTTTAAATATTATTTAAAAGTATAAAAATCTACTTAATAAATCTAGAGATACAGATGATGATATGGCTTTGTGGTTTGTCAGGAGGTACTTTAATGTGAATTTGTATTTCCCTTCTTTAGATTTTCAACCTGCCCCATTAACTTTGTTTAAATGTTGAAGTGCATGTTTGGAACAAATAAAGTATGATCAAGTTGAGTTGGCCAGCGTTCTCTGTGAAATCCAGGCTGGATTGAGTTACGGCTGGCACTGAAATGGGGAAATTTGTTAAAGAACTCGACAGTTGAAAACCAAGCCTTGTCGCGGGGGACAAGAAGATAAAAGGCTTCAGACGTCGAAGGAAGCAGTAGACACGGAGGTGAAGCTGTCCAGTCCACGAGACCAACATGGCTGAAGATGCCATGAGAAAAACCATAAAACAGCTCAAAATGGAGCAGCTTCTCCAGACAAGCCAATTTCCTGGATAAAGGGGCAAACACCATGGTGAAAGCAGAGCTGAAAGGATATAACAGGCTCCTTGATTATTTCAAGAAGGTTATTGACATCAATGATGGCATCTGTCTGGACATCTGATGGCAAACTCATAGCTCATGAACTTATATGCTATGGTCTAGATGAAATTGCCAAAGTGCACAGAGTCATTGAAACTGAGGGGCTGCAAAAAGTTTTTCCCGGAGGTCCAACTGGAGGAACTGAGGAGCCCAGAAGAGGTTGAAATCCTCATCAGCCACAGAGAAGGAAGACTTGCTCCCCAAAGAGAGAGAGTTGTTGATGACCTCATTTTATGGGAAAGTCCATTAGGGAAGCCAGTAAGAGGAGCACACCTGGAGCTTTTTGAGGATGTGGAGGTGATGGCACATGAGTCAGAGACCTACTTTGCCCGCTCTATGAGAACAGCTGCTGTTAAATATGAACAAATCATCAGAGACCAGAGTAATGTGACTGATGGGGAGTTGACAACTGCCACAATCCATTAATTTCTTGAATGGGACAAGTGGCAATGCATTGGGGCAACCTGTATGCCAAAGTGTGCTGGGTGTCAGTGTGAAAATTGCCAACCTGGAGGAAAAGAAATGACTCTTTCAGAGGAGAAAGAGCCTGAAATTATCAAAGGAGGATTGACCTATGTAAAGGAAGATGCTCACATAAGTTCTCCACAGTAGGATGCAAGGTATCCATGGACAGCAGATCCCTCCTCACTCCACAAGGCCACAACCAGACAGGAAGCCAATGAAAAAACCCAGTAAAGGAAAACTGGTTTCTCTTTCTATTCCCTGTCAGTACTCAAGCTGCAGCATTTTGGATCAGCTGAAGGGTTTCAGGGAGCTTTTAGGACAGCCCGTTAATAATGAATCACAATAGTACAGCCTAGGGTTCATGAATGCATGAACTCATCATCGATCTGAGACAAGATGCTTCTAATTTTAGCAATATTGAGCAAATTAAAAAAGACAGTCCTATATATTTGTTTAACATGCGCATTGAGGGACATATCCTGGTCAAAACTAACTCCAAGTTTCCTCACAGTGTTACTGGAGGCCAGGCTAACTAGAATAGAATAGAATGCCTTTATTGTAATTATACAGAATGTACAACATAGAATGTACAATGAGATGTAATGCCATCCATAGTGAATATGATGGTGAATAGGTGAGGCGTGAGCCCAGGTCAGTAAACCCGAGGAAAGCGGCCAGTCCAGATGGAATACCTGGTAAGTTAGTGGTAGCATGCGCATACAGACTCACTGATATCCTTACCAGATTATTCAACCTGTCCCTGACCTGAGCCACCATCCCTGTCTGTTTCAAATTAGCCACCATCATCCTCATCCCCAAAACATCTACAAACAGCAGTCTGAACAACTTCAGGCCCATCATGCTCACGTCACTGGTGATGAAATGCTTTGAGAGGCTAGTCTCACGCCATGCTGACTGTCTCCCCACAGCATTTGATCCCCATCAGTTTGCCTACAGGGCAAACTGCTCCACCGAGGACACCATCACCCTCACCCTCCAATCAACACTGAGCCACCTGGAACAACCTGGGAACTATGTCAGCCTTCAATACAATCATCCTAGACATTCTCATTAAAAAAAAAACTCCCATCCCTTCCCATCTGTTAAATTCCATCCTTAAGCTTGCAGATGACACCACCTTGGTTGGGCTCTTTACAGGAGGGGACAAGGATATCAGAGATGAGGTGAAACATCTGTCCATGTGGTGTGTAGCCAACAACCTACTACTGAACACATCAAAAACCAAGGAGATCATTGTACACTTCTGACAGACCAGAGTGGACCACATTCCTCTCTATATCAACAGGGATGTGGTGGAGACAGTGACCTCCTTCAGATTCCTGGGAGTCCACATATCAGAGAAGTTGACCTGGTCTGTCAATACCAATGCAATGATGGCAAAGGCCCAGCAGAGATTTCACATCCTGAGGGTCCTCAGGAAGAGCAAACTGGATCAGAGTCTGTCGGTGACCTTCTACCAATCCACCATCGAGAGTGTGATCACATATTGCATCTATGCCTGGTACGCTGGGAGCTCGGCTGCAGACAGACAAGCCCTCCAGAGGGTCATAAACAAAGCCCAGAAAATTGTCAGCTGCCCTCTGCCCTCCACGACCTTTCTCAATGATCCCTCCCACCCAGTGCATCATCTGTTCAGCTGCTTTCTGGCAAAACGATTCAGGTCAATGAAAGCCCGCACATTCAGGCTAAGAAACAGTTTCTTCCCATGAGCCATCAGAACATTAACCACCGAACTGGTCATTGACCCTGCCAATCCCTCCATCATGTGAATTGTGCAATATTTCTGATTATACTCTGCAAAATTATTATTGTGAGGTTTTCCACAGCTGTGTAAATAAAATTCCTTAGTTGTGTAAATATAACTTAGCTGTGTAAATATTACTTAAACATATGTGTACAAAGTGTCTTGTGTTATATTTGTCTCATTCTGTTCTGCTTTATATACTTCATACTATATGTCGCACAATGGGAGAAGCACCTGTAATTTCATTATATGTGACATGTGACAACAATGCTATTCTATTCTATTCTATTCTATTTTATATCAGGTTAGACACCATGTTACTGAGATTTTCAGTTTTAACTGAATTTAGAAGCAGGAAATTAGAGGTCATCCAGGCTTTTATATTTTAAAAGAATTTACAGCTTACTAACTTTGAATGTCTGACAGCATTCCATTGGAGGCAAAGACAGCCTTATTGCTACAATGCTAAGTTAGTTACCTTAGCATTGCATTGTTTTTATGTTTAGATTTTTGGATGGAAAATGGATGGCTAAAGCCTGGTTGCCTATTTTCTGTTTGATGTAATGAGAGGACCACCCAACTGGTGATTTATATAAATAAAAAGGATAAAGGAAGAAATCAAATGCTTAGCTGGTGTATGTGTGAATTCAGCTGAAAAGGTTCTTATTTCCCCTTCTAGAAACCGTAATGCCTAAAAACCTCAGTCCTACATTCCTGTCACACTGTCCCTGCTCAGGCTCATCAAAAGCTGATACAAAAACAAAACAAAACAAAAAAAAAAAGGGCTAATGAGGTATCAAAAGAATAGCAGGTGACAGGTATCTCAACCTGTGGCTGATTGCACATATGGTATTTCAGCTTCCTACCTG
Source organism: Archocentrus centrarchus (assembly GCF_007364275.1). Classification (NCBI taxonomy): domain Eukaryota; kingdom Metazoa; phylum Chordata; class Actinopteri; order Cichliformes; family Cichlidae; genus Archocentrus; species Archocentrus centrarchus. Next base: position 7,629,641 of record NC_044346.1, read on the forward strand.
TTCCATCTACATGATCAATGCACCTGTCAATATTTCTCTGAGGTCCTTAAAAAAAGCAAAAAAAAAGAAGTATGCTCTTCCCCTTCCTGCTCTGATGCTCTGACAGCAGTAAGCCTGACTCCCCTTCCACAGTTTTGAATAAAATAATTTCTGCCTCATTCTGCTTCCTGAAGTATGGACATAGGTTGAAATTGTGAGGTAAGTCCTGCTGTCTATTTCAAAGGACACTAAATACAAGTTTTGTTTGGGAAGGGGTAAAATTACTGTACATTTCTGAAATCCTACTAAAGCAAAATTAAGACTCATAAATTGAAGCGTTTAACAATAGAATCATAATATCTGCAAAAAACTTATCACTTCCTTTTTGGCCATAAAACATGCAAGTTGCAATTCCCGTCATTTTGAAAAGAAAGTCCATGTGCTCTGTTATATTGTCTTGACACCTTCTATTAAAAATGTCAGAAAATAGCTAGAAAGAATATTACATATTTGGACATTTATCTCAGAAGCAAATGAAACCAGAAGTCCAAAGTAGGAGTTCTTGAGCAGTTGAAACTTCCATCCTGTTAAACAGGAATATCATGTAATTATCAAATATGTGAAGTACGACTGAATTAACAAGACAGGCGTGCATGAAAATAATATTTTTTTTATTACAGATAACATGTAGTGGAAAATATAATAATTAGCCTACATTTCAACTAATGAGCTCTGATCTTGCTCTCTTACCAGTTGTCTAGGTAGCAGTGGACATAATTCTTCAGCAAAATAAAATGCAGTACATGCAGGGTTATCGTTGAGCAACCTTTCTGGATTGATTCCTAAGATATGGTTGATTTATGACTGAAGGTTCGATCATGTCGTGACATCAAGCGACTTCTCACCAACACTCTTCCCACAGCATGTCCCTTCAACGTGCTCCATCTTTGTGATGTAGAGAAGGGGCTCAATGCTGCAGCTCAGATCCATGATGGCGAACACGCTGACGCGGATCTGACAGTGAAATGCAACAGTCGTGTAGTACGATGCAAAGGGCATGAGCACCACCGGTGGCAGGTAGTTGATTACAATGATGGCCAGGTTTATCAACACCATCTTCAAGGCCTTCTTCTTCACTGGGTGCATTGCCTCCTTTCCCATCACAGAGCGCCGAAGGACCCAGATGATGGAGATATTACAAAAGATCATCATTGCAAATGCAAAGAGGATGATGCCACTGAAGACGTCATTGACAGGCATGTGTCCCAGGATGCACTTTGCCAGGGCATAAGCTAAGATAAGGGCCCACACCACCACAGAAATCCCAATGCGGATCTTGTTGTCACGGATGCCAGTGAAGAACACAGGGTGGACCACGGCCATGTAGCGGTCCAGACAGATACACACCTAGAGTAGCAGAAAGGAAGAAATACTACGTGTTTCATGGTGCTTTGATGCATCTGTAGTTTAGCTTGAGTTCAATAAAATAAATAAAAATTTAATTCTATTAGAAATAAAATGCTTCAGCTAGTTGACTGCTTCACACATTGAACTATCTGACAGTGTAACACATTAAAAACTCACCAGAAAGAATGGTGCTAAATCCTTGATTCCATATGCAAATCTCTTGAAATACCAGATGCCACTGTCATCCAGCAACAACCCATTGACTATGTCGATGGGCGTCATGAGGCAGAAATAGGCATCTAGTATGGCCAGGCTGAGGATAAAGGTGTCAGATGTGGAAGCATCACTTTTCTTGGTAATGATCTGCCAGATGACCAAGATGTTACACGGCGTCCCTACTGCCAGGTTGAACACCTTGACGCCATAGTAGAAAATGAAGCCATAAGGGGCCACAGCACACAGTGGTAACTCGTACCATAGTGGACGAACATGGAGCTTAATGGGGTTGGTGGAGTTTGTAGAATGGTTGGAGGCAGCATTCAGAGTGTTGTTGAACATTGTAGAGGAGTGCTGATGCAGAAATAAGGAGCTGGGATGCTGTTAGAACGAATAATTAAGGTGTTCAGTATTTAAAGTAAAGAACAAGAAGCACACACTCGGCTTAAAACAAGCAGCCAAAAAAAGAAAAGACTGAAGGGCAGGCCCATCCCAGGGATTGTCTTTTTCCTTTTATTGCACGTAAAAAATAAAAACAAAAAACAAAACAAACAATTAAAAACTTGAAAAATTTAGTGCCTAAATAGTGCCGTGGACTAATAATCCTTGATTGCTGTTCAGGTCCAAACAATGGCCCCTACTTTAAAAGTCTAAAATTTACATCAGATATTTCTTGTGACTTGACTCTAAATCTAAAAGAAATCACACAAAAACATGCACAAAGATATCTTACCTTAAAAGGTTTTAATCGCTCTTGTGGTCCTGCTCTTCTCCACTTACTCCAGAACTTTCTTGTAAGCACCAACGGATCATTCATAAAAATGCTCCGCAAAGACTAACGTAACTTTTGGATTGGACCAATCTGGAGGACATCTGCTATGCCTTCTCAGAATTATGTCTTATCTGAGCTGCGATTGGCCAGTGATGCAGTGGCAGAGACATCTTCAGCGATTGGATAACTCAGGTATGTACTGTACACATGAGTTTGTTTAGGTTGAGCTAGATTGAACTGGCATTGTGTCCATTAAGATGTAGTTATACTGGCCGCAGAGGCAAATGTTCTACATGCAATGGCAAATAACTTGACTGTAATAATGTTGCTTAAAAAAGTAATTTTGTACTGTAAGTTGCAAAACATATCCCCAGTTGTTGCATTATCATAAAGCCATTGGTCTTGTAGTTGCCCCAAGCTGCCCATCTAGGTTTGTGTTTTCATAGTTCCCTTTTATGACTAATAGGGTGTATAAGGCAAGCTGATTCTGGGTCTGTTCCTATGGGTAATTTATCTACAGTAAAACTGCTGCTAAACATTCATCTCACTGATGCAACAATACACTGTAAACAGGTGATGCAAGGTAAGTATAAATGAGAAATCTAATGCAAGGTGTTACTGAATCGCCTGCATTAAGTTTTAAAAAAGGGTAATGCTGTAGGGAATTTAAGTCTGCAATGCCATGAAAAACACTCACTTATATTGACCGTCCTGTATGCTTCTTAATGTTTTTACATACATGACTAACAGATTTACACATTTTTAATATTTGACTCTCCACAGTCACTCATGTGAATATCTATGTGTTAATAAGATATTTCCCAGGTCCATGGATAACTACCAAATATATGAAAATACATCATGGGACATGACACATGAGATTTCTGGGGACCTCAGAGAAAACAGTCATTGATGTTCATCAGTGTGAAATGAGGTTAACAGAACCATCTCTGAAGAGGCTGGCCTTCACCAATCCACAGTCTGATAGGTTGTGTACAAACCCAGGATACTCAAGACCACTGATAGCTTCCCCAGGAGTGGTTGACCAACAAAGGTCACACTGAGCGAGAGAGGGTGGGAACGCACAAAGAACGCAGGGTGACTTCTAAGAAAGTAAATGTCTCGATCACATTAGCTTGAAAGAACAAGGGTGCGCACATCCAGGCATAAATACACTTCTTAAAAAATTAAAGATCCCAATGTGGAAAAAAAACATGCTGGATATCTATACTGATATGGACTGGGTAATGTGTTAGGAATTAAAGGATGACACATCATTTGAAAGACATGAAAATCAACTTACAGATACACTAAAAATCAAAGTGAAAAAATGATGAAGCAAGCAAGTCCATTTTGTTGAAATTTCATTGCAGCAACTCAAAATCGTACTCAGTATGGCCCCTACATGCTTGTATGCATGCCTGACAATGTCGGGGAATGCTCCTAATGAGATGATGATGGTATCCTGCGGGATCTCATCCTGGATCTGGACCAGGGCAACACTGAGCTTCTGGACAGTCTGAGGTAAAACCTGGCAGCATCGGATGGACTGAAACATCGTGTCCCAGAGGTGTTCTAATGGATTTAGATCAGGGGGCTGTGGGGGGCAGTTAATGGTATCAGTTCCTACATCCTCCCAGAACTTCCTGTGTACACATGAGGCCAGGCACTGCTGTGCAGCAGGAGGAACCCAGGACCCACTGCACCAGCGTAGGGTCTGACATTGAGCCCAAGGAGTTCATCCTGATACCTAATAGCAGTCAGGGTGCCGTTGCCTATGTGGCACACCCAAAATGTATGGCCACTTTTGTGTTAATCTGTTAATTTCATTTATTTAATTTGCTTACCTGTGATTTCCAGCGACAAAGACTCAAAATATTTTTGGGAAACATGACCAATATTTGTGCTGATTTATTGGGCAACATGGACTATACAGAAGGACAGTAAAATTGGAGCAACACCTCAGGTGGAACTGTTGATTCCAGGGAAGATGCACCCCGGTTGCTTTAGGGGGGTGAATTTCCGCCCGCTAAACAGATGCAATCTGGAAGGCAAACCGAGTGCACTGCGTCTTCATTGCTTCTGAATGTTACCTGTATTTGCAGGTTAGTACTTGGTTAAAAATGATACCACTGTCTGTCATTTGGAGAAAATGTTATTCTGCATGCTACGTTTGTAAAGTTGCATTGTTTTACACTTGTGAGCAGCAGTTTGGAGACCTGCAGCAGCCTCAGCTAGGGGACAGGCTCTGCAGGCCGCTGGCAAATACGTCACGGTAACGTTGCGGTATTGTGGGTCGTATGCCCCGAGTGTGGTCTTGCAGGAGTGTCACTGCAGGTTTATTTGCTTTACATGATGAATATTTGTACTCCTACACACCTTACTGTTTAGAATAGAAATGTTTAAGATGTTTTGGCACTTTAAGTTTGAATGAGTATGAATGCCTCACATGTTATACGGGACTGTTTTATTTTCACAATGCTGTTAAGAATGTGTGATTAATTGCTTAGTTTCAGTATCCAGAACAGATACAGTGTCTACCGTAAATTGGAACAGCTAAAAGCATTGTTATAAATACAGTTGAGAATGACTGTAAGGTGCACTATAGACATGTAGTAGCTTTCCATTGCTTATGCAAGGGCAACTGTGTACTGTTATTCCACCTGCACAGAGAGGTTGTACATTGGAGATAGTGGAGTGTTGATGTGTGAACACATCTACTTCTATGTTTATAACTGTTGGAAATATGGACATATGTGAGTTGTAAAGACACTGGAACTGAAAGAAAGTAATGCATACATGAATGTTGTTAATGTTTATGGAAATCTGAAAGAGATGCAATCTGGAAGGCAAACCGAGTGCACTGCGTCTTCATTGCTTCTGAATGTTACCTGTATTTGCAGGGATTTCATTTTTGTTATGGTGGCACCATCCCTGGGGCCCGTAACAAATTGTGGGGGCTCGTCCGGGATCCACTTCCAATAGACTCGTCGACGGAAGAGGGTCCAGAGATATCAGAACCATCAGGCCAACGCGAGGTGACGTTGCTGTAGCCAAGACGACAGCTGGTGAGTGTCCGTGAGGGGAAGCCAAGATTCAGGCGAGGATCTTCGTTCTGCCAAGGGAACTGCACTGCTGTGTCTCACCAGTGGAAGCACATCATGTCAACAGCACGCAAGGAGCTGGTTTGGAGCATCAAAAAGAACCTGTATAGGCTTTCAGGTGGGGAAGCCTACCAGCTAGCAAGAGACATTGCAACTGACTATCCAGGTGATGAGTTAGAACCCACTGATGAAGAAGGTTGTGTGGAATGCATTATTAAATATATGCAGTCTGATGCCTTGTTACAATCTGAAGATGAAGGAATGAGTCAGCTGCTAGCGTTAAATGATATGTTGTGCAGCATAATTGAAAATCGTGATTTGCTTAACATAGTGCATAAGGTTGCACAGTCACAGGACAATGTTAATGTACCCGCTAAGACAGTAGAGTGCACCACACTCACACATGCTGCCTCCCATCAGTCACCACCAGTTACTGATGCTCTACAGCACACTGACTTTGGTGCACAGACACCCAACACCAATCAAAGCTTAACCCAGGCTAGAATCACACGAGGTGAGCTGGGTAAGCAGCCACAGCAGTTTGGAACTTGGAGTAACCCACAACCCAGTGAGGTGCACAGTACACATGACACAGCATCACGTGCTACATTATGTCATACTCCATCACATGTAGCCAGTGAGAGGATGGTTTCCATAAAGGACCTCTCTTACCTCCAGCGGAGGGAATTTAAGGTACACGGTGGACAGATTGGGGACCACAACTCTGACATAACTTACAGCAGCATGTGCAAACAGATTGATGAAGGAATCAGAGAGGGTTTTACAGATGCTGAGGTAATCCGAGGTGTACTGAGGATAGTGAAGCCAGGTGTCTTCAAGGACATGCTCATCAACAAAGAGGAAATCACCATCAGTGAAATCAAGAGCTTCCTCCGATCACACTTGGGCGAAAAGGCCAGTACTGAATTGTTCCAAGAACTAATGTGTGCAAAACAGAATGACCAAGAAACCCCCCAACAGTTTCTGTACCGTATGATTGGGCTCAAACAGAAGATCCTTTTCCAGTCAAAACAGGCCAGTACAGACATTCGCTATGACCGCAGGACTATTCAGGGAGTATTTCTTCACAGCATCTATCAGGGTTTGTGCGCAAAGCACACTGACATCAGACAACAGCTGAGACCGCTTCTCTCAAACAGCGAAGTCACCGATGAGGAGATTCTCAGCCAGGTTACAAAAATGATGAGTGATGAAAATGAACATCAGCGTAGGCTAGGCCATGCTCCCCGTCAAAAAACAACACATGCACACAGTATCCAAGTGGAAGAAAGAGAGGGGACCGTAGACCAGGGTGGTAGTGAGATGATACAGCAGCTCAGTGTACAAGTAGAGGCTTTAGCTAACATGGTCGCAACTCTAATGGGCCAACAGACAGCAACCCACTCAAAAGCTGTACCTACCCAAACAGCAGACCAAGACAAGTTGCATACCACCCAGCCTCTTGCTCACCAAGCACCCACTCCTCCACCAAGTCAGCCCTCTGTTGTGAGGAGAGGTAAAATATTCAGCTGCACCAACTGCATGCAGCAAGGCTCAGAGAACTGTAACCACTGTTTTTTGTGTGGGGACCCTGGGCATAGAGCAGTTGGCTGTCTGAAAAGACCCAAACAGTCGGGAAACGGGAGTCGGTCTCTGTTGAGGGACAGACAGAGGCCATTCCACAGTCTCAGTCCCGCTCAGTAATGGCCACCCACAAACAGAGACATCGGAATGGAAAGAAACATAGCAAAAAAACAAGACATTCATGCCCTCTTAAGACACAAGCTGCTAGTAACAGTACAGTGCGCACAGTGCCACTAATTGGTAGAAAGAGTCTGATTAATTGTTTTCTCAATGGCTTTGCTGTCTCAGTACTATTTGATACTGGTTCACAAGTAAGCATCATTGATAGAGCCTGGAAGGAGGCATTCATCCCTCAAAATGCAGTAAGGCCTCTCCAAGAGCTCCTGGAGCCTGGGGAACGCTTTGACTTGTGTGCAGCAAATGGCCAGTCCATCCCATATGATGGGTGGGTGGAGCTAGCAGTCAATCTCCCAGGGAATGTTGACCCCAACCTCACAATGGAAGTCCCCTTCCTTGTTAGCCAGATCCCGCTTCCCCAGCCACTACTGGGAGCCAATGTTCTCCAGGGGATGGTAAATAACCAGCAAACTGATGCAGACGCACAAACTATGATCCTTAGCCTCCTCAGCAAAGCCCTAGGAGTAGAGGAAGAGCAGGCTAGGGCCATGGTCAACTTCATCAGTGTTCAGAAAGAGCCAAATTACAGTATGGCTGCCATTCGAGTAGGTAGGGAAAATATCAATCTCCCACCTGGTAAAACGGTGCGTGTGCGATGTAAAGTACCACCTACCTTTGACATTTCCAATCCTGTGGTCCTGTATGAACCACCGGAAGAGAGTTCCATCCTCGAACAGCTTAGTGTTGGAGAGGGTCTACTAGAAATCAGTGATAGCCGGCAACCATTTGTTAAAGTGCCAATCTCTAACCACACTAAGCAGGAAATCATCCTGCCAAAAAGGTCTCAACTTGGCTCCATCCAGCATGTAGTCAAGATTCTCGAACTAGGCAAGCAGAATGTGCAATGTGGGAGGCCATCACCAGCCGGTGTAGTAACAGCTGAAGTTAATGTTGCTTCCCCTAGCACTCCCCCTAATGACCTGTGGCAACCACCGGTTGACCTCAGTCACCTCAGTTCAGACCAACGAGAAATAGTTGAGAAAGTACTTTATGAGGAGTCAACTGTATTTGCTCGGGACAGCAGTGACATTGGCTGTATTCCCTCTCTCCAGATGTCAGTTAGACTCAGAGACGAAACCGCTGTCCAAAAGGCTTATGCGTCAATCCCAAAGCCATTGTATAGGGAAGTCAAAGAGTATATCCAGGAGCTGCTGGTGAAAGGCTGGATTATTAAATCACACTCACCATATGCTGCACCTATTGTTTGTGTGAGGAAGAAAGATGGATCATTGCGCCTCTGCATTGATTACAGGCTCCTCAACAAAAAGACTGTGCCAGATCGGCACCCTCTTCCCCGCATCCAGGACCTGATTGACTCACTGGGGGGCTATAGATGGTTTTCCATCTTAGACCAGGGCAAAGCTTACCACCAGGGCTTCATCGCTGAGGGGTCCAGACATCTGACTGCATTCACAACCCCATGGGGTTTGTATGAATGGGTTAGGATCCCTTTTGGCCTGTCTAACGCGCCAGCAGCCTTCCAAAGAAGTATGGAGGAAATGCTGGATACACTCAGAGATGAGTGCTGCATCCCGTATTTGGATGATGTACTCTGTTTCTCCAGGTCTTTTGAGGAGCATGTTGAGGTCCTGCGGCGTGTACTCCAAGCTCTGAAACAACATGGGGTTAAACTCAGGCCTGAGAAATGTGAGCTACTCCGCAAGGAGGTCAGGTATGTTGGCCGCCTGGTGTCTGCAGATGGGGTGAGGGTAGACCCAAAAGATCTTGAAGCTGTACAGGCACTGAAGCAGAAAACCCCACAAACAGTAGGTGATGTCAGGCGACTGCTGGGTTTTCTGAGTTATTACCGCGCTTATGTACAGGACTTTTCCCGTATAGCCAGGCCACTCTATGGACTACTCCAGACAAAACCTAGTCCACCGCTGACCAAGCCAAAAAGAGGGAAAATGAAGGGGCCTCAGCTTCCTTCACAGACTTTAGTAGAATGGGATGACCAGCACCAAGAGGTTCTGGAGAACCTCATAGATATTCTAACAAACCCACCGGTGCTGGCCTACCCAGACTTTGACCACCCGTTCATACTGCACACAGATGCCTCTCAACAGGGCCTCGGGGCAGTACTATACCAAAACCAGGATGGTAAGATGAGGGTGATAGGTTATGGGTCCCGTACCCTGACTCCAGCTGAACAGAATTACCACCTCCACAGTGGGAAACTGGAGTTCTTGGCCTTGAAGTGGGCCATATGTGACAAGTTTGTAGATTACTTGTACTATGCACCCCACTTCATTGTATTCACAGATAACAACCCCCTCACTTACGTTATGAGTACGGCCAAGCTCAATGCCGTGGGACATCGCTGGGTGGGGCAGCTTGCTGATTTCCACTTTGAAATTAGGTATCGGCCCGGCAAACAGAACATTGATGCAGACACCCTTTCTCGCTGTCCACTTGATATCAATGTCTTTATGGGTCAGTGCTCAGAAAGACTATCAGAAGAAGTAGTGTGTGCCACTTGGGAGGGAACTAGGACAGCCAAACAAGGGGATGTAGCTTGGGTAGCAGCCCTCAATATCACGTCACAAAAACAAATACACTCAAACATAGAGCCACTTTCAGTAATCAGTCACAAAGAACTTGCAAAGGAACAGCATAAAGATCCTGTAATAGGTAAAATCTTAGAGTTAAAGGAGAAAAACAGAGAACTAACTGATGAGGTACGTAGGACACTTGACAAGCCCACAAGAAAACTGACACGGGAATGGAGCAGGTTGCAGGTGGAGGACGGCCTTCTTTATAGGAAGACTCCCGGGCGACGACAGTTTGTCCTGCCTGCCATCTACAAGCCAACTATCCTCTCACACCTGCATGACAGTATGGGACATGTTGGGGTGGAAAGAGTCCTTGGCCTAGTAAGAGACCGCTTTTATTGGCCTTTTATGAAAAGAGAGGTTGAGGAATACATCACCAGAAGATGTCGCTGCATAAAGCAAAAAAAGCCAACATTGCCTGACAAAGCACCCATGGGAAGCCTTACATCAAGCTCACCCCTAGAGCTTGTGTGCATTGACTTCCTGCACCTTGAGACCAGCCGAGGTGGGTACGAATACATATTGGTTGTAGTCGACCACTTCACCAGATTTGCACAGGCGTATCCCACCAGAAACAAGGCTGGAAAGACAGCTGCAGACCGAATCTTCAGTGATTTCATCCTGCGATTTGGGTACCCAGCTAAGCTCCATCATGATCAGGGCCGGGAGTTCGAGAATGAGTTGTTCAAGACACTCAGACAGCTGTCTGGTGTAAATCATTCCAGAACTTCCCCATACCATCCTCAGGGCAACCCCGCAGAAAGATTCAATCGAACTCTGCTACAGATGCTCAGGACACTGGGTGAGAAAGAGAGAGAAAACTGGAAAGATCACCTGGCTTACGTCGTTCATGCATATAACTGCACCAAACATGAGTCAACAGGGTTCTCTCCATATTACCTTCTGTATGGCCGCCATCCACGTCTGCCTATTGACGTTCTCTTTGGATTGGTAACTGAGGATGAGACATGCACTCAAAGTGAATATGCAAAAAGATGGAAAGAGAAAATGATTGAGGCATACAAGATAGCCAGCACCAACAGCCAACATTCAAGTGCAAAAGGAAAGCGCTATTATGACAAACGGAACAGAGGTGTGACTCTGCAGCCCGGGGACAGGGTTCTTGTTCGCAACCTTTCAGAAAGGGGAGGTCCATGCAAACTGAAACCATACTGGGAGAAAGCCATTTACATTGTCAGGGAGCAGGTTGGGGATAACCCAGTCTATAAAGTCAGTCCTGAGAAGAAGGGTCACCCCACTCGTACCCTCCATAGAAACTTGTTACTCCAAGTGAATGATCTGCCAATAGACCTAACTGAGTCTGCCATGCTTGATAAGCCTCAAAAGAGGAAAGGAAGGTCAAATCCACCCCTGGAAACTGTCGAACAAAGACAGAACAGTGACACAAGTGATTCCGAGATGGATGGGGAGGCACCCCGTTACTGGCTACGGGTACCAAGAGAACAAGTGCAGGCCAATTTGGACATGTATGGGCAGGATACCACAAGCAGGCTACAGAGTACCATTGAGACACATGGAGATCTATTGGAGGAGCACACCCCTGTGGAATCTGAGTCTGAAAGCGTGAACGTAGGAGAGATAGAGCAAGAGAAGGAAAATGAGATTTTGCTCTCTGCTGAGGAGCCCCAACTTGACGAAGCACAGCAGGTGCTTCAGACAAACAACTCAAGGGGAAATACTCAAGAGTGTCAACCAGACTTCCAGCCTCAGCCAAGGAGATCTACAAGGGAGAGGCGACCTGGCCAGATGCTGACCTACTCTTCCCTTGGTCAGCCAACTTATCAGCCACGTTTGGTTGTTGGCTCCATAGGAGTACAGCCGATATTTCACATGTGCCAGTACCCACAATCTTACTGGTATTCAGTCCAACCCACTCACACCATACCTGTCACCTACTCACCAATTAATCATTGTATCCACTGTTGTTAAGGTCGAGAAAGACATCTGACAGGTTTTGTTCATGCGATACTGTTATAAATTTGTAATGTGTGTTTATATGTATCATATAGGAGTTGAAACCTGGTTCAAGAGGTAAAAGGAATTTGGACTATTAACAGCAAGTGTCAGGAGCCACTTTTGTTTGTTGGGGAGCGTGTGGCACACCCAAAATGTATGGCCACTTTTGTGTTAATCTGTTAATTTCATTTATTTAATTTGCTTACCTGTGATTTCCAGCGACAAAGACTCAAAATATTTTTGGGAAACATGACCAATATTTGTGCTGATTTATTGGGCAACATGGACTATACAGAAGGACAGTAAAATTGGAGCAACACCTCAGGTGGAACTGTTGATTCCAGGGAAGATGCACCCCGGTTGCTTTAGGGGGGTGAATTTCCGCCCGCTAAACAGATGCAATCTGGAAGGCAAACCGAGTGCACTGCGTCTTCATTGCTTCTGAATGTTACCTGTATTTGCAGGTTAGTACTTGGTTAAAAATGATACCACTGTCTGTCATTTGGAGAAAATGTTATTCTGCATGCTACGTTTGTAAAGTTGCATTGTTTTACACTTGTGAGCAGCAGTTTGGAGACCTGCAGCAGCCTCAGCTAGGGGACAGGCTCTGCAGGCCGCTGGCAAATACGTCACGGTAACGTTGCGGTATTGTGGGTCGTATGCCCCGAGTGTGGTCTTGCAGGAGTGTCACTGCAGGTTTATTTGCTTTACATGATGAATATTTGTACTCCTACACACCTTACTGTTTAGAATAGAAATGTTTAAGATGTTTTGGCACTTTAAGTTTGAATGAGTATGAATGCCTCACATGTTATACGGGACTGTTTTATTTTCACAATGCTGTTAAGAATGTGTGATTAATTGCTTAGTTTCAGTATCCAGAACAGATACAATGTCTACCGTAAATTGGAACAGCTAAAAGCATTGTTATAAATACAGTTGAGAATGACTGTAAGGTGCACTATAGACATGTAGTAGCTTTCCATTGCTTATGCAAGGGCAACTGTGTACTGTTATTCCACCTGCACAGAGAGGTTGTACATTGGAGATAGTGGAGTGTTGATGTGTGAACACATCTACTTCTATGTTTATAACTGTTGGAAATATGGACATATGTGAGTTGTAAAGACACTGGAACTGAAAGAAAGTAATGCATACATGAATGTTGTTAATGTTTATGGAAATCTGAAAGAGATGCAATCTGGAAGGCAAACCGAGTGCACTGCGTCTTCATTGCTTCTGAATGTTACCTGTATTTGCAGGGATTTCATTTTTGTTATGGTGGCACCATCCCTGGGGCCCGTAACACCTAGCCTATAGTGGTGATGAGAGTGTGAAACCGAAGCTTCGAACCCTGGGCTTACACTGCTTCGAAGCTTGCTTCAGGACAGAAAAAATCACGTGACATATGACGTCCGAAGCAGCAACTGCTTCGTTCTCGGAATGAATCATGTGACTGGTTCAGGTGACTCGCTGGTTACCTGTGAAGGAGCGAGAGCGAGACAGTCAGCCAGGTTCATACTCGCACAGTTTTAGCGTTGTTATGGCCATCAGTTCCTGCCGAGTTATGAATTAAAGACAACCTTTGCTGGCTCGTCCTTTCAACGTGATGACGGACGCTGTCGTATCAAGATTAACGTAAAAGCGGTAGTTACACAAGCACACCTGGTTAATGCCCTATTTTCCCAGCACTCAACAGCACAACACGCACATATGTATCCATCTTTGTTTGTAAATAGAACCTGATATCATGATATTTGGTCAAACAATCCAAAGATGCTTCAGATCACTGAGGTGTGTGAGCGTGTGCGTGCAGGTGTGTAACTGAAAGCATTGCACTTTTCCAGGAGAGGGCGCTATAATCGACGCTTCGAGTAATGAACCTATTTACGAACCATTTGGCTCCAGTGGTTCAGTGCTTCACAAAAGCTTCATTTTTTCATCACTAACCTGTAGAGGTCATTGTGTCCCTCAGTCACACCAAGGACAAAGACCTGTAGCTCACAGCTCCCACAAAAGATACCACTGGTCTGGTAAAATGTTCATTTAAATTGACAATATTCTTTGGATGAACGTAGTACAAAGTTAAAGTTTATTTAAGGGATATTATGTAATGTGTGTCACTACTTGCACTGAATATAATTCATATTTATTAGATATTTTAAGACCAGCTCATTAATTGATTAAACATTAATTCATGAATGACCCAGATAAATTTTAATCTACAGAACATTTTATTTGAGTAAGATGCAATAAATATTCAAATGTGTAAATAAAGTTAAAATTGATTAATGGACCATATGACTTAAGAAAATGTTTGGATAAATAAATGTTCATCTTGCTAAAAGTAGCGCCTTTGTAGTTTAAAACAAATCTTTTTCAGGGTGCAGTGAATTTGTTATAATTTGATGTTTAATGTGTGTCTGTTATCTGTTCAAAGGTTATCAACCTACTCAACCCTACTCAGCCATTAATTCACCTGCTCATTTGCCACTGCACCTAAAGCTTGCAATTCCAACAAAAAGACAATAAAGCACTTAAACTGAGTTGAGTTGTCCCAGCATCCTTTTGTGTGCAGCCAGCATTTTTCAAGGTGGATTCAAACCCAGGACCTTTTGACTGTGAGACAACAGTGCTAACCACTGCACCACCATTCTTCCCTCAATTTCCCATTTTCCTAATATAAAGAAATGAAGGTTGGCTCAAGACTTTTGCACAGTACTGTATAAGGATATTAAAAGTCTTGATTCTTCAAAAAAATTTAAATAAAAGAAAATAACATACAGAAAAAAAGTGTGGGATTTGTCCATACTATTATATATTAATAGATGGCAGCGGCCTCAGAGGGGGAGTGCTGCTGTGAAGGCAGTGGGTTGTTGCTCATCTCACAGGAAGCAGGCTCACATAAGGAAACGAGAAGCTGAAAACAGAACTATGATAACAGCAGAGCTGGTAAGTACAAAACAGCACCTGACATAAGATTGATGTGATATGCAAAAGAAAGAAAGTTTGTGGCAACAAATTTACAATAGAAAGATTTAGTTTTTGGAAGTGAAGGGAGTATCCAGTGGAGTTTACATTGTTAGACTTAATAAAATAACACATTGGTGTTGTGTTTTAGTAGTTTTTAGTATCCAGTTGAGCTTGCAAGTTGATCTCAACGCAGACACACGAGAAACGCCACAGCAGGGGCTGATGGTTGTTTTTTTTTTTTGTGGCCCTTCCTGTCCACAGTAGTGACTGTGCCACCACTTCGACTGTCAGCTAATGGTCAGATCATTTTCCTCCTGCTGGGCAAACCTGGTATTTGCTCTACCTCTGAGATCTTCACACTCAACCTGGCAGCAATGGATATGCTGTCCACATCACAGTCGCAGGCGAGTGCATTCATTTTTGGCTGTATCAAACAATGGAGGCCACTAACTTCTTGGGGTGGGGTTTGAACCAGGGAGGAGGGCTGCTGTTTCTCTGCCTGTTGTGTTTTGACAGTTCTGTAGCCAGTCTGCCATCCTCTGTTCTTTCTCTAGCTCAAAGATCCCAAACTACAGCTATTGTTATGCTTGGCAGGGAGCGCCATCACTACTGCTTTCAGGTCAAAGTCGCGGGATCCAAGTGGAATGCGATACTATAATCATAAGCTTTGCCACTGTGGTTGTAACAACCTGCAGCACCCTGACTCTCAAGTCCCTCCACGAGTCAGGGCCCAGCAAAAAAAAGAAGTCTATTTAGTTAAAAAGCGAGCTAGATAGTGCTGTCTGTGCTTGTCATAATCAATGTCCATCACCTCCCTCTCATCGGAGAATACCTGCTGAGGTAGGATGGTCCCACTTCTTTCAAACTCTACTCAGCTGTCACCTGTGAGGCCTACCTGATTCTCTCCATGAGCAGCTTTGTTCAGCCTCATGAAGCAGCTGCCAGAGATGACATCACTGCTCACCCGCTGAGATAAATTCTGCTGCAATAGTCCAGAGCACCAGAAAATGTGAGGGGAAAGCTGAGCTGTAACCTGCACAGTGGATACACAATAGTTCTAATCTGTTGGTAGTTTCTAGTTTAGTTTAGTTTTAAAATAATCTGCTGGTATCTGCTATACATGTATGTTTTGTTTTTCTGTTAACTGTATCTTCAACTTACTGTAGAAGCCCCAAATGTGATATTGGATATTCTCAGAGAGAAAAATTAGACAGTTGGATATTTGAAAAAATAAATACAACAAAAAAGACATATTGCATTGTTTTATTTTAGAAATGAAATATCCAATTTTGGCTTACAAAAAGAAATTTAGTAAAATACTCTGCAGAACACTTCAGGGTACCATGTGAAATATTTCTGAATACAAACAGAAAAGTAAACTTTTTGTCATTTTCCTTGATTGTGAAAAACACAAGTTAACATTTACGGACAGAGAAAATGAACCTGATTGAGTCTGATCACCTAAACTGAAACACTGGTCTCTATACAGATTTATACCACATAAGAGGAATGATGCAGTGTGAGACGTACGCTCAGGACACGGCAATGGAAACCTGCAGATAACACTGAGGATGCTTTAGGAAATATGAGTCTATTAGACACGTTATATTTGTAACATTTAGTTAAGCAAAATCAAGCTTTTTAACACTTAAAGTAAAAACTGTAAATTAACATGTGAATTAAAATTCAGTGTGTTAGTTTACAGTTACTTTCACTTTATAGTCTGCAGTGCACCAGCTTTAAAGAATGTAAACAATCATTCATAAAACAGATATTAATGCAAGTTTTTTTTCCAAAAATATATAATTTCATTTCAAATTAAAAATGCATGTTAATGACACTGTCTCCTTTTAACAACTTGTAAATATCAACATCTATTAAACAGACAAAATACAAATAATAAAGAAGTCCTGATCCTTCAGTGAAGTCAAATTTGTCAAATCTGAACAGCTGGAAAACAGGAACAAGAACATTCCAAAGAACTGAAACTTCCTCTAGTGCACATCATAATGTAAATAATATTTTCTCCCATCTTCTGACTAAATGCACAAAAAAAAATTTTTTTTTAGAATCATTGTGTGAAATTGTGTTTTCTAGGTTTTGAATGGTACAATTTAAAGATTTTACATAATAAATGACAATAATTATTATTACATCTTTAAACCTACAAAATGGACAGAGCACATGAATTTGTAAAAGAATCTGTGTTATACGAATAAATAGCACTTTTTTCCATCCTAGTTAAGTATTTCATACAAAATTTAAGCCTTATTTACAAAATACAAACAATGATGTCATGGCTTCAACATGACGTCTGTCAGAGAGGTTAGAAAAACAGCGTTTCAAGTATTCAAGTACCAGAAATAAAATCCAAACTCATTTGTCAAAACTTGCTAAAATAAATTTTTACCAAGCTGCATATTTTCCTTTTGACAGGAATATGAAATTACATTTTCCTTTAAGAATATCAAACAACGCTGATTTAAAAAACATTCACTGCTGCCTCTGTATATTTCTACCTGATGCTCAGACTGGTGCAGCGCATCAGCCTCAAAATCAAACAAATATCCTGACAAAAAAAACAACCTGTTCAGATATCAGGTGACAGATCTGACAGACCTAGACAAACTAGAATTTTTTATTTTTTATTGGCTTCCCAGTGGCAAAATGGAAAATGTTATTTTACCAGAGAGCTGTCATGTGGGACAGAGCACTGTACACATGGAAAGTAGAAAAAAAAAAAAAAAAGATAATAAGTAATAATAATTAGTAATAAGAAAGGTTTTAAAATGATTTTGTGGCACAATTATATGATTGAAAGCATAAAGCTGCCAGAACTTTACACTTCCAACTGGTTTTTCCTAAGTAAATTTTTGGTTTTCAGAAACTCATTTTACACTTTTATTCAAAGCAAATGTGCGCTGCACCAAAAAAATGCCATTAAGCAGTTAAAATAAAACAGCAACACCTCCTGACACACAGCTGAAACAAGGGTGTGCCAACACTAAACACTTATTCAGTAGCATTTGGCCCTGAGACCATCAAAGGGAATTTGATTTATTTATAAACTATCCATCCCACTGTCATGTGACTCTGACTGAGTCTCACGTGGTGGCGATCTTTCCGTGCACACGGAAGCGGTAAAGACACGTGTATTCGACGTGACCCCAGTTACTGAGAACTCTCAGCTCCATGAATCGGTAAACCACATCGCTCGGATTCTGTGCGAGGGGAAGGGGTCAAAGGTGAGGAGAAAAGAAGAGAAAGGAAAGAAGGTTACGCATACAAAAAAAATATAAGAGTGTAAGAAAAGAGAAGGTTAATGTCAAAGGAGTGCATGCAACAAGTGCGTATGCTCGCCACACTTTATATAGAAGCAGAAGTCATCAGGCCATATCGGGTGTTTCTGCAAATATAATGAGCAGCGAACATTAAGATGGGCTCATTTGAACTCACAGGCAACTTAAACGTCTGTGTTGGCTCTCCGTACTCCTCGTAAGTGAATGTCCCCAGCAGTGTTCCTTCTTCGGTGTCATTTTTCATCCCCTGGAAAGAGCAAAATTACAGTTTTCAAAATTAAAATGGACTTCATGCCACTCACAATATTCTTCTCTGAGACTTAATTCCATAAAGTATTCCTACATTACATCTTACAGTGGATAAATGACAGATTTAGACCTTCCAATTAGAATAATCACAAGTGAAATAATAAGAAACAAGTCAAATTCATGCTCCACAAATGTCTGAAAACTATTTAATTCACAGTTTTTTTACATGGAGGTGGAAGAAAAGGGACATAATAGTTGGCAGCAATTATCAGCTATGCATTTCTGACAAGCAGAAACCTTTAAAAATGCCCAACCGCACAGGAGAAAGGAACATCCTGGTGTTTTTGGCCTATATAACTAATTTCCTCTTTTACAACAACTGTATGGAAGTGCATTAACCTTTAACTATAAACGCTTAAAGTCAGGGGTGGGGCTGCCTGACTGACAGGTCTACTCGACCATGCTTGCAGTGTTGGTGTCTTTTGCTGGATTTATAATGGAATTATCTGAGCAATAACCTGGCTATGCTTCTGTCCCAGAAGTCTGTGCTTCAGTTTTGGTGAGTGAAACTCTACACTCCCATTTAGTTTTAGGATGCATCTTGCAAAACAAACTTGCTAGCCTTATCAGATACATTATTACTCCACACTTTCATCCATATATGCTCACTTCTGGCACCAAAATTCACTCATCTGTGAGTTAAAACACAAACAATGCCTCTGACATTTCATTTCACACCTTTACATCTGACAAATATTTTAGTGCATCTGTAAATCCTAAAGGGTATGTGATGGTCTGGTTGAGTACCCTCCCTTCCCCATGCATCTATGTTTGATCTGAGCCAGTACAAACACAGGCAGCCATGTGGCGCCATACTGTTTCTCAATTGGAAGCACTCACATAGACCTCAAAGTCTTTGGGTGCTGAGTCGATTCGGCCGGTGGGGGAGTTGTAACGCGGCAGGTGGTCCAGTGTCACATGAGTTATCCGTATGGGGTGAGACAAAGAGATTACAAGAGTTCCCTGGACACCATGAAACGCCCAACATTTCCCTGGGAGCAGTACTGGGTAACCCTGGGGAGGAAGACAGCAGGAAGTGTGGTTAGTAAAAATGTAAGACCCTCAAAGGTAAAATGACATTAGGAGGATAGATAAGCAAACAGAAAGTACAGAAAGAGGAAACAAGGATGAAGAAAACGGACAGACGATCATTATACCTGAATCACAGTGCGTGGGCTTTCTGATGGATACCAAAGAGGGAACCCAAACAGGGTCACACACGCTGAACGAATACGATACGTCTCTGAGCACCTGGTACTGATCACACTGGCACCTACACACACAAACACACACAATCAAGTCAAGTCAAGTCAAGTCAAGTTTATTTATAAAGCACGTTTAAAAACAACAGCAGTTGACCAAAGTGCTGTACATTTAAGATAAATAAAAAACACAATGTAAAAGAGATAGTTAAAACAGGAAGCATAAAATTATAAAAACAAAAACAAAAATAAAAGAAAACAACATCAGTAATGTATACAGTACTCATTTTGATTTAAAAGCCAAAGAATAAAAATGGGTTTTCAAACGAGATTTGAAATGCACAATAAGAATTTAAGATGCTTTGTTAAATCTTTAATACATTTAGTGACCAAATTTAATCTAAAATGACAACAACCTTTGCATGAAAAGCTCTGACAAAATGCATTAATATCATTTAGAAAAATCACAGAAGACAAACAAATAGACAAATAAATTAAAACAACCAAATATCTATGATTCAAAAAAACATTGTTTCAGGTGCAAAAAACAGCACAAAGTAAACAGGGTTCACATAATTTTAGCAAACATAATTCATCCAAACATTCCTGACCTTGAGTCTCCAGGGCAAAGTCAGCCATTTTGTCAGCCATAGGACGTCCACAATCTGTGCAGCTCCCTGTGCTGCTAAGCCTGAATGCATCCTGCTCCTTATTCACATTCACAGATAGAGCATACTTTAAATACTGATGAGTGTAAAAAGTCATATCTATCTGCATAAGCCAACACAGGCAGTATCTGCTGTATCTAGTTACCTTGATGCGGTCAGTGAGCCACTTTTCCATGGCCTGTTGGAGCTCTGGTGTGAGGTGATTGTGGATGGGGACGTTGGTAGGATCAGGACAGGGGGCTGGAGGAGGCATCACCTGCATGGATGACAACTCCTGGACCAGCTACAAGAGAGAGGAATATGAACAAAAACATGCAAAGTAAATGTCAGTTTCAAAGATGGCATCAGTTAACCTCTGGTATGCTGTAAAAAGCAGAGTACTGATAGTTGAACCTATCACTTGGGTACCTTATTATTCTGATTCTCTAAAGCTTGGATCCTGAGGCTGAGGCTGGCAGCAGAAGTGCTGCTGTCTGACTGGTAATCTGCCATCCGCCTGCTCAACCCAGCGACCTCCTGCTCCAGATACTGCCGACTACCTGTGTCCACTGCCTCAAGCTTGGCCTTCATATCCCGCATTTCCAGCTGCAGTCTCTCCTTCATCTGCCAGAAAAGTCGAGTAACCTTGTTGTCAGAATGAAGGAAACCATTTGATGTGTGTGACATCAAGCTCATAGGTGCTAGGGTGTCACTTTCACACATTTTATATCTTATGTTTTCAAGCCAGGTTTTTAAGCCAGATATGTTGGTCTCAGAGGCCACCTATGGTTACCCATTTCTCAGCAAGCCTCCTATTAAATTAAATTGATGGCTACAAGTTTGACTGTTGATAAAGTTAATAGATTTTATATTAATTTCACCCCAAAATGTGGTGTTTTTTTAAACCTTAAATCAGATTCAAACGTCAAATGCTTAAAAAAGAAATTATCTTCAAATAAATTAAACCTTTGGGGAATTATTCACACCACTAGGTGTCACTCTAGCATACCTCCGTTTTGACCCTGTTGCCACTCCTACCCTGGCTTACTTCCTGACACCCCTGGGCATAACTTTCACCAACCACAGGGTTAGATCCAGAGCAAATGATCAAGACAAGATGGAGAGAAGAAAAGAGAAGCTGGCACAAGCAGAGAGAGGGTCTCTCTCACCTGGGAGAGAAGCTGTTCCTGCTTCATCTGTAGTTCCACCTGCCACAGACAGACATGTTACATTTAGAATACCTCAATTTAGATCAACACGTGAGGTCTCAAAGCAACTCCAATGCATTTCTTTCAGTTCTTCTTTGCTCTGATATGTTGAGGTAGCTTCATTTTCTTCTTCGTGTGTGGAGGGAGGGTGCAGGAAAATGATTTCTTACCAGAAGACGTTGCATCTTTTCATCTACTGCAGCAGAGACGATGGTAGGATCCTGTTTGAGAAAAAAATTAATATATATAATAACAATAATGCTATCAGTAAAATTCATCTTTAACTGTCTGTGTTTTTTCTTTTTGATAAATGAATCAAACTCAAAATACAAGTGCTTTGATGTGGTGAGACAGGCCTGTCAATAGCATATATACATCAATATTACCATTATTTAAACAATGTTAAGATTTTGTTTAAAAATATCATAGTTATTGCCAATAAACAGTTATTATGACAGCCCTATTGCAGATCTTCAAGATTTAAATTTGAGTATTACTATAAAGGTAAGTTGGGATTACTTTTTAAATCATGTGAATTACCTCTTGGTAATCAATCAATCCACATACACACTCAGATGGTTAGATTGATCCAGCACTCATCAATCTAACCAGCAAAGAAAAATAGTGAGCTGCAGAGCCCTACCACCACAGGTGTGGAATAGATGGTGTTGGGTTGAGGAGGAGGAGGAGTAGCAGGGACGACAGGTTGTCTCTGGGACGGGCTCTTTGCGACATTCATGCGGGACATGAAAGAGGCGAACAAGGGAAGGAGCAACCAAAGACCTGGAGAAAACAGAAGGGATTGTCCCTTAAAAGCAGCACTTAGAAACACACAAAGTAAAAAGCACCCAACTCCAAGTTCATTCAAAAATGAAAGCCTCTCAAAGTGACTGACTCCACCTCACTCGCACATACAGTCACAGTAAGGTGGAGATGGGAGTAAAAACCCACCACATAAGCAGGGAAAAAAACAAACTTTGCGACTCTGCAAGTCAAAAACCTTTTGTGGCAGAACCTACTACAGCTTCTAATTTCCTGGGGAAGCCCCGAGTACATCGAAGGCTACTGTACCGTCTTCAGGAAAGCAGATCAAGCAAAGATCCCTGTGCAAAAAGGCATATACAGTTTTCTGACAATACAGCATATATTCATTTCAGAATGTGTTACTTACATAGAAGTAGGATGAGAAGGAGGAGAACCACACCACAAGCCTTCTTCATGCGACTGCTGATTGAGGAATTTGCTGCAGGGGAGAGAAGGAAAGTTGATTTGCAGGGATTTTGATAAGCCAGAGCCAAATTACATGCAGCGATTGAATAAAACACAAAGATATGTGGGATCGGTATATACTATGCAGGCACATGTAGATGCATACTGAACTTATTCAGTCAAGAATGAAAAACAAGTTCAGGCAGCTTAAGACACTTGTAGGAACACTGATCATATACAAACAGCATACCTAAAGCTGCCACATCAAGTGTTTTTAAATATACTGCAGCAGCTAGCAACAGGGTTGAGTCTGCAAAACAAAACAAAAAAATTGATTATTACACTGTAGCACAAAGACACACAAACACAAGCAAAGTTCAGTACTCACCGCTCAGGCTACTCAAGGCACTTTTGATTCTGTTTCTGTATCCAGTATTTGGATCCCCGCTGTTACTGCTGACTCTAGCAGTGCTGCAGGGGGCGGTTATGGGCTTCCTGTAAGTGCCCTCAGAGGATGAATACCCCGAGCTGTCCATGCCGCTCTGACTCAGCTCCTTGTGGCTGGGTCTGAAGCATAATCCTGGCCTGCTAGAGGTGCAGTGCCCAGTGGAAGGGCTGAATTCTGGAGATGCCGAATGGCACCGAGTGGGTGTCTGACTCGGGGTTGATGATGGGATTAGGGCAGGCCGAGGGGTGGCTGCGGAAGGGACGAAAGGTACGGTTCTCATGGTAGGCTGGGTCTCGCTGCTCAAAGGAGATGGGACTGAGAGACAAAAACAGAAACTGGCATGAAAAATTATGTTTCCTTATACCAACAGTTTATGAGTATGGCATTATTAGTATTTAACCCATCTATGTCCACTGTTACATACTATCAATAATTAGGGTCATAAAAAGTAAAACCAGTAATGAGGGCTTAGAAGTAAACCAGAGCTTTGTTATAACATTAAACACAGTTCTGAAAACTTTTAGATTATGATATTATGTCATTACTACTCAAGCATTGGCACCATCATACACACCTGGAGTGACAGGTGTCTCAGGGGTGGCAGAGCTAGCATTGCTATTGGCTCTACTTGAGGTACGGGAGCCAGGCTTGCGGGTTCCAATCTTCTTCTTGAAAACCCTGAAGAAGAAAGTGGTAGTAGAGAAAGGCAGCGTTACATTAGAGACTGACAGAACCTAGAACCAAAGCTTCAAACACAAGGGCACACAGGTCCAGAAACCAGTAACTTACTTAACAGGGTTTTCACGGTAGGATATGGATATGTTGGTCACGCTACTTGAGTCAGATTCCTCATCTGAGTTGTAGTAGCCACCAGACACCAGGCGAGAACTTCTGCGAGACATGACTGAAACACACACAGAGAGGACAAATGGGAAGTCTTGATTCATATATGTAACAAAGTTACTTAAATTGGATAATCCCTCTAATCAGTACATGCTAGCAGGACATAGTGCAGTGCAACAGGATTTTAGTCTTAAGGCTTTCAGTCTACAGGAAACACTGCTGCATTATATTGGATTTTTTTCCAGCTACTTTTATAATCCTTAGGCCTATAAAACTGCACTTTTCAGCTATAGCGACCTCATCTGCCAGCTTAATTTAGTCAATACACCATCGCCAACAAAGAAGGTGCACATAATAATTAGCAATTGTGCCTTTTCCATACAACATATTATGCTAGACTTAAAAAAAAAAGAGATTACCTCCAGGAAAACTGTTTAAGTGCATAATATCAACTTTATGATTGTTATCAATCATGATGGCTCATGCTTGATAACAATGGCACTATGATACAGTAGTTCTGAAATACTTAGTACCATGCAAGGCAGTCAACTATGATGGATCATGATATCTATGAAACTGTTAAGAAAGAAATAACCCTAAAATGGAAAAAAGCAGGTTGCATTTTGGTGTCAGGATATCAATAATAATTTGGCAGTTAAGTTAATTAACTCTCTGATTTGCATTCCCTAAACAGCAGCCTGCAGGGATGAACAATAAAGCCAAAGCTGTTAGTGTCAAAAAAAAAAAAAAATTGGCTGGCTCCAAAAGTGAATCATGCTCCATAAAATCCCACATTAAAATGCATAACTCTGCAAAAAATAAATAAATAAAAAATGTTTTTTGGTTTCTATACCTAATTCTGCCTTCTTCCCTTTCATAACAACTATACGGGGGCAGAGCGTTATAAAACTGATGCTGATACAGATGGCTGTAGCTGGTAGCTGTCTGCTAGGAGTCATCTCAGTTAATCTGAGTCACTGAATTGGACGTCGCAAAAACGTCTGTGGTGCAGTTGCCCTTGGGAGCATTTTTAATTCAATTATCTGACAAATAACTTGCTGTGTGGTAATTGTGTTAATAGCTTTTTCCAGCAATCAGCCTATGGAAGCAGCTTACTAATGATGTTTGCTGGGGTTTGCTGATAAATTCACTCTCTCATTCAACTATGGTCACTTCTGGCTCCAGGATACCCAAGCTACTGACTACTATAATGCCAAGTCTTTATAAGCAGAATGGCTTTATCCTACTTTCTGCCATTTTGCCCCCTCATGTTTTTCCTCTTCACAGCAACTTTACTCTCCTTCATGTGGTAAACACCACCACGGGGGTGCATGTTTTAATAAAGATACTCCTTGTAATGGAAGATAAAGAACACTATATTTTCACATCTGAAAACTTGGCATTATTATTATTATAGTAAAATAGCAAAGCAGCAGCAATGTGGCTATCAGCACAGTGAAACATACAGCAGCAGTAATAGTGAGCGTGTAGTTGTGGTAGAAGTAATATTAACAGTAAGTCACTAACAGGTGCTTTTTTGGTTAATCTAATGGTTGCCTGTAATCCAACTAATCAGTCCTGCTACACAAACACTCTCGACAACACCAGGATTTACAGAGCATAAATAAAAACCTCAAACACAATAAATGCATTTGCATATGCAAGCTTAAAAGATGAGAACATACACTTTTTACTGTGCTACGATGCAGTAAACATATTTACAGTGTAAATACAAAACAGTACTGCTTTTTAATACACACATGCACATTCTGCATACCTTAACGGACCCAGCATACTTCAAGTTCAGAAAATCTTCAGAAACTATCACAAGTAGAGAGAACAATCTGGTTTGAATAGCTTCACGTTGCTACAAAAGATCTACGAGGTCAACTTTCAGCAAGGCAGCCATCGCAAAGATTATGTAACAAGCACCTTAAGCTGAGCAATCCCATTGGTCAAAGATGTGCTCTTACAGTGCAGATAATTAGCATAAACCACAGCAGCTTTACTGCTTACCAGCTCCTGGTGGCAGGTTTACTGTTACACACTTAATTCATTTACAGAAACACAAAAAAGAGGTTTCTGAGTAGAGGGTCCAAATACTCAACTCCAAATCAACTGCCCCTCCTCCTGAATGTCACTGATAAGAACAAACGAAGAGCTCCAGTACATACCTGCAGCTAAAATGCTAAAAAATCCACTGAATAAAATGAGAAGTTAGAAAGTAAACAGACACTGAACGTTTTAAATGCGAGTCCATCCCCTAGACTGGGGGAAGTAGAGGCCCCCAGGAAATCCACCAACCTTTAGATTCTCTCTGTGATCCTATGTTTTAGCTTCTGACTGTTCTCATTAAGAACAGCCTTCTTGTCTCAGAAGTTTTAACGCAATCAAAGCTGATGTCCAAGAAAAGCCTCGATGTCATTAGCCCGAGACATGACTACAGCAGAGTTGTGCAACTGAAAAGAGCGGCAGGGGATGACAAAAAGGGAAACCGCATCTGTGTATCTAACAGACAGGAAGTTGATGCACGAGGACACATGCGCACTGAAACCTTCACTCCAAAAACGGATGATTATTTTGCAAAATTTACATTCATCACTACAGTTCAGTAATCAACTCAACTGTTTTCCATTACGACTTTCTCCAGTACATATGCACCATCTATACCACATAAACTGCTTACATATTTTTCCTCTAGTTTTATCACCCTCTACATTTCTGTTTATGCAAGACTTGGGCTGAAAGACTGAAGGCAGAAAAGGCAAAGCAACATCAACCGCACCGCGCTGATATAAACAACTAATAACAGCAACGTCGTACTTGACGACGCCCAACAGCCACTACTGTGGTTGCTACAGCCGGCCTCTTCTGTTTACTGTGAATGAGGACAACACGCCATCATACTGAAACTGTTTGCAGTGAGATCTACTTTCCCAATATACCTTTACTATGAAGCAGCATATTAAAAGCTTGTTTCTTCACTTATTATTTCACCCCCAGTCTATTAAAAATGCTGCACTGGGATAATACATGGAAATAAAATCTATTTATTCACTGTAAATGTGGTTTTTGGAACCATATTAACACCTGTATCCAGTGAGATTTTGAACATATGTAAATTAGCTGGGGGGGCTTTTACCAGGAGCCAGTATTAATGGGTGCAGCTCAGAAGGTGTGGATATATCATTAGAGCTTTTTTAAAATCCCATCATGTGTTATAAACTAATCTGCAGATCCTATGATTAGAACAAAACAAATAGCTGCAAAGTTCACATTTATTTTGACTCCACAGCGAAAGCAGCCTGAGTCTGCTGCTAAGGAAACACATATTTAGCATTTCTTTCTTCTTAGTACATCAAGAGGCTTAAGTTAAGACTGTGGGGGGGGGGGGGGGGTTTGGACTTAATTCCCTCAAAGCCTCCTTTACATTTTAAGTGGCATCTCATCGCAGCCTAGCTCCACCACACTTCTCCTCCTGAACATACCTCCCCCCGCTCCTTCCAGAGGACACTGCTGCACTGACCAATTTCTCACCTTTTGCTCTTTCCACTGAAATGTTGCAGAAATGTTTGGCTGCATCTCACATTCTTGTGTAAGCTTACTTTTCTTATTAGTGGTAGTCATCCAGTCCCTTTGCTCTAAAACCAGATCACATCTTACAGTAGCCTATTCATGCTCTAAATTTAGAAAGCTGTTTTTGTCAAGAAATGCCTGCGTGACCAATTCAAGCTTCTTTCATTGAATTTCCAAAAGTCTCTTTCTTCTTGTCAGCTGCTGAGAAAGCATGTTCTGCCTCGGCCATCCTTGCACTGCACTCTGCATGTGTCCTTGAGGTAGGATTCCTCCACGAACGTGTGAGCAGTATGTAAAGTCATTAATGTGCAAATGTAAGGAGAATGGGAGCACCCCCCCCCCCCCCCCATCAGAGAGACAGAGGGACGCCTGATTCAGATCCTGTGGGAATCGTGCAGAAAGACACAAAAGCTGCTTTTCATCAATAACACGGCACAAACTGCTACAAACTGCTATGTGTCCTCTCATCTCCTTTCATCTATCTATCTGACTACAATGTGTCCTCTCACCTAATTTCACAAACTGCTACAACAGCGCATTCAAACCATTACAGCGTTTCACTATTTCACTAAGCTCTCTTAGTGAAATAAACCAGCTTTAATCATGAAGAAGGACCACAGTAAATGCAGCACACGAGGCACTAATGTAAAATGAACCAGTCAAAATTAAAGATGAAAAAAGTGAAATGGAAGCAAAACTCAAGAGTCTGCTGAACAGTATGGAAATGTACCAGTTATACCTTTGGTATCTCCCATCCCCTTACAGGATCTGCACGTACTGAAACCATTTCTAAACAAATGTAACAAGAAGTTCTTCATTTTAAAATAGGTTGCAAGAACTCATAAAGGCTTTGATATCACTAAAGTCCTGATTTATTATATTCTTATAGTATTTCTGGGGGGAACAGTGTCATGAAAAACACAATAAGGGATATGATGATGGTAAGCAGGGCTCATTTTTACTTTTGCAGTTTTCATCTAAAATCTAAATATAGTAGTAAATAGACTGACCAGCTGATCAGTACGTACAATAATTATGATTCTTTTATTTTTTTGGGCCTGTAAAAATGCAGGGCAAGTATACCTCTGGGCCAGTGGATGAAAAAGTGGATACAGGAAAAGTGGCATATCTGTGATAGGTCAGTAGGTTGGTTGCTTTGTGCCTCAGTGGTGGCCTTATGACTAGGAATGGCACGATACCACTTTTTTATGTCCGATACCGATATTTTACATTTGGATATCGGCCGATACCGATATAAATCCGATACTTAAAATTGATCCAGGCCTTTAAAAACATTAAAAAAAAAAAAAAAAAAGAAGTCAACAGTCTCTCACACAACAAAATCAAAGTCTTTTAGTTGTCCCACATACAAGACTAAGGACCAGGGTGGACAGAGCTTTTTTAGGCAGTGGCACCAAAGCTTTGGAACTGTTTACCACTCCAGCTCCATTTAGCTGACTCTGTGGCATCATTTAAAAAAATAGTTGAAAACTTTTCTCTTTAACCAGGCTTTCTGTTTTCTGACTTTATTTTTATTCTTTTTCTTTTTAATATGGTAATGTTATTATGTTTTTATGTGTTATGTGTTTTCCTGGGGGTGGGGGGGTGGGGGGGGGGTGGGGGGGGGTATTGTGTTTTAATTATTGTACAGCGCTTTTCTGTCTGTGAAAAACGCTATATAAATAAACTTTACTTACTTACAACAATAACTATCACCTGAATCCTGTTGCTTCTGTGTGAGAAGGTGATGCATTGGCTTATGCCATGGTGCAAATTTCGTTAGGGCTGCAACTATCGATTATTTTAGCAATTGCGTATTCTATTTATATTGATTACCTAAGTAACTGGATAAGAAATACTTTTTTCATATTAACAGTTCATCTGCATATTTTAACTTCTGTACTGCAGTTTTTCCCTGTGTGAAACAAACAGGGTGGATGGAGCAGCTACAGAGTTCTCTTTTCTTTACTTACTGATCAGGTGGTTCATGAAGGACATCCAGCTTTTTCCCAGTAAAGGTTTAATGGAGTTTACAGGGACTAAAAGGCTTTTTTTGGACACTAGAAAAACATTTCCTTCTGCTCCATCTGAGCTCGCCGGCTCCGCCTCTTTCCGCTTGTGGAGACAGACTGCACGTAAATCAGCTGATTGCTGCTGTTGCGTCATCAGTGTTTATGTTGAAAAACTAGGGGCTGCGTGAGCGTAATCTTGTAATGCTTTATATTCACAAGCATTCTCCTAAATACGTTTCTACTGCAGGTCTATATTTAGTCACAAATCAGGGATTAAAGTATCAAAAATATTTTGACGGGGAAGGGGTTCTTCTGTACCGGACAGTCACCAGTGCTAATAGCTGCGCTCGCTAGCAGTATGTCCGGGAGCTGAAGTAGAGAAAAAAAATAACAGCTGATTCTCAGCACAGCGAGCACAACACACAAACAAGGCAGAGAGCGGTGGAGGCAGAAAAACATGTCAGCGATGATCGGTCAGTGTCAAAGGGAATCCGTCGCAGCGACGGAGAACTGAGGGGGTTATTTGCTGATCCACTCTATTCCAGTAGGTGGTGGTAATGCAGCTCTAAGCTGGTTTGGGCAACCGCAAATCCACAAGAAGAAGAAGACGACGGAGAACTGTAATGCAGCTAATGTGAGCGAAACGTTATTTAATGTATCGGATTACATTTTTTTATTTCTTTCCGATATCCGATCCAGTAATTTAGGCCAGTATCGGACCGATACCAATACTGAATATCGGATCGGCGCATCCCTAATTATGACATGCCAAATTTTCAGCACAGTTGGGCACTGCGATTCTTCCTGTAACTTTAAGGCCACAAAATGCTGCTCACTGTCTATTAGGTTTGTCAAAAAATGTAAAAATCCATGCTCAGATACTAATCAATACTAAGGATTATTATGCAATTAGACACTCATTTGCAACAGTTATGATACCAACAGTGCTGTCTTCACCTCCTCGAGCTGACTTCACACAGCACCACTGCCCCCCCCCCCCCCCTTCACAGCACTGGACAACAGTTTTCGGAGGAATTTGGTGAGACCAATAAAACTCCTGTTGCAACAACACCACAACAACAACAGCAGCAAGACCTCAGACAACATAAAATATCAGTGCCTTTTTTGTACTACCTAGGGGAATCCTTGTAGTACAATCTGATGTAATGCAGATGTAATATTTTTCTGCATTACATCAGACATCCTGAAAATAGTGCTGTCACTGATGTTGCTGCTCCCATGTCACCACAACAGGCTCCACATGTTTGATTTAGTAAAGTCTTACAGTAGATGTCCTTCCTGACAACCCCAAGGGGGCTCTGTGTCCCTGACTGGTGCTATTCTGCATGAAGAAACTTTACTGGAATTGTAGCCAGACAAACGCAGCCAATGACTAGACACTATGCTCAAATGGTGACAGACTGACTGATGGGAGGCTAAATAATAGTAATGAGAACAAGCACATCCGAAAAAAGGTCAAAAAGGGTGCAGGAACAAAAGCACGAAACTGAGCAAAAGAAAGTCCGCACACCAGAAGAGCTCCTGAAGGAATATTTAATGCAAAAGGAAGTAATGTTTCGGGCACAGCTGCCCTTCTTCAGACTTAACTTAAGACTTGCCCTTCTGTTAAGTCTGAAGAAGGGCAGCTGTGCCCGAAACATTACTTCCTTGAGGCTTTTGCATTTAATATTCCTTCAGGAGCTCTTCTGGTGTGCGGACTTTCTTTTTGCAAAGGCTAAATAATACACACACACACAAACGTGTGTTTAAATGAAGGCATTATACATGTTCAGTAAAACAGATGAAGCCTCAAATGTCAGTTCCACAAACTCAAGTATATGTCGGCAAAAATAGACTTCTATATTTCAGTAGCAGTATGACTCACAGGGTATATAAAAGCAATGAAATTTCATACCAAACCGAACCGTGCACGCCAAACTGTTCAGGGCCATTACACCCCAAACACAAGCACATGTACAAACATGTGAGCCCTTAAAGCTGATGGCAGGAATTTCTACTGGGCAAAAATCTGTGTCAATTAACAGAGCAGAGAGCAGAGATGTAGGAGCATTGTTTGCTCAGGGCTGGGCAGGGAGGGGTACTGTTTTACAGTGAGGACACTGACAAAAAAGGAAAACTGACACAGCCCATAACAGTAGAGATGTAAGGAGTGAAAAGAAGACTGAGAGCTAACGCAGACTGAGACAACGGCACCAAGATGGTGGCAAGAAACAAACAGGCAGCCCAACAAAGACCAGAGCCCAGCTGGCGGACAAAGTGTGAAATCACATGAAATATAGTGAGTAAAAATAACCCGAGGGAAGAAGTTCTTGCTTTATGAATGACTGAAAGGGGGATGAGAAAGAAGAAGAAAAAAGTAAGAATTAGGACAAAGGAGGGAAAATGTGCATACGGTAAGAAGGAGCAGGCAAAGAAAGGTATGCAGAGAATCAGTCTTCATCAAACCAAAACTGCCTGGCACGTGGTTTGTGGCTAACATCAGTTCGGTGCCAGTGAAATATGACTCACTCATAGAGAGCTCATGAATCATCAGCGTGCACTGGCTTCTAGCAAACGACCACAAGCTCTTTGTAAAGTTGAGAGGGAGAAAATAAGTAAGTACAGATTTTTAGCTAAGTCGCTACCTAATCAGGTCTGTTTACACCAATGCGAACCAGATGCTTACTTCTTAGTCCCTCAGTCTCTCTGAACAGTCTGCTGTATCCTAGCCTGAAAGCCTCTGGAAATAAACTGCTTGCTGTCTGGCTTTGTTGTCTGGGCTGCAAAGCTGTATGACCGTCCCTGCCCGAGAATCTCACGCAGGCCGATCTGGTTTCCTCTATCCCCACTGACAACTCATTTATTTGCTGTGTGTTGAAATAGTCGTTATCTTCATGTTGCTAATTCCAAATTAAGCACTTGGTTGCATTTATAAAGAAATAGAAATCATAATTTAATTCTTAAAAAATGATAACTTCCCTCACACAGAACAAGAGCTACATATGTAAACAGCTGGATTACATAAACACAGCTGAGCCAAGCCATGATGTAAGGTGTTCATATATAAGGAGGGATGTGTCATGTGATTTGTAAGCTAACTATTAGTGTAACACATTAAATAGTAGCGTTTCTGTATTAAGATAGAGTGCTGCAGGGATGATGTGTTTTCTGTAGGCTGACCTGAAAGTTAGCATCTTTATTATTTTTTACACAGAACTGCAATCCCCAAAAGTAAAACACCAATGTTAGGCTATAAAATGACTACATTACAGATGTATGATTTCAGCATCATCACTACTAAGACCCTGTGTTCAGCACAGTGATGTTTAATGTCCCCGACAACTGTAGTGCCATTTGTCACAAGTAGGTTTTTACTTAGATCAACATGTCAAACTATCTATATTGACCACAAACATTTCAGACATTGAACAAACTAGCCATTAACTTCAAGAGAAGGAAACCATAAGTAGAAAATGCTAACTTCTTTTTGCAGCATTCTTTTTAAATGCCAGCAGGGGGCAGCAGCTCTGGTTGCAAAAAAAAAAAAA
This sequence comes from Archocentrus centrarchus, assembly GCF_007364275.1. Taxonomy (NCBI): domain Eukaryota; kingdom Metazoa; phylum Chordata; class Actinopteri; order Cichliformes; family Cichlidae; genus Archocentrus; species Archocentrus centrarchus. The sequence continues at coordinate 7,662,683 of NC_044346.1, forward strand.
AGACAGGGATAGGTTCCAGACATCTAATCAATGTCCACATCTGTGAATATGCAATGCCTAAACAAACCTTTGCTGTTAAATAACCTTCCAAAAATATTTAAATATAAATTGACAGATTGAGAGAGAACAGTCTGATACCAGTACCAGCAGACTATTTTTTAAAACATATATCTGTTGTTGTGATGTGGTCGATGTGAGACAGCAGATAAACATCAGCCACCCCTCACTGGTAAATGCCAGTCCATATTGCTTATTGGTCCATAGGCCTACTGTAGAGTGAAAGTCCAATATATATGCAGGTACTTATGTTTGGCCACTATAGGTATCATTGCATCCCTACACAATATTCTTAAGGTAGCAATAATGTTAAATGTTACCTAGACCTAACAAACACTTATCCTCAGTTTAGTCAAGTTACAATTCCCTTCCTTTGAGGCTCCCCCTGAAGCCTTTAAATAATCCCTGGTGGTCCCAGCATGCCTTTTGGTAATCAAATTACAGAAAAAGAATTGCTTTTTGTTCAGTTTAAGCTTTTGTGCACCTACACAAGACGCTCCAATATGGCTAAAGTAGCTCTTCATGTCCGAGCTTATGTTGTGCGTTGCTGTGGACAAATACGACTAAATGCTACTGAAGTAACTGTATCAACCGCACCCTTTACAACAAACCAGGTCCGCCCACATATAACAGGTTGAGCTTTAATTTAACTGTTACAACTGTAGTTATTTCTAAATGAACAAACATTTTCAGACGGCAGCTACTGCACATGTTTTCAAAGTGATTAGGAAGTGCAGCTAATGTTCACAATAAACTCAGCGGGGAGCCAACGGACAAAAGCATCCTGAAGCAGAGCTGAGACGCAGAGACACGAAAAGTCCGAAATTGAACCTTAAGCAACCCAACAAACACGAATTAAACAGCAGTTGGACTCCTTAACCCCGTGTTCTTAACTTACCTCGTTATATGTTGAGGTCTGTCGCAGATAAATAATACTGCCTGTCAGAAATAACAGTCCTCATGAACTTAAACAAACATATCCGTTATGTTCAATTCTATTGAAACAATCCCCCAAACAGCAGCTTAGATTAGGACGAATTCCACAAGTAAAGTATGAATTTGGATAGCATGACTGCCTCCTACCATAAGACTGCCGATGTGACAGCTCGGAGGTTTCACCGCAACAAATGTTGACAGCAGCGGAGGCAAGCTAGCGAAACGAAGAGACACACTTCCGCTAAAGATTTACAAAATAAAGGCCGCCTACGAGACATTCCGCAGGTGAACGAGGCAGAGAACTGTAAATTCTTCCTCTTACACATATCTAAGCTCAAAGGCAGTTAATTTCAACGGTGGGCAAAACAATGAAATCAATTTAATCAAACTGTGGTTTGAATTATGGACACGTCACTATCGATCTGTAGTAATGATAGATAGATAGATAGATAGATAGATAGATAGATAGATAGATAGATAGATAGATAGATAGATAGATAGATAGATAGATACTTTATTGATCCCACAAGGGAAATAATTGGGGTTTTTTTTATTTATTTATTTTATTTACACACACACACACACACACACATATATATATATATATATATATATATATATATATATATATATATATATATATATATATATATATATTTCGACCGGAAATTTTCTCAGAAAGTTCCTTTTTAATACTGCTTGTTTATTTATTTATTTACTTTTTCTGTACACGACCGCAGTAATGATGCGGTACACTTTGAAACTGTTTCCGGTCTCGTGCCAACGGCAGCGCACATCAGATACACAATGGCTCCATCTAGTCGTGACATATGTGCTCTTCAAGGACCGTTTTTTGTTCAGCTGCTGTTCAGATCTGCTGACACACGGTGGAGCCAGCTCTCCGTGAGTGCTGCACAGGTCTGCCAGGCAGCAGTTAGGTCTCCAAGCACCGTTATGTATGCATCTAACAGTGTTTAGAACAACATTTAAACCAGTGGCGTGTGAGTATTACAGTATGCTGTTTGTACATTAAAACTGTAATGTCTGAACTGCAGAATGAGAGCCGAATTTAAAAGAAAAGGACATGTGGAATCCAAATTTACACTCAAGCCAGAAAATCAGGCTGCGCAGAAAAACTGCTCATACTGATTCTCTGAAATCTGTAATCTCCAAAATATTCTGTAGGGTTTAATTACAGCCTATTTAGAAGCACACTATAATCTATTATAGCCTGTCACAGTTGCTTTATTTGGGTTGGGTAGCTGTGAGGGCAATTCAAACATTCGTTAACAACAGTTATCTATTATACATCTGTAACCTTGCCTCACTGGTTATAATACATATTGCTTTATAGCAATTCAATTTAATATGGCTGCTGGCATAGTTAGAAATGCTTACTGGATACGTGACCTTGTGAGAGAATTTTAAAACACTAATTGTTACTAGTGCTCTTGATTTAATGATGCAACTTCTATTCTATTGATTTGTTTTAAAATGTTCATACAGAAAACTCAAAGAAAAGAAGATATGAGAGAAAAAGTCCAGCACCAGTAGCATGTAATGCAACCAGATCAAGGTCAAACTACTCAGAAAAACAGGCCAGGTTTTGGACTGTGTCTTCATCACACGTGATGGGCAGAAACTCCCAAAAACACAACAAAATGCTTTTAAGCAAAACCCTCAGGGCTTTGGTACTCTTTGCAATACCGCAAGCAGCCCAAAAATAAACCTAATCTGACCTTATCACTGGGCAGACAAGGTCCAGGCAGGGGAGGGAAGGTGGGAGAGGGATAATTTTTTATTCCAACAGGTCATCTAGGGAAAAATGACATTAAAAAAAAGGGCTCAGAAATGTTGCTGGTATGTCCGGATTGTTCCATGTTTGATAAATGATTTTAGAAGGTCTGGAGACTATCAGCACCACAGGCCGGACCCCTGACCCTTGAGCTTTTACCAGCACCGTGCATGTGTTTGCACCGTGCCGTCGGTGTGTGTGCGTGCATGTATATTTACGTCCGTTGAACCCATTGTCTCAGAGTCTGTTCTCATTATGCAGCAGTTTCCTTTGGCCGGGGTGAGAGAGCAGGAGAGACAGAGACATAGGAATACACTCAATCATCAGTCGCTCAACAATGAAGAGTCTATAAAGTTGACAAGCCCATCACTCCCGAAGCCAGTGCCACTGACTTTAAACAAAACATTTTTTATGCGCACTTTCATGTCTGGCATTTCCCTCCTCTCTTCCCTTCAACACCCCTGCTACACACACACACACACACACACACACTCCCACCCTGCTTATCTACCAAGCTGGTGCCCCAGACACAACCACAGTACGCAAACAAACAGCTGACGTCATGGGCACAAATGCACACACACACACACACACACACACGCACACACACACAAGCTTTCCCACTTCTGGGCTGAAGTCACTGAGTTGGAATGCAATCAGAAATAGAGTGAGTGAGATGTGTGCATGTGTGGGGCGGATTTGTTTTGAGACCACGAGAGTGATAGAGGGACGGCAAGAAAAGGGGACTGTGTGTGTGGGTGTGTGTGTGTGTGTGTGCGTGTGCGTGTGTGTGTGTGAGGGGGTGTCACATGGGCAGAGCCAAGAAGGGAAAGAGAGAGTGAAATCTTTAAACAGACTTGAGGCACACCTATAGACAGTGACACACACTCTCCATTCTCACTGACCCCCCTCCCCCCCTCCCCCCCAGACACACACACACACACACACACACACACAAACAACCTGAGTCATCACCGGCAGCTTATCTAGATCTGGGCAGTAAACCCATTATAGTGCACTGAATGCAAACACTGTACTCACTGTTGCCATGCTGAGCACATTTTACCTGCGATAACTGTTATTTACACAAGACATTATAAAGTCATGAGATCTACTACAGGCATTCATGTACTTGTTATACTGTACCTTCAATCCACTGGCAAAATATCCATTTCTATAATACTTCTGACATCCATCAGTCCATTTTCAGCTGCTTATCCAGTGATACCCAGACTTCCCTCTCTCCCACCACTTCCTCCAGGTCTTTCAGGGGCTTACCAAAATAATCCTAATCTCTCCAGCATGTCCTGGGTCTGTACCAGGACCTCCTCACAGTTGGACATGCTTGAAACTCCTCACCTAGAAGATGCCTAGGTGGCATCTTGGCATCCTGATGGCTGAACTCTGCATCCGATCTCTAATTCTGCAGTATGGTACAATAATGTGCATTAACAGCATACCTAAAATGAAAAGGATTTGGAAGCCTGCCTATGAGTAATAAGGGACTGGGGCGTCATTTTGAAGCTGCCAGCTGAAGGTGAACTAAGGAGGGACTGCGTAACAGTAATTTTACCCAAGCAGTGTTAAAGCACAACAAATTAAAGACACCTGTATTGAAAATGTGCAGTGAACGTTGCAGCGTACAGTCATGTGAGTGGCAGCACCTCACTGTCTGCCTGAATTGGCTCGCTGGCTTTGCTCCATTTATTCTGGGTCCCATTCAGTAAATATTTTATGGCACAGAGTCTGGTGAGACACTTAAATTTAGATGGTTAGATTTGGGATTGAGTCTAGACATCTTTGGATACCACCTGAGTGGTGGTGCTTACAGAGCTGCATTATTCTTGAGTAAGTACTTGCAGCTCCCACTGCGCAAATACGATTAAGGGAATATAAACCGAGTTCTCGGTAGATACCCACTTTTTTGAGGTGCGTATGAAAATAAAGACCAATCGGCAAAAATAATGCAGAGCTTAGCCATGCAGTGGAGTTCTCTTTGAAGATATGTTTACTTCATTATCAGAGGAACTAAAGCAGCTGATAACCGTGCTTGCATGGAAGAGCCTGGGAAGGCTATCAGAAACAAACAAGATGATAAATTGACATGATAACGATATTTTTTCCCGTCCAGGCCGATGACTACTTCATCTCCTGTGCCCATGATGGTGACCGTGAAGCATCAGTGGAGTTTCCCAAAAGGAACAAATAATAAAACTCAAAAAGAAAATTCCAGTGTATTGTTGCTACTGTTGCCATGTTAGTGTTTGCTGTCCTTTTCTTTTTCTTGTACAGTCTTTCACAAGAAAACAAAGTGGGCAGTTACACCTCTAAATCTATTTTTTCTATGAGAAAAATGACAAAGTACTTTGGAATTTTCGGTATGTGCAAAAACAGGATGGATTTTCTTTTTTTAGCAGCCAGTGAGCAGTTTTCACTTAAAGAGTTGCCTTCCTTCACCCTGCCCCCATACCCCAAAACAGCTCACTTCCACATAGTGAGTGTTTACCTTACTGTGTGTTTTCATTTGAAGCTGTTAATATTAAAAGTGTTGACAGCATGTTATGTAATGGGGACACTGTTATATACCATATAGCTTCTCTTTGCTGAACTCAGCAAGCAACATTAACCCCCATTTATTCATATTTTTGTCTTAAAATGTGTTTATTGTCTGCAACAGATGACTTTGGAAACTCTGCGAAAAGTAAAGAAAAAGGAGGACAGGCAGTGTGGGTCAGGTGCAGGGCTCAACGTCATGACATCACCAGCAGCATGGCACACATTTTAATCTGCTGAGCCACACAGAGTGACCGCGTGCAGTCACACTTAAGCTACCCTGAGACTGGTGTGACAGCAGCCACAGGCCACCGATTTAATCCGCTCCCAGGCTAGCAGGACACTGACCTCACTGCAGTGATGTCATCAAGGTGAGTCAGATATGTCTGAGCATGAAGGCCAGGGAGGAGGAGTAGTGTTAGGGTAAGGGATAGTTGTACACATTGGTGGCATGTTGCAACAGAAAAAGTGTACTTGTGTTAAGATAAGAAGACTTACCTTCCACCTGGGGACAGAATGATGGTACAAGATTAATATGTTCTCTTTTTTTGTGAACCTGCAGTAATCAATATGTTTATATTAACAATGGATCAAATAATTTACTCAAAGTTAGGGGTTAGGGTTAGTGTTAGTTTTCAAAGTTAGTTTTACAGAATATTTTTACTTTATTTGTTCATATCTGTATATTTTTAATCAGTAAGGTTGGTAGTAGCACCGAGATTATTGCCACAGATATAGTTAGAGAGTGAAAATGGTGGACTATTCAAAAGCTAAAAAGTCAGCCATTTACCTTTAGAGATGGCCAATGTTGAAAATTTGAATTTGAAAAAGCTCCCCAGGCTAATAATACAATAAAACTGAGGCTCAAAATTACAAGAATGATGAGACATCAAAACAGGAAATCAAAACTCACTAAAATACATTAACTAAGAATTTAAAACTCAAAAATAACACACACACACACACACACACACACACACACACACACACACACACACACACACACACACACACACACACACACACACACACACACACAAAAAGAAACCCCTAGGACAATGACACATATCTTAGATGGTGCTGGACTCGTTACCTTTGGTAAGCTTTTAATGTGGTTAACATGGTCAAAGGGTCTATTGTAGCCCAAACTATGATCTTTCTGTATGATTTTAGTTCCCAAACCAAGCAGCAGATGAAAACTGAACTAATCACAGAGTGAAGAAGAAAACTTAAAGTAAAAAAATATTGTGAAAGTGAGAGAAAAAAACAACAGTTCCATAGTGGAGCCCAACCCCAGTCCTCTGAATGAAACTTCATGAATTAATAACACGTATGTCAGCGTTACTTTTACTGCTTGAGTAACAAGGAAAACGGCATGGCAGCAAATATCAGACATTAGTCACTGTTATGTGATTTCATGAGTCTATGTAAGACAGACTGAGAATGAGTGAGATGAGACAGTGTCTTTCTGTGTGTTTGTGTGTTACAGTGTCCAGTAAGCCCTTTTCATTTACTGTCACTTATTAACCAGAACCTCCCTGTTGTCTCACCAGTGGGGGAATTTTTATCAGCCACGTCACAGGTGGTGGACAGAAAAATGGCACAGAGTGTGTCAGGCAATACAAAGAAAGACTCCTTAAAAGGAGAGCAGTGTTGTTATTTGTTTGGACCTACCTCCATTAAGAAACACCATCTCCGCTTCCTCAGATTGTCCTCGGGATGAGTAGACCGGAAGACAAGTGCAGGTCACCTCAGTGTTATTCCAAAGCCACTGACTGTGAAAATAATTAGCTTACTCAGACCGTGATTCTGCTTGCTAAAGCTGCCAGACAGAACAGATTAAAAAATAATAATAATAATAATTAGCTTTGCATTTTTTAACTGAGGGAGATGATGTTAGTGCTTTGACTCAGTCTGACTTATTTCACAAGCCACTACATGTATATATCTGCAAGCTATGCCATCAAGCATGGCGTAAGACATTTAAGTAATTACACAATCAGTGTCACAGTAAGTCATCATTTACAGCTAATGGATTTTTTTTTTGTGTTTTGTCCATGAAAAAAGGTGAAAAACTGAAAACGCAATGAAAAGATCGCTCAACACCATTGCTTCCAACTTTTTGGGAATAAAAGCAACGTCACCTTGAAAACTCCCATCGCAGATTTGCAACCACTTTGTCCAAGATCCATTTTTGTCTTCTTCTCTGAATCATTTTAGAATCCTGAGATTATCTAGTCAGAGAAAACGTGGACAGTAGAAGAAATCTGAAATATCCTGCTTTTCTCTCTAATTTGCAATCACAGAAATGCAGCGTGTAAACTTGCCAAGAACCCGAGCTTCACAACTTTTTTGGAATTGGGTTTGCATTACTTTTCCCTGTTTCACAGGAGATCATTAGTTTCTTTCAGTGTTTCTTATGCAACAATGGCTTTTGTTCAAAAGAAGCAGCCTAGAAGAAAAGAAATCCTGCATACTGCATAAACCCGTCAATCACCTCTCGTACACGGTCGAGGTAAAAGTCATCTTCACATTCAGACTTGCACATCTCCATGAATCACTGCAAATAAAGACAACCTGTGAACAAGCAACAAGAGGTGCATCACAATAAGCCTCTTCTAATCTATGAATAGCTAGAGTAACATGTACCCTAATGACAGTCACGACCACATCAGTAAACACACAGAGACAGTGATTTAGAAACATCAAGGGAAAGAGTGGATTGTAAAATGTGTTCAGACAATACTGAGGGAAAATTTGACATATGTCTGATGATTGCATGTGAGAGTGTGTGACTAAGAGGAGACGGTTTATTTATTTTTTTAACCATAATGACTCGAGGGAGTATAAATTGGATTCTACCTGGGATTTAGGTGCTAATACCACACGCCTCTGCTGTTTTAAACTGGGCAGCTGCAGGATTTGATGCTTTTGCCTAATGTGTGTGTTTGGGAAAGTGGAAATTATTCACTTCTCCCATTCGTTTTGAATTGTCAGCATTTGGGTGTCTACCTCTCAAGCTTTCCTGCACTTTTCCTCTTTGTGTGAGTTAATTGTGTCCGCAAGTATTAGTTTGTGGATGAATGCACATCTGCAAGTGTATGCATGCATAGACCCGAGTGGGTGTATTTCTGAGCACCGTGACAGTATACAAGTTATTAAACTGTGCATCCCTACCTGGGTGCTGTAGACACCACAAATCTTCACCTCTCACCCTCCCCACCACAACAAAGGGAGTCTCCCTGTGAGCTCATGTCTGGAGCTCTGCCACAGCCTGCCTGAAAACGGGATAACACAGCAACACCATTCATATAAAGAATCATTGAGTTTTAGTCTGTATAGCTAAGACAGTAAACATATGTATTGATCATTTGTTAATTTTTTTGGTAATAATATTTGCAGATTTACTTATTCCCTGATTGTATCGAAACATTCAACTATAAACTGTATATAAAAGATGGAAGTAGCCACCATGATGTCATTACCGATCGGTTTGTGGGCTGGAGTTAAGTATTTTAGCTTTTGCCATCTTAGTTTTTTGGAGCCAGGTGGGACCATATTTGAATGAAGGCGGAGTACTAAATCAGTAAAGGCTAGCTAGCTTGGTTAGTCAGGTACATAGACAAACTGTATGAGAGATAACTCCTAATTAGTGTGAAGAAACATAAAAGCAAAATACTACAGTTCCACTCACCAAAACTGGAGCCCAGACTTCAGGACAGTTAGCACAGTTAAACACAATGATCCATGTTACCTTTGTGCATAAATGTATTAAAATGTCAAAGAATGAATTACGTATTAAATTTCACCTCTTGTGTGTGTGTGTGTGTGTGTGTGTGTGTGTGTGTGTGTGTGTGTGTGTGTGTGTGTGTGTGTGTGTGTGTGTGTGTGTGTGTGGAAACATAAGGTAAGGATGTCTAAAACCCCAAAAGCAGGATCCACCCAGAGAGATTCATGCAAGCCTATCAATGGAGCCATTGATACATGAAAGGCCACGATTGATGGAAGGAGAGTATGAGAGAGCGCGAGTGTCTGAGTGTGTGAGAGTGAGTGTGTGTCTAAGTGTGTGAGGGGAAAAGATTTACGAGAACAGATGTAGAGTGTGAAGCAAGCGCCAGGCATTCATGTTTGCCTGGGTCACGACCTCAGAGAAAGTTTGATTTTTCCATGACCTCCAAACATTGTTCACATGTTTTACTGCTACTTAAGCTATTTAGCTGACTTGTATTATCTTAACAACACTTTTAACTATTGTTTCATTTAGTCCCTTCAAATGAAAACTTTAAATTGCATAAAAATATCAGGGTGAAACGCACAGAAACAACCTTCAGCAATTTGATTCAAGGAATCAGGAAGAACGTCTCAGTTACAATCTTGAGGACAGAAGAGCACAGACAGGGAAGGCTGGTTGGAGGAGCTATGAGGCAGAATGCATTGGTGTATCATCCACATCATAAAAATAATTTCTGCTCAGCTGACGAAGATCACAAAGCACAGCTGTAGCAGCTATAACAAAATAACAGATGCAGCAGTGCCACACCCTTGAATTTATCTCTTTAAAATCACAGCCTTATTTTGTTAAACGTCTGTTGCCATGACTCCTCTATGTCTCGTTCTTGTGTCCTGCACAGCTTAATTGGGAAAGACTAAGCTGCAGAGAGTTGAATGGGTGCATTTAGTAACTGAACTCTTTTGGTACCTCCTGTTTGTTCCTGCCCAGTCTGTCACCTCTTCCCATCGATCTGATCTGCGCTGCTTTTCAGTTTGTTTGTCTGTGTTAACTCTTCCACAGTAGAGTGCCCGCTCTGTGTGTGGGACCACCTGTCAGTGTTTTGATTTTCACTTGTTGCTCTGTTCTTCAGCTTTACCTGAACTGTGGCTGACACTCATTTTTATCTCGCACCTCAAGGGCAACACACACACACACACACACACACACACACACACACACACACACACACACACACACACACACACACACACACACACACACGGTAACCTTAAACATTTGTTGTAGATGGGGTCTGCTCTCTAATATGTGGTACGAAATCTCTCGTGGGTCTTCCGTTGGGTTGAGATCTTGTTACTGTTACAGTGATAGCGAATGACTGATGTCGTTTTTACCCAGTGACCGTTTTTCGCCCTACGCATGGGGACATCCTGGATGAGACCGCTCCCATCCGGATAGGAATGTCTCATCAAAGGAGACAGGTGATCACTCAGAACAACTTCGCGTTGACTTGCAGTGACCCCCTTCTCCAACTTTGTGCCAGCTGAGCTCACTGTAAAAGTGAGAGTGTTTCTGTAGAAAACCTTTTCATTTAATTTGTCCATGTCATGATCTCTGCTGCTGAGTTTTTCAAATGCATTTTTCTGGTGCTTTGAAATCACTTGGTTCACTAATCATGGTCCATAACAGGAAACCAAAGAAAATTGTCATTGTCATTGTCATGTAAACAGAACACTGCTTTCTTCACATCTGTAAAAATCTTTGCATCAAAATAAAATTGTCTGTCCTTATTCACTGAAATTCAGTGCACGTACATTGTGCTACATTGATACATTAAATTGGCAAAAGTATCTGCTCGTCTACCTTCACACGCATGTGAGTTTGAGTCACATCCCATTCTTAATCCACAGGGTTTAATGTGATGTTGGCCCACCCTTTGCGGCTATAAGAGCTTCAGCTGTTCTGGGAAGGCTTTCCACAAGGTTTAGGAGTGTTTATGGGAGTTTTTGTGAGGTCAGACACTGATGCTCGATGAGAAGGCCTGGTTCACTCTCTGCTCTAATTCATTCCAAAGGCGTTCTATTGGGTTGAGGTCAGGACTCTGTGCAGGCCAGGCGAGTTCTTCCATCAGATTGCCAGACAGAGAAGCGTGATTCCTCACTCCAGAGAACACGTCTCCACTGCTCTAGAGTCCAGTGGCGGTGTGCTTTACACCACTGTATCTGACGCTTTGCATTAAGCTTGTTGATGTAAGGCTTGGATGTAGCTGCTCATTCCATGAAGGTCTCTGCGCACTGTTCTTGAGCTAATCTGAAGGCCATATGAAGTTTGGAGGTCTGACTGCAAAAAGTTGGCATCCTATCACGGTACCATGCTGAAATTCTCTGAGCTCCTGAGAGCGACCCATTCCTTCACAAATGTTTATAGAAGCAGTCTGAATGCCTAGGTGCTTGGTTTATACACCTGTGGCCATGGAAGTGATTGGAACACCCGAATTCAGTGATTTGGCTGGATGAGTGAATATTTCTGGCAATATAGTGTACTTTGTGCTAATTAATCTCCATAAATTAAACTCTGACAACATTTTTTTTATGTATTTAATCTTTATTTAACCAGGAAAATACACTGAGATCCTGGCAAGACAGCAGCTACACAGTTAATAGAATTTTAAACAGAAAACAGCCATACAAGTCAACAGGATAACATTAAACACAGGATAATTAGGTATAAAAGCACGTCATTAAAATTTAAACAAAACATCTACAGTTAAAGTGCCTTAAACTCATGTACTGAGACCAGGTCCTTGAGTTTAAGGTCTTTATAATGTAAAGTCCCTCTCTCCATTCATTGTATTTGTATGATTCATGTTAGCAACCATTGCATTACTATATAATTCTTGGTTAACATTGCTTTTACTAAATCCAAAGTATTTCCAAGCAGTGGATGATGATCCAATTTTGAGGGACAAGCTCTTTGTCTTCTGCTTTGTGGAGATATGAATTTTGTTGTATATCTGTCTTTTATTGTTGGGTTAATTGTTCAGACTCATCTAAGAAACTTCACACTACACGGTGCAGGAAATAGCTACGATTGGCTCATGCAGGCATGTGGTCAGGTGCTGATTTGGGGGGGGTGCATGATTTGCTTTTTGCTTTGAGTTCTATTGGCGGAGCATGCATTTTCAATATGCTCATTTAATTGTGGAAAGCCAGATTTATGATCCAAATTAATTAATCGTGCAACCCTAGTATAAAGTTTGCCAGTAATCACCTTGACCATCCAAAAACTGTGCTGAGAACATTTTTTGCTGAGTCGTGAAACTGTGATTGATTAGTGTGAGAAGAACAAGCAGCACTCTGGTGTAAAAAGAGCAATCGTGCATCAACATGACATCATCTAAAGATCAGAAATACTGGTGGGATTAACACAATCATGGTATCTTACAGGAGGAAATCTAATCATGTTGCACTGTGGGTAATGTAGGAGTCAGGTTTTGGCTAAGTGTAATGTTAATTAGTGTAAATTATTTTAATGATTACATAGGCTGTTCTCTAGACCCACCCTCAGGGGAAGCTGTAAGCTGAACGAGTTGCTCCACATCAAACAGAGAAGTCAGCAAACTACATAAACCTTTTTCAAAGGCTTTATTTATGACAGTAGAGGTAAGATAACACTTTAATGATCCCCATAAGGAAACAAAGGAAACAGAAAACAAAACAGAGGCTACATCAAAGTTCTTTTGAATATTGTACTGCAAGATTATAGCTGTGAGTTGAAAAAGAACAGTTTACTGGTGGTGGATGAAAGAAATTTTCCAGTAGGTGTCAGATTAGTTATTCTGTGCTGGATGAGCATGGGAACGGACTGAGGAGACATGGATAAGTGGATGGATGGTATAATGTAAGCAGAGGTCAGAGATTAAGGAAAAAGAGAGAAGGATTTTCAGCCGTAATCTAGACGTGTCGATAGTCATCCTCTAGGGGGAAAAAAAATACCAGGCCACAGAGATTATCCTGATGGCTATTGCATAATCTTGTTGTGTGTGCATGCATGTGTGTCTGTTATGCTAAGTAGATGGCACAATTAGTCACTCTCCCAGTCATGCCTTCGGGCTGTGAGCAAATACACGTAACATCAGGCATGCAGCTGCAGATATGCACACATGGAAGTGCACTGCTGAAAGAGCTGCGGTGTTACTTTCTCTGCATTGACTTTAATGAGGAACTTGTTTTTTTTCCACTTTTTCACTCCCTCCCTCTTTAATTGGATCCCCCCACCCCCACCCCACATCCTTTATGCCCCCCCCCCCCCCCCCCCCCCCCCCCCCCCAACACACACACACACACACACACACACACACACACACACACACACACACACACACAAAATCTTGTATGGCCTCTTTCTTTCCCTCTCTTCCCTCTACTCTTCTTTCCTGTCGCAAAATTCTCCATTTTCAAGTAGGAATTGTGTTTCCTGAGATATACGTACATCTTTGCAAAGCAATGGAAAGAAGGGTGCTGTGTTGCAGAGAAGTCGTGGTACATATACTGAGGCTGTGCCTTTTGGAGAGACACCACTGGCCATAGAATGCCCAGTGACAGCTGGGATAGGCTCCAGCCCCCCTGTGACCAACTCACATGTGACCCGGATGGAAGGATGAATGGATGGATGGATGGATGAATGAAGAACAAGACAGATGAGTGTGAGGGTGGAAGGAGTGTGGACGCTCCTGTTTCAAATGTTATCAGCCCATTGAATGGCCATTATTATTTTTTATCAGTACACATTACCAGTACATTTCTTCCTCCTCTTATCACTACCATGTTATGTATCTCTTCATTGAATGCTGCCCATTCTGACCTGCTGAAGTAATGGGTGGTGTGTTTAAATATTTGGAAGTTAAATTTTAATCCAAAGCAATTGTGACATTTCAACCCACATCCTTTGGCCTTAACTTTGATTAGAGATCAACTTGTGGCTCCATTTGCTAGCTTATCTTGACTATTGCTACCAAAGTTTTACTCCAATTATTCACAGAAGCCCCCGCTTTCTCCTATATAATACGTTATTACTGAATATCTTGCATGATGACAACCTACCGAGCTGGCTAGAAGTCTGAGCAGTGTGCTTACTGATGTGAGGGACATATAGAAACTCATAAAGGTCGTTAACCCTCTGGAGTCAAGGGTATGTATTGGCCGAGAACAATGGTGTAAGAGATTGACTGCTGACTGCCTAGGACAGAGACACAATGAGGATTATTCTTAGAATATGCCATTCTGATCATTCAGAAACCCATTAGAAACCAAGTTATGCTGATAGCATTATAATATAACACATTTTTGATGCTTTGATGAGTTAATTGGTCAAGTTGCTTCTTTTATGAAAGCTATTAAGTGCCTGGGAACGTAAGCCCAAAGAGATGCGTGCATGTTCCTGCTGACGTTTTCCCTGATTTCCTGTGAATAAAGCGCAAATTCAATATGAAAACAGACTTAAGAGCACGGCCTCGATAAACAGACTGGAGAGGTTTGGTTTGATGTCCACAGAGACAGACATCTTCATGGCACTTAGACCCCTGCACAGTCACTGATGGGGCCATTAAGACCAGCATGTTATTGAAAAAGCTGCTCTTGAAAATGGTGAGATGGTGTTTGATTCATAGATGCAGAAAGTGGTTTGCTCAACATGACACTGCTTCCTGGTGGATGTGTGCATCATTCAGCAGTCTGTATGGGTTTTAAGAAAAACGTGAACATTTCAGAAAGTCACAGTGTGTGTTTGCTTGCATGCAGAACCATCATTCAAACTTTCGTCTGACTTCTTTCATTCCTCAGTCTGTTTCACTGCTCCCTCCTTTCATCCACCCATATATATGACTCCTCCCATGACCTATGACATTTCGTGTGCCCTCGTGGCCTTTCTTTGACCTATTCCTTTGGCATGATCACCACTTTATATTTAAATCTCTTTCTCTTTCTTTTAGTAATTTTCCACCAATTCTTTATTTAAATAATTTTCATCCTTTTATCATCGTCTATCACATCTACTACAATCATTGTCTTCCTTCATTTTTAGGATGAACAGTTCCCTCAGCCTGACTTACTTTTATCAGCATCATTTTCTCCTTTCTTACCTCATTCCTGGCTCTCACTGCTTACTTTCTATCATCAGTCTTTCTGCTTGTGTTTCCATCACTGTCCTCCCAATTTCCATGATTTGCAAAACCAGTCATGCTTCTTAACCTCAGTCTCTGTATTAGACTAAATCCCTTGTTATATGGTGGAGGAGTGGTTAGCACTGTTGCCTCATAGGAAGAAGGTTTTGGGTTTGAATCCACCACCTGGCCAGACTTTTCTGTGTAGTTTGCATGTTGTCCCTGTGTCTGTGTGGGGTTTCTCCAGGTACTCTGGCTTCCTCCCATGGTCCAAAGACATTCAGTTAGTGGGGTTAGGCTAACTGGTAATTCTAAATTGTTCATAGATGTGAGTGCGAATGTTTGTCTGTCTCTCTGTCTTAGCCTTGCAAAAGCCCCCCCGTGTCACTCGCGTGCCTGAAAAGGATATGGAGTAGAAAATGGATGGTCTTATTATATTTATCCTGTTAGATGCATGATGTCATTCTTTTTCATTTTATCTTCCTTCTTTGTTTCACACATTTATGCACTTTTGAGAAGTTTAGTAAGTGATGTCACCGCCTCTGATTCCCACCTTTTCTTCCATTCTCTCAGTGCTGCAAATTCCCCCGTCTATTATGAGGGAACAGCCTTTTCCATAACTTACAATAGACCATTTAAATTGTGTGTGTGTGTGTGTGTGTGTGTGTGTGTGTGTGTGTGTGTGTGTGTGTGTGTGTGTGTGTGTGTGTGTGTGTGTGTGTGTGTGTGTGTGTTTCACATGTGTATGCCAAGTTTTCTGATATCAGCATAGTGATACTGTAGACTTGCAGCATAAATGTCCTTGTAAAGTTGTTTGTACTTTATAAAACTGCACTGATAGTCTGTAAGAAGCTGTTTTTTTCACCTTGTTCATGTTTTTTTCTTTTTGCTTTTGCTTTTTAATGACGCATGAAATAAAATGATCCAGTTCCCTGTGAAACCAGCATAGGTTATCTGCTGGAAGGGTTTTTGGTCTAAAAATATGACTAAAGATGATGTTCAGTCTTAGGGTCAAAAATTCTAGTTTAATGCAACCTTTAAACAGTTTTTGTTTATTATGTTGGGCCATCATTTTAACATTGCACATTAATTGCTGAGATTGAGTTGCTATGAGTATAATGCTGTCATAGAAAAATAGATATACGTATACAGTGTATCACAAAAGTGAGTACACCCCTCACATTTCTGCAGATATTTAAGTATATCTTTTCATGGGACAGCACTGACAAAATGACACTTTGACACAATGAAAAGTAGTCTGTGTGCAGCTTATATAACAGTGTAAATTTATTCTTCCCTCAAAATAACTCAATATACAGCCATTAATGTCTAAACCAGCGGCAACAAAAGTGAGTACACCCCTAAGAGACTACACCCGTAAATGTCCAAATTGAGCCCTGCTTGTCATTTCCCCTCCAAAATGTCACGTGACTCGTTAGTGTTACTAGGTCTCAGGTGTGCATAAGGAGCAGGTGTGTTCAGTTTTGTAGTACAGCTCTCACACTCTCTCATACTGGTCACTGAAAGTTCCAACATAGCAAAGAACTCTCTGAGGAGCTTAAAAGACAAATTGTTGCTCTACATGAAGACTGTTATATAAGCTGCACACAGACTACTTTTCATTGTGTCAAAGTGTCGTTTTGTCAGTGTTGTCCCATGAAAAGATATACTTATATATATGCAGACATGTGAGGGGTGTACTCACTTTTGTGATACACTGTATACTTGATACAACCACTTAAAAAAGGAATCGTCACCAAAGACTAAGTAGCCTACAATATTAATTCCAATACAAAGGGAGCCAAATTATCTTACAATTAACAGATTATGAAACAGCAAAGCACCCACCTCTGTTTCTAACAATTCTCTTTCTAGGACAACAAGTATGTATTACAGTACTTTATATGTGTGTGTTTTTATACCTTTGTGTGCCTGTTAAAGTGTAACCACACACTGTACAGCTGCTCCACTGATCTTGATGGGCTCACATAAGATCAGGACTGCCATTATTATTGGATTTAGAAGATTAACACACACCTGCAGGGCAGGACATTAGAAGGCTCTCATAATAATGTGTGTGCGTGTGTTTATGTGCATTACGCATTAAACCATTTTGAAAGGGAACGAGATGAAAGAAAATTTGGCCATTTGAGCTGCTTTAACTTTCAGCTTCCTGCTCATTGATCAATTCCTTCAGAAGGACAAAAGAGCCAAAGAACACCCTTCTTACTGTAATCAACCGTCATTATTATTAAGAGACTTATCTGGATCTGAAGAGAAAGAGAGAATGGAGGTCCTGCCGATGTTCAGGTGGAAGTCGTCTCATGTAAACAGGAAAGAGTGAGGACAGTGGATATGACAGGAACGAAGGAAGTGGAAGTCAATCCAACTTTAAATACACACTTACACAGAACTACATCCAGGATGAAAACACAACTTGACTGAGATTTGAACTCTCCAAATGCATTGTTGCTGTAAAACTGTATTTCATGACCAAAAAGGCCTGATGCTACTCCAGCACCACTATAAACAAAGATTATATGGCTGTTAAGAATGCATTCTTAAGGACGGGAAACAGGTAGAAAAGGCTGAGGTATGTCAAACTACACAAGAACTGGGCTGAAAATCAGTGTCAACAGGTCTGATGGAGTGATGAATCCAGATTTGAAAGTTTTGGTTCAATCATTGTCAGTATATACAGAGGAGAGAGGTACAACAATGAGTGTCTACAGACATCTGTAAAACACCGTGGAGGCTCTGTCATGGTTTGGGGCTGCATGTCTGCCAGTGGTGTTGGGGATCTTGTCAAAACTGATGGAATTACAAACACAGAAAAATACCATCAGATTTTCCACCGTGCAGCATCATCTGAAAAGCTTGAGGTTAGCAGTGGCTTCATTTTTTAGCATGACAGTGATCACAGTCACACTGCCAGTGCAGTAAAAACATTGGCAGTGTGACTGCGATCAACACGCAATGAACCGCCATCCATCATGGATTGGCCTCCCTGGAGCATCAACATTATTGAAGCAGTAGGATCATTTTGAATGTTATTCAAGAAGCCCGGAGAAGTGTTTGTGAAGACTGCTTAAAGACATTACATGAAAGCTGCCTAAGAGAGATCAAGCTGTGATGAAGAATAAAGATGGTCATGCTAAATATTCATTTCAAGCTTGTTAGGCTTGTACAAACTCTGTTTTTGCCTTATATTCTGTATTTACATGTACGTTTGGGGGCGGCTCAAGATTTTTGCACAGTAGTGTATGAACAGCAGGGGGAAATAATTATTTGATCCCCTGCTGAATTTGTAAGTTTGCTCGCTTCCCAAATTTCCCCTCTGTGGGACAATAAAGGCTATTTCTTCTTCTTCTTCTTCCTAACTTCAAAGAAATGAACACTCTCTAATATTAATGGTAGGTTTATTTTAGTGTAGAAAGACAGAATAGCTTCTTGCAACAGCATGAGTGAAATTACTGTAATAACCACATGCTATATAAACATTTTGTGAGGCGTACTCATGGTGAAACTTTTGACAACCACTGACATTGCTGGACTGTCACTGTAGAAAAATAAATAAAGGCTTGTAAATGGATAGGCTGTAAACGGTTCTCTTACAGCGCTTTTCTACTCAAGTGCAACATCTTCATTCACATCTTCAAGCACTTTTCTGCAGCTCAAAGTCTAATTGCTTTCTATTTAACATTCGCATTCCAATGAACACATCAGGTACCATGCCCAAGGATATTTTGGCATACAACCACCAACCTTTCAATTAGCAGATGACCTGCTCTACCTCCTGAGCCACAGCCACCCCCAGTTAGTTGAGAACTAAAAGAGAGCTTATTGTCAGGGTACTGTGGAATACAACCATTTTTCTTACATCACAGCAGTGTCCAAAAACGCCAAGGATATGCACATTTGTTAGAACAAAAATCATGTATATCATTAATTGCTAGTTCTAGGTCTTTTCAAATATTTGACCCAGCCTACACTCACTTACAAGACACAGCTGTACAATACAGCAAGCCTCTGTAACGCATATAAATCTTAAAGTGCACAAACAAACAGAAATGCACACACCAGACACACTGACACACCTTCCTCCAGGAATGACTTTTATAAGGTGTATATAGTTTTTGGCATGGACACATGTGCAGCAGCAGCAGCAGCAGCACGCAGCAGCACGCACTGTGAAGTATAAATATCAAAGAGTGAAGGGAGCATGGAGGAGAGAGTGAGCAGGAAGCAGGAAGCCCGCTAAATCAGATAATGTTTGTGGGGAAAGAGTGGAAACCCAATGCTCTTATTACCTTATCAAATACTGCAGAAATAAGCTAGGTTATGTGTGTGTGTGTGTGTATGTGCATATGTACATGTGCGCATGTGTGCATGTGAGTGTTTTGCCTGGTTAGACATTAGGTGAAGCTGCATACCAGAAATATTTTTACCTCACAGTCATTTTCTCCTTTAGTTTCTCCCTCTCTATTTTTTCCTGCCTCTACATCTTTCATTACCTCCATCACCTGCCTTTCACTTCTAACCTTTTTATTCTTATCTGGCAATCATAAGACTTTTGACTATTGTAAGGCTGTATGAAAGTGAAAACCATACTAACCAGTTCAATTATCCCACCACTGTGTATCGCAATAGTCTTTCAGCATCTCTGAAAACAGTCTTGCACATTTAGATTTTGGAAGTGTCGTGCATAGTATAAGGCTTGATAATAAAGATATTTTTTACTACTGATGCACACCATTACATGGAAAAATATATCAAACTGGAGTGAAGTGAATTACTTTTGAATAGTGCCAAATGAGCACGAGAAAATTGACTGGACTTGCCCGACACTGGGTTTGCAAAATTCATCTGATACACTCCCGAGTCCATTCTCACCTCCTTCAGGTCATCTTTGAGTTGAATTCAAATGAGCCACGAAGCTGCTCTTCAGCTCTGAAACTATATTTCCTTCTTTCTTTTTTCCACATCTTAGCTCGTGTCCTTTCCAAGGCTGGATAATTCAATATGCAAGGCCTGCCCCAACCTGAGTGTATTTGATTTTGTGTCTTAAGTAGTGTGGTTCACATGTCTGGGGCAGCAGGTTGCTGCTTGTATTTGCTTTCTTGGCTAAGGCTAAAACTAAACTTTATCACAGATTTTTTTTTTTTTTTAAGTTTTACTTTAAGCAAATCAAACAAATCTCAAAAAAGCATTTGCTCTGGATAATCACAACTGAAACCAGCACCTCTCAAGCTCAGTCTAAAAAAGAATTGCATAACAGCTTCTCAGTATTCACTTATTTGACCAGATGAGCTTCAGCTTGGCAAGACAATGACCCTAACTATACAGGGTCATACACACCCTTACACGTATGAGTGTGTGAATGGATGAGTTTGTACTGAGAGGTTAATATTTCTCCCGCGCTGACGCATTTCCTCTGCTCCACATCTCAGTACAGATGTTTTTAGCAACTCTGTAAAAGCCACAACTGTGTAAATTTACACGGAAAAACCACGAGAACTTCCCCAGATGGCAACTTCAGGGAAGTGGCTTTCCTTCGAGGTGTGTGTGTCATATTTTATTTGCATCTAGCATGTGTACTTTTTAATGTGTGTGTATGCACTGCGTATGCTCATCTTTCGCACCATCTTGTGCTATTTCTCTGACACTGATGACGCTTTGCTCCAAAACTGACAACTTGAGTCAGTTTTTTCGACCTCATGCTGGTAAAATAACCCTGGCTGGAAAGAACTGTGGTCGAGCTCCACTGAGAGTCGTTCATCTAAAAAAAAAAAAAAAAAAGGTAAAAGTTAACTGCTGGAGCGATGGGAAACGCAGGTGCAGGAAAATTTTGAGATATTAACCATGTTTCTGTGAAGAATAAGGAGAGGAAAGAAACTCTGCTGCAGTAGCTTTCAGATGGCTGCGAGTGTCTTTATGGGGACAGTTGGTTCGACACGGCGGCTGCAGAGATTGCACCTGTGACATTTCAGTTATACAGCAGTCTCCTTAACCCCAATTTTAACAACCTTACCTTAAACCTGATTCTTGCTATGTGAGGGAATGATGCTCATCTACTTAATCACAGTATAGGTTTTCATTTCTTCCATCTTTGCACGAACACTGTCTTTTTCGGTGAACTTGTGAGAACATTTAACGAGATCTAATTAGTACAAATGTGATTTTGAAAACTAGGCACTAGTTAAGCATTTATTTTAACATGAAAATGGGGGAGGCCGCTGCAGCTGGAGCGTGTGAAATCATTTCTAAATCTAATTCTGTTGTTCTCTACTTCACATTTTGGTCTTCAGAAAGAAAATTCTCCACCTGGGGGGAGAAGAAAATGGCAGGCTTTGAGTAAAGGAAATGCTTCGCTATCTCAAGGCCATCATTTTGTTTTTACAACGGAAAAATCATGTCAAATCATCGCTGGGCTAATTTGTAGACAAGGTGCTGCAAGCGCTGCTCTCTGCGCCGATGAAAACCTCACGTTCTTCTTTTTGCTCTTAACTGGTGAAAGATAGGGACCCTCATTCACAGCTGGCAGTTCAGCTTCATTCTATAAGCTCTTGTCAGCAACAAAGTGTCATGGAAATGCTTAAAGGGGCTGTTTGAAGTATGACACCAAGACCTTATAGGAGACCTTGGAAAACACTTGGTGGCTTTTCTGTGAAAGGATCACGGGAGTACAAACAACGAGTGGATTGAGCTTGTCTGCAAAAGGGAGGAGAAGAAAAAAAAATCAATGAGGAGTGGAAAAGGCTTCCAACCCCAAAGGGCAATCTCACTGAGCTTCAGAAGAGCTGGAAGAAGAAAGCAAAAATAGGAGATATTTTACTTTCTTGGAAGGTAAAGGAAGAGGAGCCTCCTACAGCAATATAAGGGGAAATTCCCACCAATTGAACAACCACTCTGCAGATCAAAGTGTGTGTGTGTGTGTGTGTGTGTGTGTGTGTGTGTGTGTGTGTGTGTGTGTGCGTGCTCGCACGCGTGTGTGTGTTCTGCACCTGTGAGTGGAGCACCAGCACCTTATTATTAAAAGGTGATTAGAAAATGAGCTTAATGGTGTGGAATGATAAGAGCAGTGAAAACTTGCAGCTTTGACAAGCAGACCCTGAACACTGTGAGATGCAATGAAATTAATTTATGTACAAGATGTCTTATGGCGTGTGTGCTGTGACACGCTGGGTTCTAGTATGCTACAGGGCATGTTTTGACCCAAAAGCATGATCCTTCCCTAAACTTTACCAAGATGTTTTTAGTACCAAACTCTAGCAAAGTAGTTGTGCTCACCTAAACAAGCTATATGTAGTGCCTAAACCGAAAAGGGAAAAAAGAGAAGACTCAAACCGGGGTCTCCTGGCTTTTAACCCTAGAAAGCATAGCACCACGACCCCCTCCCCCTCCAAACATCCTCGCTGAGATTTTAAATGGAACTAAACTGAAGTGAATCCTTTTATTGTCACTATCTCTGTGCTTCCCTACAGGGGTCACAGTGTTCACACAGTGTGTGTCTCACTGCAGTGCATGGGTCAGAGGGATGGATAAGGGAGACCAGTGGACAGAGGCAAGAGTGTTCAAGATTCTCATACCCTGAGGTATGAAGCTGTTGAAGAACCTGTAATATAGTTAAAATTCTTTTTGGAAAGCATGGACGCAGCATCCTCTGGACTAAACAGAACAGGAACCATCCAGCTTGGCCTACATCTCTGATGGTATGGAGGTGCGTTAGTGCCTATCATCAATATCATCAATGCTAAAAGGCATATACAGGTTTTAGAGCAACATATGCTCCCATCCAAGTCTTTTTCACGAAAGACCTTGTATCTTTCAGCAACACGATGCTAAAGAGCATACTGCATCTATTTCCACAACATCAGGGTCTAAACTTGGCATTTTTCACACTAGTGGCTCAGGGTACTGGGTCTACAGACGGAAAGTAGCCTTTGGCTAATTCTGGCATATTTACATTGCGATGTTCATCAATATGCGTTGTCCCTTTTAAATAAATAAATCTAAAAAAAAAAGTTGCGTGGTTTAGACACTGATCACATGTCACTGCACACAAGATACCTGGAGTATATAAGGTGGAGCAGTGGTTGGATTGGGACAGCTGGATTCCACCTGCGCAAAGCCATCACTCCATGTGAAACAGAGCCCACTGACAGTATCTGTTTTTCATATGGTCAGTTTTTACTGGTGTTGGTATTGGTACATGAGTGTGTTTGCATTTGTGGGCGGTAGTTCCTGACTTCCTTATGTGTGTCCGGTATTTTTCCTCTTTCATGTCGGACATTGTGAATGCTTTCTTTAAATGCCCAGACTGGACTGAGACGACTACACAAGAATACATGCAGACCAGCGGCCGATGCTGCAAAATAATCCTTTGGGAGGTGACTTGAATCATGTGGTCGATGTTTTTGCTCAGAAAGAGAAGAGAAAAATATCTGTTTTAACTCTGGTCAGATGACTGTTGCGTGGTCTTTCTCTGAGCAGCCTCACAGCTTCTGTCTAAGATCAGTGATTGCTCAATGATTGCTGATTCATAAATATAACAAAGCTACTCTTATGAAGAGATATTTCACTACAGCACAAAAACAGTTAATTTTCTTTTTTTCCCCCTTTTAATTAAAGCACAGCTCTTTACACAGGCACGTGGAGAACCAGCAGCTGCTACTGTTTTCTGAGCGATAAAACCACAATCCATCTTCCAAGTCTGTAGAGGTTATAAACATTTGATACTTCAATTCAATTTGATTTATATAGCGCCAAATCACAACCAAACAGTCACCTCAAGGTATTTTATATTGTAAGGTAAAGACTGTACAGTAATGCTTAGTCAAGGGATTGCATGCTTTAAACCCATTGCAATTAGTTCCTTACTGGAGTTGGCAGAGGTGTTACATTTGATATGATGTTACTTTTATTTTTCCTAAAACTCACGCTGCTGAGTCAGCTTAGGGGGCACCCAGATTTGAACTGGGGACCTGTTGATCTGCAGTCAAATGCTCTACCACTGAGCCTGGAGTGGTGGCCTAGGGGAGAAGAAGAGGGTTCGTCACTGAGAGGACCCTGGTTCAAATCCTCGGGCTGGCATCACTGTGGGTCCCTGAGCAAGCCCACCCCCCCAGGTTGCTCCCCGGGCGCCCTTTGGCTGCCCCCTGCTCCATGCTGTGCTGTGTGTACTACATACTCCATGTGTGTGATGGGTTAAATGCAGAGAATGAATTTCACTGCATGTAAATGTATGTGACAAATAAAGCTCTTTCTTCTTCTTCTTCTTCTATACCCCCATCTGTGACAGCAAGCTACATGAAAACTTACAAACTACTCATATTTCCTTTTTCAAGCCACTTTATCACTCAGGACTTTAAAGAAACTGTTGATGCCTCCTATAAGAGTAGCCAGACTACTCTTATAGGAGGCATCAACTAGCAGTAAAACGTTCTACCACTGAACTACAGTGTGATTAAAAAATAAATAAATAATTAACAAAGCAAACACATGAGGCTATTAAATATTGAAACTACACTCTTAACAGGCACACCTTGTATAAAACTGGCACAGCTGGTGAGGCAGGACCAGCACAGCAGTTCATTAACCAAGAACAGCAGAAATGTCAGGCCTGATAAACTGTGCACAGGTGTCTGATCATCACAGTTCATTCAGCGGGGCAGCTTTGTTCACTCATAAAAAGCAGGGAGTGGACTGAAGCAGCACATTTGATAGGAGTTTTTAAGCAGTTCAGCTGGTCTCAGATGATTACATGGAAAACACAAGGCTTTCATTGTGATTATGGGATTAGAACGAGAGACTGAAGTGGAATATATGGATAGACACACCAAGAAACACTTGGTGGAAACAATTGTCTTGCAGTAATGCTGCTGAGTGCAGAGGAGAAGAAGAGGAACATAATGAAAAGCTGATCAGGAGGATGTAGGTTAAAAAAAAAAAATAACAGATAACAACACTGGCAGTGATGATGATGGTGACACGGACCGTTTCTGCTCAGCCTCCCATGATGGAAATCACACTCACGCTGTCAGGTGCTGTGGATAAAAGCAAACTGCACATATGCGTCAATAGAGATGTCATGTGTTTATTACTAATCAAGGAACACAACAGGTCTGTATAAAAAAAGACAACAACTGCATCCGCTGTTGCTAAGGCAGTGAGGGAAAATGTTCACTGCATTTCTTCCTTTTGTTTTTTTGTTTTTTGTAATAGCCAAGACGACCAATTACCACACAAGGAGGAGATTGGACACACACACACGCACACACACACACACACACACACACACACACACACACACACACACACACACACACACGCAATCAGAATATATTGTACCAGTGTCGTGTAATCTCATGTTAGATTAAGTACAAAACGTGACAATTCACATTCACATATTTGACACTGACATGTCAGATATGCTGCTGGCCAGCACAGGGATTAGCTCGGTCTCCTGGTCTGATGCTTTTGGCTGGCTTTGCATGTCCCTGTGCCGTGTGAGTTCTCTGGCACAGTGCAAAGCCATGCTCATTAGGTAAACTGGTGATTCTAAATTAGGTGTGGTTGTGAGAGTGAATGGTTGTCTGTCTCTCTGTATTAGCCCCGTGATAGACTGGTAGGCAGTGCAACAAAAAAATGGGTGTCCCAAGGAGAAACATAAACCCTTTTGCTTGATTTGAGGAACCTTCCATGTCTTTAGCCTCAAAATGTGAGGTTTATATGTACAGCACGATGACTGCCAGGGAAATTTGTGTGCAGTAAAGTTATGAAACCATAGTAAAAGCAGCGCAGCCTCTCAGGGAGCACACAGATTTGAACCAGGGAGCCTCTTGAACTACAGTCAGGTGCGCTTTCCCTGTACTATACCACCTCTCTGCAGCAGGCTTACAAGAGAGAATGATCTACAGTACATTTTCTCACCCTTGACTTGTTTAATTTCACCACTAAGGGCAACTGAGCTTTATATGAGTTTTGTTGCTGAATTGTCAGTGTTACCCGCACTGGGGTGGGTTATGTTCACTGTTTCAGTTGGTTGTTTATAGCCCAACATTTTCAAAAATTCGCTTCCTGATAATAATCTCTCAGTAACAGAGATGCTTAGATTGGAAACCATGTTCTGTGTGGAGTTATTTTTGAAAAGCAGTGTGCGTGCTCCGTCGGCTCTTCCTGTACAAAGAGAAGGCGGTCCTCTGCATTTCACACTCACGGACCTTGTGACAGCCGTATTCCACGGCTGCTTCACACTCGCTGCCTCGTTGTGCCGTTTGCATATTTAGCTGCTCTGTTTCACTTCCCCTGCTGTTGATGATAGGAAAACACACAACAATACAGCTGTGAGGCAGCTGCCCTCCCTCTCTTTTCCTCTCCCCTCAGCATCCCCCAGCCTTTTTCTCCTTCCTGTCTTGCTTTGACTCAGTGGTCTTTCATTCGCTTTGAGAAAGAAACTGTGACGTGATTCTCAGAGCTGTGACAATGTCAGTGGGTACTCATGGTTTTTCCAGATCACACTTAGTATTTGATTAACACCGATTCAAATACAATGTAAGCCCCCAAAATAGAATAAGAGCCTGTAAAACCTAAATGAAGACCTGGAAAAAAATACCAGACATGACTCAGACTCACAGTGTTGTAGTTCTTTGTACTTCAATCTTCCACTGAAGTTACTTTATTCTGCTGTTTAAGGCGCACTGGAATCTACAATAAACTGCTGCTCATTTTCAAAAGGATGTGCAGCAGGTAAGGGTGATTAAGGATAGAGATGGAAATGTACAATGAGTGAAGAGAGTGTGTTGTGAAGATGGAAAAAATATTTGGAGGAGCTGATAAATGAAGAAAATTGGAGAGAGAGGAAGATGGGTGGAGGAGAGTTAGTGAATAAAGAAGCGTGGAAGATTAATGAGGAGGAAGTGAGGGCAGCTATGAAGAGGATGAAGAGTGGAAAGGCAGTTAGGCCAGATACATGCCTGTTGAGGTATGGAGATGTGTGGGACAGAGAGCAGTGGACTTTGTGTCAAGATTGTTTAACACAGTCATGTAGAATGAGATTGAATTGAATTGAATTGAATTGAATTGAATTGAATTGAATTGAATTGAATTGAATGATGCCTGAGGAATGGAGAAGAAGTGGCTGAATTAATTTTCAAGAACAAGGGTTGCAGAGCTGTAGGAGTTGCACTGTGTCTTTGTGGCTGTAGAGAAAGCACATGATAGAGTGCCAAGAGAGGAACTGTGGTACTGCATGAAGAAGTCAGGAGTGGCAGAGAAGTGTGTGAGACTGGTGCAGGACAGGTATGAGGACAGTGAGACAGTGGTGAGGTGTGTGGTAGGAGTGACAGATGGGTTCGAGGTGGGGATGGGCTTGTATCAGGAATTGTCTCTGAGCCCCTTGTTGTTTGCAATGATGATAGACACCTTGACAGTTGAGGTCAGGCAGGAGTCTCCGTGGATGCTGATGTTTCCAGACAACATTGTGAGCTTCAGTGAGAGTGAGGAGCAGGTGGAAGAGAGCCCGGAGAGGTGGAGGTATGAACTGGAGAGAAGACGAATGAAAGTCAGGAGAAGCAAGACAGAATACATGTGTGTGAAAGAGAGGGAGGTATAACAGTGAAGACGCAAGAGTAGAAGTAGTGAAGGTGGATGTGTTTAAATACCTGGGGTCAACCAACCAAAACAATGAACAGAGAAAAAGGCAATTAAAGAAGACAGTGCTGTGGCAACCCCTGAAGGGGGCAGGCAAAAGAAAAAAAAGTCTTTGCTCAGTTATTCATTTCATCATCAAATTAAGTTTTCTGCATGAATTTATTACCCTTTAACTGTAAAGGTCAACTGGATCTACACCATTGCCTATTCAGTACCTCCAAACACCAGATTTGCAGGGGTGTTACCGACATGTTGCAGGTGGCAATCATCAAGAATTTAGTTTAATTAGTCAGAAAATTAGTCTGAGAAGTACAAGTAACTACAAAAGGGTTCTGCCGAATATCTGGTTCCTTTTGGGCAACAGAGACAGCCTAAAAACTAGTCTTACTGGTTAAACTAAGTCATATGGTGTGAAAGAGTGTCAAACCAATTCAAGTCAAACACCATACATGAATGTTGAATTTCTAAATAACCCTGCTGATAGTAATGTGCCAAAGAGCTGAGCTTCAGCATCATGAAAGGAGGTGAAACATTTACATAAAACCTGAAAGGATGTGGCAGAATAGGAGAGTGGTCCTTGTAACTGAACAGGAACAAGACTAAGTTTCAGGTTCACTTCAATCCATGCATGTAAAACTGTCAGTTTTAGACAAAATAATGTTAATTCAGAAATCCCAAATCTATCTGGATGAGGCCCAAAGTTGCTGAGGGACATTTTCTTGTAAGCATGTAGTGCAGAATCCTTTGATTTGTTAGTAAAATTAACTATATTATTGGAGAGATAATTGGATTAAAAATACTCCTGAGACAATGCCTGGCAGGGCCCCAGTGGCCCCCACCTGTCACCAGCCATGGGCTTAAAAACAGTAATTCAACAACAACAACAACAACAACAACAAAAAACTTTTTTGTCTGCTACCTGAGGAAAAACAACAGATTTTACTAATTTGGGCATGCTGATTCCAAACATGCAAACAGAATTTCTCTAGCACGTCAGGATGTTGAGTTATGTAGCTATGCCAATAAATGCCAATCGCCAAACTTGACGTCAATGATTTTGTTAGAAAATTACACCATGAACATACAACTGGTGAAAAAAAGACACAGATGGGGTGCCAGCATAGCTCAGGGTGTGAGCAGGCGCCCATGTGTGCCGCAGATTCGAGTCCCGGCCTGTCGCCATTTGCTGCGTGTCTTCCCCCATTTCTCCTCCCTGCTTTCCTGTATATCTCCACTGGAAAACTATCAAAAAAGGCCAAGAGAAAAGAAAATCAATCATATGAGGAATCTCAAACTAATACAGTTCACAATTAGTCTGCCTAAACAGTTCAGAAGTGTGACAGACACTTGCCCTTTGTGCTTCACAGAAGTTTCACGCTGTAGAAACCAGCAGCAGTCACCCATCATGTTTGTGTTATAGCCCCACTAGTACCTGGTCCCCATTTCAGAGATATCTTGATGGAACCCAAATTGGGTGGAAAGAAGTCAAGATGAGAGTGAAGGAAGTGAAGCTTAAGTGACATTCTGCAACCCATGTGTTCGAAGGATACGAGCACGTCGTCAACTAGTTCTTCATAGTTTGTGGCTTTATGGTTGCCCAAGAAATTCTGAACCACCTGAACAAATGATTCCCACACTCTTCATTCAAGCTTAGATGGAAAGTCTTTGCCTCTGATAAGCTCACAGGCTTGGGGTCCATCAAATATCCCAGTTTTAAGCTTGGCATCACTTTGGACGGCCCCAGAAACTCTATTCCATCACTTGATGTAGCACTAAAACTTTGTTTTTATCTATTGACAGATCAAAACAGTCACTATAAGAAACTGCAAATTTCTGGCACTGTTGATCCTCAATATTGGCAGTTAAACTTCAGTTGATATCATTTTAATGGCCATATTTGGATTCAGCACCCCAGAATCACCCCAATTATTGTTAAATTCTGTTCAGTTTTAAAATTAGAAAATCTTAGCACACTCTACATTTGCGTGAGAAGCGCCAGTACAGCAATACACACATGTGCAGAACTCAAGAACCTGACATGCTAGAGAAAGTCCAATTATAGATTTGGAATCGGCATACCTGAAATGCCTTCTATCAGGTATTTTTCAAAGAGCAGATATTCAGTGATCCTTAAATACTCACAGCAGGGTTTAGTTTCCCACCTTTTTCTTCACTGTGACCTCACTGGAAACAGCTGTTACCCCAAACAAAAGAGAATGATAACTGTATTATTTTAAAAAATAATTTGTATAACATAAATAGGCCCACAACAACAACCCACAGGATCAACTTTTTGCTTTATCAACTTCAGGATCATCCTTTGCTGTGTTCCACAAGATGAACTTTTGATCCTCTGGGATGTAGCAAATATAAATAAAAATCAAAGATTCAACAAGCCCTAACTGAGACAGCTCGCTGAGGCAGCAGCAGGACAAACTGCCGATGCTGTGTGTTGTCTGACATGTGTTTGAACCTTGGTAGGAGTGCAGCATTTGTTTGCGTCATTCTACAACTGGCCGTGGTGAAAGAGGAAGTCGGCAAAAGGAGAAGGGGGATGAAATTTCCCCTATTAATTAGATAAGGATATTGGACAGGAAGTTAATTAATGCTCTTACACAGACTCGCATGTGCAGCGAGGTTTAAAAAAGGAAAGAGAGGGCGAGAGAGAAAGGAAACAAATGGTAAGACAACCTTCAAATGGTTTGACCCAGACATGCAGTTTGACTTGGACCAACTTGATACGAGCTGCTTTTAAGTAAATTTGACTGCCTGAAACCTCCTTTGATGACTTCTCTGTTGGCTGTGGTCAGAGGAAAAGAACGAGTCTTTTCCCCCCTTTTTGTCTGATCTCATTGTTTCTGAAAGTAAGTGAATCTGGATCCCCCTGTAAACACATTTATCTGGGCTCCATCTTAACACAGAATGAACATGCATGAAAAACAAGTTGCATCCTGACTTGTTCAAGAACTATTTGCTGTATGTTTAGCGTTTAGGCCTAGCTGACAATTAGGAGTACATCAGACTTGAGGCAAACAGCTTGAATTGTTTTCAGAACCAGAACTTACAGGTCTGTACTGAACCTATCCTACCCTGGAGTTTAAGGTGAAAAACCAAGGGGGAAACCTTTGGGGATGAAAAATAAAGAAAATGCAGGAGTGTAAAAAAAGCTGCAGTACCTCACGTAGCCACTTGGGGCTGGTTCCAAAAGCGAGTCATTCCCCACAGACTCGCTTCTTAAAATGCACAAGTTTTTGCCTGTGTGTGAGTGCGTGTGTGTGTTTTTGTACATCGGGGATATTTCTTGTTGCTCTTGTTGTTGGACTAAAATTAATTCTAAGCTGTTTGAATCTCTTATAATTGAATTGTTGACATTTTTCATCCTGTTTAATATCACAGTGATTTACACAGAGATACCTTGCAGACATGCTAGCGGAACCCTGCCACTCAAATATGACTGCATCCAGATTAAACAAAATCATGACAGCCAAAACGGTAGTATGTAACTAATGTGTTATATAACACAAAACATGGGAATTCCAATGTTAAAAAAATAAATAAATAAAAGACAGTTTCTACTCAGGAGGTAGCATATAATGTTTTATCAAGTACCAAACTATGGCTCTTTTATGTGTACACACATTTAAAGGGGTACTTAACACATTTTACACAGGCACATGTTAAACCTATTAAAAAATAAATTAAATAAACTCTGTAACAGCTCTTAAAAACTTTGAAAAACTGGCATCAGTGATGTTATCTCTTAAAGTTTAAGTTTAGGCTTTCAGGCAGAAACGGAAAAGTGTTTTAACACAAAGCACAAGTAAAAAATTTGTCAGCACTGATTTTGTGTTTCTTGATTGTGATCATTAATTTCAAAGATCCACCACAGAGCTACATTTCTTCAGTTGTTTAAGAGACATTAATAACCGTTCTTCGCTTTTGTTGTTTTTCTTTCATTATCTCATCAAAATAACTTTGCAGGTGTGCTTGTGCTACCCCTGGCTTTTAGAGGACTCAAAAACTACAGCCTATATTCACACATCTGTGTCTCCCTGTGTCACGGACAGCTGTGCAAGCTGCGGATGTACTCGTCATTAGTTCACCTGCTCAAACACATGCGAACATGCGTTGTTCGTGCCCTTCCTCTCCGACATACCGGGAATTCCGTGCTGAACCTTGAGAACTCACAGCAAGCAGCACTGTAAACCAGATATGCTTTCAAGCTGTCACACACGCACACACTGCGCTCATAATTACATTTGAGAGGTCACACTTCATCCTGTCAGTGGCAGCAGAGTGATCCCACAGTCTGCCAATTTGCATGTGTGTGTGTGTGTGTGTGTGTGTGTGTACGCATATGTGTGCATGTGGTCCAAGAATAGCTAAAGAGGGATGCCTGCTTCCTCTGTCTTCCCTCAGCAGTGAGGAAGAATCTAATGTGACCATCAGCTTCCACGGGGCTCCTTTCAGCCATGACCCCAAAGTGAGCTTCCCGGAAAACATTCACTGTCTGCTGCATGAGCGCATTTGTCTTCAAGTCATTGAGCTTCTCAGCTCAAAACAAAACACGTTTCCCCCACAGAACAGGATGACATTTTACAGGCCTGCCAATAAAATAAAGACAAACATGAAAAACACACTGATAAAAATATGTCTCTGTTCCCCAGACCAATATAAAGGTGGTTCACCGCTCATTGCAGTCCTTTCTTTTCATTTAGAGAGAAACATGTCATAATAGTGTGTCTTTAAGGCTTTGTACTAAAATATAATATAACCCTCACTACTACTTTTAGATATTCAAAGTGCTGACGGCTTATCTCAGCAGGCTGACAATAATTTGCCTTCAGTTTTTTGCAAAACATAAAGCTCATGAAAGCATGTTAAGAATCAGCATGTTGTGATATTGCAGTGGTGCGTGCAGCACAAAGCAATACGTTTTGCATAATTTGTACATTCTTAAATTCTCAGTAGAGCAATACTTCTGTATTAGTAGTTTATTAATGTGTTTGTAGTCTGAAAGACAATCCATCTTAATCTTGGTGGAGTTCACCTTGTCTAAACAACTGAAGCAGCGCAGTCAGTGCAGGGAAGTGCTTTCAAAATGCAGTCAAGGGATATTTCTGGACTTTGTTTGAGTTTGTTTTGTCTTGTTTGCTACACCACCACCACCACCACCACCATTCAATCCAAACTATAATCCAACCAGATTACAGCGAATGCTTAGACTTTTCAGTAAAACTATTTGTTTCAGCTCTGACTCAAAACTTTGTAAAACAAGCTGAATTTCCTGATGATGTAACACACATTCAGCATTTTTTTTACTACATGTAAATTGGATAAAAATTATCTTGACAATATTTAACATTCTTCCTCATAATATGCAGGAATTTCTCTTGTCTTTCTAATACTTTTAGAAAGACAAGAGAACACATTTACATCTTTAACCAAGATAAATGCTGATAGAAATGAATATGTAATCAATTCTACTCCAGACTTTCCCTTTAAGAGCGCCTACGGGCGCTTTGGTTTCCTCGTAACTAATAAGAAGGTGACAAGACGAGAAAACCGAGGCCCCGGAGCAAATTTTACGACTACGATCAATTTCCCAACGTGAAGATATAGACTTCCGGAGGTAAACTTTCAAAATAAAATGCATACATAGTTTATATTACAAGATTATAACACTGTGTCTTAGAATTTAGTGAAAATGTGATTTAAGTGCATTTACATGTAAAATATTAGTATACTACAGCAAATTCGAGACTTTATGACTCCCAAGAAAATGAATCAGTTGTTCTTTAAAAATTTAAAGCAGACAGTTTCCGGTATGTATCCATCCCATCCTTCTAGCTTGATTATTAAACTTCAGGCCCTGTTTCTACTACAAAAAGCGACTCACCGCTCGAGTCGCAATCAGAGAGGAGAGGCGCGAGGTGGCAAGAACAAACTGATCCAGCGGATGAACGAGAAAATGCCCGGAGGAAGAACCGACACGCAGCCAAGCACGAGATGTTCAAGAGCCGCTACCAGTGAGAAACACGCTTAGACGTAGGATTTGCAGTGAAATAAACCGCGCTGGGATGAGAATAAGCTGACTTTTATTTTACAGCAGAGTCCAGAGAATTACGCATGACGCGCAAATCCAAGGTGAACCAACTTTTACGCATGACCCTTTGGAGTTTGTGGGGTTCAAAATGTGACCGCGAAGTTGCATTGTTGTTACCTGTAACTGCGGTTTTGGAACAGGAACTTGCAATTTGATCATTTTTACTGGATTTTTGTCCGGAAAGTGGAAGAATCAAACACCTTGACACACGCGCACGAATATTTGCATATTTGTAGGACGTTATTTGGACTGTCTCTTGCATTACATACTGATACAACGGGAACTGTGTGGATGCACTTTTCTTGTTTCCCAACACCCTGCGCTGCGCACTTCTCGCACTGTGCTACCCTTGACGTCTCCTGAGTTTTCCAAAAAAGCGATATGGACAGAGTCAGACGTCTGGCCTGCGTGTGAGTCACCGTGAGCAAACATTTGGACAAACGGCGCTTATAGGCAGTGACACATTTGTGGGTATTTAACAGTGAGTGCTTTGCACAAGGGGTCAGCACACGACACCGGGACGACGCTCGGTGCAGCTGGGGGATTGGACGCCGAAGTGCTAAATGCCCAGCCGGTCGCTTGCGGCTCCTCTGGCTGGGCGGCAACATGAGGTCCTGGGTCCTGGTGCTGCTGCTGGCTGCGCTTTTAGTGGCCCGTCTCCGGCTCGGCAGCGCTGAGGTAAGACTGTGAGACGTGCCGGTAAACGTTTACGAGAGGACCTTAACACACATGGAATAAAAATCAATATAGTCATACTGGTGTTTTGAGGATGGTGGACATAGTGAAACTGTGGCCAATAATACGAAGGAAGCAATCGCTCAAAATGAATTTTTATATAAAATTTGTATTTTTTATTTGTTATAGCATAACTTTTGTCAGTTTTAATTGCTTAAATATATATTTCTGCGTCAACAACGGGGAAAATTGGTTGCTTTTAGGCTGCCTCCACTACATCCATGAGACATCCAGAACACACTGAGACACCTACAAAAGATCATCATTTTGAGTCCATTAGCTCTTAGATGTTTTGGATGGGGCTGGCAGGGATATCCTTCCCTCTGCACAGAGTGCTGTTCTGATCTATACTAACCTGAGAATACGGTTGTCCAAAGGTAGGATTAAATACCAGTGAACATTAAATACCAGTGAACATAATCAAAACGGTTGTGAGTTCGTGTTCACATTAGTCACATAATTATAAGACAGCGTGAATTCTTGACTTGTGAGTAAGAAACGTTTGACATACATTATTCCCTGAGGTGGTTCCACAAACTGTGAGTGGATGTTTACTATTACAGTTTTACGTGGAAAGCAAAAGAAGAAATGCACAGTTTGTGTATAGATGTGACAGCCTGTACATGAATCTGTCATTTATCTCTCTGTGCCTCTGCAGCTTTGCCGTATCTGTTTCTCTCTGCGGTTCATTTTCACGTTTCAAAACGGTGATTCTCCAGAGATGTTTCAAGACACAGTGTCATAGAGGAAGCGGGAAAGCCAGGTTGAGGCAGGGCCTTGGCTAGTGGCCCAGCATCAGGAGTTAAATTAGTCTAAAGCTGGAGCCAAAATCCATCCATCAACATAGCAGTTGTTTTCATTGTCACAGCAAAACACCAAACTGCTGCTGTCACCACACCTTTAAAATCATCTTTCTGCAGATTGGATTGTTTAAGGAGGTCCATGTTTTCAAGCATATATATATATATATATATATATATATATATATATATATATATATAATGGGGTCCTCCTAGACATTTGTAATATTTTAGCTTTTACTCTGAATAAAGGAAGCTTTCAGAACTGAACTGAGGTTCAGGAACTTGCACAAGTGCACTTTGCTTGGAGTTAAATTTGTGGCCATTTAGTTTGTAGGCCAGTCATAAGTATTAGCACATTTCATTAGCTTCATTAGCATTATGAATTTGCTTGTCAAGTTGAGTTCATTTTTCACAATGTTTGGCCCACCCTCTGCAAAAGACATCTCTTGACTGTCTTAGTTTGGCCACATCTGTCAGTGGAAAACACACGTGCAAAGTGTTCAACTACAGGCTGATGAAATAAGTAAAACTGGAAAACTTTATTACAATTTATAATAATTGTTTTTCTATCAACCGTTGTGGGCAGTGCAGTCAACCATTGCTTCTTTTGGATTATGTTGTCAAACATGCACAAGCATGAATGCACGAGTTGTTACCTTTCATTTTCAAATCCACTTAAAAGAAACCGGAGTCAAATACACAAAAGCACTCGTGCATCAGGTCAGACCTCAATTCTTTCATCTTCAGCTGTTCAAATCACAGATGGTGATTGGTGGCCTCTGAACAGGTTGTTGTCTGACTATTGTCTCTGCTGGCGAGCTGAGATGATTTGCTGCTGCCTGTCGGCTTGATCCATTTTACATAAGAACAACAACTAATCTGCCAGGGATTTCATGGACTTTGTGTCTGCGTATTTCTGTGTGTGTGCGTGCACACATCTGGATACGTGACCGGGTGTAGCTGTGCATGTGTTAGCGGACATATGTGCTTGTGTTTTTTGTATTTGTGTGTACTGCAGGGGGGTTATGCCTCTGAGTGTGCATGTGTGTCAAATGGAAAAGTGCAGTGGCACATAAGAGTATTTGTTTGTAAGCCTGGCGTAGTTCATTTTTAGAGGAAAACCATGGGCTGCATAGACTTTCAGCCTTATGTAACGCAGACTAACCATTATAATATTCTACATGAAGAAAATTTAGAAAACACTACAAATATTATAAGCTGTATGTAAAAGATGGCGATTGCCACCGTGATGCCACCGTAGCATTTGAGGACTCAACCTTAGCTTTATGGTTATTACCATTTTGATGTTTCGGTGAAGCCTCTTCAGCGTGCATCATCCTGAAAACATGTTTATTTCTGCTCTAAAGTTGTGTATTTTAACATGGTGCAATATGGACTCACTTTTGGAGCTGGCTTCAAGTGGTCATTCAAGGAACTGCAGCTTTTGGCCCTTCCACTTTTTAGCCCCACAGGCTGTTGCTTCACAGTCAAATAGCTCTCCAGTAAATGGTGGTAGTGGTGTCAGCCTGGAATGCTAATTAATTTTTAAATGGTTACATTAAATTACTAGAACCTAATATAGTGAAGAGGGATATGGAACAGTGCAGCTATTGAACAAGTCTGTTATTTTTTATTATTAATCAGTTCCATTATATTTTTAATGAAATGTTTAAAGTTGCTTGGGTAAAAATGTCCAGGCAAACTCCAAACAAGACTGCAGAGACAGAGAAAAGCAGCAGCTCACAAGTGAGGAGCTGAGATGAAAGACGATCTGTCACTTTTGTTTGACGAGTGATCAGACAGCTGATTAAGCGGTTGTTTCAGCCTTTTTCTTTACTGTGCAAGAAGTTTTCAGAGCATTTTGATTAATTTATTATGCAGTGCGCAAACACAAGATTCACTTATTGTCTTGCTGAAAAACACTACATTACAGAAGGGGCACCTGCTGTAATGCTCAAACCTGTGCAGCTGCAGTCAGTTTGTTCAGTTCTGCTCTTTCTTATTCTTCCCATCTCAGCTCATCTCTTCTCCCACCCCTCTGCTCCCCTTTGTCCTCGTGTTGGCTCTCCATCCATCATCTGTACCCTCATCTCTGCAGCCATGGTTAGAGTGTGTGTGTGTGTGTTTGGTGGGGGATGGCGGGTGTGATCTACACATTCTGCTTGTGTGTATATTTGTGTGAGAGTGAGAGAGTTCTGAGTCCTTCGAGTCTATCGAGTTTATGCGGTAGTAAGTTGGCAGTCTGCCTTATCTTTGATAAAAGGCGGCATGTGTTGTGACACCATGGTGTGATTATGAGTCAGTAGTCATGGATATAGATTTACTGTTATTGTGTGTGTTTACTTTTTCCCTAGTGTGTGTGTGTGTGTGTGTGTGTGTGTGTGTGTGTGTGTGTGTGTGAACAATCAGCTGGCTCCGTAATTACATTCCATTACGTTTCACCTTTCTCCTCAAACATTCCACACTCCAAACTCTTTGCCTTCCAAACTTCCTCTAAGGCTCCATGCAGTGTGTGTGTGTGTGTTCTCGTGAATGTGTGTTTGACCGTAGATCACAACATCCTATAGACACTCATTTTGACCCATAAGCTCAGCCACTCAGCAGAAAATAGATTTATATAAGAGAGGACATTTCAGTGCATTTATGTTTGTGGGAGTTTTTTAGATGGAAAATAAGGAACTGCCGTCTTCTGCTCGCCACCGTTATTAGCTTGTTGTCCTGTTCTTGTTCTTTTTTTTAACCAGAGGTTTGTTGTGTGTCCAAGTGAGAAACAGTGTCCTCTCTGTGCTCTACTCTCTAATTTCTCTGAGAGTGTTTGTGCCTGTATGTGTTTATGTGTGTTTGCAATTAGCACTAGGGCTGCAATCATAGCTTCTTGGATAGTGGAAACAGCCTGTGTGAGTGTGAGTGCGTGGCAGAGCTCGCTGGACAAATTTGGCAGACAGTTAAGTAGTTAAGCATCTGTACATAAACGGGGAAAAGCAGGCAAGGGTGTCTATGTGTGTGTGTGTGTGTGTGTGTGTGTGTGTGTTTGCCTAACTAGGTCAGCCAGTGGCTTGTGAAAGTCATCCAGGTGTCCTGAGCCATCGACGCCCACAAAGCAGACAGAAAGAGACAAAAGGAGAGAAAGCTAAAATGAACATATAGGAGGCTGTGAAATGACAGTAAAAGACGTTTGCAGATCATGCTGCGTCAGAGGGAGGATGGACTTTAAGTAGGTGATCATAATTAGGAAAACATCCAAAAAAAAAACCCCCTGAAACATATATAACAAAATTTAAAAAAAAATACATTTTTGTAGTCTTGCTCATTGAATTGCACAAATATTACAACCAGACATATTAAAAGTAATGATTAATTCATATAGCCACTTAATGTATTTAGTCATATCAGTCAGCCCAGCTGAGAGAGCGTGTTGGTATATTTTCATGATTAAAAAACGGAAAAGTGCTGGGACCTTTCCCCCCAATCCATAGTGACCTCTGAGCCTACTGTTATTCAAGTAGTTTGAGAAGAAACTAAACTACTAAACCACCACTGAACTTTTTTTTTTTTTGAAGCTTTAGAGAATCTTGTCTCGGTGGTAGTCTAGATTTGGCTAAATGCAGGTTCAGCAGTCCAGCAGGCCCTTACCTCAGAGGGTAGGGTTTGAAATCCTTGTTAAGCCAAATGTCAGTATTGACTTCTTTTCAGCCTGCATGAAGCACGTGCTAACAACTGTGGGTGTCTGGTGAGGAAGGCTTATAATGGAGGTGGAAGGTTCTTTATTTTCAAATTTATTAATGTTACCATTATTTGTTTTTTCTAGATGTCAGCCTGCTGCAGCTTTAATACAGGTGTTAGAGACTTCCATCCTCAAAGCTGTTAATTTGAATTTAAGCCCCATTCAAACTGTATTGCAAGTCAAATATAATTACAGAGAAGATCCAAATCTTTGTACTTAGAGTAAACTTAAGAATAGCGGGTACAATGAGTGTTTTCAGGGAAAATAAGTTTTATGTTATTGCCTGAAGAAACCTGAATAGACATATTTCAGGCAACATGACATAAAATAATAGGGAACCACAGGTGCTAGTAACAACATTAATGATGCTTCTGCTCTATTTAGGTGCAGAGCTTCATTTAATGTGATTATTCGCACCTGTATTTATTGTTTCATATTAAAATGGCTGCTTTGAAAGATGCTTTGTTGGTGTCGAATTAGGCTGATCAAAAGTACATTTACTGCCCACTCGAACCGCACAGGAAGAACACGTTTATTAAAGCCGAGAGTGCGCACACTGCTGATGCACCTCAAGTGGAGCATTTCAAGGTTCTACATAGCACCTCATCACAAAGATGGTTTACCATTAAAATCATTAAAAAAAAAAAAAATGCTCAAGTCTGGGGACATTTGCATTGAAGAACAAGGTCCACAAACACGACTGCTGTATCGCACAATAAATAATAAGGAAATAAGTCTGGATTTATATGTATAGCTCACCTGATTAGCTGTGTTTGGAGGAGTGATTCTGACCATGATCATTGCTGCACATGATGAT